>NW_027211681.1:21502500-22102500 GCF_022749685.1 Semicossyphus pulcher | reverse complement strand
ATTAGGTCAAAGAGATAAAGCTAATTTGTTATGTCAGAGTGACCGTCCTGGAAAATAATTATGTCTACAAAAATCTGACGAACAATTAACCAACATGGTGAACATTTTACTTTAGCAAGTTAGCATGCAGTTAGCATAACGTCAAAAAGTCCATATCGTAAACCTTAGACCTCACATCATACTGTGTTATCTCATCCTGCATACCATGTCACCTTATCTTGTCACTTACTCCTACTTGTACAACAGCTGTATATACCTCGTATTTTTTTTAATTTTATCTATTCTTATTTTTATACTGTATATACTTACTTGCTACTTTGTCTTTGTGCTGCTGCAACACCCACATTTCCCCCCTGGGGTTCAATAAAGGATTATCTTATCTTAAAAAGGACCTGTGCTGATGTGTGTGCTAATTTCGACATCTTGAGAGTGACTGTCCTGGAAGTTTTGTCTTAAAAAAAATCTGTCTCACAATAAAATGTGAACAATTGTATTGAAACATTTTATCTATTGTATATATATCTATCTGTTAGATATTCTAACAGAACTGAACAAACTTACCCAAGATGTTTGCAGTTTGTTGCACCACTAGTTGTACTGCATCCTGTTCCAGTTGAATACTTTTCCTGCCGTCATATTAACTATTTACATATCGCACACAATATTACCACATAATATTTTGTCTTTTACACCATCTATGGATTAATGAAGTGTGTTATCTTTTTAAGCCATGCCTGCATTGCTTGTATTTACAAACAGCTGAAGACATTGCTAAAATGATTTGAGCAGTTCTTCATAGGAGAAATGATTTAGCAAAGATAATTAGCAAGACTGAAGATTGTTAATAACTCTTCATCATAGAGCAATAATCATCCAACACCAGATGTGAGGTCTCCTCAAAATTAGGGATTAACACCATCTTGTGGTTTAGAGAAGAAATGGCAGTTTAATGATGGTGGTAAGCAAACCCAATTTCACTCAGGACATCTCTACAGACGTAGATGCAAAATAATATGATGATAGTGATCTCTTGTATTTTAGTGAGGTTGGTCTGCAACTTGTAGGTATGAGGTACCAAATTTTTATTTTAAAAAGTTTTAGTTTCACCACAGTTTTGTCAATACTTGAAGAATACAGTACACTAAAATAAGAGGAGGTCAAACACACACAGCTTTAATTCAGGGACTTCTTTAGGAATCACACCGTTACAAAATATGTGACACACCAGTTTACCTGAATGAAACTATTTCTTCTTTGAAATAAAAACATCAAAAATAAAATAACATTAAAATTAAAAAACAACTTGAGCATTTAAAAAACGATGAGCTGATGGAAGAGTTATGCTACAGAAAGTTGATATATACAGTTAATTCTAAATCACTGCTAATTAAAATGGACATCTAAACGGAGTGGAAACCAATACATCATGGGTAGCTATTTGAGTATGAAAAGAGATATTAAATGACAGTAGGATTGTTATTGACTCTAACCTAAGTTATTCTGCCGAGAAAAGAAATCTTATCTTTGAAGCTTCCATTGAAAAACAAAAGCACAACAATATAAAGCAACTTGAGATGATTTTTTAAAAAGATACTCGTAATCTAACTTAAAAACGGCCAGCTTTTCCAAACAGCGAGCTCTTACTCCCCGTCACCTTCACCCTCATCACCCTCCTTGTTGTCCTCTGGCACATTTTTGTTACCGTTTTCCTCTTCACCTTTCTTCTCTTCTTTGTTCGTCTCCTCTGTATCCTGTTTCTCCTTCTCCTTGGCTGGACTCGTATCTGTTTTTGCTGTGGTCCCATCAGGCTTTGGTGTGTCCTCTTTCACTACTTCCTGAACATTGTACTTTCTATACAGTGTATAGTCTTTTACCACACTGATGCAGCACACGGCCCTGATGACCTCCACAATGATTGTCAGTTCTGGGTTGGTCAAATCGACCTTGTTCTTTGGGTTCAGCTTCCCTACGAGACCTGGAAAAGGCAATAAGGACGACTCAGTTTTGTTCAATGATGATTAAAAAGATTAAATTCACCTTTTTCCTCACACAAAAATATCAGACCACATCAAATAGACTCAACAAATTAATCTAGTACAAGAAGACTACCTGCAATAGATTTGATGATCTCGTCTCTCTTGTTATGGCTGCTGTTGCGGGCCTTGAAGGCGATCTGGTAGGTAGCACAGCTCGGGGTTTTGAACCAAGGCTCCAGGTAAGTGGTCAGGTACTTCACCATGTCATCCTGGAAGGCCTTGCATGTTCCAGTTACCTGGATAAGGCAGAATCACCATGATTAGAGACTGAATATGACAGCAAACTTAAATTATTAAATTCTTGTATACTTGTACGTATAATAATAAACTCTGATTGTTGAGAGACATTAAAACAACTGCACCATATTTCAATTAACACAACAGGTATGTTAACCATTGATGCAGTGTGAAAACTTGTCCTAACTGTTGTAATTTGGATACATACAGCATTTAAAGTGTTACATGCAAATGTCAAATCCTGTATCCTGTTTTAAAACTGTCTCATTTGTATCACATTAAAAACAGTTAGGCTAGATGTTGCGGTTAAACTACTCACAGGTAGCATCCGAAGGATCACTCGTGACTTTTTCTTCTTGGTGGTGTGGAGATCAGACAAGATGTGATGAACTAGCTTGTCGGATTCTAAGAAGGGAATTTACAAATATGAAATTGTGGCAAGAAAAATAGCAAGTCACAAACTAATCATATCAGTGATTTGTCCGATAAAAAGGTCTTACCCAGATTTAGAGTTCTGATGAAGATTACATTGTTTGCTCCGCTTTCATAAGACTGAAAGCGCCTCTCTTGTTTGGCTCCAGAAGCTTGCAGCTGTGCCACTTCCTTCTTCAGCGCTTCAGCAACGTCTTCTTCTTCAGCCTCCTCTTCTTCACTATCGCTCCCATTATTGTCTTGAAACTGTGATCACGACAGTGGCCATACATTAGTACCACAAAATATTGATATATCATTGTATCATTGCCCCTCACAGTTTTAGTAGAAGGTGACATCATTCAAATCCAAATATATATTTGCCTTGAAATTATATACAAACAAGCAATTCCTTGGTGGAAAGAGCCTTTTATTGACAATGTTTTGTTTGCTAAAATATTAATCAGCAATTTATTTTCTGTCAACCATCAACAGTTACAGAAATAAACAAACATTCAGCTATTTTGTCATTGCAAGCTAATCATAGAGATAACAATAGTAGTACTGTAAAAGAGACCAGTCTCAAGTCCATCTTTACCTACTTGCAGGGCACAATTAATGAAATTCATTGTCTAAATGCATGCACACAAAAAAACCAAGTAAAGTGCATTTAAAAAGTTAGAAAATGCTTGAATATCCAGTTTAACTTGCCCACTATACTGTAGTGTGTAGTTCATTTACTCCACTTGCATAGTTACTTGTGAAATGAAAATGAAAGCAAGCATTCACTGGCAAAGAAACGAGTCTGATATGTATAACAGATAAGGTGCTTCTAAACTCACCTTCTCGGGCCCATAAAGCTTGTCGGCGTATTCATTTAGCAGATTAAAGGCCTCCGCAGTGCACTTCCTCTCGTTCATGTTGCATGTGATGAGGATCCCCTCCATGCCCACCTCCAGGAAGGAGCCCTTCCACCGCTTGTTGGGCTGCCCGCCCCCGTACCGCTTCTTGCTCCGCTTTCTTGTCTCGTTTGACGCGGCCGACATGTTAGCAGAATAGGTTTCGGCTGAATCAAAATCTTAAATTTAAGGTCAACAGCAGCGTGCTATCTTCTTGTTTTGGTAACTAACCCTCTGCTTTATTAGCCGTTAGCTTAACAGCTGAGGCTAACGAAAGCTTCAACGCTTTCAAGTTGCACCGTCTAGACTGTAAAAACCATGTGAAGTTTGCAAAATGATACAGACTATCCGTCTCAACTTGTGCTCGAGTCCAAACTGTAGCTGTTTCCACGGACGAGATCTCATTCAGTCACAACATCGCACGTTTTTGGTCGAACTGTACGGTGTGCGAAGAGGGACAGAAGTCTTCGGCGTTCTCGCGAAACGTTGCGCACTTTTGATTAATTGGCGATGAGTTTATACTGTACGTTCTGTGTACTCCAAAAAATAAGTGCTCGAATATTACTTATTTTGAATCGGCAAATCTAATTTGGGTACTTTAACTATATTTAGATGCTAATACGTCAGTAAGATTATGCAGCGATTTTATGTTTAACAGAGCACTACTTGGAAGCTAAGACCAAGAGAAACATTTAAACTTTCTAACATTTAAAAAATAAACATAGAACAGAGACACAATTAAACAGTCATTTAGTTAATTTATTATAACATTTCATTTGACATTCAAAGCACATATCCAAAATATATTTACTGTACAATACATGGCAAGTCAAGTTTATTATCAGTGTTGATCAATGGTTTTTCTTCAATAAAATCTAGATTGCTTACGTCATAGTATCTAATTTCATTAGGTAATGTATAATATTAATGAATGCTTAATGATTGTAATAATTAGCATTATTTATTCATGGTTAATTTCTGTAAAATACATCAAATCCTTCATTACAGACAGTTTTGTGCTGTTTATCTGAATAAAAGCCAATAAACTGTCCAAACTGGAATCAATCAATTAAATTGAACATCCATTATGTCTTTGATACGGACATCTGTGTTCAGTTCATAGTTCCATATTCCTTCTTCCTTGAATAAAACTATATTCTATTTCACGCCCATATTGAGATATCTTTATTAGACTGCTAAATGAGGTGGTGGGATTTATAGTATCATGCTGTACGTATTATTATTTACTTTTTACAATACATAAAGAGGTGACACATTATTATCAATTATTGAAGAAGTGTCTTTGTGGTAATTGGCTTAACATTGATCACATAACATCTGTGTAAATGAGGTAGAACATACACCCTTAGCTTTTTCCTCCACAGGTTAATAGCTCTTTCTTATGGTTGACCTCTGCGGGAGACGACAGCTTAGAGTCGAGTTCATCTGACAGAGCGAGACACAAGATCTGACATCTGGAGAGGCCACCGAGCTGCTCTTCATCACAGCTGACTCCCACTTAAAGAACTCGCATCCCTTCTGGATCCTGCCTCCGCTGCCCGACCGGCGGACCGGACAGCAGTAGAACCCTCGCCCGTGGTTCGGACCGCCATTGGCTACGACCTGCCGCTTTGCACGCCGACCACACGCACACAGAGGGGATGTGATCTTCTGTCCTGGTTTCATTGTCACAGAAATGGAGGACTGATTGGTTCGTGAGGAGAGAGAGTTGGTTGACAAAGAGGAGAGGGCGTTCTTAGTGGCGGTAAAGGAGCCACACATGGAGGAACTGGACGGTTTTTCTTGGTCAGTGTAGATGGTAAAGGATGATTTCGGGGTCTCTCTGTGTTTTGTGTGTTGGGTGATGACTGGTTTGGGTCGTGCAAATGAGGTGTAAGGGGTGGAGGTCTTTTCTGGGATAAAGGGTTTGTTCCTGAATAGAAAGGGGGTGTTTGTTTTTGAGTTTTTATTGGGTCCACTGGACTTTTCTTGTACTTGTAGAGAGGTTTTAGGCCCTGTTTTGCACTGATTTTGTTTGAAGTCCCTTGTAATAGGTTTAGGAACAGCAAAACAAGCATCAGGCTCTGAGATCGTTGAATGCTGCCTGATTTCATTCAACCGATAAGACACGTTGACCTGTGACCTCATTCTATTTGTAGATAAAAACGTCAGCGGTTCTCTGGTGATATTTTGGGTTTTAAAGTTGGTTTGAATGCTTACTGTTTTTCTGATAGTGTCCCTTAATGTGACCTGACCACCTGCTGAATGTTTCTTATCAGGCTCGTCCAACACATGACTGATACCATGATCATCACCCTCCAACACCACATCGTCGTATGACCCACACCTGTCCTCTGTTTCCACAAAAAGCTCAGCTACTTCTTCCTCCACAAGTCCCTCTGATGCTGCCATTTTTGAGGGCTGGTTTGTCTGAGGCAGATTTGAAAGGCAGCCCACAGTAGTCGACAACAGAACAAGGCTGCTGTTGTTGTTGTTATTGTGTGGTGAAGGACAATTTATCAAAACTGAAGAGGAAGTATTAGTGACACCCCCTGCTGTAGCAGACCTCCTGCTGTGTCCCCACAGTGCCATTGTTGTTCCATTCAGCAGCGTCTTTGGTGAGATCAGGCTCTGACACACAGAACTTGAGTTTTCCTTTGATTCTAACTTCTTTAAAAGGCTTTCTGAACATGATTTCGAAGGAATCTTGGATGATGAGGGTTTGACCTCTGTATTAGTGTTGTTTTTTCCTTTCTTGTTGTCTGCAGTTGTGTTTCCAAGCACAGGTTTGACTGATAATGGAGCCTAGAGGAAGATAAGATGAGAGATTTAATCAGTAACTCATAAGAGATCACCCATTTCTGATTATATGATCTGAAACACTCCAGTTATTTATCTGTTTATTTATAAAAGAAAATCACAACAAATAAAATTTAAAATTCTACATGAAGGATCTTTCTGAACCAAACAAGCTTCATCCACAACGACTTCCTTCATCAGGCTTAAGCTCGGGGGGACAGAAGGGGGGCCTGGATTTAGCAGTTGGGATTCATCGTTGGACGTTGGCCACTCACCTTCACCAGGCTTCTGGTGATCTTCATCACGCAACCATCCCTCATCATCCTCGCTGCCAACTGAGCTGTATTTCGGGAGTCATCCAAACCTGAAGAAAAAATGGCTCTTCGGATTAGATAAAGTCTATATTTAAGGGGAAATATCTTGGCAAAAGAACCTTTTTTTTGTACCAGAATGTTCTCTCCCGGAAAACTGTATTCCAAGATCTTGAAGTGCCCCGTTGAGGCCTTTAGGTTTCCTGTCATAAAACAGCTGAGAAACACATAAAAGGGGTCAATCACAGCATGAGAAGTGCTAAAATGAAATGATGGAAAATTTGGTTTATCGAATAATTAACCAAGTACGATTTCTTTCTGTTTACAACTTCTTACATGCAAAGATAAAGTCATGTCGATAATTGTATATATACACAATTGATAATTTCTGGGTTTTCAAACTGTTGATCAGACAAAATAAGCAATCCGAAAACGTTACTTTGGGTTCTGGTCATTTCAGATAAGAATTTATAGACCAAATGATAAAAAATAACTGTTAGACTAAACAATTGCAGAAAAAAATGTTAGCTACAGCCATAGGCATGAGTGAGAATGCTTGAAGTGAAGAACACACAAGTGACTGAGCTTCTGCTTACCCTGTAGGTGCTCCTCAGGTCTATCCAGCTGTTGAGCACATCAGGTTTATAAAGCTGCTTGCGTTTACACTCATACTGCAAACAAACTCCAAGATCCCAGTCTGATACGCAACGCAGATGGAGGCATATTAAAATTAACAATGCGTTTCAGCTCATAGTCTCAAAGTAACATTTAAATATCCCAACAAGGCTGCCTTGCCACAATAGCAAGGCATGCACATAATGCAGTGGAGCTACAGATACGGATTGTAATGTGTAACAACAAAAATGACATTTGATGTTCAGTGTGCTCTGCAGGAAAGATCCTCACCAACTGAGACAGAAACCTCATCATGAGATTGATTAGGATAATTAAAGATTACAATACAAGTTGTAGACCAGGACAGTTGACTTTTACCTGACCATGTGACGAAAGTACACAGTTTTTGAGAAGGAGAAGGTGCAGTGGATTTCTGTTGTCTGTTGGGAAAGACCACCCCTCTCTCGAGCTGAAGATTTTGCAGCCATCGGCTGAACCGGGAAAGACAAATCTGAAGGGGGATCCCCGCCTCAACTTGCACCTGTGAGACAAATAAATTAAGCTGTCAGATGTAATGTAAAAGTGTATGGAGTACAAGGCATCAGAAAGTCCATTGGTATGTTTGTAGAAATGTATTTATGTGACACCTGTGTGATCCCGGTCAGCTCAGTGCAGAACTCGGAGAGAATTGGGTGCTCTTGGGGTTGAACATAAGTATGAAACTCGGACTCAATCTCCCCTGTGGACGTGTTCACGAGAACAGCAGGAAACTCAACTGTACAGAGGAAATGCAGAAAGGAACAAGGAGAACGTGTTCTCAGTAATCCAGGCGATAAAAGGGATAAACAATCTGGATAATAATAATATACACTGGGTAACTTACTAATTTCCTGACCGTAGTTGTTTTTCTCTCTCCAGCAAGTTGACTCAAAATCAATCACAATCAGGTATGAAAATGTTTGATCTGAAAGCAAGCAGTATTATAAAGTTGCAGTACAACTGTGTAATTGTCTATCACATCAACACATTATCAGTGAAATAATCATACTTACTTGATACCAGTGATTTCTTGTTTGAGGACTGACTCCGCTGCCTCAATAAACCTAGTTCTCTGAAGAGAAGGGTTTGAAAGGCAGCAATGAAGTACTGTTAAAACTAGATTGTAAATACCTAAACCCCATCAAGTTCTTGCCAAAACTTAGCGTTAGTAGAACCCTAGCTTACATACTGAATACGAGAGGCACCAACATGGGCTAAATGGGCAAGTATTGTTGACCGTTTTAAAACAAATTGCAAGCATTAAACGTTACAAAAATGTCTAACATTTCTATTTGTTGAAACATTATTAACTGCTACAATAAGTCGTCATTTGTCCTCCTGCCAGTTTGTTATTTAGGTTAGCTGTTTGGCTAGCGATATCGCTAAACGCTCATTGTTAATCAATTGTTAATGACTTACTTGGCCAGTTTTTTTGTAGACATCACGTTGTCTGTGACTTGAATTCAGGCATCCAACTTTAAAAACAATAAAACAGTAGACAAAGTAGTAAACGAAAATCGCGCTGATTTTTAAATACTCATTCATCGGTCCGTTTGAGCTCGATTATTTTGGGCTGCAAGTCAGTGAAATCAACTTCCGAAACAAATAGTCGATTGCAGGAAAGCAGGGCGGAGTTTATCGAAACGATGCAGGCTAAACTTCCGGTTTTACATGTTTTTCCTTCAAAACAAAAGCATTCAATTCTTGACTTAACAGGTCAACACGAATGAAAAACATGTATGTAATATAACTCAGCCATTTTGTTTTGTTATGTTTGGCTCCCATATATACGCATTTCCCCCCGACATGAAATGACATGAAAAAAACATACAAAAGCTTATAACTAAACTTAATTTTAAAGTTACAAACCGGAAGTAGTATCACAAATTGTAGCTTGCAGCAGTCCCTGTGCTTAGCCATGTGTTTTTAGCCTCTACCAGAGGTATGAAGTATGAATTTGGAACCTGAAGGATAAATAACATCTGGTATTTATTACATTTATTCTTCCGCGTATACTGTACATATGAACATTCAATATTTATAAATGTAAAGGTGTGTATTCTTATTTCTTAATGTGAGCTAGCTAGTAAAGTTTCGGTGTAACTACTACAGCACTGAACCACAAAACTGAGAGCTGAAATTCCCTCAGAGACAGGTTAAGCCACTAAACCAGCTTAGTTTGCTTTATTTGCCTGAAAGTTAGAGCAGAAATAAAGTAAACACATTATCATGCAGTCATTAGATCTGCTTTGAAGCACACATCACCCTTACAATGGGATAAAGAACGCCAAAGACAATACTTTGTTGACTATAACATGTTTATATTGAAAATGTTCAATATTCTTACCAATTTGATACCTCTATTAAAACGTTACTAATTGTAATAACTCAGATATATATTTATGATATTCTAAACCCTATTTTCTTCTCTTAGTGTACCTGAAGATTATTTAAACTATATCAAAACTTTAATAGTTTAAAGATATTTGCTGAAATCGTGAGGATGTATACTTAATCATTAATGAAAGCATGAAAACTTAAATTCGTTTTGTGTGTTTATTTGGTCTTAGCACAAAGTCTCCAAGAGACAACTTGATTATTTATATGAGGAAGTGTTATATGGTCAAAACTCAAAAAGTTTGATAGACACCCCAAGTTGGCTAGAATAGACGCTCTCCTTCGACTGTTTGTTTTGCGACAGATTTGAGTCACTGTCATTTTAAAAAATGTTTTCTCTTGTTTGTAGCCTGAACATGGAGCCTCCGTCATCATCATCATCAGCAGCGACATGCAACAGACAAAAAAGAAAGAACATCGACCCCACAGCACAGAAGAAGGCCAAGAGATTAAAAACTGTGCAGGTTGGTGAGGAGTCGCTGGATTGTGGACGCTCTTCTCCCTCACCGAGGATCTCTGTGCTGCCCGACCACCTTCAACAACCCATTACACAAAATGAGCTGACGGAGCTGCTGCATTATGCCGCTCTGGGGAAAACAGGCGGTATTAAACAGCCCAGGTAATGTCTTCTGTATTAGCTCTCATCAAATAACTCTCTGTGAAGTAATTTAACTTATCCCCTGTGCTCTAGCAATAATCTAAATGATCTGTTTTAATTTGTGTCTTCATCACCCTGTGTCTTATATAGTTGGTGCCGACTCCTGCATCAGAAGAGGATTACAGCGATAAATGTGGTTATTGTGGAGGGCATGACCCAGAGTCACTTTTACAAACACTACCTCACCCTGCGACACCTCCGGACCAGCTACACCACCGTTAGTACATGGAGGATATGGGAAAGGGAAGAAGTCATATACCTGTGTTATTGTTCTGGGTTAACACTGGTCCTTGTTTTTTATCTGGCTGGTTTAGAGGATCACCTTTACTCCATCATCGTCAGACCTGGCCTCAGGAATCTTCAGCTGTAAACTTCCTGAAACAGATGGTTTAACCCGTTCTCAGAGACAACACGAAAGCAGTGGATTGCATAAAGGTGAGAACTGTGTTTTAATTTGTTGTTGATGAGCGTAGTTCAGGAACACATTGTTATTATGCTATCAGGAGGCTAGTTTTTGTCCAGCTAAGAAATTAATGAGAAAACCAACACGTCTCGTCTTTTACTGATTTTAAAAGGCTGTTCTCTGATCTGAATGCCCCAGGAGTCGTCACCAGAACATCTTTGCATTATTATCTTGTTGCATCTAGTCTGAAACATTATCTTTTAACAGCAGTTTTGTGTTTTCTCTTGTTCTAAACTGTGTGTGCGGTTGTGTTTTTGTGCATTTTTGCAGCACTGAGGAGTCACCCAGTAATCACTAAGTTTGGCACACAGAGGAGAGGACTGACGGCGTATGTTCTCCCCCTGGACGAGATGATCAAGAGACATTACCCCGTCAAAGGTGAGTCTGTCTCTGATTGGCTGGGTCAGTGTGGACGTTGTCCCACTCTCTATCTTTACTTTATCACCTCTTTGTTGTTCCTTTTGACACAGGGATGCCGGGCTTTGAGGAGTTTCTGTGCACAGACAGTGTCGACTGTGTGACTGACAACTGCCCTCTCTTTGGACTTGACTGTGAAATGGTGAGATGCTCTCAGTTAGATATTTAATTTCCATTGTAGAAGCAGGTCTCTATAAATGTAATATAAGCGAATAAATACTAAAGTATAAATACAGGGGCAGAAAGTGGATTTTTATATATTGTTAGTTTTTTTAATGTGCAATTTTCAGATTTTCCTACGTCTTTAATTTAAAGCATATTTATGTTGCTAGTAGTCTGTTTTTATAAGTGTTTACCATCTGGCAGAATTAGCTACATATTTTGAAACACTTGTATTCCACTCACATGAAGAGCAGCTGTCACCCAGGATAGTTTTACTTTACCTTCACATTTTATAACTAATCTTGGTCTAATCTGTGGATTCGTCACCTTTTTAATTGAAGGTATTTAATGTTTAAGTTGTTTATTTCTCTCTTTTGCCATCTCGATTTATTCAGCGTCCTGTTACAGTGATATTATCACCATCATGTTAGAATTTGTCCTGAGTTATTCCAAGGTTTAAAGGCTTGGACAGTTAATCAGTGTGTTGATGTTGTGTTTCAGTGTCTAACAGAACGAGGATATGAGCTGGCTCGTGTCTCTCTGGTGGACAGTGATGGGAACTGTGTGCTGGATGAGCTGGTGAAACCCCAGAGCCGAATCCTCGACTACCTCACCAGGTACACACACAAACACCAAAAATACAAATGTTGGTTTAGCTTTGTAACAAGCATCACCGACTGTGTTACAAACATTTTGTGTTGCTTGGTGCCCTCTGATAGGTTCTCTGGTATAACGGCGGCAATGTTGCGACCGATCACAACCACCCTGCGGGACATTCAGGCAAAACTCAGGAAGTTGCTTCCGGGGGACGCAGTTCTTGTGGGCCATTCACTGAACAACGACCTGATGGCTCTGAAAGTGAGTAACTACAATATAATGACCAGGATGTGGTTGAGTTCTGAGTTCTTTTGTGTTTTGGGGTTGTTTGAGAGTATAGTGATCCTCAGGGCAAGTGAAACGTTGTACATGTTTGTAGATAGAAGTGTGCATTTAGCAAAAACATACCTACACCCTTTATAGTCTTTAAAGTCACCATGTGTACATTGACTCTATACAAGAAGTGGAAACAGTCAAAGGTCAAAAGTTATGATCACAAAGATCTCAGTTTCGTTGTCTTGAGCGCCACCTATGGCGATAAACTGTAATTGCGGGAGCACACTTCCCAGATATCCAGACAGTGTTGCATGAGTGATGTCCACGGTTGGCTCCGGTTGTAACTCTTGATTTCCCTCGCTGACGGGCGCTTTCCTTTTTAGACTGTTTGCTTCATCTGAGCGTCGAGTTTGTTTCTTTTTCTTTGGATTTTCACTTATTGTTGAAGTTGTATCTGTAGTCATCCATCTTTTCTTTGTTTGTTCAGCCATAGTAGATTACTGTTTACTCGCAACACTTGCAGAGACCGGAAAAGCAGCCGCTTAGCTCCGCCTACCCTCTCTGGCAGACCAACCACTGCTGGCTGAAGGAAAAGGCGTCACTAACTGGGCGCCGCTTATGATTTTTCCCGCAAAAGTCGCACCAGACAGCCAGTCTGTAATACTGCAAATGCAAAGGCTTTCATCAGTGACTTAACAGACATTTATTTAAATGAAAATCTTTAAGATTATCACTTGAAAGTAATGCATAAGTGCCCCTACCCTGCATTCTTTCTAATGGACAGCAGATGGTAAACTGCACTGATTATAAAAGGTAACAGTAAAATTGTTTCTTGTGAGTTTATCGTCTCATCGCTAGTATTAAGTCTTCTTCAGTCCAGCATGATCTTTGTTTGTAAATTATGGTCCCATTTAGAGAAAAAAAGTAACCCTAGACAGAAGTTAGAAATATCCAAACTCTGCACGTAGAGGCGTGAATTTTTTTCATGTAACAAATTGGAAGAATCAAATTGGTTGAACTGGTCGAGCCCAGTTTTTAAAAGTTATCCCATTATTTCCACATTATAACATATTTGTTCTGGTTGTTCTGTTTATTTCCAGCTTTGGCCAGCCAGGCTTTTCTCAAAATAGCTACAGTACTATCAAGGCGTATTTTTCCTCTTTACACACAGAAGGATTGTGGAGAGATATTTGATATTAGAGAGACTCTCTTCAGACAAACTAAACTTCTATAAGAAGTTGACTTTCTGACCTGTGCGGTGTTTGTGTCCTCCCTGCAGCTGATCCACCAGCACGTCATCGACACCTCGCTGCTGTACAGGAGAGAGTTTGGACAGAGGTTTAAGCTCAAGGTCCTGGCCGAGACGGTGCTGAAGTGAGTTGTATCTGTGTCCCGCTGCGTCTCTGTGTCTCTCTCAGCCACCTCGGCTCATAATTAGATTTTCTGCTTACGTCCCAGGAGGCACATACAGACTGAAGAGAAGAAGGGTCATAATCCCATTGAGGACGCCGTGGCGGCCCTGGAGCTGGCCCAGTACTTTATTAAAAAAGGACCTCGCCAGGTAACACATCACTCTCTCTCTACACACACACGCACGATCACACAGTCCATATAACGCAGTCTGTGTATGCTCACTGTCAGGTTGTAGAACTTCATCTGGAGGAGCTGTGGGGATATAAGATAGAGGAGGAGTCTGCTGACTGTGCTCCTGCACCTGCACCAAGTCTCAGGTACGACACGTTCAGATCAAAGATTTACAAAAAGACAAAACTGTTTAGAAACGTGCTGCTCGCATCGCCTGCAACTCGGCATAAGTCACGTCACATCATCTGTTTTAACACCCAGTTGGCTTGTAGCGAAGTCAAGTCAGATAGAAACAGCTGGTCAAGAAGAAAGAAATCTTTTTGCACAAGCCTTAAAGGTATAATGAGTTTGGGTTTGTAAGTTGCTGTTTGTAAGTGGACCATGCAGTTGCTCCCTCGTCCCCGACTCAACAAGCAAAGGGAGAGCAGCGCTGGTCAAGCAAGCTCAGGACTGAATGAAGAAAGCAGTGAGTCAGAGAGGTGCCCGCTTCATCCTGCCTCTCTGGCCTCTGTTCAGCACCGTTGCCAGTCAAACTGACACCCAGACCTGCAGCTCTATGCTGTCATGACCCGGCCCGTGAGCCATGACAAAAGGAGGAAATAGTTATTTTAACTTGACGATGACGAGATGAATGTAAGTTTAAATACAAATGTTACGGGGTGTGTTAGTCGGTGTTATCAAGGTGTCTGCTGGTGGGTGCGCGAGTGATGTGTGCAAAGTGTTGTATGGTGTGAAACAAAACTACAAAGATGTGCCAAATAATAACATGGTGCCCGAAGCATGGAGAGTGATGATGTTAGAGAACCACACGCAGGGAAGGCCAGGGCTTAAATGCACCTAAGGAGACTGGCCAGGTACTCCCACGTCACGCCAACCAGGAACCTGCAACACAGAAAAAAGAGAAACAGAAACGAGGAAACACAAAGCAGACCCTGCTCAGCAGGAAGGCCGTCACAATGCTGTATGTTACATCTACGACACTGACAGAAAGCAGACACGGTCTCATCCTGTCACATTGGTGCAATATTGGATCCCAGCGGCTATAGTCTGATGATGATGTAGCCTCTAGGATCAACGGTGAACATGCCAGGCGTGCAGCCAGCAGTTAGCGATAAACGACTTCCAGTCAAGACCTTTTCCGCGTGCTGCATTGTTTACAGAAAAAGAAACCGTTTTTCTTGTGATTGAATTTAATTAACGGGTCTTTTGCCTTGACATCCTGATGCAGATGAGTACAAAGTAAAAATGAACCTTTGTCAGGTCTGTCCTCAAGAGAAGAAGAAAACAACTTTTAAAATGCTCGTCTGTTGAACGGAGGTCGGATCTATAGTTTCTGATGCATTTGAGGAAATTGGAAAAAAATCTGAACACTGAACGGCCTTCATGATGCAGCGTCAAGGGAATTTATCTCAAGATGAATTTAAGATCTAGAGCAGATTGTTAGCTGTTAGCATGCAGATGTCTGTTTATAGAGATTAATAAGAAGCTAAATTATCATCAGATAGCCGCTGATGGGAGCCGGGATGTCATTATGACGGATGACGTTTCGCCTGCTTTTGCTCTCCACATGCACTGTTTTTCCTGCACACGCCGCAGCCTGCTGATACGTGATTGGTCAATATTACTCGGACTACAGGCGCACTACAAACAGAAACCAGAACACTTGCCATCCTTAAAACCCACGCCCCTGCCTACAGATTCTACATTTCTATGTAGAATCTCTAAGTAGAGATCACATTAGTGTAAATTTCCAGGTTTAAAAAATGTTTTAGACAAGCAGATTGTAAGTAATTGAAAGTTCTAACATAGAGACAACACAGAGACACAGAGGTATTTTTTAGGGAAAATATGTTCTATAAATTATTTTTTGCACATTTTTGTTACTTTGTCACATTATGAAACCCATTTCATCTCATGTTATGCTGCAGCTATATTTGACAGGTTGTTCTTTATTTCTTGTGCAGGTTTGCCGACATACTTCAGACACTCGGCCACTCAGTAACCTATTTAGGAAAGCGCTCTGATGTCACCCTGGATCTGTCCAGTCAGCAGTGGCACAACTCTGACAAAGAGGTGAGACATCCTGACTCTTTAGCCTCCTGACCTTTACCTGATGAAACACTTTAAGTCAAGTCAGTTTATTTATAAAAACAGCAGCAGCTGTACAGTGCTGTACAATGCATAAAAGAAGCAATATATAGAAGCCAAAGCAATGAGACAGAACAGGCGGCTGGTTCAGGACTGCATATTCGAGCATGTTTTGAAGACTCAACAGAGGGAACAGACCTGACCGAGGATGGAGGTTATTCCACAGTCGAGGGGCCTTGACTGAGAAAGCGTGGCCACCTCTTAGTTTGAAATTAGAGCGGGGGACCGCCAGGAGGCCTGTGTCAGAAGATCTGAGGGGCCTGGAACCAAGTTTCAAACCCAGAATATGCAAGGATCTGTTTTCATTTCTGGAGCATACGCGGCGAGTCCCCATGAAGGCTTTAGTGGTTTTTCTCGTCTCCATTCAGAAAAGTCTTATGCAAAGTTTGGGGATGAACAATAAAGTGACAAAGAGATAGAAAGATGAATGAAGTAGCCCTTTTTGTTCAAGAGACATCGATTATGTCATAGGTCAATATACATAGTGTTTCATTCTGAATCAGAGGTGACAGGCTGCTGCTTCTTTTCCTCCTTTTCTTTCACTCACCTTTGCCTTTCTGTTACCTCATCCTGTCTGCTTCAGGTGCTGGCCTCTTACAGGAGACAGACCAAGTGTCCGCTCCTCTCAGTGCTCCAGTTCTCTTCCATCTCAGACCATCTGAAGAGGTGCTTCCCTAACCAGGATCAACAGCACCACGGGGTGAGACATTTTACTCAGAACAGCATGACTTCTGCCTGTTCTTCTAAAGCACTGATTAATGTGTGTTTATCCTGCAGGAGTGTTCAAACCTTCGAGATATGTGCGTGGTGTTTGCTGGTCCGTTTCCTGCGGGCTTCACTGAGAGGGAAGTGAAGCGGCTGTTTTCTTGCTGCGGACCCGTTCGGAAGATCAAAATGTTGAGCACAGCTATCAGGGTAGATGTCTTTGACATTCTTATCCTCTATTTTACACGTCAAAAACTGCTGTTTGTGTTTCTGAATTTACACTTTTTGATATTGTCTGGCCGTGTTTGGTTTCCAGGTTCATGCAGAGGTAGCGTTCGAGCTCCTGGAGGGAGCTGCCCTCGCATTGAAAGCTTTGAACGGACTTAACGTTCAGGGACAATCCATCAAGGTAACTTCCCTTCTGTTTTTCTTCTGCTTTCTGTTTCCTTTCCCCTTGACATCACGGGTAAAGCTTTTCTTCTTTTCTAGGTTCAAAGGCCCATTAATGAGTCGATGCTGGACTTGGATCTGACTCTTGATGCTCTGACGGGCGACAGTCTCAACACGAATCACATCTACGCTGTTAAATTAAAGCCCAGTACGGCTGAGTGCATACTCGTTCCTGCAAAAGTCAATGGACACACGTTAGATGCTAAAAGTTCAGTTGAGTCGTCAAACGTTTTGCCTCAAGCTAAAGTAAACGGTAAAACATTACAGGCCAGAAACACAAAGTCTAAACTGTGTGAGGAGACAGTCAGAGAGATATTCACTCACTTTGGTGCGGTGGAGAGCGTTCTCCTGCCGGCCAAACCTGGGAAACATGCGAGACATGCAAACATAAGTGAGTACAAATCTGTGTTCTTCATTATCTGTTGTTGTTCTGTGTGTGAGGGGGTTTATTCAGAGTGTCTATGTCTCTGGTCGACAGGGTTTGAGAGTTCAGAGGGTAAACATGCAGCCCTCAGCGCCTCTGAGGATCTACTGAAGAGGAACTACCTCGTCTGTACGTCTCTAACCCCGCCCCATTTACATGCATGGGCTGCCATGGACACGCCAACCTCCTCAGTGGACCCTGACGAGGAGGCAGCAGAAGAGAAGAGGACCCACGTGCAAAACAGTTCTCAGGTAAAGAGGAGGCTGCATTGACTCCATCCATCCATCCATTTTCTATGCCACTTATCCTGTTCAGGGTCGCGGGAGGGCTGGAGCCTATCCCAGCTGTCACTGGGTGATAGGCGGGGTACCCCCTGCACTGATCGCCAGTCAGTCACAGGGCTGACACACATTACACTGCAGCTCCACCTGAGCGAATAAAGACCTAACCACCGTTACATCTTCACTGTTTACTGACGCTGTTTTGGGCGCGTTTGTGACGTCAGACGGTGACGCAGCAGAAAAGAGAGGAGGATACTTCACTGGCAATGGGAAAAGAGGCAGTCGGCATCTATAAGCGGATCTCCCGGGTTTGAAAAACCTGCGTCAACACGCAAAATTTAGGTGGGAAAGGGGTATTAGTTTGTTCCCAGAGGGAAGGGGGGAGAACAGGCAGTGTCCAGGGTGGGTGGGGTCTTTTATGATACAACTGGCTTTCCTACAGTGCCGGCCAGTGTATACGTCACGTCTGTAGGTCTTTCTTGTCCTCTGTTGTGCAGCTGCTAAACCACACCGTGCAGCAGTAGGCGAGGAAGCTTTCAATGGTGGCCCGACGTGCTCGGAAAACCTCCACAGCGAGTTGCCAGGAGGAATCCTAATCAGATGCACAAACAACCTCAACTGATATGGTGGATATATCAGAAACGTTTCCAGGAAATCTCTGCAAATTTGGTACAAACCTCCTCCTGGATTTAAGGATGAATTCATTAGATTTTGGTCTAATTCAAACACTAATTATGAGAAACGGCTGGTTGGCAGAGGCATCAGCTGGGCCTAATTGTAGCTATATGCACCTGTGGCTAGAGCAGGTTGTCTACTGATCGGATGATTAGATCCCCAGATCCTCCAGTCCATATGTCTGAGTGTCCTTGGGAAAGATACCTCGCCCCAAATTTCTCCAGAGGGTTTGTGAGTGTGTGTGAAGGAGAGCTTTTGTGTGAATGGCTAAAGCACTTTGAGCGGTCGAAGAATGAAAAAGTGCAGCCCATTACAGCGTGCTTCAAAATACAACTCCAGTGGGTGCTGTCGATGTTTTATCTCGGACACTCCCTGCTTCTCTGTGTGCTAGCATGCTTAGAAACTACACACTGGTATTAAAAATGCTATGACAGAATCGAGCTTGTTAGAAATAAGTTCAGGGTGCAGCTGAAGCTAACAAACTGACTTAGATCATGGCCACCATGTTTTTTTCCTCTGCTGCCGTCCGTTAGGAGACGGGCTTTTTGTCTCACTAGCTGTAAGGCTCTGAAGAATAATTGCCTCTCCTTTTTTTTCTCCCTGTCTTCCAGAAATGCTGTTTTCTGGTGTGAGTCTTAGAACCACATGGGGCTGCTGCTTGTGTAGCTATAATCGAGTATACTTGGTTGTTTTTTTTTTGCCCTTTTCTTCAAGCGGTTGTCTGTGAAAACCCAAGACGGCAGCTGTTTGGGAAATGATAGAACATCATGGTTCACAGATTGTTTCTCCTTTCAGCTCGCGGGCTGAGTCAGCTCTCTGCAGATATTGTATTGACTAAAATCTCACAGTGAAAAGCTTGTAAGATTAGGGCCGGTTCTGTGAGGCTAATCTTTTATGACATCATGACAGGGCCCTGCTTTCCTGATAAAAACTTTTAAGTCTTAAAGTTTAGCCTGCGCACGGCACACACAGCAAAGCGAAGATGCTGTACAAAAGCTACACGAGGTAGATTTATTGGTACCTGTGTGGTTTAATTTTTAACAATGAGCACATGCAACGCCAATTTAATCTGTGCAGGACCAGGAGATGGATCTCATGATGAGGAAGTTGGACCGCCGCCTGGGGAAGCTCTTCAGGTCTCTCTCAAACGGCACCTTGTCTGTGGTTGTTCTGCTCGGATGCAACAGGTGAGGACTCTTGACTGTGTGTAGGAAAATCTGCTACCAAGTAAAACATGACTAAAATTTCTCCTCTCTTCTTTTAGTGCTCGTGGACATCTTCCTGGTTTGTGCCTTATCGAGGTCAAGGGAGCGTCTTGAAGAAAACAGTGACCCGCTCCTGTGTGGGAAGGATTTTAAACCTGCAAAAATATCTACCAGTCGAACAGTTCCTGAGCCTGTGTCACTTGAATCAAGTGAAATTCTTATAAGAATAAAAAAAATTCCCGGCTGTTCCTTTACCTGAGACTTTTAGTATTTTTTACTGAGAGAGCTGAGATGTTTTCTATTTCCACTGCTACTTTATAAATCACTAAATAATTTCTGTGACCTGGAAATATTCAGAGCTTCAATTAAACATCTGCCTTTGGTACAAAATCCTTGTATGAATTTTGGCTTTTTGGATCTACTTGATTTGTCTCTAGGCTGCACGGTGGTGCAGTGGTTAGAACTGTTGGCTCACAACTAGAAGATTCTTAGTTCGAACGCCGGTTCAGGCAAAGTGGGCCTTTCTATTCTGTGCATGCGTGGGTTCCCTCCGTGCACTCCGGCTTCCTCCCACAGTCCAAACACATGCTCGTTAGGTTCATTGGTGACTCTGTCAATGTGAGCGTGAAAGGTTGTCTCTCTGTGTCAGCCCTGTGATTGACTGGCGATCAGTCCGGGGTGTACCCCGCCTCTCGCCCAATGAGTGCTGGGATTGGTTCCAGCGCCCCGTGACCCTGAACAGGATAAGTGGTATAGATAATGGATGGATGATTTGTCTCCAAATGGCAGGCTAACAAAGTCAGTTGGTTATGTGCGAGTATGAAAGTCAGACAGCACATAACTCAGTGTAACACAAACTAAAATGTTGTTCGAGCGTCTTCCACATAAAATTCCAAATAAGACTCTTTTGTAAGAAGAATGTAAACTCTAAGATCATGAGGTGAATGTAAACTCAAAGTCAGCCAGAATCCAACACCCATGTTGGGTAAATGTATAATGCAATAAACAATGAGCAGTATTTATCTCTCAGGATCTACTGTATGCATTTTGATACTGCACTTTATTAAACCTGCATTGATGTTAAACTTTGTCTTTTCATTTTTGACTGTCAGTATCAAGTGTTCCTCTTTAATAACAAACCTTTTTTAAATGTCTTGTCGATAGGGTCCACTTCACTGTATTTTACTCGGATACAAATGTATCTATGAGCAGGCCTTTTCATGCTATTTGGACCCTGTTTTGTTCTTAGTTCTATCAAGTAGTATTTGCACTTACTTTTATTTGCCTGTTTATCCAATTAATCGTAAAGCACTGAGCTATTCCCCTTGTATAAAAGGTGCTCTGTAATTAAACAAGCCGTGCTGATATTCAGAACATCAGAACCTCCAGTGTGATATTGCTTTTATACAACAGCTACACAAATAGTAGTAAAAAGTAACAACAACAACAGATTGATATTTACCAACTCAACTAGTTCCACAACTTAACTAAAACTGGACTTTTGTTGCCAGGCAACCCAAACATTCTCCTGCTCTCTGTGTCTACAGGTTACCACAGACCAGCTGTTTTTCATCATGTACATTTATCTGTAGGTTTTAATTTATCATCAATCTGAAATAAGAGTCTGCAGTGTGATTCAGAGGTACCAGCTTCATCAATGTAGACACACACGGTCTTCTTGGAGTAACCAAGATGGTGCCGCCACAGATGGCTGCCTCTGTGATAATTTTCATGCACAAAAGCAAGTTTCTTGTATGTGTGAACCTACTTGGCAATTAACTGCGATTCTGATTCTGTAACGTTTATTAACAGTATTCAGAACACCTGGCTGAGGCGGAGTGATACACAGTGGTGTTCTCTGGATCAGCACTCATGGAATGCCTCTTGTCCAATCAGATTACTGGGTCAGAACTAACTGTTAACTTTGCTTTAGGTGTATCTCTCTTTAAGATCTTGTACACATACATGGCTAATAAGGCTGATTTTTCTAGTTAATGTTAAAAATGTGGAGCAAATGTCTGTAGAAATGATACATTTTACTTCACTGTTTTAAAAAGAGCCCCATGAGGCACAGATGATTGTTTTAACAGAACCTAATAGGAAAGCAAACGTCTATAGATATTTTCATTAAGTAATAGTGCCAAAGTGTAGAGAGTGCACAACTGGCTCGGGTTTAACACAAGACAAAAAACAGAAATACTAAGAAACATTCTTTAATTTTTTCCCTTTCCAAGGAAATATTTTAAGATTTTTAAACTTTATCTGATACAAAAATGTATTCGTCTTAACGTTTACACATTTTGCATTAGAACATACTCTTACATTGTTGCAGGTTGACACAGTTACAAAACATTAAACACAAAAAAGGTAAAGAAACCAATTCTGTACAAAAAAAAACACAAGCACCTTTCATGAAGGCTGCCACCCATATTAAACATCACATTATCATCGAGAAGCTTATACACGTTCGATAAAACTGGGGAAGTGATATAACTTTCTTTTAAAATGGAGAAAAACTATCTGACTGCATTAAAATACTAAATAACCCAGACATTGTAAACTACAGCTCGTTTCAGGTGTTTTTTTTGTATCTCTTTTTTTATGAAAGGATTCACAGGGATACAAAGTAACATTTCTCTCACATGCACAAACTTGCACACATCCCACACACACAAAATATAAGACAGGTGGAGGTGATGGTGTCGTTAAAATTGATTTCAAAGTGACAGCATGGCTGTGGTGGCAGATTCAAGTCTGAACACGTCGATGAGTAAATGAACATTGGTGGAGTTTTAAGATTCAAGTGCTGTTTGTGTGTGAGCCGTGTGTGTGTGCGCGTTTACCCAGAAGAGTTGCCTGCTCCTCTTTTACAAAATGAAAATATGGCAGCTGTCGTTATGGCTTGTGTTCTCTCTCTCTCTCTCTCTCTCTCTCTCTCTGAACAGTCCAGTCAAGCAGCCCGGCTGGTAGCTTTGGACACGGTATCCACAGCTGTCGAGTGAACGAATGAATTTAGGGCGTGCACCTCTCCCAGTGATGTACAACCTTAGAAGAAAACGCCTGAAGTGCTTAAGAAGAGACTCAGAGCAGCAGCTCAGCGTGGGACAGCGGCCTCTCCACTCCACACCTCCTGCTACCAGACCTCTGGGACCTCAAACAGGGATGTTGTAGACTCAGCTGCTGCATGAGAGAGGGAGAGACATTGAAAGATAAGAACAAGAGCCACACTCCTTGCAAGTTATCTCACTGAAATATTGCCAGTTGCCACATTTACTCTTTGAACTTTTGGCTCAGTTTTGGTACAGTAACTACACGTCTAAGCAATTTAAGTCACAGATAATACTGTGGTTATTTTTAAGATAAATTGAGATATTCAGAATTGCCACAACTGCACAAGTCAATAGTGCTGTACATGTCCTTCAAAAGCTTTTTGTGCAACATCATTTTATGCCTTCATGTCAGCAGCTTTCCAACACATATGTATCTTTATCATACATGTATCATACTTTATATGAATGGCAGAGAAAGTTAAGTCAATGAGGCATAAATTTAAGAACCATGTTGAAATTCTGAAACTCATTAACTGCAAAACTGTTATATTTTTATTGATTTAAACCTGGAATAACTGACTTTTTGGCCACTTTGCAAACTAACAGAACCCAAACTTCACATATCATCAACTTTTTAGTTTAAATAAACTTATTTACACATCAAGCAATCTCAGAAGCCATCAGCTATCGTCTGGGACAACGGTGAACATGTCGCACGTGTAGCCAGCGGTTAGCGATATAAATGACTTTCAGTCAAGACTTCCTTTTCCGTGTGCTGCATTGTTTAAACTACTTTTAAAATGCTCGTTTGTTGAACAGAGGTTGGATCGATCATTTCTGATGCATTCGAGGAAGTCGGGAATTCTTAACGCTGAACAGCTTTTGTGAAAAAGCATCAAGGGAATTTATCTCAAGTTGAATTTTTGATCAGAACGGATTGTTAGCTGAACTTGCTGCAAAAGTCTGTTTATAGAGACTAAGAAGAAGCTCAATCATCGTCCTATATTCCTTTACATTTTGTTACTCCACATTTAGGGAAGTCTTGTTGCATTAACTTCTAGCAGTTCCTGATGAAACCATGCTAAAATATAATAATCACTTGATTACTTTTGAAGCTGAAATAAATAAATAAATAAATAAATAAATAAATAATGTTAAAGTGATTAATATGGGGTAGTAGCAGGAGTCATGATTTTATGTCCAGCTTCTGTTACCCACTTGAACTGTCACGCAGATTCAAAGGTTAAATAAGCGCTCGCACTGACAAACACACCTTCTGTCTTCTTTTTCTTGTCCTTTTGACCTTTCCTCCCGTGGCCGGTTGTTGGGGCTTGTTGCCAGGTGACCGTCCCATCAGCATCACAGTCTCGATCTGTGCCCTCAGGAGGTTCTTCCTCGTCAGGGACCGGACTTAACCCAGCTGAATCTGATGAGTCTCTGCAGGGCACGGTAACAATTTTAATACTTTTTATCAGCACAAAAAGGATAAACGGTGAGAGCCAAATAATCAGGTCCAATTTACTCACGCTGTCTTCAGCCAGCCCTCTGAGGTTTTGCTCTCAACAGCTTCTGTGTTTGCCTGTTCACTTGATGCTAGGAAACAAAGACAACCAGTGCATAAAAGACTAAATTAGACTTCATTAAGCAGCATATATATATATCCACTGTATTTTACTACATTAGGAGGGCTACGGTCGTATGTGTAACACCAACCATCACATGGCTTGTGCTGGCTAAACAATGCTAAAACAAAGAAGTTAAAGGACCAATGTGTAGTAATGGATAAAGACAGGCATATTTTAATTTGCTGCAGAAAAGACATGTAAGATTTTGATATATTATTATTATTATTATTATATTTTATTTATGCCCGTCTTCAGTCAGGAATGTATCTGATTTTTAACAAATGACCCAGCCTTCCTTGACTTAGTTAATCTAACAGATTGTGATCACAACACCACCTGTCTTCTCCTTTAGGGCAAACTGAATCTCTGTTGAGTACTTTGCTAGGGAAACCTTGCCGTTTGTTACCACACTGAAACAGTAAAGTATTGTATGCGTTCACACACCATCAGTTTTCATCTTCTTGCTGCCGTTGTTATCCGGGTACGAGTAGTGACTCCAGCCATCTGTAATTACAGCGTCTCCGGCCCCCTGCTCTCCCTGAACGGGACTGATGCTGCGTTTCCTCAAACCTCTAGAAAAGAAAAGCCATACATCATATATACCTGCAGAGACTATCAAGCAGAGAGGTAAACGGAGTGACTGTTTAGTGGAAAGATGTAGTGTATATCTGCACAGGTGTACCTAGGATATCCAAACCCAGCAGAAGTGGTTGAGGAGGTGTAGTGAGATTTCACCCAGCCGTCCTCTCCCCAAGTTTTGGGCGTCTGGCCGAGCTTCTCCTTGTCCTGTTGTTTACCCTGGATGTACTCTGCATATGTCTGGATCCTGTAGCTCTCTGCATAGCGGCTGGTGTTCATAGCTGTGGGATGAGTGGGAGAGTTTAACAGATTACTTCAATAAGTCCAGCCTGGTGTGTGCACACAGCCGGGGGTGTCAGACTCACCTATCTGAACCTGGTCGGTCTGACTCAAGGACACGAATGCTGACGTGTCATCGATCCATGAGACCTGGATGTTTCCTGTGTGGGTTACAGAAGTAGAAAGTGAGTGAAAGCAATGAGTCATATCTGTGTGAAAGCAGAATTATGAGGCAAAAAGCAAGTGTTACCAAAGGCACTAAAGAGCTGGTAGAGGTCACTGGTCTTCCATTCTTTCGGGAAGGTGACATACAGGACGTGGTCTCTTTTAGGTTGCACTGCGAGAGCAGAAGACAGAAACATGGGATCAGCAACAGTGGAGATGGTGACAGTTTTGATATAAAGCTTAACACTTCAATCAAAAGTAAATCAAAAGCTAAAGTTGCAAGTAGCTGGCAGAGAGTTAAAGCAACTAGCAGGACTTTGTGTTGCCGTTTGTCTGCCTCCTGGTGGTCATTACATATCGCACTGCTGTGTGACATTATGTTACTCACAATCTGGACCTGTGATGTTGAGGTAGGGAATATCTATTATCCTCATCAGGAAAAGCCTGAAAACAGAGGAGAAGAAGAGAATCATGGGATTGTTCATGGTTTAATAAAGAAACTAGAAAATTAAATACATCTCAGTGCATCTCTTACTTGTTGAAGAAAGGCTCAACTAGTTTGGAGCGAGCCGAGATGTACGCTTTGGGTGGAGTCAAGAAAGAACCTGTAGAGAAACAGTCCAGCAGACCAAGTTCAGCCACGTGCATTTAGACATTTGTTTTCTTATTTACTAACAGGATCAGTGTGATTGTTGTGTTACCCAGGTAGTTGGCCATTGCGATGAAACAGAGGCCAGTGATGTAGGCATCGTATCCAGCCTCGTGGAGCTGCTCCTGGGCTGTGTCATAACTGAGGAACCCCTCTGCAGTTTCTGATAGGAACAGCACAAAGAAGGAAAAAAAAAAAGTGTGAGCAGGATTTCATAGATTGGAAACAGCTCGGGAAAATTTTTTTCAATGCATTTACTCACCAACTTGCGGTGACTTGAATGGGCTCTCCTTCAGCTGTTTCTCCAACTCTGCCAGAGACGTGTTAGTGATCATCTCCTGAAACACACAAAACAAATAATCAATCAATGTTTATTTACATATTTTCTTGAACATTATATTTATTTCGAGTGATCTAGTAGATTTGAAGGAAGATCTTCAGGTTATTTTAGAGCTACCGTTGCACCACTGTGGCCAGAACACCAAGCAAAGACTATGCCACTGGGTTATCTGGTTACGGGTTGATAACTGTCTAAACCAAAATGATGTCCAATAACTTTCCTATGAAGTGCAACATCCATAAATATCTCTTCCACCACCAGTAACTTGTTCCCCTGGTTACCCAACCAGCCCTGAGGGAGATTATTTACCTTAAAAGGCTGGGTGGTAGCCATCAACTTTGTGTCCAGAAGTCTGCAAGTGGAGAGTTAAAATTAATGAGTTGAACATTTAAAAGCGAAAAAGAGCATCAAACAGCCTCAGCTGTTAAAAGAAGTAAACACATTTAGGAGTAGGAGAGGAATTTTACCTTGGAAACACACACATCGTGACCTCTTTAAAGTCTTGAAGATCCTGAAGAAAAGAGAAATGGTATAAATTATTCACAAATCACACATTCCTTAAAAACAGCCATTTCATGCAGCCAAAAAGTTTCAGTATTCAAAAATCATGTTTTACCTCAGGCAAAGGGCAGTAGAACTGGTGAATGGTGTGCATCACATCCAATAGCATGTTGTGGCCAACCACAAGTTTACCCTGTGTGTCGGATAAAAACGGTTAGGAGAAAGTCAATTTTCACAAAGCCAAAAACAACCAGAAAAACACGATTAAGTAACAGAATGATAGCACTATACTGCAATAAGCTCCAGCATTGATGCTGTTACGGCCGCTGCCATACACCTCCGTGTGGTAACTTATTATGTTGAGTGTGTTGATTGTCTGTGGCTGGGAGAGTCGTGTGTTCCTCTAGGCTGGATATCTCAAACACCTGCGCTGCTGGCTGGAGAAGACTGATTGGTGCCGGCCCAGAACAACACGCCAATCAGAGGTGAGTACTGCCGACTTCCCCTTTAAAAGGCTTAGCCAACCTTTCACTCAGGGCGCAGCTTTTGAGTTCAGCTCGCCACTGTGCCTCCCGTTAGTGTAAATCTTGCAATTGTTTGAAACTGTGTATTGCTCTAAGCAGAACTAGTTGTTATATTTCATTATTCTGAGGCACTTGCTTTGGTGCCTGGACTGGGCCAGGGATTAGTTTTAGTATTATACACACTCAAGTTTAGAATTCATTTGTTAGAGACACTACGTGCAGGGATGCTGTTTCACTTGTGGTTTGGTTTGAATAGTTCAGTTGTTTCTATTGTGTTTTACCTTTAAACGAGAGCTAAGAACACTATTCTTGAGTCCTCTTTTTGTTATAATTATTTATTGATTTGAGCAGCACCCACAGGCCCCTTTTCAGTTTGCCTCACTTTTGTTGTGGTAAAACAATCACACTTTCTTTGTAAATAAATAACTAGGTTTTACCATGAACTGTTTTTATCTTGCCTCCCTTTTCCTCTCAAGAGCCGGGTCGTAACAATGCGATGGAACTGAGTAATGCATTACAACTGCTAACAGTTGAAGAGTTAAAACACAATTCCTAGAATAATAGAGCAGATTTACAGATGATTTGAAAATCGACGGTGTTGACTCACAGATTTGGAGATGGCGTGGATGACTCTGGAGAATCCAACAGCATCATTCAGCTCCTCCTGATGGGCATGGAAAAGTACAGGGCAATAATATTAAGATACAAATAAAGACTAGAAAGAAAGTTTTTTCTTCAACTGTGACAACAACATTTAAATACAAGTGATCATGAACCCAAACTCACCTGCTCCCTCTCCAGTTTCTGCTGCTCCCTCCTCTTCCTCTCCTCTTCATCTACTTTGCTGACCTGAATGAATCGCTCCTTCTGCTCACATACAGAACTCGCATCAATATTTTACATATTTCACAAACACAGGAAAACAAAAGCGAAGGGCGAAATCTGTTGGGAGGAAAACATGTTTTTACCTTTTCTGTTTCCACGGTTTCCACGTGAAGCCCCTTGGGAAACCTGTGTGAGCAAAACAAATCTCAAGTCTTGTACAAATCAACACAATAGCAGCAATGATAAGGCAAGGTGGTGAGAAACACTCACTTCCAGTTCAGCGTCTGGTAAATCAGCTTTCTCTGAAACCTGGTAAGGTAATATAAACAGATTAACATATGATACACAAATGCATTGTAGGTATAGTACTTTGAGAGATGGGCTAGCTTACCCAGTGCATGGCTCCAAGTCCAAAGTCTTCTCCGAGTTAGTGAAGAGAGCCTCAACCTTCTCTCTGTGGGTAAAACAGTAGAGAGAATCAAGAGACAAAAATAAACAATAAAAATTGTGGTTAACTTGTGTTGTCGTTCTTAGGTCCCTCTGTGTATGTCCAGTTATTTTAATACCAAATGGTCCCTCACAAGGAAAGATAACCAGGGTGCAAATCAGCTCAACCGTCTCATGTTAGTGTGAAAGTATTGAGCTTCTTCCATCATGTCTCAATCCTCATACAAAAGTCTACAGCTCTTTGTACCATCATGAACTGAAACATGAGCCACAGCACTTCTTCTTTAAGAGGGATCTAAGTGTGTGGGTTTATCATATGAAGAAAGAGGAGGAAAGTGCTCCGCATGTGCTCCAACACTTACATGACCTTGTTGATGAAGTCTTTGTGCTCCTCAGGTACGTGTGCGGGGCCTTTGGAGGAAGGAGAGATGTAGGATGGTGTCCCTACACCGTTAGCATGTTGATTTCTCCTCTCCTCCGTCTGCTCCCTCAGCTGGGCCTCCTCATCCTGATTGAGGTATGGGATTCCTATGAGACAACAGAAGAAACTCAATTTTACTTCTTTGTAGTGAACTCAAGTTCTACGGTGGCTTTACACAATTGCTGTCCAAGACAACTTCAAAGCTAGGTTCTACAGCAAGGGGAAGAAGATGTGCGTTTTCTTTTCTTAAACACTTGATAACAATAACAGCACTGTGAAAATGAAGACAAACAATAGCAGCATTTGTAGGTTCAGTTAAGCCTGCATAGCTTTAGTAACTGACGGTAAATGACAGTATATCCCTTTTACCTTCAGTGACACCACATCGTTGAAAATAAGTTACTTCAAGATTTCAAGAACTTTGCTTAAATTAACTCAAGTACAAAACAAACCATATTTTGATTTACATCAAATCAAATGAATTAAAAAACTGACCAAATATTTAATACCACTTTCCTATATGTTAAAAGTCTGACATGTGGTGCTATGAAAAAATAGCCAGTCATCAAATATTGAGGTTTGATAACAGACACTACATATAATCGTGAGTCAAAGCCATTCTGTGTTGAACTCACCATTACAGAACACCTTGTTGAAGTCAAATCCCTGACTGGCCAGAAAGTCAATACTGGAACTCTGAAATGACAAAAGATGATCTGACATTTTCACAACTATCAAACAAAATGCCAACAGACAAGCCATATTGTTATAGTTGACCAGGCATTTTCAGGAACAATAACTTTTTCTATCAAAAGTCATTCATCACACAGAAGCTATCAATAACCATGAGGAGCACCACTGACTTACTTGACAGATGAACTTTATGTCCGGGGACGTCCTGTTGAACGGTTTGGGGAATATATAAAAATTAAAAGGCTTTGTGATATACCTGCAGAGACAGGAGTACAAGAAACAGACCAATTAGGATTAGCGAGATCATAACAGTGTCTGGGAGTATATTACAAGTCAGAGAGAGCTGGATGAGCTCTATTATTAGCATTTAGTTGGCAAATGGAGGAGGAAATCTATGTAAACTGTAGTTCGGTTGAACAATTTTCAACTGAAAACAAAAAAAGGTGAGAAACATCAATTAAATTAACCTGTTAACCCCGCAGTTTTCCATAATAAAATACTACATGGTCCTGGTTTATTGCATTATAATTTCTTTAAACACATTTTGATAAAAAAGGACCCTTGATAAGACTTGGCCTCCAATTCTGCCTATAAGGGAGAACCCTCTTTGGGGCCTCACCATGTTAGATGCTATTTTGTTCTAGTGTCACATACTCAAAAAATGTATTCAAATCAAATCAGCTACAATTAGTTGGCACACAGTAAGCACTGAGGCTTTTGGGGCCTCAGGGCAGTTGGCCGCTTGGTAATCCAGCCTTGCTTGAATCGGGAGATTGTACACAGAGTACCTCTAACTTGTCTAGTGTGAAAACATGCACACATTTGTTTTGTCTGGGTGCCCAGTCCAAAAAGCATGTCTCCCAAAGGACTGGCAACAAGTTAGCTTTTTTCCATAAAAACGACAAGGAATCAATTTGTCAGAAACATTTTTAACATTTCATTGGTTGAATAAAGAAGCCATTTAAATCAGCTGATTGAAAGTGTTTATACATTCAAATTAGTCGGAAATATAAGTATCAGATCAATAATTCTGTGTTTGTTAAACAGATCTGACTCACTTTGACTTTGCCTGGTCGTACTTAAATGTGCATAATCCAAACTGGAACAGCAGGAAGTCCATGGAGTGCTGGCGGGCAGAGAAAAAAGAAAGAGTTTAAAGAGAGAAATAGTGGACATGTTCAGATTGTGCCTGCAGGACTGTGGATGGAAGCCAGGAGGAAGGCAAAAATCATACAACTGTGCAAACCTTTTTAAGCTTCGTGTATCTCTCCTCCGGTGTGTCCAACCCGTTGGTTAGTGCACTGACATTAGGACCGTCGCTTATCCCTAAACACACATTATACATGTCACAATTATTATACTCCGCCTTTGCTTATAAATCTCAACCTCTGCTTAAACTTAGACACGGTAGGTTACCTGAAAATTCTCCATCGATGGCAAGGAAGTCCGCCTCCTCTATCGCGCTGTACACCGTGTTTAAACAGTCTTTATAATCTGGATAAGGGAAAGTGCATCTACATCAGTAATGTTAGCGTGATGAAAGCGTGCTAGCCGCCTGCAGAGGCACACAGAGACCCGCAGCTGTGCAGCTAGCTACACGGCGAGCTAGCTAGCCAGTTAGCAGCACAAACACAGAAATAGTCTTGCCTATTTTACATGTATATCATGTTACGGCTCCGTTGTGAATGATCATAATGTGTATAGCGAGCTAAAAATTCAGAGAGTAATATCTGGCTGGTTACTTACTCCTGCGTGTCACCTCCATCCCTGCACAATGACTGAACCCGGCTGACAGCTAACGTTTGCTAGCTACGTCAACTGGCTTTTAACCGTTAACAAACACTTCCGGGGCCGCTCGCGCACAGATTCAGTGTTTCAGTAGCCTAAAAGCTATATGCATATATATACATACATTGGAGACGTTATTGAGAGAGATAATATTTACTATTTTAAAATGACATCATTTGTATTACTTATATCAGGTTATTTGTTATACTATATGAGGGTTGCAAAGTTACCCAGTTTGTGTTTAACTGCATCAGATGTTTTGGTGTAATGTAAAGAGGTTGAAAATAAATTAACAAGCCATACATTTATATTACCCACTCCTTTAACTAAGCTCACAGAAAAAATCTATCTATCTATCTATCTATCTATCTATATAACTATATATCTATGCTTGAATTCTCTTCAGATTACAATTATATAGGCCTACGACTAATAATCATAAGTATTAATTTAAAAAAATAATTGGGGATCAAAAAGGGACAGTAGAGGATGTATTTCCTGCGGCAGAAGAAAAAGTTCAACCTGCCAAAGACAATGATGGTGCACTTCTACACCGCTATCATTGAGTCCATCCTCACCTGCTCCATCACCGTCTGGTACGCTGCTGCTGCTGCCAGGGACAAGGGCAGGCTGCAGCGTATCATCCGCTCTACAGAGAGGGTGATTGGCTGCAATCTGCCATCTTTCCACAACCTGTACACCTCCAGGATCCTGAGGTAAGCGTGCAGGTAAGTTTGTGGCCGTCCCCTCTCACCCCGGACACAGTCTCTTTGAGACCCTCCCCTCTGGCAAGAGGCTGCGGTCCATCAGGATCAAAACGTCCTGACACAGGAACAGTTTCTTCCCCTCGGTTGCCAGCCTCATCAACAGTGACGGGGCCCGCCCCACCCCCTCACATGGCACAGACTCTCATCCAGCCCCTCAGTCACTCAACAGTTCATGAATGTTAAGACTTTCAATCATACACTGGACTCATATATTGTCTGTACACTACACTATTTTTAATTTGATACTGTAAGCTTTTTGCACTCACCAATATCCTGCACATCTGTACAGTTTTTAATCACACCTGTTGTACATATTTTGTATTATACGTATTGTTTTTTATATTTGTATTCTTATTGCCTTTCTTATCTTGTTCTATTTAAGTATTTTACATATCTTTATTCTAGTTCTGTTATAATTGTTCTGCACCAAAACACCCAAACAAATTCCTTGTTTGTGTAAACCTTCTTGGCAATAAACCCCAATTCTTATATTAAAATTGTAGACAATTGACAACCAAGACATCTTCTTCAAAGTACCCAAAACAATCTTCTTTGCATGTGAGCTGGATTCGTGGCTCTTACTGTGGATCGAGTTTTGACGAAATGCTACTGAGTTTAATTCCTGACGTGATTTCAGGTGGTGTCTCTGAAGTCGGGGGGGGCGATACACCTGCCACAGACTCTCTGAGAGGCAGGCCAGTTCTTGCAAATATTATGTATTTTAAAATAAAAAGTCACAGGGAAATGTCTGCACCCGTGAAAGCAGGGGTGAGGTATTGAAATGCAAAGATGACATTTCAAAAAGTACGGACAGCGGGTGTTTTTTTCTCTTTAATGAAGAGAAGCAGGAACAGGCTTTGGCTTTTATGTCTTGTGTTTTCTCCAGGGGTGTAAAGCTGGAGGATTATACATTTTATGACAAGTATTTGAAAAATATGCATTATAAAGTCTATTCAGATGAAAGGCCTTTAAATACACGACACAGATCTATATATTCCTCTCTGTTAGTCAAGTCATCTATGCCTGCAACACACTTCTGTTATGCCTTTGTTTGCAGAGTTTACTACCTTGTTGGCTTGGATGTAGACAGTTTGTACCGTCCTTGTAGACTATAATTATTGTATTCTGTTAAAATTACAACAAGCAGAGGAGAAAATAATTACTTAAATGCACACTGAGGTTAAAAATCATCTTATAAAAGCAAGTAAGAACAATAAGGACGAAGGACGAAACAAATACACATCAGGATGACACAAATATACATTACAGCAGCGAACAACATGGTGACAAACGCTATGTAAATGACAAGCCAATTTAAACAGATTTAATTAAATATGGTTAATGAGTGGAACTGAGCATATGTGTGTGTGTTTGTCTGTGTGTGTGTGTGTGTGTGTGTGTGTGTGCGTTGAACTTTAACAGAGGACAGTTAAATCACAATTGATCTATGGGAGGCCTTTATTTTGAAATGACCTTTAAGGTGTCATTTCAGATTTACAGCTGTTAAGGTTCCCCCACACATGCTCACAAATGGGGAAATCTGTGGTGCTGAAAACTGCAAACATATTCATTCGACTTTCCCCAGCGTGAAGAAATGATTATCATAATGTGGTTTTAAGGTTTTTTACATATTGAATGGAAATGTCGAGCAGCTGGGCTCAAACCAGAGTTACTTTCTGAGGAAACATATGCCCTAAAAGGTTTTTCTGCTCTTTTCACCATCAGCGTGTTGTTCTGGTGAGTGAGTCAGAGATGAGACGCTCGCTCTAGTTCGACTCCAAACATCCGCTATCAATGTCAGGAAATCGATCTCTCCAAATGACTTTTGCTCTTTGATGAAGAGTGAGATGTGAGCAATTTAGGGGGGCGTTATGCCTTCAAATGATAGACCTCTCTGTAAACTCAGGCTTTTAGTTTGGAAAAATGTGACAGACTGAGCTCAAGCTTCTTAAATCATTGGTTTTATGTTTGGATTTGACTTTGATACTGATTTTAGTTTTGGATTTCTAACATTTAGTCATTTTTTCATGTGTATTTTTGCAATGTGAAGCACTGCATGTTTTCAGGAAATGTGATACTTAAAGTGGTAATGTTGAAGGTCTCAGTTTCGTTCTCTTTGGCGACAGCTATGGTGATAAACGGTAATTGTTGGAGCACACTTCACAGAGAGTGTTGCATATGTGAACCTGAGCGCAAGTGAAACTTTGTAGATGTTTGTAGATATAAGTGTGCATTTAGCAAAAACATACCTACACCCTTTATAGTCTTTAAAGTCACCATGTGTACATCGACTGTATACAGGAGGAAACAGCATCTGAGTCTTACAAAAAGTGAAGTTATAATCTCGAAGATCTCAGTTTTGTTCTCTTAGGCGGCACCTATGGTGATAAACGGTAGTAGTGGGAGCATGCTTCCCAGATATCCAGACAGTGTCTCATGTGTGACGTCCACGGTTGGCTCCGGTTGTAACTCTTGATTTTCGCTTTCCTTTTTAGACTGTTTGCCTTCAGCTGAGCGTCGAGTTTGTTTCTTTTTCTTTGGATTTTCACTTATTTTTGAAGTTGTATCTGTAGTCATCGATCTTTTCTTTGTTTGTTCAGCCATGGTAGATTACTGTTTACTCGCAACACTTGCACAGAGAAAAGCAGCCGCTTAGCTCCGCCTACCCTCTCTGGCAGACCAACCACTGCTGGCTGATGGAAAACGCGTCACTAACTGGGGCGCCACTCCGGCCACAGACACCCAGTCTGTAATACTGCAAATGCAAAGGCTTTCATCAGTGGGCCATACGCTCAATCACCATTGTGTTACCTCATTCGGTGATAGATAGAGACTTAACAGACATTTATTTGCATTAAAAACTTCAAGATTATGTCTTTAAATGAAGTTGAGTTGTGTATAACTATGTCATCCTGATTGTCCATGCTGTAATTTACTAATATCGGTCCAATCTCTCACACAGCATCTTTTGTTATGACTTTGAAACGGCTCAGTAAATCCTTGCATCCACATCCAGGGAGTTCAAGTTCCCTCTGTCTGGCCGCAGATACAAACCTGCCAAGATGAAGCACCGTTAGACTTAAAAAAAACACAAGTGTCCCTGCTGCCACTGGCCTTTTAGATAACTCAATGTGATTTTTATGTTGCACTCGTACTTGAACTTTTTATTATTTGTCTGATGGTTTTGTGGTTGCTGCTGGCTGTACAACAAATTGTTTTTGATATCCTTGATCCATGATTGTGCATTTCTATCCATCCTGAAAGGAGGATCCTGTCTCTGTTGCCCTTCTTGTCGTTGCTTCAACTTTTTCCTGAAAAGCTTTTATCAAGCTTTTATTCAAGGAAAGAAAGAAGACATTTGTTATTCATAAATAAAACTGACTTGACTGTGTATTTCTCAGTTTCAGCTGAAACTAATATGATATTTCAGGACTGAGTTAGAAAACTTTTCATACAAAATGTATTTGGGTTACTCTCCCCCTGCAGCGCGCAGGGGCATGGGACTAGAGGGAACAGAGGAATATTGGGTCAACAAAGGCTGGATGAGTGCCTGCGGGGGGGCATCCTTAAAACATCCTCATACCTGTCTCTGTCTGTTTTTTCCCCCGTTCCCATTCTCATTGTAGCTGAGGCAGTGTTGCTGCTAGAACTTGATGCTTTTAAGCTAATGTTTTAGTTACTAGTTAGCTTCCGTCTGTGCATCACCAGTAGATGCCTCCAGGCTTTTGTTACTAGCATTCTTAGCTAGTTTTGTTTTAATGCAAGTGGCAGCTTTTCCTTCTCCCTCTTCTTCACTTTGTTTAGCTACTTTGAAAAAGCTTGTAACAGCCAGAATCTAGCAAATGTGGTATGCTATATCTGTACTTATTTGTTTGTTGGCTCTGAGCTATTCCACTGAGCGACTGCTAAGCTAATTCCATGCTGCTAGCCCTCTTAAAGGAGCAATTGGCCCCTGGAAAAAGCCACTGTCAGTCAAAGCTGGTGTTCACTGTAGTCAGTAGAAGCAACGATATTTAAAATTGCTCAGCGGTTAAATCGTTGACCATATACAAAGGCTATAGTCCTCGATGCGGTGGCCCCAGATCAACTCCCGCCCTCGGCCCTTTGCCACGTGTCGTTCCCACTCTCTCTTTCCCCATTTCCGCCACTATCCACTGTCCAAGTTGTACAAACAGCTCGTGGTTTCGCCCATTACATTTCTGTAACATCCAGCGTGCATTGCGCCACCTCCCTCTGAAAGGAACGGCACAGTGAGAGACGCTGGAGTGAAATACTACCGTTTCGCTGCAGGCAATGGCTCAGAGCGGTACAGAATCCAAAATATGCCGAAAATATACCGGTGGATTGTCAAAGAAATCTTCAGGTCTGCAGTCATGAATGAGACTTGACGTCAGATGCGGGCGTCTTAGATTGAGGAAGTGTAGTTTAGCAAGCTCCCTGGCCTCCGCCAGATGACGTGAGGTTTTCCAGGGCCCATTGGAGAAGCGGATAGCGTCGTTCAAAGGCACAGAGCGTAATTGCATTTTTTTCCCTACCATAGTGGTATTAGCTCTTCATAATAGCATGATAGGACTGAGGTTGAAAATAGGCAAACTGGCCCTTTAATCAACATTAGACACCATTAAAAGCTATTTAAAAGCCAGGCATTTTTTATTTTAGCCGATTCTTTTCCTCCTGGCTGCAGCTTAGCAAGACAAAACCGTCAGAAAAAAATAAAGAAGGAATTTTTTTCTTAAAACATTAAAGATAGAAAGATATTTCTTATATAAGCCTATTCTAAAAAAAGGAGTCACAGGAAAATGTCTGCACCGTGAAAGCAGGGGTGAGGTATTGAAATGCAAAGATGACATTTCAAAAAGTACGGACAGCGGGAGGTTTTTTTAAGTCTTTAATGAAGGGACGAGGGAACAGGCTTTGGCTTTTATGTCTTGTGTTTTCTCCAGGGGTGTAAAGCTGGAGGATTATACACTTTTCTATGCTTATTTGTTTGTTGACTCTGAGCTAATCCACTGACCTGTAGCTACTGCTAAGCTAATTCCATGCTGCTAGCCCTCTTCACCAACATTAGCCACCAACTTACTCTTTTCCTGTCTTTCTTTTGACCTCCTGGCCGCAGCTTAGCAAGACAAAACTGTCGGAAAAAATAAAGAAGGAACATAGGTATAAAACATTTTGAAAGATGTTTTAATTTGTTTTATGTACTTCGATTGCCAAAGACTCATATTTGATTCAGCTCACTGTATATGCCATTTCTATACAGAACAAGGACTGTGGAGTCATTTATTCTGCACTCAGGTGCACGTCACTGAGAAGTCGTTCTCTTGTACTTTGTATGTTTAGGATTTTTAAGTCGAAATGAGGAAACAACATGGACACTAACAAAGACTATGTGTAGTATTATGTTACTCAGAACTAATGAAGGGCCCTCTACATGGACATCAACGAATGTTTGAAGCCCCACTTCAGTGAAAATCCAGTGTTTAACCTTGTAAACATCTCCATGTGCTACAAGACATATCAGGGACAACATGAGCAGTCATCTACCTGGCTGGGCCTGTCTGCTTTTAAACTGTAGTGTACCAAGGACAGGCTGAACAACACGTTTTCAGGTTGGCAGGTTTGAGACGTCACAAACCTAAGGAGCCAATCCTGTTAATGGACGGGGTGACGCTATGCATATCATTATGTGTAACCTATGGCAACCACTTCGGTGATGCAGGAGCCGGCTGTAACCGTCATCGTAATTTTTGCAAACTCACTACTGACTACTAACGTTAACGTTACTACTACTAATTACAACATTTCAAGCTAGCAAAGTTTCAACAAGTTGCCACTAAACGATGGCAGAGACGAGATTTGCTTTCGTGACGGAGGGGATGGTTGGAAATGTGCACAGTGGGCGCGGCCTATGCAGATTCAGGAGTTTTTAATGAGGGAGAAGGAGGAGACACCTTGGGGGGATTTTTACAAGGTAATTAAACGTATTTTGCAGAAAAAAACATATCAGACATAATTTATTATTTCTGGACTGGAGCTGGTTTTTAAAATCGTATTTCAAATTACATGTGAGCAAAGTATTGTTATGCAATACGTGATGTTTTAGACCATCACGCAAACATTTACCTTCGCCTGTTTCTGGGTTTCATGATACCATGTGTGTCATTTAAGCAAGTTGTGTACGAAACTTTTCTCAGACTTTCTGAGTTGTTCTGATTTGAATTTAATTGAATTTAGATTCCCACACCACATGAACGGAGGATAACAAAGAATTTACTTTGGGAAAGGATCTTTTTGCAGTTTGTATGAACAGCAGGACGATTACAGCAACTTAATAAGATTTTAATGTTCATATGGGCATGTCATTATCATATTAAAACAGACCTCTTAAACTCTAAGTGTTTCCTTTAATAGACAGTGACAGTGACGCGAGTGATGAGGAATGCCATGCGACACAGAGGTCCTTGGCTGGATGTGAACCGACGCCGCGTCATATGGCAGCATTCAAATGTTGCGGATGAGACAGCACATACTTTGGCATTTCAGAGCTTTCAGAATTAAGGTCAGCATTGTATAAGTAGTAGTGGTAGTAGTCGGGTAAATTTGGTGTGCTTCGCAGTTGCCAAGTTTAAACTCACAGCTGGATTAACCCGCCGTGGCCCCGGGGCAACAATGAGCTGTGTGCAGTGTGTACGTAGTCCTTCACTTGTCACATGTGTCAGTCAGGTTCAGTGAACACACCAGACTACACATGACAGCATCATTATATTCTGCCTGCAGTCCCAAATCCAGCCAGTGCAGACAATGTTGCTGCATTAATTGGCCCCAGGTTCGCAGTCTGTCGAATGAGTTTCCACTCATTTGAATATGTACCATGTTTGTAGTACGATGATCAAACCGAATTCTCATTTCATTCCACTTTAATATTCAGTCTGACACTCTGGTCATGTTAGCCATTTCCTGTCTCCTCTAACCAGCAGCAAGGGACGCGTCTGCTCCAACCAACGTCATCTCCCGTCTATAAAGTCGTTGTAGCAGCAGCTCTGAGCCGTTATTGCCTCTGAAGTCAGTGAAACAACTGCGCCAATTTAAGCGTTGTGTTGCTCGCGTGAGGCTGTAAAACTGAATCTCATCCACACTTTGTCTCTATTTTTGGTGCAGACATTTCTCTCGTTCAGAAGCTGAAATGTTCACAATACAAGACTGTGAATGTTTGATTATTTATCCAGCCAGGGACTTACTGCAGCTGTAAATGAGCACAACACGATACAACAGTTTGGTACAAGGCCATTTCACCACAACACATTATTACATTAAATGTTAAATGTCTTATAATTTATTTCGACACAGAACACGAGACACAAGATTTGTTGGTAATCACCACCTCGAGGTCCTTATCATTTATAGACTGGTGACAAATTAAAGGAGAAAACAACATTAAGCGTCTTATTAAGGCGTGTGTCACCACACCCTGCCAGGAGAGCTTTAATGTGTCTTGGCATTGATCCGACATGTTTCTGACACCCTGCTGGAAGGCTGAGCACCGTTCTTCCATAAGGTATTTGATGTTCTGTTGATGGTGGTGGAGAGCGCTGTCCAACACAGTTGTCCAAAATCTCCTGTAGGTGTTCAGCTGGGTTGAGACTTTGCGTCTGTGAAGGCCTAAGCTTATGCTTCACATCATTCTCATACTCCATCGGACATCTACACGGTCACGGGGGGCTGGAGCCTATCCCAGCGATACACCCTGGACTTATCGCCAGTCAATCACAGGCCTGACACATAGAGACAGACAACCTTTCGCTCTCACATTCACACCTATGGACAAGTTAGAATCACCAATGAACCTCACGAGCATGTCTTTGGACTGTGGGAGGAAGCCGGAGTATCGGGAAGGAACCCACGCATGCACGGGGAGAACATGCAAACTCCACACAGAAAGGCCCACTTCGACCGAACTAGGAACCTTCTAGCTGTGAGGCGACAGCGCTAACCACTGTGCAGAGCCATTCTCATACTCATCAAGCCATTTATTGACCCCTCGCGCCCTATAGACGGAGGCTTTGTCATCCAAGACATACCTCTTCCATCAGGATAGAAATATTTTATGAAAGGATAAAGGAGTTCACTCAGAAGAACTCTGCATCGATTTGCAGTGAGCCTTCACTCTGAAGGGGCAAGTGCACCCGAAGATCCCATTACTGTAGGTGTCAAGCATTTTTCTGTGACTTTATCACTCGTCTGTAGTAAAAATGTTTGTGCTTATGTTATGTTTAATTATTTGAGCAGGGACAATGTACAAAGATCATTAACCTTATATAAAACAAGGAGATGTATTCCTGGTGTCCCTGGGCAGGTCAGTAAAATAGTAGGAAGATGTAGATATTAAGAGAGTACTAAATACATTCCCCACCCCGCAAACACACACGACATGAAACACATCACTAGAGATTAAAAGAGCACCATAACCCACACCCAGGAAGAGCTAGACCTAAAAAGACTACTGCAACAATCAAAGCCTGATTTGCCAAGGGAGGTCTTGTGTTTTGGAATTCTGCGCTCCCTCCGAGTGGTTGACCTAGTGGCTTGTGTTGTGTTTTTAGTGCACCTGGGGTTTTTTTATTGTGGCCCCTGGTTTTTACCCTTTTCATGGATAGCCATGGAAAAATCTGAGATCATATTCCGATAGACTGATGATAAATATGATTGTACTCCACAGGTGTGTGAAGCTGCACAGCGCCCACTTTTGGGTAATATTACAGCCACAGATAAATGTAGTGTTGATGATGGCTTTCCTCTTTGAATCACAGTTAGACAGAGTTAATGAAACAACCACATCAAGTCAAGAGTGTCTGCACTTGGTGTAGGTGAAACAATATAATGTGCCTCTGCATTCATCCTGGAATAGGAAAAGTAGTTTCAACATTCAAGTAATAGAAAAACAACAATGTAAGTTTCAGGTGAGATATCATTTGTCATGGCATTGCTGTTTTTAATCATGTACCCACAACTATAATGTATATTTCCTAACCCTCATGCCAGCACAAATCTTTTCTGATTACAAAAATACAATTACTTTCATGATTGTGAAATGTGTGGTGAAATATAACCTGAGAAACATGATTAAACTGCTGCAACCTTTGGCACAGGGTTGATTTAAATGACTGAATTTGAAGTCCTGTTGCTGCCTAGTTTTATTTGCTGTAACACAATCAACCACTGAAACAGTTAGTTACTGAAACAGCTTACTTAATTGGATGCCATAACACATCTTTTAAAGTCTGTCACTTGTTGCAGTACAAAAATGATGCTGAAAGCTGCTCAATTTCTTTATCATAACACTTCTTACACTCCTTTGGAAAGCTTGTTTTCATGCACACCTGCAAATATGTTTCTAATTTATTTTAACTTATATTTTTACACCTGTCCTTGCATGGAGTGAAGTTAAAAATATCCAAATCTTATGATAAAGCATCCGTATGTTTGGAAATAATGATGGACTCTAATCCAAACATGACAGCCACCACAGGGGGGCGCTGTACTCCACAATTTGAGATGCTCTTGCTTTCACACAGTCCCTCCCCTCTTCCCGTTAACGCACACACTCACTCACACTCACACACACACTCACCTGCATGTGGATACTTGAGCTCACTATAAAAGCTCTCTGCTCCTTCAATTTTTTTTTCCTTTTTCATCTCGGTACATCATAGCTTTTACAGTGAAAAAGGAGCACAATGGGGGAGTCACGGACTGGGCAGAGGCAGGAAGCGAATGAAAGAATGAAATACAGTCGGAGTGTGACAGATGAGTGGGATGAGTGGTGGGAGAGAGGCAGTAAAGGTGGACAGGAGACGAAGGAGAGCTGCAATTTAAGGAGGCAGAGGGGAGACTATTAGCATCTGTCAAGTGAGCGAGTATGTGTGTGTGTGTGTGTGTGTGTGTGTGTGTGTGTGTTTGCTGATTCTACCTTTGGCTAAATCTCTGCAATCAACCTTTTTGAAAGCCAAAACAAAATTGAGGCGAGACTACAAGGGTTAAAGGATACTTTGGAATTTTTCAAGCGGGGTCGTATGAGGTGTCAATAAACACCGTTTATCTACAGTATGTCATGTCAGCACGGGCCCTGTTTGGAGAAGTCAGAGTACTGACACTAAGGTCCCTTTCCCACTGGTCAAAAAACCTGCTTACACCCGCTTACACCCGGCTTTTTTGCTTAAAGGGACAGGTTACAATCAGCATTCAGACCCGGGTTAAATGACTCTGCAGTAGACCCGGGTAATTATCGCCTCAGCTCCGGTCAGCATTGATGGGAACACAAAACCTCCGGCCCCTTTCCGGCGCGATGCTATGCTCCGTCGATAACTTCTGCGACTCCTTGTCACCTCAGCTACATCTCAGTCTCCGTCCGAGCAGCGCTCGAACAGCGTTCCAAATTTGTCACTGCAGAGTTTGATGCACAGGCTGAATGAGTAATAGATACAATAAGTAAACACTGTTTACTAACCCTGTTTCGGGTGCGTTTGTGACGTCAGATGGTGATGCAGCAGAAGACAGACCGACAGAAGGATACTTCACCGGCAATGGGAACAGAGACAATCAGCATTTATTAGCGGGTCTTCCCGGGTCTGAAAAACCTGCGTCAACGCGCTAACTTTGGTGGATAAAGGGGTATAAGCTAAGCTATACTGCTGAAGCAAAACATACTTGAGCCACTTAAGAAAAGTCTTAAAAACTAAAAATAACAAACTAGTTTAAATGTTCACTATAGTTTTAAATATTTTCACCGCTTTACTTTGACGCCAGATGGCACTTTGCTTTGGGACTATATTTTTAACCGCACAGCTGTTCTGTATTCATACCAATGACTGTATATATAGATGGAACGGTCTCCATCTGCTCCCATTGTATGTAATTGATGCCAAAATAGCCCCTGCGATAGGCGCTGCCATCTTGCAATGGTGACGTCAGAGTCTGTGCAGTAGAGATCGGCGGGTGAAGCGGCCGTAGCCACTTCCGCTAACCCAAACACACACTTAACTTACCGAAAAAACAGCAAGAATCCCGCACGCCGGCGTGTTTAACAGCAGAACAGCTTCTCTGTGTTGGTCTGAGGTTAACGTTCACAGGTATGGAAACTGACTGTAGTGATTGTTTTAGTTATGTTTCCACTCGCGGATCGTCCTCTACTCTGCTCACCCGGAACTGATCGGCTGCAGGAGCCGAATTTGTCAACAGAGCTGTCAATCATCCCTTTGACAGCATCAAATAACTAATTAAAAATAAACTTGTCAGAAAAACAGAAACCATGTTTGAGAAATATTTATCGGGCGTGTATTTTGATTTTATGGTTTGACCCATGTCCCATCTGTTAACATGGAGGAGGCGGGCTTTATGACCTATACTGCAGCCAGTCAGCAGGGGGCGATAGAGAGGGTTTAGCTTCACTTTTAGGGAGCTGTCATGTCGTCCATCTTTTTATACAGTCTATGGTTTGAACCAACCTTTGAGTATGTTTTGTTACAGTGCTGTCCCCAGCAGCCGTTAGCTTGGATCCTGTGTCGGTGCCCCGGCAGGTTTCTCCAATCATGGGTCTTACTGCATGCCATCTTGTGTACATAGGTAAGTACCCTCACCTCAAATAATAGGAACTATCCCTTTTAAAAAGGTGAGATTTCAGTGAGAGAAGCCATCAGGAAGGTTGGGGGGGCGGGACGATGGAGAGTGAAATGCAGCAGGTATATAAAAAAAGACACTTGAGACTAAAGGAGGGACGGGGGGAAGAAAGAAAGAAAGAAGCTGGTTGTAATGTGACAGTAAGTGGCTCAATAAACATTTTCTAGGCTGTCACACACATAAAAGCGTACACACACACACACACACACACACACACACACACATACGCAGACACTCAGAGAAAGAGAGGGGAGCTCACATTTTTGTAACCTGCTCAGACAGTCGTGTTATTGCTCTCCTAATCATGCGTGAGATGAGGTGGCAGCACACAAGCAAAAACCTGCTGTTGACACGTCCTATTCCATTTCATCACACACACACACACATCTGCACACACACTTGCACACATACTATTTTAACTGGTCCTCAAGTGAATAGAAACTGATTTGCTTTCAGGCCAAATAGAGGAATGAATAAGTGTGGTTTATCGCTCCATAATTGCAGGGCGGGGAGGGAAAGGGAACAGAGACTCGGCTGTGAGGGGGATAAAAGTTTCTCACAGTTGTGGAAGTGTAACAGATAAGTAAGAACAAAGACGAAGAAATTGATGGCAATTTAGAGAGAGGAGCTTTGCTGGCTGCCTCGCTCTGGTCTGCTTCTTTGTTTGAAAAGAACTTGTGGGAGGATGAGGGGTTTGACTCGGATGAAAGGAAGAGCTGCTGCGAATCTCAGCTGTGGAGACGAGGAGGAGGAAGTCTCACTCTCAGAGGTGAGACCCGAGGAATTTGTACCATTTCCCATCTTTAGTGTGCAGAAATGGCTTCATTTATTACATTAGGGAATCTTAAATGATAAGAAACGATCAGAGAAGTGCTGAAAATTCTGGAAATGCCTCTTCATCTTTACTCTGGATTTCTGGGTCCCCCCACTGTTTGCTGTAGTTGCGAGTGAGATCTCAAACCAAACACTTATGTACAGAATCAGAATCCAAATTTGTCTTGGTGGCTTTAGCTCGGGCTAATTCAACAGCTCACAGGCACACAGGGATAACTGAGATGCAACAATGAGCACAAAAGCAGAAAACACAATCCAGACTGAGGCATTTTTAAAATACACTTCAGGGGATACGAGTAACCCCCATTTTGTTTCTTTTTGCTTGCCTAATAATGCATTGATTTTAACTATTTTTATGCCCTTTTAATGGCCATAAAATTTGGCACAAAGCGACATCAAATCGAGTGCACCTAAAAGCTCCAACCTCAAGTACACACTGATGTTGCAGATCTGGGTTAAAAAGTGAGAGAATCCTATTCTATTATGGTTGTGGCTAAACCATAGACTGGGCTAAAGCAGATTTGTTGCAACTACAAAGCACAGGTTACATAATAAGAGACTGTATTTTTGTAATATTCAAAAGCTGAAAAAGGAATTGACGCAGCTCTGAGCAGGGTCTACACTTCAATAACATAAATGTGTTTCTATGAAAAACAAACTCGTGCAAGAAATACCCGTCCCTACAAAACTAGTGTCCAATCCAGCCATGAAATAAAGTTCGGCTGTTTGATGTAAAAGAATCAAGAACATGAAAAAGACCTCCTTGTAAACATCTCCATGTGGTGTTCTTCATGTGCTACAGGACATATCAGGGACAACATCAGCAGTCATCTCCATGGCTGGGCCTGTCTGTTTTTAAACTGCAGTGTACCAAGGACAGGCTGAACAACACGCTTTCAGATTGGCAGGCTTGAGACGTCACAAACCTAAGGAGCCAATCCTGTCAATGGACGGGGTTGTCATGAGTTCTATTGTTTAGTTCTGTATGTAATATATTCTGTGTTCTTGTTTTGATTTAGTCTTGTTTAGTTATGTAATTCATTTGTGTTTCATTGTTTAGAGATTAACTCATGGAGTTCTGCTGTCACAGTCCTGAGTTTGGTTTTTAGTGTTTCCTGTTTTATTTTGTAGTTCTTGCCCCATGTATGTCCTGTCTTGTTTTACTTCCTGCCTTTGTGTGTTTTCCAGCCTGTTGGATTATGTGCCCTCCCCTTATTGTTTTCACCTGCTCCCTTGATTGTCTCACCTGTGCCCAATTAGTCTCACCTCCCCAGTGTATTTAGTCTTTGTCTTCCAATGTCCCTGTGCACCATCGGAGTGTTAGTTTATTCTCAGTGATCTCAGTGTTCCCTGTGTGGATTTTATTCATTGTTCCTTCTGTGGTTTTTCACCTTCTGATTTATTTGGATTATTTATTGCCTGTTTTATTGGACCTTTTTTGCCATTGGATTTTGTTTGCCTGCCCCCCTTGGACTCCTCAAATCAGTAAGCCTTTTGTTTCTCCTTCTGCCTTTTTGTTTAAATAAAGGTCATCTTATATCAGTCTGCATCTGGGTCCTCAACCTTTTGTTGAAAACCTAAACCTTGACAGGGGTGACGCTATGCATATCATTATGTGCAACCTATGGCAACCACTTCGGGGATGGGCGAGCCAGCTAACTGACTACTGACTACTAACGTTAACGTTACTACTAATTACTACATTTCAAGCTAGCAAAGTTTCAACAAGCCGGCACTAAACGATGGCAGAGATGGGTTTGTTTTGGGCTGTAGTTTTACTAAAGGAGAAACGTAGTACATAGTGGACAGGGGTTATGCAGATTCAGGAATTTTTAATGAGGAAGGAGGAGATTTTTACAGTGTTTTCAAGGTAATTAAACATACACTTGCAGAAAAAAACATATCAGACACAATTTATTATTTGAAGCAGAGCACTTTATACGTCTTAGAACATGACCGGAGCTGCTCTTTAACTATTTTCTTTGGAAAACCACAAAGTACCGTAAAATCCGGAATATAAGACGGTCTTTTTTTGGGGGCATCTCGAAGGGAAAAAGGCTTTACTATTGCCATTTAGTAATAAAAACATAAAATACACGTTACTTCGACACTATTTCAATTCATTTTTCATTTAAAACGCATTCAAAACACACAAATTATAGCCTACCATCTGTTTTCACCATGTAGAGTTTTCAATCCTGCACCGGTAGCTAGTGGTAGGTCGCAGCTTACGGTAACGTTGATTGTTGTGAGGGTGGCGGCTGCAATGACGATCAAGGCGGTGCATGTCCGTGACGAAGCGTTAGCAACAATCAAGTTAGTTTTCCTCTCTTAAAACACAGAGGAAAACAGCACTAAGGCATGTTGTAAATAGGAGACGTTGTAGCGGCTTGGACCCGGAAACCGCTTTGAGCGGAAATGTGACGTCACCACTTAACCGGACAGCGCCATCGTCTGGGTGGAATACCGTAACACAATAACATACCTCTGTGCGTTTTATACTGGTATATTGGTTGCACCGGTAGGACGCAGTCCACTTTTTAGATGAAAGAAATATATATTAAAAGTGCATCTACATTGAATTTTACAGTATGTGTGAGCAGATAAAGTAAAAAATGTAGAAGCTGGTGGCATAGCTGTATTTTCATTAAGTGTCTCCTTTTGGCAGAAAAAACAAAAATCAGGCAATTTAAAGTAAGAAACAGATGCAGGAGAGAAGTCATGAACTTAAGAAAGGATCAGCTGAAAGCTTCAGAAGGCAACAGCATACATTCACCCAAAGCTATCCATAATGTAATCATGTAGACCCAAGCTGCTCCAATATGAACAAACATGAACAGCATGCAATAGTTTACCAAATAGTCTCATGTTGACTCTTGTGGATTCATGGGAAAGAGTCGGAAACAGAGAGAGCGATGCTGCAGAGATGGCAGGCACTCGTGACAGTCATTACTGTTTTTGGCCACTTCATACGAACAAACAGTCAAACTGGCAGTGTCGTATCTGCTCCAGATGATTCAGGGAGAGATCGTGACAGTTTAACCTGCCATGTAACTTCACCTAAGTGAGGATTTTTGTTTTTAAAAATGCTTCTAAATTCACAGACCTATGTGTTACTGAACAAAAAAAAAACATGAATTTGACAGGGAGTAATACATATTTTAAAAAACGCTGCTGTGATGCAATCACCCTTCAAATACTTCCTTCGAAGGATGCAGCCTGCTGGATTAGGACAAAGCTCATAACCTGCTAAACACCAAACGGCTAACAAACAAGTTAGCTAGCTAGTGAACAGAGTGGAGCATTTAGCGGTTAAAGAGATAAAGATATTTCCCTCAGGAGGTTATGGAGAGGAAACGCAAGTTCAAAAGGAAAGGAAATACTGAATGCTATCAGCTGGACACAAAGACTAATTAAATAAATGCTAATGTTGCTCCCAGCTAGCTTGACTGAGTTTCTCCACTTTTAACGTAGACTGTTAGTCCACGTTTGCGCAGCAGGAGAAAGTTTTAAATATCAAAAGGTGTCCCAGAATTGAGTGCCTGTTTGTAACGAAAGCATGAAATTAATCAGACATTTGTAATCATATTTCTGTTCTGTGGCAAAGTGATTTCAGTCTCTCATTTAAGAACTCATGTCAGGCATGATGACGTCTTTACCTTAAAATAATTTGGAAATTTCACCTATACTCAAAATGACACACAACAGGGCCGAAAAGGGAATGTGGCTGCAAAGTCAAGGCCAAATTAAGATCCTTAAAAACATCTTTAGAGGCTAAATACGTAGCTGGATATCATTTTGTACCTCGCTTTTTATGCAACAAATTCCGCTATAAAGCACTGTAGCTGTGCAGTAGTGCTATATAAGCGTCAAGCTGGTTTCCTCTTTGGTGATGCGAATAATTTGCTGGCCTCAGATTTGCATGTAGGTGTTAGCAGCTGTTCACTCTGTATTACATGTGAAACACTGTCGACAACATGGGGATTGTATTGCCTATAACTTCAGAGAGAACACACACACAGATGTACAGTTGCGCACAAACACACACTTTCACAGAGCCGAGCATTGGATGATGATAATCTCGTCCTGTGATGGCACTCACTGCCACAGTAATTTTATGAATCTCTTTCAATTTCCCAGGCCTCTGACTCTGCAAGATAGGAGGCAGTTAGCATACAGTCTCCTAAAAAAGTGCCTGTGTAATGTCCATTTTAATGTCCAATACTATCTGTAGCTGCAGGATGGATGGATAGATAGATAAATAGATAGATAGATAGATAGATAGATAGATAGATAGAGGTGGAGCGAGAGAAAAAAGGAGCCTCTACACCTTTCAAACGGCTCTGTATTGTTGTTACACCCTCTTTCATCATTCAGCTGAATGAAAAAGCATGCTCTCCTGCTTGCTTCCTTCCTTTCAGCCTCTCTGTATCGGTTACACACATGCACATGCAGGTGCGCACACTGATGCACACTCCACTATTCTCATGCTCGGCCTAGCAATTACTTGAAGATATAGTTGGTCAGAAGGTACTTTGTAGGCTACACGGTATGTTGTATGTACCTTTCATGTTTGGTATAGAACAATCGTGGGACATAACATTTATTACCTATACATTTAATCAACTTATAAAAGCTGTTTTGCCTGTGCAGACACATGAGCATTAATCTAGAGTCATCTTGCTAGACATTTGGTTCGATATTCACTGTTGTTGTTGCACTGACTTGGTCTCCACCAGCTCCTGAAAGTAATATCTGGCACTCTGGTCATTTAGCTGTTAGATGCAGAGCAAGTACAGTACATTTGTGGATAGCTGCCTGCTGTGGCTGGAACATGCTGCGGGACAGAACATCAAAACAGTGGGCCGAACAGTGCTACAATGCTCAGAGAGCTGAGTGATACTAAACAATAGGTTTATTATGCCCAGACGGTTTGTCACCATAATTTACTTCTTTAACGTAACATTCTAAACCTTAAAGTACTAATCTTGAAGATCTCAGTTTCGTTCTCTTTGGCGGCACCTATGGTGATAAACATAAAAAAAAAAGCACACGTCCCAGATATCCAGACAGTGTTGCATGTGTGACGTCCACGGTTGGCTCCGGTTGTAACTCTTGATTTTCCTGGCTGACGGTCGCTTTCCTTTTCAGACTGTTTGCCTTCATCTGAGCGTCGAATTTGTTTCTTTTTCTTTGGATTTTCACTTATTTTTGAAGTTGTATCTGTAGTCATCCATCTTTTCTTTGTTTGTTCAGTCATAGTAAATTACTGTCTACTCGCAACACTTGCAGAGACCGGAAAAGCAGCCGCTTAGCTCCGCCTACCCTCTCTGGCAGACCAACCGTTGCTGGGTGATTGAAAACGCATCACTAACTGGGCGCCGCTTGTGATATTTTTTTTTTTTCGCACCAGACAGCCAGTCTGTAATACTGCAAATACAAAGGCTTTCATCAGTGGGCCTTAAGCATAATCATCATTGTGTTACCTCATTTGGTGATAGTAACTTAACAGACATTTATTTAAATAAAAATCTTCAAGATTATTACGTTTACACCACTGTCAACCCCATCATGTATGGCCCTACAATATGCAAGTATCCATGTATGGAGTGCATCTCCAACAGCACAGATAGCAGCTTAAATATTCTTGCTCTCAGGAGACGCAGTGGTGTTTTTTAATAAATCAGTTCAGAGGTTTTTAAAAAGAGTGTGTGGTTTAAATTATGTGTTTGTTTGAAAATTATGTCTGTTACGCTCCCTGGGTCTAACTCTGCTGCCAAGACTCAGAGTTTAAATCGAGTGCATTTAACAAAATATTTCCACAGCAATGGGAGAAAAAAAACTTTGCAGTTACCACTTCATTTAACTGAAAAATGGCTTTCAGGCACTGCTGGGTCCAGATTTCTGGCTCGTTCTGACTGGATAGACCTGATGAATTAATCAATCTTTTATTCAAACACATCATTTGAGACATCCTGAGACGTTTTCTGTGAGAAGGCAAGGACAAAAAATTATATTTTTTACATGAATCAATTTAAGTTTATTGTATGTTTTTTTTTTTTTTGGTAATTCATTAGCGGCCAGGTTTAGAGAAGGAACTGCGTTATCTTTATCAAGCAAGTAAATAAAGTCAGGACAAGTGAAACGTCCCAGTGTCCGCCTGTATTTTCAGGCTGCAACATAATATATCCTAATTGCCATGGAAGAGCTTGAAAATCAAAGAAATACAGATGCCTTACTCCACTAACTGCAGTCACTCAACCAAGTTGTCCATTGACGTTGGCGCTTAACAATTGATAATACATTTCTCATGCCTAACATCCAACCCAGATGACGTGAAAATGACATTTGAAGCGTCAAGAGAAACTGATTAGAAACTTCATAAAAGTTGGAATCTTTGTATGTATTGCTACACCCGGAGCATCAATAGCTTCCTGACGTCAGCACCTGGTACAAAAACATCACCGAGCAGGACCAAAATCCCCTGCAAAGAATGGTAAATTCAGCAGAACGCACAACAGAAGGTGCTCTACCCTGACTTATGGATACTTACACCATGAGCCTAAAGAATAAGGCTGTAGGAGAATCATTAAGAATCCCAACCACACAGAAAACATTTTTCTCTGCTGGGGTCCGGAAAAAGATTGTCCTCCCTAGCCAAAACCCCAACTACTACTTATTACTCAAACTGAGTACCACAGATCTACATTAATCTTTTCTCTAAATGCAGTGGAACAACCTTGCGGACATACGTTTCATCATGACCGTACCTCCTATGATTATATGTCACATTAAACTGAAACTTAATTAAATGTAACTGGCGATTCCTGCAGTTGTGTTCTTAATTTTAAGCCAGTAAACTTCTTCATCCATTTCCAAAGTCTGGCTCCAAATGCACAACATGTAAGCTCGGACAAATCCCACCATCTGTGATCTCAAACCGGCCAGTGGAAAGTCAGTCACTGACTATTTACATGGACTGCGACTGTTCTTTCTGTCCCTCTGCTGATTGGTGCAAATTTAACTTTGATCTGTCCTTTCTGTGGCTATATATGACATTTGATTCATGCACAGTAATGGCTCATGCATGATTGAGCAGCTGGATTGCTGTACGTGACGCAAAATGCCAGGAAAACTGAGTGAGTCATAGTTTCATAAAAGGATATACTGTTTATGTTCAAAGTGCCCTTCTGTGATAGAATGAATCCTTTACGTCACACCTACGACCTTATTTGTGTTAAACTAAGTAGATCCCTCTGTTAACATGGACATGTCTTACTGGGTGTGTTGTTTTCATTGGATTAATGTCTGAATATTGCCTTCCATTAAAATTTCATCACTTTGTCCATTACACCGTCACATTGCGGGGGAGGATAGCAATCTACCAATCAAGGTGGGTGGGTTTTTGCTTGTGTGCGACAAAGAGAGAGAGAATACACCTTAATGAAGACAGAAGCTATTTGAGTGCTTGTTTAATGCCGCCTGTGTGTACCGACGCTCAGAAATGAGTGTATTTTGTGTACAGGCTCGTGTATGCGACATAGCTCAATTATCTTCTGCCGGTGCGTGGGCAAAGCATGAGAGTGACACTGAACACGAAAACACTGTACATTATTTATCAAGAACCAGCTGTTGCAGAGGGTGGTATATGAATGCACGCAGGAGTGTAGACAAGTACCTTCCCACACGGTTCATTATGTCTGATGCGAGGCAGTCCATCAGTCTGTCCCTCGGTTAGTTGAGGAGCCAGCCACTTTGATGTCACTTCATCAGTTAGCCAATCACAGAGTCAGTCAGCTGCCCTTTTTGTTAAGCGTGCTATGAATGGCAATGTTTGTCAGTTAGTCCATCAAGACTGGAATATCTTGCTATTGGATGAATTGCATTGATGTTTGGTACAAGAATCCATGGTCCTAAACGGGTGTATCCTGATGAATTTGGTGTTCCCTTGATTTGTTCTTTAACGCCACCATGAAGCTCATATTTTTTATTTAGAGTAAAATTCCTTAAGAACTGTTGGATGGATTACCATGAAGTTTGGTTCAAATATCGATGGACCCAAGAGGATTAGCTCCATAACTTTGGTTTTCCCCTTGACTTTTTCCCCTTGGTCCATGATGAGACATATGTTTGGGGTTTTGAGTGAAATTTCTCATGAACTAATGGACTGCTTGTCTGGAAATTTGGTACAAATATCCAAGATCCCAAGCAGATGCTTCCTTGTGACTTAGGTGTTTGTATGATGTTCTTCTTCCACCATAACCAGGCTCACGTTTGTGGTTTAGAGTGACTTTTCTCAACAACTTTATGATGGATTTTAAAAATAGCCACGATCCCAAGAGAATAATTCTAATGACTTTGGTGTTCCCCTGACTTTTCCTGTACTGCCATGATGAGGCTGACATTTGTGTTTAGAGAAAATGTTCTCAACTGGTGAAAGGATTGCCTTGAAATTTGGTACAATTATCTAAGTTACCAAGCTGATGAACCCTAATAACTGGTTTTCCCCCGACTTTTCCTCTAGCACCACTATGAGGAACAAATCCCACAGCAACTATTGGAATTGATTGCCTTAAAGTTTGGTTCAACTATCGATGATCCCCAGAAGATTAATCCTAATGACTTCTTCTTGTAGTGCCACCATGGGGCTCACTTTCATGGTATCACAGATATTCTAATAACGGCTTTAAACTTTGTTACTCATAACAGTGGTCCTAAGAGGGTCTTTAAGACTTTGCTGTTCCCTCGACTTTTCCGCTAACGCCACTACGAGACTCACATTTTTGGTTTCAAGAGAAATTTCTCAACCTATTTAAGACTTGTTGTTTCTGTAAAACATCTTAAACATCTGGTGAGATCCCATCAACACTTGTCACCATATTTCTGTCGCTTTTGACTGTACACGAAGCTGGTGACTAGCCATGTATGCAGATGACATACCCATTTATAATCACAACTACAAAGCTTTGTTTGTTCTTACAGATTGTTTCTCCAACCCCAGTAACTGATACATAAATGAGCTAAAGAAGTCTGAAACCAGGTAATAAGTCTCAACACTAAAATTGCAAACGTATTGGTCCCAATTGCAATGATGAAAAGTGTTATTTTATCATCTGTAAAACTCCTGTGAGTGCAACGTTTTTGTAATTAGCTATCCAGTAGAGTATAGATCAAAACAGGCAACTCTAAAAGGGAAATTTTGCAGTTGAACAAACTTATCATTATCTACCTGAGCTAGCTATATAATGTGAAAATTGCCTGCAGCTGTTGCCAATTTTCTCTCTCTCTTTGGGAAGCAACAGCAATATCTGTTCTTTGGGCCATTAGTGCAGTAACTTTAAAAAGTTAGCGGCCCAGAAGAACAACAAGCTATTTCAGATTGTCTTGCTTATACTGCAAACTAGCTACTAAACTACACAACATAGTGAAAATGGCAACTCATAATATGAGTGCAGAAGATGTTATGGATAAAGTTACATTTTACAGTGTTTTTGCTGACTCTAATATTTAGCTGTCTGTTTTTGAGACAAGTACATGGCCAAAGAAACTCAGCAAAGTGAGGCCGAGGCTGCTTCTGCTGTGCCTAAGGCCTCTTGGTACATGGCACATTGCCAACTCTACGAGCAGGAGACTCTACTTTCCCAGTCAGTATCAATATCAATTTCCCTATAAAGAGGGGGTATTATGCGGTTTCACATTTTAAGACATATAATGTTACAATGTTGGATGTCCATACTAAATGTGGGTGAAGTTTCAAATCATTCAAAAGTATGTTGGAGTAATCCCCTGTTAAAAAAGTCTGCAGGCTGCTGTGAACGCTCGCTTTCAGACAGACTTCTCCAGACGCTTCACTTTGTGACGTCACAAAGTGGAGGAACTCTGTATTTGGGCATCTGACCGAGACACAGCAGAACTCTCTGCCCCTGGCACAGTTCAAGGACAAGCCCACCCAGCAGCTTATTCTGCCTCAGAATCTTTTTTTTCACTCCACCACTCTGCTGGCCAATCAGAAGAAAGTGGGCTTGTAGGGGCGGGGTTTCTTAAAGAGACAGAGCTGAGAAGTAGTTTCAGCCAGAGCGTGAAATTAGCATAATACCCCCCCCCCCCTTTAAGATTCTTAAGTTAGGGCCCATTTATGTCGCTTGTTCTGAAGTTTGATCAATGCTTGAAGCTAAATGCTTCATTACATCCTGCTGGACATCTAAGAAGAAGTAAATAATTATTATTTATTTAACCAATAAATATGCATGAATGAATAATAAAAGTATGGTCCCCTCTATTATCTATCTTTGTCTTTGCGCCATTACTTTGGCTCTGTCTGCCCATAATTCATCTTCATCTGTGACGCCGCATTAAGACTTAAGACAAGCGTTCAATGGAAACAATATAGGACTGTGTAATAGAGGCAGTCAGGAACACAGGCACAAAATATCCTGCCGAGAATAAATCCAAATAAAACACATGCAGGAGACAAAAATGAATCATTCAGGATGTGTTTTTCTCTCCTGCACCTGTTTTATTATTTCACCCCAGTTCAGATAAAAGCCACGTTTGTCAGAGTACATACAAATAAGATCATGTACCAATATGTGTGTGAGTGTGTGATGAAAAGTGAGGCAGAGAGCAGAGAATTTATGGTGAATCAAACACACACACACACACAGAAGGAGAGAAAAAGAGAGAGAGAGAGAGTTAATCTCGTTCGGCCTTGTGTTGTGGATTCTGAGGTAGTTGAGTTTAGCCTTGAAGGGAAAGAGAAGCGACGATAGAGGAATGAAGCGAGGAAAAAAGGAGAGAAAAGAAATAATGAGAGGGGGGATCATATGAGGGTTTGGGGCTGTTCTCATTTTCTAATTTCACAATAGCAGACACACACACACACTTAAACCCACACATGCACACAATTACATCATAACTTCAACCGATATGCACAAACCAGACATAAAACTTGATTTGGTTTTGGTTTTATGAGGCTGTAGTGTGTTTATGTGCGTGTGTGTATATTAAAATTATTGGTGTGCAAATGCGTGATCATGCATGTAAAGCGTTTACCACACATGCTCAAACAAGGATTGATTGTGCGCTGTAAAGTGACATCAAACACATCGTGGCCTTGACATGCAGCTCGGCGACGAGCAGGAAATGAGATTGTGTTTTACTAGCATGTCACATAGGTACACACACGCACACACACACACACACACATATGAGAGGAAGAAGTCAGACTCTCATTTACATCTGAGATCTGAAATTCAACATTTGCTCATTATAAGCCCTGTCAGAAATGTAATGCGATATGTAGTGCAGAATTTGTCATCTCATACACCATCTAACAACGAGAAAATGACCTCCTGCAGGAAAGGAGTGTGTGTGTGCATGTGTGTGTGTGTGTGAGGGCTTGTATTGCTGCTTCTCGAACAGCGGCTTGTCTAATTTGTCGGCTGCCTTTCAGATTTATTTCCAATTTTGGTAATTCAATAGATTTTTTTTCTGAGTTTAATTTCAGCTCCCTGTTTGCTTCAAAGGTATTTTTCCCTCCTCTATAATGGAATTTATTACATTTTGTCCTCTTCTGCTTGGAACAATGTTTTAACCCCTTTTAGCTCAAGCAGCACTTTACAAAATGCATCTTTTCACGGCTAAACATTTAAAAAGGAATTGAAATGGAACGTATTTAAATGAAATGCCAGCTTTGGTGAGCGTTTTCTCTTGTCTCTGGAGATTTTCTCTCTAAATAAGGGCCAATCACGATGACGCTCAGTGGATGAGTAAAGTGCGAGCAAAGGCTACCTTTTGTATTTTCAAAACTAATACACAAACACCGTCTCCAAACTGAAGATGAGTCACTGTTTGAATATTTTGGCTTTAATTTGAGACTGTCGCGTCTCTGCTGAGTTTGACGAACAGTTTCAATATTTGGCAGTGAGATCCAGGTAAGTGCAGAATAAATATACATTTCTACTGATATAGCTCAACGTGACTCACAATATTTCAGAGCTTTAATTTACTTTTGCACATGCTGGCGCTTTTTTAAATATATGAATAAGTTGAAAGATAATATATAACACATCTTCCCTGATACAAATGTATTATCTGGGGCTCATTAATCAAGCAGTTCCTTTGTTTCCCTGTGCAGGTATTGTGTGGAAGATAGCAATGACATTTTATTCAAGGTGATTCATTAAAAAAGTGGTTACAAAACAGTTATAGTTAGAAACGTAAAAAAACATGCAGGTTAAAATACAAAGAAAGTCAGTAGTAAAGTATATCAGACACAAAAGAGGTGAAAGGACGAGATAAGTCAGATGTTAGACACGATTTAAAGGCCCTGGACACCCACTGTAATCCTGCACAGATGAGTTAACTTATAATGTCTTATTATATCTCTACTAATAAAGCAGTCAGACACGATTTCATTTGTGAGACACGTCTCACTTTACTTCTTCGTCTGAGCAGTTAAAATCTGATTAAACTTTGACACGTGAAATCCAGAGGCTCTCAAAAGTCCAGCCGGTGCGATTGAGGGGAAGGGCCCGACATCTTATTCAGGGAAAATTAATTTTTCATTTTCTTACTTTCTGTTACAACTGCAAAGCAATTTAATACAAAAGAGTGTAACAGTGGGGTGTTAAAACAATGTGGAATTTACACCCTTGTTTACCACCCTGACCGCCGTGCTATTTCCTGTCCGCAGCTGAAGGATTGTGCGAATCGTATTTTTCTCTTTATTTACCGTCCACCACTTTATTTGTATGTCAGAAAGTTCCCTCAAAAACCGCCACAACAAAACAAAAAGAATGTAATGTGTAACTATAACAATCCCACAATGCAATGTGTCACAATTAATGCAAGCGTAAGTTGTCGCACACATGTCAGTGATCACACAAAATGACTTTTTTGTTTTTACAGTTAGATAAATGGATTTACCCCTAATTGGTTAAACTAAGGGCAGTTTGTAATACTGGATAGAGTGGGATGTTAAGCTTACAGGAATTACTAGCTTGCAACATTAGCTGTAGCTAGCTAGCTGGCCATAAACAAGTGGCCACCAGAACTCTGATGCTAGAACGGCAATATTGTTAACATTAATATCCGACTATTAATCACATCTCAATTCTGATTAAGGGTGGTAACTGGAAATTAGTGAGTAACACAAGCTAGAGAGGAACTTTAAGTTACCAACATTTCTAGCTAACAAGGAACGGCGGCAAGCTAGCTGAGCAGGCTAACGCTAAACACAGCACAGTCGACTAACTGTAAATTGAGGAAGTGATTTTGGATGTAGCTTCTGTTTGATAGACACCTTCCTCTCTCCTCGGCTTTATTTCACGTGCTAGGGTGGGGGAAGTCCCAACTTCAAACTATCAAACATGGAGTTTGAAGAGTTGAGTTTAGCTTTTTTCCAGAACCCTTAAACTGCATCTCACGTCTTTATCAGGCTGTGGAGTCAGTCAAGTCAAGCGATTCACTTATCAGCCCCATTAATTGGACATTATCAATGTCCATTATTAATTAACATCTTGAGCACAGATTTGAGGTAGTGCTCTACCTCCTAGTCAGCTAAGTAGGCTGTTATCATCTACTGGAATGTAGGATACACGGCCGTGGGCTGCAGCAAAGCAAAAGAGGAAGACAGATGACGTAGCATAAAGAGGGATACAGACAGGACTTTTACCCAGGAGACCGCAATTCAACTCTCATGTGAGACCAAAGTCAAAGTTGAGATTTACCAGACCTAATTCATGTCATGTCCTATGTAACAGGACTTTATTATTTCATAGTTTCCTTGAAGTTCTGCATTTTAAATCTTCTTTGTAAACCTAACCAATGAGTTTTGGTTGCAACCATTTCACAGCCTTCATCTCATGTTTATTATAATTGCCGTTCACAAGACGCGTGATTTAACCGCTGAGCTAAACGCCCTGTAATGTTTTTCCTGATAACAGGCCATTAAATGGTCTGATGACATCTGAATCGGCTGCTTCAGTTGTCATGGGGATAGCTCAGCCGTTGTGACAGCTCCATAAGAACTGAGTTAAATCAGAGTTAACTGTCTGCTGAGGACATGAGATGCTGTTGAAAGGTTTTGAAAAACGTTTAACTGTCAAGAGGCTAAACTGGAGGAATGTTTGTGAAACGGTTTGTCGGAAGTCTGACTGTCAAGTTTGGAACAAGCTGTAAGCTGCAAGTGTTAGAATGATCGAAATTCTCTACCTGTTTTTAAATCAAACCTTAAAATGCACTTCTACTCCTTGGCCTTTGGTTCTACATGAGAGTTAGCTTTTTTATTCCTTTCCAATTAACACTTTTTTACTATTTTATTGTCCTGTTGCTTTTAAATTGGTCTTAAGGCCAGTTCAGATCAATGATTCACAACGAGACTGGATGCAACTGCCAAAAGAATCCCTTGACATCTGATGGTAAACATTCTAAAACTGGGCCAACGCAACGCAGCTGACCGTCTCCATAGCAACGATACACTGACATACCCCACTACTACTGCGTTAATACTATACCATGGATTAATACTATAATGTTAGTATTAGGCCTGGGTTACATGAATTAACTAACTGGATTTCTGTTATCGTTATAAAAAGAAATGGATGACAGTGAGAGTGACGTGCTCACAATGTTGGCTGTAACACAGATTAATAAACGTTGAAGAAAGAGAGTTTGGAAAAAGAGGATCGGGAGCCGTCTTTGGTTACTGCAGCGCTGTTTCCTGATTGGCTGAAGTGAAATAGCTCCATCATTCAGTTCTAAAACTGCATTTGGAGATTTGACAAGTCAAATCTTTTGCAACTTCACGCAACGGCTTCAGATGCTCTGCAGCTAACCAGTTCACACCGCTGCAATTTTCTCTGCAACATTCTGAAACTGTTTTGTTGCGTTGCGAATCATTGATCTGAACTGGGCTTTAGTGTTTAATTGTATTATTTTTATGTTTGATTGTACAGCAGTTCGGTCAACTTTTGTGGTTTTTAAATGTGATTTATAAATACATTTGGATGGGATTGGATAAATTGAAATTATGAATATTTTTATTTACAATCAGGAATCAATTAACATTTTAGAATCACTCATGGGGTTCCATATAAATAAAAAAAATGTATCAAGGTCTTAATGAGAAAATAGATTATTTTAGGCTGCTTTTTACTTTTATATAAAGGAAATGCAGTGACTATGATTTTTTCTTGTTGATATTCTTTATTAATATTCCCTTAACCAAAAAAAGGCATTTTAACCACTACCTTTACTCTGTGTCAGTGTGCCTAATCACATCATATTCATACATTAAAGCACAATTACAGCATTAAAAACACAGAAAGATAATCTCGGTTAGGCAGGAATGTAGAGACAGAACAGTGCTGGTGCAAAAACACCAAGCAAAGCAATTCAAAACAGAAGCAGAACATCTCCAAAAGAGATTATAAATGGAAAGACATCAAAAGAAATATGGCCGCCATTGCATCCTCGTATAGATCTGAATTAAAAAGAAAAGCATTGGTGGTGTCGGTCTCTATAGACTCCTCAGGACCAGAATCCAAATTTTGCAAACATGATAGTGACTTACAAAAAGTGGTATGATAATTGTATCCCAGCTGATTAAATCAGTGCTTATTCTAGTCCACTGGGCTCAGCCATAACTCACAGCTTGAACCAATAATAGACACACTGACCGGGGCTGCAGGCCCAGGCCTCTCTTAATTATTACACCACTCATGCCTGCGTAGAACAGGCTGAACCGTAGCCTGTGAGGAAACACACAAACACACAGTCAGAGAGCAGATTTTTATATTCCCCACACACAGCGCGATCCTTGTTCATGGGAGTGGAAGGTGAGCAACGCGGTGGGTTCACAAGTCCCTCAGCGGGCTGTTTTTCATCCCAGATGAGATGCTTCATCCTGGGTAGCTCTTCTCCCAGCAGCCCCTCCTCCCGTTACGCTCAGAAAACTAGTCCATATATCCTCCCCTCGACATTTATAGCATCAGCTCTCTCAACGTGATGTCCTATCTGCACAAACATGCACTTCCTGTTTGTCTCTCGAACGTATGCACATACTGTCCACGCACAGAATCACATCTAGATAATAAAGAGAATTGTAAGTGAGCTCAGGTCAGCAGCAGGTCAGAGGAATGGAGGTCTTTAAAGTTAATATATTCATGATTTCGACAGTATTACTGCTATTATCATATCATATTTAATTCATCTAATGAATCATATCAGACAGACTTTAACAACAGTGAACAGGTAGCTATAGGAGGACATTCACAAGCTTCTACATCGAAAGTGGCTTTAAACATCAGTGTTATGGAATTGCAATTACCCACAAAATAAAGGATATAATAGACGTTCCATGTGTTTTGCTCAGTTTTAGTCAAATGCATTTCTCGTTCCTCACATGCTATTTTGGTTTTCTTTTGCCCACAGACCAGCCAGAGAAAGCTGCTGCCCACCCTCCGAGCAGCCGTCGTAGCAGCGTGTGAACTGGAGCTTGTTTCGGTACCGCATGTGAGGCTGAATAGCGGGGATATGAATCTAATAAAACCTTGAAAATTGTGTAAATTGTCATGCACAGAGAGAGATGTGAGAGCTACCTCAGTAGCCGATATGCAAATGAGCTGCTTTTAAGTGTCAAACGTGTCAAAGGCAGTGGCAGTCGGTATAGGAGAAGTGGAATACGAGTGAAATTGTGTGAGGTCTTTTAGTCCGAGCCGCAGTAACTAACTGTGCAGCTGCTCAACGCGCCTGTCGATATGCAGCGGAGCCAGAGAAAATGAAATTATCATGCGACCGAAGATGACTACAGGTAATGACATGTACTTTTATGAAGCCTATTTTACCTGCTGCTAGTGTCAAACCATTATGGAACAATGCAAATGGGATGTACTACATTATCATTACTGCATATGCATAACAGACTCAAAGCGTCAATTTACCTGAACCCAAAACTTTTCTCATGAACCCCATGTGGTTCGTTATAATAGCTCTGAATACACGTGGAGCTTTTGATATTTGGAAGGGGCGGGAGTGAAGGTGTAGGGGTTGATGTCATGAACTCTTGAGTAGCAGGCGTAGTAACACGTATGTGTTGCGGTCCACACAAAGTAGTGCCAAATAAAGAGGCGTTCTTAAGGCCAGCAATGATTCGCATCGAGACTGGATGCAACTGCAAAAAAGAATCCCTTGACATCTGATCGTAAACGTCCTAAAACTGGGCCGTTCACATCAAAGCAACGCAACGCACACCGACACAGCTGACCGTCTCCATAGCAATGACGCACTGATGCCGCTGCTTTTTTCTCTGCAACATTCTAAAACTGTTTTGTTGCATTACGAATGATTGATCTGAACTGGGCTTTACTGAAAAGTGAAACGCTGTGAATTATTCAAATATCACGTACAATTGATTCCACTATTTTAAGGTGAGACATCCTTATAAGTGGATACATAACGTGTGGAATTAGCTTCCGTCCCGGCACTCCGGCTGGTTTCTCAGCATCGGGGCCGTTCTGACCGGCATCCACTGTATGTAGTACACTTATAATTGGTAAGTATCTCAACCCCACTTCAAACAAACCGAACTATCCCTTTAAGAAAATATCAAAGCATGTGTCTGGTTGTGGTAGAACACCCAGAAGATAACGACTGATTTCCGGGTGCTTCCTCGAGATCTCCACTTATTCATCTCGCTATCTTGAGATAACAACGCTTGTTTTCTTGTAAAAATGTTCCAGTGATCTAGAAAATAAAACAGGCCGGTCACGGTGATATTACAGACCAGGCCATGCCATGCTGCCATTGCCCACACTAACGAGGTAAGTTAAGCCTATTTCTATGTTTTTTTTGTGCTTTTGCAACTCTGGGGATACGTTATCTAAGGAAAACCAGCGAGTAAATGGATGCATGTCCGCTTAGGGCAAGAAAACACACGTTGCCCTACTATGGAATGACAAGTAATATATTGATCATTTATGGTAATGGAAAGATCACAGGGTGGGTTTAAACAATCACATGACATTTAACTTTGGTTTCACTCTGGACTTGAACCGCAGTCTCCAGGGTGAAGGTGGCGTGTTGTTTGACCGGACGTTCCCCAGAGGGCCTTCATGTGAGAACACAAATGTCCAAGTCTGTTGACCCTGACATGAAACTGACTTTACCCTTCCAGCCCCCTCGAGTACAAATTCCCTTTAATGTCACGAGTCAATGTGTGAAACCAACCAGCAGGTAATTGTCTGGGCCGCTGACAGTGAGGGAGTGTGCACGTTAACGGCGTCAGTTTCACAGCTTTACCCTCGTCACTGTTTGCTTTAGTTGCCTGTACATTGTTGTTTTTTTTAACTCTTGCGTTCATGTGCGTCCTTATACATGTTTTAGTGATATCACTGCAGAAATAGTGAATAAAGAGAAGGCCTTCTTCTCCTCTTGAGCGCTCCCCAGGTGCCTTCTCTTACGTAAACCAAACAGATCATTTCCAGAAGCTGAGAACTCGTCTCACACGGAAAATCTCCTGCTGTGTGCTACATGTTAGAAAGATCAAAGGGCAAAAGAACAAATCAAGAACTGTGTATCTCCATATTTTTTAGCCTTTTTGCTTAGCTGTAAAGTCCTAATGCATCGTACTAGGTTGTCCCTGAACACAATCAGAGCTTTGCAGCATTGAGGATATCGACGTTCTTTCTGGCAACAGGGCTGATTCACACAGATGGTTTCAGATTTGATCCGCTCTTGCTTGGAGACATCTTCCTCTGCCACCAACCTGAGGGCGAAAAAATAAAAATTGTTTTAAAAAGTGACTTTCTGCGGTTGAAAGTATTTCTAATGAAATCTGCTCACATAGAAGTCTGTGGCACAAACAGGAAATTGTCTCCAAAAAGACATGTTTGTGGAGTTTGTCTTGGGGAGCTACAAATGAAATCATTTATCTCTATTGTGCTGGGGTGCAGACACCTTGGGGATTTATTATTTTAAAGGCAAACCGAGCCAAAACCATCAGCATGACGAGATACGTGCCAATTGTGGTGAGGAAAGACAATGATTTTGGGGGATTTGGATGAACCAAACGGTGTAGAGATGTTTTTCTGGCAACAGGAAGCAAGAAATCAACTATTATGTTGCATTGCAAGACATGGGACGAGCTGGCTCCACATCAAATCCCTTCTATAGTCTGTTACATCAGGTAAACAAACCACATACCAATCTAGATGTAATATCAGACTGGAGATGTAACCACTTGAGTGAGGCTGGGCTCAGACTGGAGGAGTTTTAAAATCCTTATCGATTTAAAATTGGCCTGCAATGTGCACAGAGGAAGAAACATTACTGATATTTTTCTCTGTAATCTCAATCATGCACAATACAAAAAATCCTACATCACGTTTGACAGCATACAATTAAGATTATCGTGTGTGACAGATGATCTTGTATGATTTCACGTGATCTCGCATATAAGTAGAACAAACGAAGACTTACTACAACCTGCTGTAGTCTTACTTTGTAGTGAGATAACAAAAATGTCTCTGCTGGTATGGAGGAGAAAATGTTCTAGGGGAAAAGGGTCAACAAAAGTTCTCTACTTTTCAGCTCGAACTGGAGGTGACACTGTACGTGTTCGTTTTCTGTCAGTCTCGGGTCCCATCGGCTACAGTCTGAGACGATACAGCCTCTGGGGACACCGGTGAGTCGGCCTGAAACTCCTGTAGTGTGAGCCCGGCCTATGAGATAGGTGGGTTTTCTATCTTCATAGGTTTGTGCCATTTAATATAAAACACATGTTCTATACTGTGATATTTAGATTTTTCTTTATAAAAAATTACAGACAATAGCTGTGTCTCAATCCAAGGAAACAGTCATTCATAGTAATTAAGAGGATGAGTCATTCATAGCCCGTGTAAACCGCAACGGCCGAACTGAAATGAGACAGTCTGGTCTACGGAGGATTTCCTGTTCCAGCTGTTCCCGCCCTTAACCTCGTGTCACCAAACGCTACACCTGTCGCCTAGCAACAGTTAGCTAGCTTCAGTATAACTAAAGTCCAGAACTTAATTAGTTTTTTAACATGTGTAAAGCTAGCTATTCGATTGAGTTGAAACCAAAAGCTTTTCCATTTAAAGTGTATTCCTCTGCCGCTTAAAGCTCCTGTGAGGAACTTTCGGTTTGTGTTGACTTTGGCGCCCCCTGTGGACAAAGCTGTGCCTCTTATCTCTTTGCTGATTTTGTCCTGTACATGCTTAAGTGAAATCTTATATTTTGTATCACTCACGTTAAATTTCTCACTCCTCGCAGGGGCTTTAAGAGTCCGCCATCTCGTTTGAATTGGCACACAATGACTCTCTGGATACGTTGGGCTGCAAAGGATGCACCCGATGGATCCTTCGTGGCCTGGGGAAAGGAGGACGCATCTGAAGGAGCTTTCGAAATGGGACAGCCTTCGACGTGCCGCTGTGATGCAATCGGCCCTGGATTGGATTGGGACACAACTAGTATGACCAGTTGAAAGTAGTTTGTTTGTAACATCTGCCCCTCCCTGGCGATCCCTTGTATGGCGATCCTGCTGTATGATGTTTTTTGTTAAATGAGGATGAATTGGTTAATTTCAATGTGCTTTCAATACAAGACACAAGGTTTCTGACAGCAAACGGCCCGCTCTGTTGTGTTATTTGGCTGCTGGTAACAATTGGACGTTCCAATGGAAACAATGCAGTAAGACAGATTGGACGGATGCTCGCGGTGTTAAAAGTAACCGCTTACTGCTGCTTTGGAGAGCGCTCACATCGTCAGAGGAACCATTTTGTAAATTGCGGGCACTTGGGATTACAGGAAGGCAAAGATCACTGATGTCTCAGAGAGATTCTTGGATATTACAATCACAGGACATCTGTTGCTACTAATGCTCCCCCTCAGGACCGACGAGGGCTGAATATTAAGGAACGAGTGGTGATGGTGGAGATTCTCAAAACAGCCACTTTGTGGTTAATGTGTGTTTATAGGAGACAAAACAAGGCTGTATTACGCAACCGTGCAATCCATCTCAGAACAAAGTCACAACACAGTGACCTTCAGCCGAACACGTTCCTGGGATCATAAAGTTAATGCGATGTTATGGTTCACAGACGACCTTTAACCCTTCGAATACCAGTCAATCTCACGGCGAGCTTCTCTGCATCAATGGAGCCCACATAAATCCTTTTATATTTTTATGTTTCTTCGCTGTTAAAGTGTTTACACAGCCGCCTGGAGCGGAGTCTTTCATGTCTGTCAGTGCTGCCAGTTCATCGTATCCACAACTCAATCCATCCTTATATTCACTGTTAATGTGTGTGTGTGTGTGTGTGTGTTTGTGCACCAAGGTTTACTGTGCAATTAGACAAGAAAATGTGGTTTCACCGCGGCCCCCGAGCTAAATTTCATGCAGCTTACAGTTTTATTTTCTCACATCTCCGCTTAGACAAAGATTCCTTGCAGTTCGCATGTGTGTGTGTGCGTGTGCAAATAGAACGCTTTGTGCGTGCGCGCGTGCATTGTAAAGTGCAAATCAATAGACAGACATTAATCGATGAGTCTTTTGAAGTCTAATTTGCTAACAATGCATCATCCAAGACACAAGGACAATGCTCTAAAGATGCATACATAACATAAGCAAATTATTGATTATTGTGTATAGATTTGTACTTTAAGGTGCAAAGATGCGTGCAGTATTTGCCGACACACACACACATAAGCACAGAGGGTTAGGTCTGGTGCTCTACATCCTTGTGACTGCATATATTTTCAGTAAAAATACATGCAGCTCCGTACAATATAAGCCTCTTACAATATAATTAACAAACAAACAAACAGGCTTCTGGAATAGAAAACGTTGATAGTGCACATTTCTCGAACGTTCCCTCCGAACACAAATAAACCGTGTACCATTATAATGAGGCTTAATATAATAAATAAACATGGGGAAATGATGAACAGAAAGCTGTGATTTTTGTACCCGAAACCATTTCTGTGATCATCAGCTGCTGTAAAGAAAAGAGTGTAATCTGAACAGGAGCTTTCGTCGCGTGGCTGCAGGCTATAAAGTGTAGACTCCGTGTTTATAATGCCACCGCACTTACACTGCATGACTCCCAGGCAGAGGTAGAAGGTGCTTTTTATGCGGCTTCCTGCTTGATAAAGCCATGAGGACTTTTTTCTTATTATGTTTCCCCTCTTTTTTTTAATTGTCCGCAGTGTAGGCCCAGTGTGCTGATTGCTCTGCTGCACTGAAATGTGTTTTCTTTGGATTTTTTCCTCCTGTTAGGCTCAGCTTTCCGAAGGGACATTTCGAAGCAGAAGCTGTTTTCCAATCGAGCAAGAAGTTCCTGCAGAGGTCCCGTCTGAGGGCACGAAAAAAAAACCCTGTTGCCTTATTAAGTGTGGATCCAATCAGTGCGGGTCATGTGTGATCACTGCTGCAGTATAGCTACAGTACGGGGAGCCCGGCAGTGAATCTGCAGCAGTGGTTTAAGGGGAAATTGAGGTGTTTTATATTTCATGCATGGCAGCTTCATCCTATCACACTGACTAGTGAGTAAAAATGTATTTAAAAGTCCCGATGCATACATTAAGACGAAGGGCTTCATGTCACGGTTCAAGTTTAAACAAGAGGGAGAGGACCCAGAAGCAAACTATGCAGATATTTATTTAAACAAAAAGGCTGAGCTCTGTGTCCAAGGGGGTGCAGGCAAACAATATCCAATGGCAAAACAAGGTCCAACAAAACAGGTAACAATAATCCAAATGCATCCATATCTGCAGGTGAAACACACAGGGAGGCACCAGGAAGATCCAAAAGAGTTCAGGTGACAAGTAACAAAAGGTTTCACGAGAAATGAACGAAGAACGACATACGATAAATGACTGGCACTGAGACAGGAGAAGACTAGGACTAATGCTGCGTTCCAGACAACTCAGAAGTCGAGTTTTTCCGACCTCCGTTCTGCGTGAATATGTTTGTAATGTCGCTAATGTGATAGGTAAGAAGGTAGCTGGTTACTCTGACAGAAAGAAACATCACTTTGTCATGTTTGCCGTTGTGCACCTGGAACGCTCTGAGGGCGGAAGTTGGAAATTTCTTGTTGTCTGGAACGCAGCATTAATCTACTGGGGGTAACCAGGGGGTGAGACTAATCAGACAAAGGTGAACAATCACAAAGGCGGGAAACAAAACAAAGGAAGGAAGTAAAGCAACACAAGAGACAAAGGCTGCTTCTCATGTCTCTTATCCTCGTTCCTCGTAGTTCCGGAGCCGCCATATTGAGGACCGTCTCGGAGGAGCGAGGATCAAGGAGGGAATTCAGAGGAGCGATAAGCGAGGATGCACGAGAGCAGCCTCCACGGAAGTCTTTTACTGACCGACACGCCCCCTTATTAGATATCAGTTAGTGATTGGACGCTGCAGCAGATCGGACTGATGTGAAACTTCACGACATCACCGGAGTTTCATACTGCAGAGAGGAAGAAGCGGACCTTAGAACAAACTTTACAGGGAAACCGACTATAAACAACGTCGGTATAAAGAGTTGGTATTTGACTACCTGCGATTGTTCATATCATAACTTGTCATAACTTCTCACCTCTTTATAGAGTGAATAACTGCAGATTTGATTTGTTATCTGAGTCACCATCTACGTAAAAAAATAAGTTAATTGTCTAAAAATCAAAAGAAGCAAAAACATTTCTATTAAATTTAATTTTAAAAAATACCTCAAGTCAAGATCAGGATGAATGAATACATTCACAGTGAGCAGGAGAGTCTCTTTGTCAGCAGGTAACACTTTTAACTGTCATGTGTGAGACTGATCATTGATGAGGTCGGGTTTGATCAGCCTGACCTGATTTGTATTTTCCCTGAAACTGCTAGCCTAATAAATAATTTACATAGTTCATGAACAGAACAGTATTTGGGCTTATTTAATAATGAATTCATATTATCAGTCATCAAAAATGTCCATTTGTTCAATAGGTGACAGGATACGGCGAGAAAACACTGTTACTGTGTGTTTTATTAGAATGAATACAGAGCACATGTCAGCAGACAAAAACAGCTGTTAAAGCCGTCAAAGCCGTCATCACAAATGGACGTCGCTGCACGTGGCGCTTCGGGTGAAAGGACGTGTCATGTCTCTTAAAAAACATTCCCTCGTTTCCTCTCTCCTCTTCTGGTTTCCTCGCGGCTCTCCATGCCTCTCTAGTGGGAGGGACTGAGATGCAAGTGAAGGAAGCAAGTGAGGGATGCATGGATGCATTTTAAGAAACTTGAGAAGCAGCTAAAGTGGCAAAGTAAAACAGGAAATGAAGACTCTGAACACGGAATAAATGACATACAAAACTAAACAACAACAACTGACAGGGTGACACGAACCTTTCTGCATATCTGTCCAGCAAATACAAAGCATCTGCCTGCCAAGCTCACTGATAATGCAAACTTAAATACAGTATTTTTATGCAGATTGACAATAAGAATCAAAGAGCATTTACATTTAAGCCTGATATCTGCACGGTGAAGAAGATCCTTTGCCAAGTGATCGTAAAGTTACAATATGCTGTGTGCAAGAATTACTGCACAATTATCTGTGTGTGTGTGGATTCAAAATTTTGGTTCCCGCTTTGAATCAACATTTTACCATCTCCAGGTATAACTGCACACTGGGGAGACGTGTGTGTGCGCTTGTTTAATTTCCAGTTTTTAAATCTGCAGAGAGAAAGGCGGTGTGGAGTCTTTCCTAATATTCCTTTATGAGATTCTGTGTGCGTGGGTGTATGCGGGCAGCCGCAGGTAAACCTCAGGGGAGGGGGATGGGTAGTCATGGCTGCGAAGCTACGGTAAGCTTGAAGAAAAGTTACCCATAATGCTTTTAAAATGCTTATTCAGGAGTTTGACTAGGGTAAAATTATTCAAAAAGGCTCCGCAGCCAGTAAAGAAAAGCAGAGACTGGGATAAAACAGTTAAATAACGTGAATCAATGCATGGCAGAATATCTACACACCATTAAGAAACGCAGAAAAGAAGACAAAGCTTATCACACTGAGTGTAATGACAATTCATATGCAGTTTTACTCTGTTGATTTTCTCATAAACTTAAGTGGTAACTCCATTTCGTTCTCTTTGGCAGCACCTATGGTGATAAACGGTAATTGCGGGAGCACACTTCCCAGATATCCAGACAGTGTTGCATGTGTGACGTCCACGGTTGGCTCCGGTTGTAACTCTTGATTTTCCTCGCTGACGGTCGCTTTCCTTTTTATACTGTTTGCTTCATCTGAGCGTCGAGTTTGTTTCTTTTTCTTTGGATTTTCACTTATTGTTGAAGTTGTATCTGTAGTCATCCATCTTTTCTTTGTTTGTTCAGCCATAGTAGTTCTGCCTCTCTGGCAGACCAACCACTGCTGGCTGATGGAAAATGCGTCACTAACTGGGCGCCGCTTGTGATTTTTTCCATGAAAGTCGCACCAGATACCCAGTCCGTGATACTGCAAATGCAAAGGCTTTCATCAGTGGGCCATAGGCTCAATCAACATTGTGTTACCTTACTCAGAGTTAGATAGTGACTTAACAGACATTTATTCATTTAAATGAAATCTTAGAGATCATTACTTTAAGTTCAAAGGTCATTAGGGGATCTTTATCAGTGAACAAAGTCTGGCCAGTAACTGTGCTAAAAGTTAGATTTATATGTTGTCCTTGTTAAGAATGATGATTGAGAAAGGCCACTAAATGGACCTTGTGGTGTTTTGATTCTGTTTTCAAGGTCGACAATAAACTGTGACAACTGAACACACTGTCTAGTGATTTAGAGAATATGATATTTTGTATGCCCTCTTTTTTTTCCAAATTAAAGTGTTTCTTTTCACAGTGGCACTTTTCACAGATAACTCATTTATCTTTTCAATCCCATGGTTCCAAAAGATGTACAAAAGTTCATTTTGGTGGAAGATCACAGATGAGACAGACACATTTCTCTTTCCTCTCTCTGGTCAAAAACAGACTTCTCTTTGTACCCATTAACCTTCGATTTTTCTGGCTGAAATGTGGCTGAGCTGCAACTAGCAGATTTCAACAGTAGCTAGCTAGCTATTGAAGCTAACATCAGAATTAAGGTTCTCAGCTGACTCATATGTGGACCCTGTAAAAAGGGCTCATAAGCATGCAATCAAGACTGTCTTTATGGCAAGAGACTGTAGCATAGACCTACTATACACAGATTCAGAAAAAATCACTGTACAAGCAGTTCTTAAAATCTAGAACAAAGGAAGCGGAACATAAATATAAGAAATATAAAAATAAGTTGACTAGTATAATGAGACTAAATAAAAAAGATTATTTCAACAAACAATTGATTGATGATACACAGGTTACATGGAAGGTGCTTAACAGCATGATCAAAAAGGGCACAGGGAAATTGGACTATCCAGATCACTTTAATAAAAATAACCAATCAGTTATAACACAAACAAAGGAGACTGCTCATGAAATCAATCCAATCCAATCCACCTTATGTATATAGCACGATTTTAACAAACACAAGGTTTCCAAAGTGCTGCACAGCAAGAAAAAAAACACAATAAATAACGCGACAGAAGCACAATAAAACGATGAAGGACACAATAGGATAAAAGTAATAAAATAAGATAAAATCATAAGGTCAACACACTACATGGTGTCAAAAGCCAGAGAAAAGCGGTGGGTTTTAAGAAGAGATTTAAAATGAGACAGTGAGGAGGCCTGTCTAATGTGGAGTGGCAATTCATTCCACAGTTTTGGAGCTGCAACAGCAAATGCTCGTTCACCTCTGAGCTTAAGTCTGGCTTTAGGGACTGTCAGGAGCAGCTGGTCAGCTGACTTGAGAGAGCGACTGGGAGTGTAGGGGTGCAGCAGCTCAGAGAGGTAAGGTGGGGCAAGGCCATTCAAGGCTTTAAAAGCAAATCAAATATTTTTTTTAATGAATCCTAAAATGTCATCCGCATAGCAATGAAAAGAAATGCCATGTTTCCTGAGAATTGAACCAAATGGGAGTAGATAGAGGGAAAATAAAAGAGGGCCAAGCACAGAGCCCTGTGGTACCCCACACGAGAGGGGAGCAGTGGAGGACACAGAGTCATCAAGGCTGACACAGAAGGTTCGATATGACAGGTAGGACCTGAACCATTCAAGTGCTGTGCCACTGATGCCCACCCACTGCTCCAAACGAGCAATCAGGATTTCATGGTGCACTGTATCAAAAGCTGCAGTCAGATCTAAAAGTACAAGGACAACACAGTGACCAGAGTCAGTAGCTAAGAAGATTTCATTAAAAACTCTTAAAAGCGCTGATTCGGTGCTGTGCAATGTTTTAAAACCAGATTGGAAAATCTCAAGAATATTTTGTTCATTTAAAAAGTCCATGAGCTGAGAATAGACAATCTTTTCTAAGATTTTAGAAAGGAAAGGCAATTTAGAGATAGGCCTGAAATTTGCCAAAACAGTAGGATCCAGCCCAGGTTTTTTTAACAAAGGTTGCACAACGGCATGTTTAAAATGAACAGGAACCACTCCAGAGGACAGACTGCTATTAATAACTGTGAGAAAAGATGGTCCGACAGTCTGGAAAGCCTCCTTAAAAAGTCGGGGAGGGACAGTATCATCTGGAGAAGGGCTTCAAATGACCAACAATCTCCTGCACAAAGGGCAGGGTCACAGGCTCAAATGAGTCCAACCCAGCAGAGCAGGGGACAGACACTGAAGGGTGAATGGCAGGAGGTGAAATAAGTGCTCTGGTAGAAGTGACTTTATCAATGAAGAAGTGAAGACATTTTTCACACACAGCCGGGGAGGCCTCAATTCCAACAGTCTGAGATACAGAGTTGATAACTTTAAACAACACACGAGGCGTGTGGCAGTTTAACAGGACAATATCAGAAAAATCTTTTCTTTTAGCATCTTTCACAATGGATTGGTAATGACGCCAGTAATCCCTCAACATTTGAAAGACACTTGCAATTTGTCCTTTTTCCACTTTCGCTCAGCTCTTCGACAATCCAGTCTGGCAGCACGGGTTGTTTCATTCAACCAGGGCTTCGCCTCCAATTTAGTTTTATACTGTCTGGTCTTTAATGGAGCCGCAATGTCTATGGCAGTTTGACAGGTGTTGAGAAACCATGAGGTAAGAGCCTCTGTATCCTCAGAGCATACTAGCTAGGTTGCTACATCAGCAGAGCTTAGTGCCCCATGTCTCAGGCGAAGTGTTAGCATCCTCACAAGATGATTATCCATAGGAGACAAGAAAATAGAGATACACTGGTCTTTAGATAAGAAAGAGGAACATTTAAGATGTTATTTTCTTCTCTCAGCACTGTTTAGCAACTTAGCTAACAAACATGTCAACATTTTAGAGCCTTATCTTTAAATTTGGAAGCTTACACAGGAAAATTATTTTAAGGATGGAGCCCTTCTGAGGTTTTTACAATTTTTATAACACTACTTTGGATCACTTTGGCCGGGGTTACCTGAGTTTAAACTTCCTCCTCAAAGAGCAGGACGGAGCCATTAGCGTTAGCTTCCACTCTGATAGCAGCAGGACCAGTTTCCACACACAGAGGGGTTTTTTACAGAGAAGATGCGCTTATCATTACAAGGACTTTAACCCAACAAACAAATGTAGATAGTCAATGATATGCTAATTCTTAGCCGTCAAGGTGGTGCAAGGTTATTACTGTGGGAAGTAAGCTAGTTAGCGGGACACGCAGATGATTGTAGTTTATGTAACAGCAGATAAACAAACGTGTGTATTCCCTTTAGCCGACATGGTTTTTGTTTTTGTAAAGGCTAAAAACCAACGTACAAACTCTTAAAATGAATATTCAAAGCCCACTGATAAAACTTGTGAAGGAAACAGGAAACAGACCTGCTGTGAGTTTAGTGTACATTCAATTGAACCTGAATAGTGTCTTTGTGGTTATATTAAAATGGTTCCCTGGCTGATAATTGGTACACACTTCTGATTTCTCTCTGTGTCCTGATTTGCTCAAGTGAAGCAACACAGCCTTGATCCAAACAGACTAACCCATAGGCTGACTGTTACTGCAGAGTGATGTTTGAATGTTTGAGGCGAGCAGACTATTTAAAACCCAACAATAGCCGACGACAGGTCCATGGCTACCAGCGATGTGAAATTAAACAAATAGACATTTTGAGCAGCAGAGGGTTCAGATTGAGTTGATTGCCTTTGGGAAGGATTTATTAAGGGCGGTGACAATCTATCCTTGTCCCCTGAAGAAAGGAGCGTTTGGACAGGCTGGACGGGGATTCGCCCGAGGCCCTGCTAAGAAACGGAACGAGCAGCTGTCCTTGACACATACACGGCACACGAATATCCGCGCAGTCACGCAGACAATGACATACATGGACTCGTACATGCAGAGCGCACACACTCACACTCAAACCGAGCCTGTCTTTTGTTGCCCGAGGGCACATTTTCTGCAGAGAGAAAAAAGCTATTCCACAGGACGGACACAGGAGAAGCCCACGAGGCAGACACGCTTATATCACAACGACATTTCCTGTGCCTGACAGGTGGAGAAGACTTTAATTTCTGAATATGTATGCTTTTTGTGAAGGCCTTTGTTTGAACTCAACTTCAATCCTGTAACTTTCAAAAGGAAATATTCTTTTCTCGCATTATTCGGTTAGATTCCTTCAGATGACATCTCTATCTCTGTCTCCAGACCTCCTATTTGTTTTATTTCTCTATTTAAATAACTGAAGAATCCTGCAGGACTTGTTAACACAGAGGGTCATTAAATGGACCCATTTAAAACAGACACTGCTTAAATCGCCTGAGAAGCGATAAATCAATGTCTCACAATCACAAGCACACACACGCACGTACATAAACAGATACGGGGTCTTAAGGGAAGTGTTAAGGTGCGGGTGAGTTATGGCAGCCATTAGCTCTTCACATAGAGCGTTTCTTGCATATTGGTTTCTGTTGTTTTCACTGAAGCTGCTCATTTTTCTCCTCGATCAGTGTTTACACTCACAGTCGATGTTTTAAAAACGTCAAAGCAGATTCTATTTTTATTAATAGACACACTTTTAGGAGCTGAGTGGCTCGCAAACACATGTCACTGTTCTCCTTAAAAGTTACAGACATTATAAAGACGTCAATAAAGAGCAAATCTTCAAATAAGCAGCAGAATGGGACGGGATTTTGTCATCCTGGAGGATGAAGTATACTATAAAAAAGTTAATGATCCTAATTAAAGTTGTTACGTCCCATAAAGCCTGATTTCAGCAGCTATCATCTAAACCATTTAAGTGGGCCAGCTGAAATCTTCAAAAGGTTTGAAGGCTTTAAGAAGTTGTGCACTTCCTTTTAAGACGAGCAGATGTGAGAAATAAGTTTATCATGCATTGCGGTGTTTGTCAGCATTTGAGGCAGATGGTGAGAAGCCTGACGGGAAGTAAAAAGTACGACTGAAATGCAAGACAGAGACTTAATGGATCCTCAAGCACGGATCCCAGACAGTAATCGATTCCTGCTGGAAACTTTTACCTGATTGTATAAGACGAATTAGATCACAAGATGACAACATTATTACAGCATGTCTAATGTTTCTCTAGTCTTTGTCTTGTCTTGCATAACAGAATATAGTTTAAACTCGTCAGCCAAGTGTAGCACAACAATTATACTTGTAGCCGTGCATGCAACAGATACTGCCTTGCATCAAGGGATCAAGCAAAACAGGCTTCAAACTGCTGCTCGAAAGCTTTAAACTGTATTAAATTGTACTTTGAAATATAATCTCTTGAGTGGATGATTATTGTAAACGGGTTAAATATCATCAGGTTTTAATTCTGCTAAGAAACCACTGGTGTTAATGGATTTACAAACAGGCAGGAGGATGACAAATCCGGGGGCCTCGGAGAGATTTGCTTTCAGATGCACCTGCGGATGATGTTGTTTGTTATTAAACACATCTCCCAGGTGATGTGGAAGAAAAATCACGAAGAGTTGTAATGCTGGGGCGCTGGTTTAGCTCAGTTGGTAGAGCAGGCGCCTCATGTACAGAGGCTACAGTCCTCAACGCACTGATCGCAGGCTCGACTCCCGGCCTGCCGATCATTTGGTTCGTGCATGTCATCCCCCGCTCTCTGCTCCCCCACTCTCCTCAGCTGTCCTATCAATGAAGGCAAAAGCCAAAAACAATACTGTTAAAAAGAAAAAGAGAATTATACTGCTCCAGCCACCCACGACAGGATCACAGGGGGGCTGTCAGTGGGCGAGAGGCCATGCACACACGCACAGGAAGAACATGCAAACTACACACAGAAGGCCTGAACCAGGAACCGTCGAGCTGTAAGTCCTCGTCTGATGTTCTATTGTTAATGTCCTTCCATCCATCCATTATCTATACCGCTTATCCTGTTCAGGGTCGCGGGGGGCTGGAGCCTATCCTAGCTGTCATTGGGCGAAGGGCGGGTTACACTCTGGACTGGTCGCCAGTCAATCACAGGGCCGACACATAGAGACAGACAACCTTTCGCACCGACACCTATGGGTAATTTAGAGTCACCAATTAATCTCACAGGCATGTCTTTGGACTGTGGGAGGAAGCCGGAGACCCCGGAGGGAACCCACGCATGCACGAGGAGAACATGCAAACTCTGCACAGAAAGGCCCACCTTGCACCGTGCAGCTCTGTTAAGCCCCTGTTTTTATTTCGTCTGTGATGTCGTGGTCTTCTTATAATCTGTTTTATCATCTTTTATTGCTTTAATTCTTTTATTTATGTCTTAACTTGCAATGCTTTATTGCTTTAACTGCCTCTTTTATCACTTTTTTCCCTTTTGTTTGCATTTATTCTCGTTGACCTTTAGCGTTTGCATTGTGTTCTTGCCTTTTGTCTGGCTGAGTATTAACTGATTATTCTGTTATCTTCTTGAGTTCCTGCCTTTGCTTTGTTCGTCGCTTCATAAACATCTGTTTTTAAAGGTGCTATATAGATAAAGTTTTTATTATTTATCTATTTTTTCTTTGCCGTCCAAAAGGTGTTATCCGCCTGCCTGAATCCATGTGAACCAGCATGAGACTTATCAGGCTTTTCAGATGAATAAAACACAGCGACACCAACAACAGTAACATTGTTAAACAGTAAATTACAGGGAGGAAAGAAATTGTGCAGATTAGCCCTTTTAAAGCCTGGAGGGTTGGGAGATTATTGAGTGACACCTGTGATTGTGGGCGGGGCCAAAACATACCAAACAAACCAAAATGGAGGGGATCAGAGAGGAGAGGAGACAGAGGTCTGAGAAACTGGGAATACTTAAGATCTTTTCCACTTTCTGAACACTTTAGTTACACTCTGACAGAAGAGCAGAGAAAAAGCACATTTGGAAGAAAGAGAGCTCCAGTTTGTGAGCAGAAGCAGCTGCATTTCCTTTTAGTGCAACCATGTGCTTCTAGGCAGAGTGCTGATCACAGCCGAGTGGCCACAATTGGTTCATTTTTTAATCCTCCCTCTTTTCTGCTTGGACGTAACCCTCAACTTCTCTCCTTGGTTTACTGGACACTCTCGTCTGCCCACAGGGACCATGAGCGGTAAGTCTCTTCCTCTCTTGGCTTCCGGCAGATTGTTCGGCCTCTAATTCACTTATCTGTTTATGACCCGAGCCCATTACCAGTTTAGGTTGTTTTTTTTTACATTCTCCAGATTATTCCTTCAAGATCTGACTACATTTATCAATCACTAACGCTGCATCTGTCCATCCATCATTTAATAAGCTGCACATTCAGAGTCAACAGAGGACTGAAGTCAAAAAAGGATATTGTTTATGAATGTTGCCGACATATGTAAATCATTTAACATATTAGAGTTTACTTCATCTGAAGCATCGTGTATTCTTCATGCTTTGCCTCTTTGGGTTGTTGATGGTCTAATAAGTTGCAACTCAATACTCGTTTTTTAAGTATATTGTGGTGGGAGTGTGCTGAAGTTCTTTAAGTAAAGAGAGGGGTTTAAAGAAAATCTTAAAGCTCCTGTGTGGAACTTTCACTTTGTCTTGATTTTGGCGCCCCCTGTGGACAAAGCCGTACCTCTTATCGCTTTGTTGATTTTGTCCTCTACATGTTTAAGTGGTGGGTTTTAACAAAAAATCTAATCCTGCTTTCTTTAACGGTCATATGAATCACTCACTTTAAATTTTTGCCGAAGGCGGCGTGCAGTTAATCGCTTCCTCTGACACCTACCCCCCCGCCAGCGGTTTCAGGCATTAAAAATAACTATATAGAAATAATCTTGTCGCTGACGGTCTGGTTTGCTTTTGTAGCTCATTTAGAGTAACCAGAACCAGTCTGTTTCATAACCAGTGAAAAAACTCCTCACAGGAGCTTTAATATGCTTAAAAAAGTGAAACATGAGGTTCATTCAGCTTCCAAACTCTTATTTAATAACAGTCACTAACAATCTGGTTCATCTTCCGTCTTTACTTTCAGTATTTTGACATGCAGCATCTTTGAATATTATTCGTATTCTGTAAAGTTTTGAATGACCTTTTTATATGGTTGTTTTTCTTCTTTCATTCTATAATGGTTATTTCAACATAGATAAAACAAGTATACATAAGATATAATGTTTTTACCTCAAAGTACCTTTTTACATTCGTGTTCCAGCTTTGGGGTTTGAATATTTTGGGAACATGTTTGTCTTTGGCCCCTCTGCAGTAGACCGTGCGGTTAGATTGAATAAATTCTAACTTTTCAGTCCATTCTTTGATCAGCTGATATTTTGTGATCTAATTCCAAGCTTTTTTTTTTTTAACCTCTTTTGAAGTATTTAGAACGGCTTTACTGAACTAACAAGCCTGTTAATTCCAGCTTGTTATTAGCATACGTTTGCACTGACTGTATAAAAAGATGGACGACATGACCGCTTCCTAAAAGTGAAGCCACAACATCTCTATCGCCCCCTGCTGACTGGCAGCAGTATAGGTCATAAAGCCCGCCTCCTCCATGTTAACAGATGGGACATGAGTCACACTATAAAATCAAAATACACATCAAATACATTTTTCTCAAACATGGTTTCTGTCATTATAACTAGTTCTTATCATGCTGATTTACGTCCAAGTGTTCATTTTTCTGTCAATTTTTGATTAGTTATTTGATGCTGTCAAAATGATGATTGACAGCTCTGTTGACAAATACGGCTCCTGCAGCCAATCTGTTCTGGATTAGCAGAGTAGAGGAGGAACAGTGAGAGGAGACGTAACTAAAACAATCACTACAGTCAGTGAAGTTTCCATATCTGTGAAGGTCTGCTTCAGACCAACACAAAGAAGCTGTTCTGCTGTTAAATACGCTGACGTGCAGGATCCCTGCTGTTTTTTCGGTCGGTAAGGGGAAGGGGCGGTACGTCAACACCGTGGCATAACCAGCCGATCTCTCCTGCACAGAAATGGCTCCAAATATGTAAAATGGCAGCACCCACTTCCCGGGATATTTTGGTTTCCCTTTGGTACAACGAGAGGAAATGGAGACGCGTCGGCCATCTTTATATACAGCCATTGGTTTAAATCTTTTCAATTCAGTTTAATTAGTTACAGATGACTAGTGATCTCCTTTTCTCTTATTTAACAGCTTGAAGGAACCTTTCTCTTACGCCGCTTTCCCACTGGTCAAACACATGCTAACACTCGGCTTAGTGGAAAGGTTACAATCTGAATTCAGGCCGTTATCGGCACCACCTTGTCCTGCTGCTCGTTAACGCTGTGACTACATACGGGCTTGTAATGGAGCAGATGTGTCGCGGAATGTTTACATTTAAAGGCAGGAAGATGGATAATGTGAGCTCTCATTTCCAAAAGTTACCATCACCGAGCTGATCACGCTGATTAAACATACGTTTCAACACCATTAGAAACGGAAGATGACATACCGTATAAGTAACGCAACTGTGCCCACAAGTCTATTTGTATTTATTTTACAAAGAAACGTGTCGCTCCACCTGTTCTTGCTCTCCTAAATCATGCGGGTGTCAGAGTCTCTGAACCAAGAGTGATAGATGTAAGGGAGGGGGTTTGTTTTGTTAGAGGAAATAGACTTAAGCCGCTTTCCCACTGGTCAAAAAAACATCTAACACCCGCTAACACTCGTCTTTTTTGCTCAGTGGGAAAGGTCACAATCGGCATTCAGACCCGGGTTAAATGACTCTGTGGTAGACCTGGGTAATTATCGCCTCGGCTCTGATCAGCATTGATGGGAACACAAAACCCGTGTCGACACGCTAATCTCCTCCCCCTTTCCGGCGCGATGCTATGCTCCATTGGTAACTTCTGCGACTCCTTGTCATCTTAGCTACAAATTCCGCCCGTCTCCGTCCGAGCAGCGCTCGAACATCGTTCCAAATTTGTCTGCGCCGAGGTTGATAAACAGACTGAATGAGTAATAGATACAGTAAAGACCTAACCACGGTAACATCTTCACTGTTTACTAACTCTGTTTCCGGCACGTTTGTGACGTCAGACGGAGACGCAGCAGAAAAGAGACCGACAGGAGTATACTTCACTGGCAATGGAAACAGACATGACTCTTTTTTTTTTTTTTTAAACCCCTTAAAGCAAAATAACATTTATAATTGATATAATTATTACATATTGTAAAGAGCACTTTATACAGCCTGAGAGTCCTCTCATGCCATCTGGCTGTACTTTAAAAAGCTTCTGCGACAGGCGGTTCCAAACTTTTGAATCATTATGCATGTATGTCTACAAGACACACACTCTGACTTGCACAAGATTAAAAGTTTAAGCTTAAATAATATAAAACAGACTCTATTTGCTAATTTAGTTGGGTTCGTTTTTAAGAAAGGAAGTGCATTTTAGAGAACTGATTAGAAATGAGTGGACCTCAATCGAACCGACACCCACACACCCACACACACACACACACACACACACACACATCCTCCTCTGGTGAATATGTATGAGAGTTGATGCTTCCTCGTAGGATGACAGGCTGTTCTCAACCCCCTTTGATCACACACACTTCACACATATGCACACACACAAACAAACACACTTTCCCTTTGAACCCCGGCCAACATGGTGGGTCAAGAGCACAGTGTCCAAACAGAACAGGAAGTGGAGCTGGTCTGTGTGGACAACAGCATTAGCAAACTCCTGTGCACACATCATAGAGAGGGAGAGATACGGAGGAAGACGAGTGGAGGACAATGAGGAAGAATACCAGCTGAGGAGAGTGTGATGTCTGTCAGGCCTTTCTAGTACTGTTACAGAGATTCTTTGTTGAGGGTTGACAGTAAATGCAGCTAAGTATATTTTGCGCGTACGTTCGGCTTGTGTGTGTGTGTGTGTTTGAGCCGTACTCGTGTGCACACCCCTGCTAGTGTTTGTGCGCTTTTTTTATATATATGTGTGTGTGTGTCTGTCTGTTGAATAGGCTTCTTGTCATTGACCTAAAAACAGTGCGAGAGCCTGCCAGTGTCGCTTAAATCCTCTTTTCTTCTCCATTCCCCCGGTCTCTGTCTTCTCGTCAGCGCACACACTCGGTCTGTGCGCACATGTGCGACTCTGAGAGGGTGTGTGTGCGCACGCGTCAGTCGCTGTCTCTATTTAAACATCTTACAGACTCACAAATGGCGTTCCTGCCAACAGAGATGAGAGCGTACTGTTCACAAAGACTCTTACTCTCCCACTCTTTCCCTCTCCCACTCGCCGTCTTCAGTCCCTCCTTTATACTTTATAGGCACCCATGGGATATCATTAGCGTTATTACTGTATTGAGATAAATGAGTGCATGTACGTCTCTATGTGTGTGTGTGTGTGTGCAGTTACATATATGTGTGCTTGAACAGCATGATCGAGGAGGTGAGATGCTGCATGTCCAAACCCACTCGAGAGAGAGCGATTACAGAGGCTGCTTTCAAGATTTTAAGTGTTTTTTCGTGCATCTTGCAACTTCTTCCCTCTCTCCTGTCGTGTGTGTGTGTGTGTTTACGCCCCTGTTTTTTTTAGGTAGAGCAGAGTGCTGGTGTTTTATCAGCCTCATGAAGACAGAGTGATGTTACATCACCAAATCTCTCCTTAAGGGGTGAGGGTTAAGCATAATTACGCCGGCTGCTTTCATGTTTTCTCTCGCCTCGGCTGGTCTCCGCTGCCACCGCTGGCCTTTCGTTCCATATCAAAGGAGACTTTGGTCCTCTGGGGCTGCAGACACGGGCACACATGACACAGATTAACGCACACACACACATTGCTCAGACATGCACACCACTCACACATTCATCTGGATTTTATCCGGTTGATTTGCATCAGTTGGTTTTTCTTAATGATGTAATTTCAATGTCACACACACACACACACACACACACACACACACACACACACACTCACACACATGGGGATTTAATTTGCATCTGAGAGCCGTATTATTAATTTTATAATAATTATGTTCACTTTGGCTTTATAAACTCTGATACATAACTCTGTCTGAAATGATTTCCATTTCTATATTTCCTTTTCAGGATCCACTCTTGTATGTGTATCTATAAACACCCTGCAGTACTGTTCCTAATGGAATTATGCTGCTGTGAGTTTTCATATAGCTTTTCATTCACTTTATGCAAATGACGGCCACATCCTCTGAAATCACGCTCAGGGTGGGAAGCTCAAATGCAAATCAGGGGGATAATGTCAGCCATATGTCAAGGTAAAACAAGATATTCGATAACCCATTAGCTACCGTTAGACAACAGCTAACGTTAGCATTCAACCTGTGTATGAAAACTTAATACAGCGAGGGACTTCATTCACATGAAAGCTGCCCAAAAAATGTATCTGTATTATCAAATGTCCAACCTTAGCACATAATGATTAAAGAGAGGGTGTTTAAGTGTTGCCCTACAAAGAAAGTTGTCTTCTGGTTAGCAGAATTTCCCTTTTACAAGGTGCATGCTTTGTGGTTTTGCTACAATGTCAGATTGGCCTGAAAGCCTTACACCCTTCCTCGAGGTTTTATTCAACTCCGTATTAGCTAACATTACCGTTTGAGAGCATAACGCCGCCTCTCGTGTAACACTAGTAGATAATAACGCTGGGTTTTCTTAGCGTTAACCATAAACTTGATATGCTTAAATATACCTTTGAGATGTGGGTACAGCAACAGCGCAGGGAAAACTACTGTGTGTCTTAGTACACCTTCTCTGGACCTTAGGACAACTGGACACATCACTTCACTGTCGTAAAACAATATCACTCCACCATCAGTAACATTACAGGCAGAATGCACCCTGTCAAATAGTTACCTTTCAGATTACCACGAAAAAATAAATGTTAACCCTTAATTGTTATATGTAAATGATCTTAATTCCCTAAGAAATATAAAGTAATCTACAACATCTAATGTTACAACAATAAAACAATAAAATAGGAGAGGGTTATTAAGTTGTTTTATTTTAAAAATGGCCCGTTGCTCCTCCAGATTTTCACTATCAATTGTCTTTTCAGTTGCTGATCAATCAGGAAATGGTGAAACACTTTGTCAGAAGCCCCACGATTACTCGGCTACTTGCAAACTGTAACCTAGCAGGATGATTTTTGCTTTCCACAATGAACATGGCGTCAAATAGAAAGTGGGCAGACATTTTGTAGAAAATATAGGAAGTGACTCTTAGTTAAGACTCCGCTAACCTTTTGTTATCTAGCTTTCTATTGTTCTACTGTAGCCTACATAACAGTAAAGTTACAACGCTAACTTTGGCAGTTTACCACAAAAAATTCATCGTTGTTGTTGTTTGAAAAATTGCCCCGCTAATTCACATATTTTAAGCCAAAACTTCTTCATTTGTCAATTTCAGTTAGCTAGCTAATTTTGCAAAATTAGCTACATGTTCCATGAGTGTAAGAGGCTCCAACTTCTAACGTCACATACTGGAATCAGATACTTGATCATCACTTTTTCACTCTTATCTTTCACACTTTTATTGATTTACTTATCGATAAACGTGTGACTTATCAACATGTTTAGCAAACAAAATTCATGTAGTAAGTTTGGTACCCCTAATTCAATAGTAAACAGGAAAGAGCGGCTAATGTTAGCCCACCCACCCTCTGATCATTTCTCAGACAGGTTTCCACGCAGTCAGGTACTAACCTGTGTATGCTAGGTTTCAATAATGCTTTTAAATTATTCATAAAATGATGAAGTTAACAATGTGGTTTTTGACTTTAGTGGTTTCAACTACTGTAGGCGGTAAGCTAGCTTCCTGCCATGCTAAAAGCTAGCACATCTTTGTCCCTAAAGACTGTTCCCCAGCTGAAAATGCTCTAAGGAGACATTTAAAAGTGTTCTGGTTCTCAGCAATGTTTTTCTCTAGATAAAATATTCAATGTATGTTTCTCTGACTATTTTGAAATCACCCACCTACAGCTTGTAGCCTACTGATGCTATGCACTGTTAAACCCACGCCCTCAAATTTGTAGGCAAGAGTGTCTTTTTGACTTTAGACATTATATCTCCTCAGTTGCTTAAGAGATTTCAACCATTCAAACTGCATTTGAAACTAAAGTCTCTCTTTGTTTAGCCGCAATTTGAACCAGTAAGATCCCTAATGCCAGTCATTTACAATGTTAGTGAACTTATTACCCTGGGAACACAGGGATGACCCCAATTGGAGCTAACTTTAGAGCATACAAACACACCGTTTAATCCCTTAACACGTTTGTGTCTGTGGTTTGGGTTTATGGAAGGACTAAAAAAAGACACCTCCCTCCACACTCTTTAAATGCTGAGTATCTCTCTCACCACAGCCCCGTGCAGGCAGCTTCAACATGCTGAGAAATCCAAAGCTTGACTGATCTGCCGTGCCTCGTTACATTTTCTTAGCTCTGTTTGGACAGTTGCTGGTCAGGGGAAGGGCCCAGCACGAGGTCTATTATTAATTCATGCTTTTCTCGAGTCTTCTGCACTGGGTTTGACCAAACAACAGAACTGTGACATGATTGTTGAGGCTGTAATTTCAGGTCTGTTCTTAATTTGTTTAGACAGAATGCAGCGGTGCTATTACAGCAACACGTAGCACAAAAATGAGGGTGACATTACGAACAACTGCATAGTGACAAGGGTCAAAGGTAACCAAACAACACCTCAGATACATCCTTCTCTCCTTCATCCTCCTGTTCTTACAGGATGTCAATCATCTTATCGCCTCAACCTGTCAGCATGTTTTCCTCCTTGTCTGTCTGTCAGTCTGAGTAGGTATGGCAATGCTAACTGCAGTGTTGTGAATGTGGGCATGTGGATGTTGATATTAACAGAGAGGAAACATGAAGTATGAGTATAACCATATAAGAACTTACGGAAATACGTAGAATCTTAGGCCGTGTCTACACGTACACGGGTATTATTGAAAACTGAGTTTTTGCCTCCTTCGTTAAAAAAAGAAAAACACACAAGCATCCGATGTTTTGTCTCTTTTCTTTTTTCCCCTCTGTAAACAGACAAACATCAAATTTACCGGACTTCTTTCGGCGGATTGATATGATTGCAGTAAGTCCTCCGGATTGCGTGATTAGAGCCGCACCCCTAGCAACGGTCTGTTATCGTGAAATAGCAGACCTCGGAATGCTGTGATTGACCAATCAGAATCAAGTATTTAACACAACTGTGTAATAATGTGTGATAGACAACATATAGCTACTACATTATAAAACCAATGACTGTCTCTTCAGGCCCCTGTCATTATCGGGACACTCTTCAAACCGGCGGCATTATCAAATAATATATTTTAATCATTAGTGATATTGATTAATATAGAGGAAAAATATTGCAACCATATTTTTTACCATCTCAACTAATAGATGCAGAAAGTATTTATGCCAACGGATGATCTTTCATTCATTAATTTGTGTTATTCTTATGCTGACACATTACACATGGATTTGTTCTCATCTATTTTTATGTATATATTTTAATCCAAACAATTATAAGTACATAAAAAATTTGTTAATGTTGTGTGTCATCGTTTCAAATATTGCAACAAATGTAAATGGTTGTGATTTCATAATAAGGCAGCATAATAAATGCCACAATGCAAACCAAGGTCAAGTAAATCCCATGAACCATGTAGTAGAACATAAAATTCCTCATGTTAACACACATTGTGCATCAATAATAAATATGTGCACATGTAGTTTTTATTTGCTTGCAAGTCACATACCGCACATTCAGTATGTAACACTGTATGTTGTAAAGAACGCTGCATTAATATATGCAGAAGACATGCTGCATATGTGTGCGTTTTGCTCATTTCCATATGGCTGTGTAGATGTGTTTGGTGGCTTCTTACACTTGACTGTTGTAGTCCAGTCAGAGTATTAGCTGACATGTTTCACTCACAATGAATCAAATCACAGGCTGCTGAAATGATAGCGTAGCCCCTCCAGTATCCCTACACATTAAGGTCATTTAGATTAAGTTGAACTGAGGACACACTAGCACAATGGTTACGTCACACTCGGACAACCGTGACAGCTTTTAAATCTAAAACATCCCCTGACGATTGTAAAGATGATCCTCCAGTGAGACGTCCACGCTAAAACATCTTAACAGCATTCGTCGAGGTGATTGTGTCTTCTTGGTCCTCCGTGTTGTTTGCCGTCTCTGTGTTTCTTGTTTCCACAGAAAAACTAGCCAAAGGTAGTTTAATATCCTGATATGATGTGACATCACGTCAACATGTTCTCCGTGTTGCTACAAAAGAGTCTGAAAGTGGAACATTTTTTAGCGATCTGGGACATCAGCAGTAACCATTACATTGTTGTGTCTGTCGCTGTCAAAAAGGAAAAGCTTCTCAGACTCAACATTATTCATGATGTTCAACAACCATGTAGTCAAGGAAGTGATGCTATTCAGAGACACAATATACTATAATACACAACTTATAATGCATTCTGACTTGGATATGACTCCAACTTTTGAAACTTTTGCTCCTGAACATCTATTGCTGCAGATATTATAAAGTCCTGCCTAACTGTATTACCGCCTGTGTGCAGCTGCTGCACAGCTGACAGCGAGGCTTCATTCAAATGTTCCAGGTGTTGTTGCTCTGTAAAGTGTAAAAAACCTGAATGACAGAAGCAGGCGACACAGGGTGAGAAAGGTGCAACAAAAAACTGTTAAATTACTTTAACACCAGGGGTGCGAATCAGACATTTTACACTGAATAAATTTGATCATGCAAGCGGACCATTGGGTTCAACAATGACTATTGTTTCGATTTGTTGAATTTAATAATGCCAGACAATTTTCTATTCTCCTCCAAGGTAAAAAGTGGATACCAAAGTTATATTATGTGTTAGCTATTTGAGGAACTTTTTGAAGAATGCCTGGTTGGGATCATAGATTGTATAAAAGACATCACGCATTGTTTTGTGAACCCCCTTCAGTGCCTCAAGTTCAGCCTTTTGGCAGTTGCAATTTTGTTTTTTTGGAACCAGAAGTGACCATATTTGGACGAGAGAGTGGATGATAGCAACTGTAAGAGCCAAATTGGAGTGTCTTAATTGTGATTTTTGGCTGACCTACAAATCTGGTCAGCCCTACACATGGGTCTGTACGTGACTGACTGACTGACTGACTGACTGAGTGACGGTACTTTCAGAACTATAGAGAGAGAAAGTTGCGACATCGCAATGGCGGATCATGGAGCTCCACTGACGCGACTCTATGTCTTCATGGCTCTGGATACTTTGTTTGGGGAGTAGGCGGGGCTGCTCCTCTGCTGCTCGTTCGCTGTCCTCACCTACGTCCGCCTCGCACCTGCTTTCAAACACGTTGTCATCAGCCTCATAAGGACAGTCCTTGTAACACATTGCCCACAAAAGCGCACACTGACCTGAATCGGTCAGCCACACACTAGGTTTTGACCTAGTCTTGTTTGTACTGTTGGTGTCGCTGTGATGCTACAGGCATAAATGGTAAGGAAAGGCACTGTCGGGTCAGGTGTGTGACCTCGGCCATTAGAAATAATGTAGGTTTAAGACACTTCCCATTGGCTTCTGTTTTAAAACAGAAGCTAGGTCCAGTTCTTATACACAGTCCATGGTATGGAAACATCACCAGGACCACAAGCCCCAAAGAGTGGTTAATTCAGCATAACAAAGAATAGGCTGTGGTCCACACCGCGTAGGGTTTTTTACACCAGGCGCAGCAAGAATAAGGTTAGCAGGATCATTTATGATCCCAGTGACCTGAATAATGGCCTTTTCTCCTGCTGCTGAAATACACCAGGCAAGAGATGCTCAGGACGAGCTTCTACCCTCAGGCCGCTAGGATCCTGAATGAGGTCACTGCCCAGGACTGCATTCCCCCATCAAACACATATAACTGCTTTTTAATGCATACACTGAAATGACAGGATTACATGTCACTGTGATTGTATCTGTATGACTCATACACTGTAGATACAAAGTGGACGTAGCCGTGGTGACGTCACCAATTGGATTGTGGTCTTTTTTTTGCCCACCTTGGGTTTTTTGGAGCAGGAAGTGACCATAGCATTTTAACATCTCTGTTCTGGTTTAGAGGTAGACGTGGTAGCAACTTGTCAATCACAGGTCACCACACCGGAAATCATGCTTTATTTTTTAGTTTACTCTAAATTGGAGCATCATTTACTAAGCGATCATGCTGTATTGAAACCAAAACTGAAGAACTTATTAGGGAAGTGTTTACAAAGGTTAGAGTCATTTTCTCATGGACTTCCATGCAATAGGTTTCAAGCAATGCAGGTTTAAAGCACGTCCGCATTGGCTTCCTTTATTTGATGCATGTGAAGAGTAAACTTGACTGACTGTGTTACAACCAGCTCCTTCAGGACTTAACGATAAAGGGAGATAAATAAAGTGTGGAGAACGACGCATGTCAAGTGTGAAATGAGTGCAGCTCGAGTTGCCTGCCCGAACTTGCTCGCAGGCGTCGCTCCATTAGTGACAGTATAAGATTTAGTCGTGCGTTGAGCTCTGGTTAACTTCAGTGTGATTATTACAGCTTCATATTGATTATTGCTAAAAGAGCTGAGTGAATTGATTATGTCTTTTTGGTAAATCTATGCATTAAAGTGGGATAATGTGTAATCAATAATGCACTCAATGAGTAATTACACATCTATTTAACACTATAAAAAGCTATTTATAGAATCTACTTTGAGCTTTATTGGATTGAGTAAATTTTACCCTCAGTGAAGAGGACTGCAATTTAACAACTATGATACACTAAAGTAAATTAGGTACATTTTACTAACTGTTTCTCATAAGATTACACAACTAATTACTTCATAAAAATTAGTATCAATAATTCTTGACACATAGGGACAGACAACTTTTCACGCTCACACAATTTTAGAGTCACCAATGAACCTAACGAGTACCCGGAGAAAACCCACGCATGCACGGGGAGAACATGCAAACTCCACACAGAAAAGGCGTTGTTGTCCGAACTGGGAACCTTCTAGCTGTGAGGCGACAGCGCTAACCACTGCACCACCGTGCAGCCTTTTGAGAATCGCTGCTGATGCTCAAATAAAAATAAATTATAATCAGCCATATTAGGCCTGCTCGTGTTAATTTACTGACTAATATTCAGGAAAGTCAGCCAGCGTAACCACCGAGAGGGGCTACAAATTAAAATATACAGACACGCCGACTTCAAATCGTCTGGTATATCCAACTAATAACTATAATAACACTTTCATTCATTCTATAATACACAGCCAACAATCGTTGACGCATGCGCACTTTGCAGGACAGGCCGATATCTTTGGGTCGATTTTATGATGTTATTTTGGGTTGCGATTGTCACTGTTGAAAATTAGGTGATGCAGAAGCTTTACTCATTTCAATTAATTCACTTGCTGACTTTTACTTTTAGTATCATTTACTCAACTTGCATTGATTTTATTTAGGCTACTACCCTCAAACATCCTTTTTTACAGTGTAGTGTTAAGATACACAAAACATCAGTTTTTATAAGGATAATATGCTGCATAGTTTTCAGATCATGCACGTTCTGAGCTGCCATTTTTAAAAGAAACAATACAGGAACATAAAAGCGGTTTTGTAATATTTTAGATTTTTTTACATTTCATCTTCAAGGTCCACACGGAGATTCAAAGTCTTCTATTTATCACCAGCAAGTAAAATCTGAGGGAGAAATTCTAAAGCCTTTTATTATGTATTATTTTGTTGGTCTGAAAGCAGTCAAAATAAAACATACTCAGTCAAAAAGTAAAATGTTCACCAGCTCTATGAAGGAGGCTGGATCTAAAGGGGATGTTTGTTTACAAGCGTGGTTTAGGAGGTCGTTCTTTTGTTTATGGGTGGGGATTAGGAGGTGTAGCTGTGATAACTCAGGAAAGATTTGGATCAGATTAATTCGTAGACATGCCACCAGTATAATTTTAAGTGTATGGGTCCTCTTGTGGCTTGCACTATAAACATGTACCAGTGTGATGCAATATTGCTCTGCTTTGTCAGTGAATCTACTTTCAATTCACCCTCATGTCTTGACTTTTTCCGAGTCTGGCTATTTTTTTCCAAACATGTCAACATTTTGTGACCGCCTAATCCATCCATCCATTATTGCTTATCGCTTGTTCACAGGGCTGACACACACAGACAGACAACCTTTCACGCTCACGCTCACACTCACACCTACGGGCAATTTTAGAGTCACCAATGAACCTAACGAGCATGTCTTTGGACGGTGGGAGGAACCCGGAGGGAACCCACACATGCACGGGGAGAACATGCAAACTCCACACAGAAAGGCCCACTTCGTCCGAACCGGGGTTCAAACTAGGGACCTTCTAACTGTGTGAAGCAACCGCGCTAACCACTGCAGCACCGTGCAGCCCTGCATTGACTCCGATTGGTTCTAATGCAACGAGAATGTGTAGCTTTTATTTATGGATTCGCGCTGATAACCTAGCTGGAGGTTTTTGTATTTTAGGTTGTCTTTCTGTTTCTGTCCATTCCCGTATCCATCCGTGCATTTTCTTCCGCTCATCCGGGGTCGGGTCGCAGCGGCAGCAGGTTAAGCAAGCACGTTTTTGAGCCTCAGCCATGTTTTTTCGAGCTCCTTCTGGGGAATCCTGAAGTGTTCCCAGGCCAGGTCACATTTTAGCGCCTGTAAAAAGAAGCTGTTTTTAAGACTATGTTTTGATTGTCCTTCCAGAGGGAAGAGGGCAGAACAGGCGGTGTTCAGAGTGGGTGGGGTCTTTTATGATACAGCTGGCTTGTGGGAGGAAGCCGGAGTACCCGGAGGGAACCCAAGCATGCACGGGGAGAACATGCAAACTCCACACAGAAAGGCACACTTTGTCCGAACCTTTTTGCTGTAGGGCAACAGCGCTAACCACTGCACCACCGTGCAGCCCCGTGACTGCTTAATTTTCACTATAAATTTACAAGGGGAATTGATTTCTTCTTCATCTTCTTCTATAGCGTTATTTACGGTTGGAGCTTAGAGGAGTATAACTTCTACTGACTGGTCTGGAGTGGATCAAGGCGGAGCGGCTTCAGGGCAGGCAGTGAAACAACTCTCATACGACCTGGTTCTCTTCATTTATACCAAAGAGCCTGAAGCATCCGCAAACTCACATCACTACCATGTGTATGTCTTTATTGTAGAAACTAACCCTGCTTTGGTTTGAATTACGATCTAAATTCTTGCAACATTTTATGTGGATGTCAGCTCAGTGTTGATGCTAATTCCTTGCAATGCATGCTGAACTGACAGATAATGTTGAGGTCTTCTGCTTGTGGAGCTGTGCCTGCAGGGGTTTTCACACCATGCCTTATTTAGACTGAAAGGTTAAAAATCAACAAATTGACGGTTTACAGTAAAACCACGTGTCCCAGAATGCTTAGAGCAGCAGAACAGAAGTACAGCAGAGGATCTACTGGTGTATCTGTTTACAGTTCAGCCACACGCGCTCCTGAGGTTTTAATAAAGAAGTCAGACACTAATTAGTCTTTTTCCATCATGTTGGGAGCAGCCGTGACCTGGTTTCCTGCTGCGCACAGAGCAAGTCGTTCCCCACAGAACAGCAGGACTCATAAAAAAGGCTGGTTACCTCACTGAGGAGTTGGAGGTGTGCGGCCTTTCACCTGCGGGTCTTTTATTTAACAGCTCGCTGTAGCTGATCTTTGTTGCCCTGTTACTCCCTGCAATATTTAAAGCTGATCCAGTGTCAGAACATGATGAAAATACTCTTGTGGATGTATTTTTGATGAATGATCGTAGTTAGCACCAACATCGGTGACAATTTCATTGCGCTTCATTTGATGCTTTAGAATGGGAGTCGCCCGACGTTTCACAGGCTAAATATTTAAAGCAGCAGCAGCAGTAAGAAAGGTTTAGTCTGCATTAGCAGTGAGTTAATACAGCTGCAATACATGGCAAGGATAGTGCAGAATTTAATTAGATGCATTACACACACATGCATTAATTCCTGTGAAGCCCTCATGCATGTGCAATTTAAATCATGCACAGGAATGGTGGACTCTTATAGACTACTATAGAGAGAGATGATTACTTATGTTGGTATATTAAATGGCTCTGGCTGTGGGGTTGATTGTATAGAAGTCTTAATAATTATAATGTTAAAACTCCAAATCCACAAAATAATTGAGAGCATCTTCAGTGGTAGCAAAGGTCTTAGATGTTTTGACTTAGTTACTCACACAGTAAAATAACTTTTCTGTGTCGTTAACAACTGAAACTAATTTGCCTTCCTAAAAGAAAGGGATGACTTCACTTTTATTTTTGCTTCTCTTCCATAATTGTCCCCCCTTTGACCCCCTGACCCCCTTTTGTTTCATCCTGTGAAGGCATGCTCGGGCATTGCATTTCTCAGGCGGCCACTGGTACCCGAATGACCTTTTGCGTAGTGCATGTGAAAGAGGGCGAGTGTTGCTCAGCGCTCACACAGTGACAGCGTCATCATGAATAAACCTCCTGCGTCTCAGCCGATGGAAGAATCACCCTGACCATTATAATGCGTTTTAATATGTGGGCACTTTTAGCAATAAATTAGCAGTATTATTTGCTGGGATGTGATTTTCTTTGTATCATATTTTGTCCCAGTTTCTTAATTTGTTCAATTTGATTTTTTTTTTTTCAAAGAAGTTTAATCTACTTTTTTGAAGTAGTTTAATAAAACTAGATTTCTCTATGTAGCTTTGCTTAAGCTCAACATCTTCCAGCATGTGAAGAAAATAGTGGCTTCAAACGCTTCAAAGTCGCTTCCCCAATTCCAGATAAGGGAAGTATAGTACAAATACTCTAGTTTTCAAGTATCTGTATATTTACCTTTCCCCTCCACATGATAACCCAACTATCTGTTCTCACGTCTCCTTACATTTTCAAAAAAGTGTTCAGCTTTAACGTTGTTTAGGGGATCATTCGTTTGCATCATTGGGCGCTGCCTTCCCACAGGTTTCAGACAAGCTATATACCCCCCCTCTCTCAGACTGATTTGCACATTGGATTAAAGTTAATGATTTCCAGTATATTGTTCTTTGGTTTTATTTGAAGTTACAATTACTCATGAAGGTATAGCTCTTGTGAGGAACTGTCAGTGTGTGTTGATTTTGGCGCCCCCTGTGGACAAAACCATACCTCTTATCTCTTTGCTGATTTTGTCCTGTACATGCTTAAAGTAACTATCTCAAAGATCTTGGGCGCCACCTAATGACGATATGCAGTATTTGTGAAGCACACTTCCCAATTTAACCTTACGTCCACAGCTGGCTCCCTTTGTTACGGTTGTAACTCTTGATTTTCCTCGCTGACGGTCGCTTTCCTTTTCAGACTGTTTGCCTTCATCTGAGCGTCGAGTTTGTTTCTTTTTCTTTGGATTTTCACTGATTTTTGAAGTTGTATCTGTAGTCATCCATCTTTTCTTTGTTTGTTCAGCCATAGTAGATTACTGTTTACTCACAACACTTGCAGAGACCGGAAAAGCAGCCGCTTAGCTCCGCCTACCCTCTCTGGCAGACCAACCACTGCTGGCTGATGGAAAACGTGTCACTAACTGGGCGCCACTTGTGATTTTTCTCTGTGAAAGTCGTCACAGACACCCAGTCTGTAAACCTGCAAATATAAAGGCTTTCATCAGTGGGCCATAGGCTCAATCACCATTGTGTTACCTCATTCAGCGATAGAGAGTGACTTAACAGACATTTATTTACATGAAAATCTTCTAGATTATTACTTTTAACAAAGAATCTCATCCTGCTTTCTTTAACATTCATATGTATCACTCACTTTCAATTTTTGCCCTGGAAAATATAAACAAAGGTTGGCGTGCAGTTAATCGCTTCCTCTGACACCTACCCCCCCCCCCGCCAGCGGTTTCAAGCATTAAAAATAACTATATAGAAATAATCAATCTTGTCGCTGATGGTCTGGTTTGATTTTGTAGCTCATACAGAGTAATGAGAATTAATTTCAGTCTGTTTCATAACCAGTGAAAAACTCCTCACAGGAGTTTTAAGTGTAAAATTCTTCCAAATATGACGAGAGAGTCAGTTTGCTTTGCAAAGAAACAGCCAGAAGAAATGTTCTTTTTTTACTTTCTTACATGAGTACATTTCAGAGTCTGTACTTTTTCTCTTTTACTCGAGGAAGAAGCTGAACCAGACCTTCTACTTTGAACAGAATCATATCTGTACTCCTACTTAACTATAGACTGTGTGTTATTTTAGCATCCCTGCCCAACGCCGCCTGTAACAGCACCATGGCACCACTGCATATATAGTACATTATCATATAATGTACTGACATCAAATTGACCATTTTATTCCATCAATAATAATATCCTGCTTTATTATATATTCATCCCATGTGGAGAAATGATCAAACAGGTCAGGGGTCAGGTCAAAGGTCACATGCTATTGGTGCCTCTGGAGCAGCAGCAAATTATTTAGCATGTCGATCATGGACACCGCAGCGCCGTCTATTCTGCTGTCGTATTCTATTCTATTGTATTCTCACAGACATCATCCATTCATTCAGAAGACGCTCCTACTGCCTGTTGTGTTTTCTTTTATGCTCCCTCTGTGACCTCCTCTGCCTCTCATCCCCCCTAATTCCTAATTACTCCGCCATGTATCAGGGAGGTCACAAGGGTACGGTTCAATCCCGTGTCAGCCATCACCTACAGGCATATAACTGCAGATTACTGGCTTTATATATAGTCTACATATCCACTAATGCGACATATGATGTAAGCCATCTACAACCGTGGATTTCTGCTATCTTATGTGCCAGATATTGAACTGCAGCCATGTTGTTTTTAGATTGATGCACATGTTCTCGTTGCTCTGTTAATATGTCCAATTCATCCTCTTTTAAGTTCATCTTTATTTTCACCCGCCTCCATGGCTGTGTGAGCGCATGTGTGCCGGTCTGTTCCCGTACTAAAGAGGCAGTTAATCTGACCATGTCTGCTGGCAGGACATCAGATTGCCCCCATAGTGCATTTAGGCAAACGGCCAAACTCAAATAACACTGGACTGCTCATTCTGGTCTGTGCTGCCTCCAGGAGCAGCACAGACCTGCTGGAGTGCAGAGAAACACCCGGAAATGTGCGTCCCCATCACTCCAGATAACATTATTTCTAATGCAATGCCGGATGAGTGTTATATTCCCACAGAGAGCTCCAACAGCCTGGATTTCCTACAATTTCGCCAAGAACTTTGCCAGTTTGAGCCTGACAGTACAGCACTTATCAAAGCTATCTGGCTCTCCAAATGGGAAAGCATCTAATCTAAATGACTGTCTGCGGCGCGTGAAGTGCAGTGTAACCCCTCTCTCCTCCAGCAGAACAGCTGTCCGCCGGTAGCTTCAGTTCAGAGGAGAGGGAGATTGAGGCACATATAGAAAGAGAGAGAAGCAACTGAATTCCAGCGAATTAATCACCGTCTGTTCCACACTGAAAGAGAGAGAGAGAGAGAGAGTCAAAGGCAGTCAAACAGAGAGAGAGAGAGAGAGGAAGAGGAAGAGGAGGAGGGGGGAGTGGAGCCTGACGCAGTGTGAGAGGCAGAAACTGAGAGCAGAGAGAGACGGAGAACGAGGGAGACAGCGGCGAGGAGGCAGCTCATCACATCACGCGCCGTTTTGCATCCCTAAAAAATCTTGACGCGCGTGAATCGCAACATCCACTGGCTGCTGCTGCTGCTGCTGTGACCGCCGAGCTTTTCCCGGTCACTGCTCTTCACTGAGGAGCCGCAGAGGAGACACGTGCAAGCTGGGATCAAATCAGTGACAAAGACTTAAAAAAAAAATCCACCACATCAACACAGACACAGATACTGGCAGAGGAGCGGAGCGGAGCGTTTTGAACCCTGCGAGGCGGAACCGAGGCTTCTCCCACATCTGGATCAGGTAAAGTGGACACATCTGGAGATTGCGCACAAAAGCGTTTGGCTTCATTTCATGTGTGCGTGCCGTGTGATGGCTTGCCGGACTCGCATTGCGTAGGCAACTTTGAAATACGCCAACAGCTCAGGCATTCCTGCGGTTCTGAAATCAGCGACTCTGACCCCCTCTGTGTGTATGTGTGTGTTTGCGCGTGCGTGCGTGCGTGTGTGTGTAGATGTGATGAATGAGGGGAATTTGCTTGTTGTCTATTCAGGCAGTCTTGCTTATCTTATCTCCATCCCCTGAGTGTCCGTTGCTAACGCGGACGCAGAAACATAGATCCAGATTTGCATTATCGGCTCGTGGTGAATGTGTGCGGCGCATCAACGTCCCGTCCTCCAGTCTGTGCAGCCTTTAACTGTGCAACTCGTAACCGAGATGCTTCTGGAAAGGTGTCATATTTTGCCTACATTAAGGCCGGACACTTGGCATTAATATAGTTTTTGTCCCGGGACAGGCTGCAGCGCCAGAACGAGAGACCGGCACGACTTAGCCCTCATACCCGCAACGCAGACCAGCGGGCTGAGCGTTCAGCACCCTGGACAGCGACTCTGCACACTGTGAGCTGCAGGCAGCGAAACATCAAGCCCGCTTAACTCTCTTAGATGTCGTTCAAATGGTAGCTTCTGCTGTGTGCTGTTGTCAGCATGTTTCTTATTTAAGTTTGTGGTTGAAGCTACACGATTCTATATTCTAAACTGTTACGACAAAAGATGAATCCCCCTGAAAGACTTCAGCACCGTGCGCAGGGTTAAGTGTTTCCATGTTAGTCTCAACATGCACGGAACATTGCACCACAAGTGCTTGTGCATGCGAGAAGGCTGACCATGTACAGACAGGTGACAATTTAAAGGGGCGCGCCAGCTATTTAGTGTTGCATAACCATAAAGTTGGGGGACTCACAAGAGACAGATTTATGAAAATGATGGGGTAAATTGAAGCAGCAGCTGCAGAGATTTGATATCAGAACTTTCTGTCCCAGTAGCAGTGGGTTGTACGTGTCCTGTATTACAACTCAAATGCATCAAAGACATCATCAGAATGATCATTTTCACCTTTGGAAAGTTTCTTCAGCGTCATCATTAAACTGTTTATTTCCCTTGTTACCACTTAAACGTCCTTCACGTGAAAGATTGATGCTCCTTTAAAGGAAAAAAAGGGAATACATGAGAAACATATTAAATGCCATACAGGGCATGAAGGGTCACTGCATTGCTTAATGAGCATTAAAAGGATATGAATCATACATTGTGGCATTCACTTGCACCGGAGCTCAACACAATTTAACACATATAAGAGATGTGTTGTGACGTGTTGGACGGCGGCCTTCACGGCCACCGTCAACACACCAAACATGGGCATATTTTCTGGACGAGTGGCGTTCAACCCTCCAGTGGAGCAGAGACTGGTAAGATGCAGCCAGGTTTAGCATGTGGTGGTTTATCCCCACTTTGGCATAAACGTATAAGCCTCTCCCAGTTAAAATATGGCTGTGCAGCTAAAGTCCATAACAGGCCCGATGTGCTCTTAAACCACAGTCGCCAACTGTTTGCATGTGTGTGACAAGAAGTCGCTCAACCAGTAAAATTTTGGCTGCTTCGTGCCTACTGCCCCGCTATCTGTTGTAACGGATGTTGTTGCCACTCTGTCCCATAGGGCATGGACTACTAACAGAGTTTTTCCACTGACTGACTCCAATTGTTGGCTGAGAGCCACAGAGGGAGAGTGGGAAATGGAAGGAAGACAGACAGATTGATAGAAGGACATGAGAGAGAGAGAGAGAGAGGGAGAGGGAGAGAGAGGGTCCCTCTCCTCGCACCATGAATAGACATGAGGTAGTTTAACTAAAACAGAGCGGCTTCAATGACTCATTATGCGTTGGGGTGTGAGAAATGGTTAGCGTGGCTCTTTTCAAGGCCACAGATCCTCAGTCACAGAAAAGTCTTTAGTCGTCCTGGGAATTCATTGATAACTATCTTAGAGGTCGCTCATCTTGCTTTCATCCTGCATTAGTACTGCAGTGCTCGCTGCAGCAGCGCTTCTCCAGGCTCAAGAGTTATAAGAGCAGAACACTGTTGATCGGGCAGGAACAAAAGTGTCTCTTAACCCGGACCAAACATGTCAGCTTTTAGCTCTTGAGTGCTAAAAACTCCCCTTCGAAAATACCCTAAAACCTCTATTCAAACAGCTACACGGTGGAAGGTTTATGTGCAGCTGCAGTAGAAATGGCATAAATGGTAAAGTATTATAGTCACATCTGCAATAAGGCAGGTGGCAACATTAAAAATCAGCTGTAATCAGAAGTGACAGCTTCATTGAGAGGAACTGCCAGAATGTCTGCAGGAACAAAACGAAGGAGGAACGATGAGTTCAAGGTCTCTGCGTTCTTGTTTTAACACCCGTTTGTTTCTCTGAACCTTCACCTGAAGTTGTAAAAGCACTTTTTTTTCCTTTCTTCTCTCTGTATCACTCACGGCCGACCCAGGAGTGAGCTATCCATCCGTGGTACAATCTTAGTACCTAGAGGCATCACTTTGGGGCAAGTTCTCCAGGAATACGAAGGAAACACTGTTGTGTAACGGGAGATCCCTCCCTCCGCTCTCGCATCCATTTACTGCATTTTTCTTACCCTTTTAGCTGCCTCTAAAAGGGAGCAACACGGAGCGCGTATCTGTGGGAATCCCAGGCTAAATTTCAGAATCAACTCGCGTCAGTTATTGTTTGTCAAAGTCATCCATATTTCAACAGGAACTAGACCCCCATTTTAAGCATGTTGGCACACAGAGAGCCGGCACACTCTCTTGTCATAATGTTGATCTTGGTGGAGCGGGGATTCCCCCATGGCGTGGAAGCAAATCTGCATGCATAGTTAACATAGCAGCTCCCTGCTGACTGGGTCTGCATGTGGAGACGTTTTCTACTTTTAGCTATTGTTACATTTAATCATTTTCTTTTTCTTTAAGTAAAATATCTTTGGAATAGAAATAAGTTGCAAACATTAGTTTAGGCTGAAAAAGTAGCAAGACTTGCATATATTTAAACTCTGTGTGGCTTATTCACACACCGACACTCATTACATGACACATACTCACCTTACTGTCCTGTGTGTTAACAAAGCATCAGTATAAGTCCGAGAAAATGATTATTATAGGCATGCAAACCGGCACATGCACGCACGAACGCTCGCATACGTGCGTGCTGCAGACACACGCGCGTTCCCTTTCCGAGCTCAGGATGCACACGCTCAAGAAAGCACATGGATTAATAATGTACCATATTCCCAGTAGGAGGCTAGTTAGCATTTCAGGAAGATTGCACTAACACTGGGGAACTGTAATTAGGAAGTTATTGTTGCAAGTTGCGGCTCACACACACACACACACACAGGCGCGCGCACAGACACACACCGATGCACGCACACAGTATGCAAATAGGGAAGCAGGGGAGTGGCAGCTTGCTCTCTGTAAGGCCTGATCTCTGTGTGTTACGTGTTTTCTTTTCAGCTTATTTAGAAAGCATCAGAGAACTTAAAGAACAGGATTGAAATCCTATAGTCTGCTTTATTTTACCTAAACTCTAATGCACTTCAGAGGGAAACTTTGTGCTTCATAATCTATTAAGCGTATTTGATAGCTGCATTGCAAGTACATTTGGGAAGAAGGACTCTAACAGTGTTACTCCTGATTATCAGAGATCCTAGTTCTACTTACAAAATACCATATTTGGATATAAGATATACATCACAGGCTGCACGTTGGCAGTGGTTAGCGCTTACAGCTAAAAGGTTCCTGGTTCGAATCCCGGTTCAGACGAAGTGGGCCTTCTTTTGAGGAGTTTGCATGTTCTCCCTGTGCATGCATGGGTTCAGGCTTCCTCCCACGGTCCAAAGACATGCTCGTCAGGTTCATTCATTCTAGAATTGCCCGTAGGTGTTAATGTGAGTGCGAAAGGTTGTCTGTCTCTCTGTATCAGCCCACTGGCGATCAGTCCGGGGTGTAACCCCGCCTCTCGCCCAATGAGAACTGGGATTGGCTCCCGCCCCCGCCGGGATCATGAACAGGATATGGGTATAGATAATGGAGGGATGGATAGGTGGATCTATATTACATAGTTTTCTATACTATTTGATTTCTGTGTGTGAAGTCCTGACATGTTTTTATCCTCAAATAAGATAAGAATGATATGAAACAATCACCATTTAGTTTGCACATGATCTAATTCTTGTTGTTTAAAAATATGTTCCTCACACGATTATAAAGATAAAAAATGATATTATTTTAGGACTTTGCAGACTCGGATTATCTAGCCATGCGTCTCTGAGATTTGTGCACGGAACGTTACTGAGTGGAGTCGGTTTGTGCTGCTCGCAGCATTGAAATATAACGTATTAAAAATTAAACGTCTCTTTTCAGAGATTTTGGGGGAATTTCTCTCCTCAGTAGAAACGAGTTCCACTTAAAAACTGTTGTTAATATTGTATTTAGACAGCATTAGATATTTTAAAACTTGTGCGTACATTCAGAGCTATATGCTCTTTAATATGGACGGACCTTTTAACATAGCCATAGGTCACTGTTCCCATGACCCTGACTCACACCTCACTCTCTTGCTGAAATGTTGCCTAAACTTTTCTGGCCTGAGGCTCATAAAATTGAGATGATCCTGTTTTCTTCTGGGAATCTTATAAAAACTGGAATCATTTCGGGCCTGGAGTCTTGCTTTAAGAATTCCTGTGAGCCGCTTCCATTAACCCGAGCGTTACGTTTTAAAACAATGAGCCAACCCAGCGGTGACCTCATAGCTCCAGCTTGTAGCGTGAATGATGAATGAGCTCCTTAATGTATGCTGACGCATGTCTTGCTGATGCCAGCATGCCAGAACTACAGCTAATCCCAAACTAAACTCTCCAGCTCAGGTCTCACACCTTCTTTTTCTCTCTACTTTCCTCCCTCTTTTTCCTCTCATCTCTGCTTCCATCGTTCCATACCGCCACAATGCACACACCCTATTCATGCAGCCTGTGCGCGCCCGCGTGAGTGTGTGTGTGTATATTGAGTCAGCTAGTTTGTATGCTGGCTGCTGCTGCTATACCAGCCTCTCTCTGGAAATCAAGGAGAGATCGTGGTGTGTATGCTGAGAGAGGGAGAGGAAGAAAGAGCAGCGGGGGAGAGGGATGGGTAAGAGGCTGAGAGGTGATAGAGACGGAGAGATAGATAGAGAGAGGGATAGGGATGCCACAGGGTGAAATGAAACGGCAGTGGGAAAAAAGAAATAACAAAAGGGTGGGAAAGATGGTGAAAAGCGCTCAATAGATGTGTTTTCCTCCCAGCCTGCTCGTCTCTATTCTGTTTCATTACCTCTGCCCTGTGTTCTGCAGACAGCACTGTCTCTGTGTGCACAGGCAGTTTGGAGACACTGTGGCCTGGCACAGACTTGAAAACCCCTCTGATGTTCTGCTCTGAGGTCCTCTTCAGGGCTAAGAGGAGAAATCTCTCAGGCTGTCCCATTAACTACTAGAGCCCGGACTATTGAAATGGCATTACCTCTCCTCTTCCTCCATTTCCCGATAAAGATCTGTCGTTCAAAAACCCCGAGATACCAGCCGCGGGAGAGCAACAGGGAGATTGTTTTTTTTTTTTTTTTTTTGATTTGTCTCTCTTCTCTTATCTTTCCGTCATCTCTCGCTGTTTTCTCTCTTCTCTGGTGACAAATTTCTCCAGGGTTTGGGTGTCATTTGTTTCCCCGTCCCGTTGCTGGAAATATACCTCGAGAAGCTCTGACAGAGAAAATGATAGAGAAGAAGGGCGAAGATAATTCCCTCTGTTAGCTTACTGATAACTTTCATTTCTGAGGGGACTGTTTGAATCCTGAAATTTGTTTTACTCCCTGTAAAAACAATTGAAGGTCCAGTTAATACCCAGAACCAGTTGGAATCCATGGCTTTATCATTGAAATAGGTTTTTAACCCCCTGAAGAGTCAGAGACCTCACTCCCTGCACTGTGGCGACTTTTAATATATAACCAAATATCTATCTTTCTTTGACAGCATGCTTTTGAGACTCCTGTAAGTCTTTGTTTTAGCCTTTCCAAAGCATAAAATACAAGAGCCAAAAATTGTTTCAACATAAAACTCCTGTAGCTGTAAATGTTAGCGTGTCCCAACTAAGTAGCTTAAAATGAGCTAGTAACCTCACTCAGCTTCTCATACAACAATAGTCTGTAGGGTTAAGTGTGAAAAATAAGCCTAGTTCTCATAACAAAAGTAATTCCACCCTCTATGGACTCTGGTTCTGGATGCTATATCAAATTTTAAGCTAACGTTTAAGTGTCTTTGAGCTGCTAAAGTTTACACTTCAACAACCCCAACTAAACGTGTTATCCTAGACAATAGCCCTTTTTCCACTGCCAGTTCAAGGCGGGATTATTACGCCTCTGTAACGTTCCGTCTTCGCACGGAGGCGGAATGGTGGGGCGAGGTTGTTCCGCCTGTGAGCTGGCATCGGAGGTAGTAATGTTAGGCGAAACAGAGGCGAAACAGCATCTGTGTAAACGGCAGAGATGGGAGTGCGGAACAGCGGCGTGTGTGTGTATTTGAAGCAAGTTTGTTTACACCTTGCGCATGTTTTGCTTCCGCAATGCCAGAACGCTTTGTAAAAACACACACTGGGGCGGCTTCAAGCCGGTTTTGCATGGTCAAATGTTAAATGACAAAGGCTGCATGACGGCGGAGCTTTGCTACGGCGCTGAGGCGGAACCGCAGTGTAAAAAGGGCTAATGTTTGGCCAAACACTTTCCTCATCAGAAAGTACTTTTCTTTTATGTTAAAATTAGAACAATTTCAAAACACGAATAAAGCTTTAATCTAAGGTCTTCTTTGCTTGTAAGTGTGCTAACTAGCTAAACACAGTTATGTAATGCTAGCATGGAAAACAGTCTGATTTATCATATGCTAGGGCTAACTAGTTCTGGGATTACACCACAGCACAACATGCTTTTTTAAGACACACAGCTTTAGCCCAAATCCTTAAACACAATATCATGTAGCTATCAAGTAAGACTTGATGTCTTTTTAAAAGGAGTCAGAAGAAAATGTTAATAAGTCAACCAGAGATGTTGTTAAAATAGAGCTAATGTTAGCTTAATTAGCTAGCTAGCTAAAGCTGATAAAATCTCAAAGTAAGAGATGTGTCAGCTCACAAAGTCCTTGGTCACTGGCTTACAAAAGTGTGAAATGCTTTTAACTGCCGCTGTCTGACAATCTTAGATTTGTTAGACATTTTGTTTGAGCAGAACACCTGTGTCTGTCATCATTGGTAACCGCGTGCATGCTGCTGTACGTGAACAGAAAGCATGACGGTGCAATTATTAGGGCAGCATTAAAACCTGAAATCTCTGAGTGAGGTTGAAAACTATGCTCTTTGTTTCTTTCTTCTTGGTGTTAAAGGAGAAGATCAAAAGAACTCACCTTGGGGTTGAAGAGACAACTTGGTGTGGATTTGTGGTAAATATGTGAAAAGGACATTCACACAGAGAAAAAACATTGCTTTTGTTGTTTTGGTTTATCAAGTCGTGTCAAGTTTGTTTAACCCGACTTCCTGTTCAGTGTCTCAATGGGCTTTTCAGGCATACAACAGCAACTCCTCTAAACTCGAGCTAAAGAGGAAAACTCCCCAGAACATATTATAACATAAAAAATTGAACTTTAAGAATAACTTCTGGGATTTCTCTTCCTCTGCTCCAGGATTAATGTCAGCCGCAGGAAACTTCAGGTGTATGCATCATGGCGTTTACCATAACTTGAATGTGTCTACTGTAGGTGTATAAAAAGATTAGCGTCACGACCCCCCCAGAGTAATGAAGTCCGTGTTCGCGCACACTGGTTGACCATGTTATTCCCAAAACACAGCAGTGAATAATCAAGGGACTAAAGCCAACCTCTTTGCGCTTGATTGTGTGCCGCTTAAGTGGGCGCTAAATCACTTTGTGCCATGCGCTTTAGACCGTGCGCCATGTAAATAGGGCCCACTGACTCTCACACACACAATTGTAAGGCAAATTATATCACTATCAAAGTGATGTAATGTTAAAAAAACCAACATGCTCCACAACCATCTGGCGACCACCTGAAATTATCTTTCCCATCCTTTTGTTATTTCTTTTTCCCCTCTGCCGTCTCGTCTCACCCTGTGGCGCTCCGATTCCTCCCCCAGGTTGAGAACCACTGAACTAAGTACAGGTGCAGTAGGGTCAGCTCTGCTTCATCACCAGCTGCTGCACCACAGTGGCGTAAATGAAAGAAACGAGGAGGCTTCGTTTCATGACAGCGCTATTATCGACCTGAATGCAGCCTAACTTTAGCAGAGCAGTTCTTTAAACAGTTATGACAGATCTATTGACTAACCAGTTGAGATGCAGGGCTGGAAGCGTGTAAAGCCATTAAAACAATTCAGACACAGCCTCAGTTTTTGAGCTATATACTATGTAGCATACACTGCAAAAACATGCACTTTGTGTATCATTATGAAGCCCTGAAAATGAAAAAATGTTGTCAACTTTTTCCTAGTTATTCTCTAGAAGGCATTAATGAATATGATTGCAGCACCACCAATGAAACAAATCAATTAAAAATGCGTTTATTAAAGCCGCGTCCAGTGAAACTTACTCTCCATGTGGTGTTCTTCATGTGCTGTAAGACATATCAGGGACAACATCAGCAGTCAGCTCCACGGCTGGGTCTGTCTGCTTTTAAACTGCAGTGTACCAAGGACAGGCTGAACAACACGTGTTCAGATTGGCAGGTTTGAGACGTCACAAAGCTAAGGAGTAGTGCTGTCAAAACTATTCAAACTATTTGAATATCTATTTTTGCACACTAATGTCCGCCAATACAACAAGAGACAAACTTACTTGCAAAGATTTATTTAAACATAAACATGCCTTTTAAAAGAAAAACATCCTTGCAAAATAATAAGGTTACGGTAGAACGGACATTCAGCGCTCGGAGCGAGCCGTGCTGTGACAGGTATATTTAAAACATAAATATGTCCTTTAAAAAAATCAACATAACTATAACTGTCTGTTATCCTGGGGGTGAGAATCTCTCTCTCTCCGGCCGGGCCGGGATTTGAATTCTCCGCCATCATTACCACACGCCACACGGTTTTAGCTCGTTTCAATGAGACTAATTAACGTATCTAAAGTGACGTTGTGATGCATTCAGAGATGCTCCGTAACCAAGAGCGTGTGCGCGAGGACATATGAGAACACGCAAGACAGCCACGGTAGTGCTGATATTTTTCACATCAAATATTAATTTTAATATCCGAATATAAGTTTTTATTACAATTCGATTATGTACTCAAACTTAGAATATTCGTTGACAGCCCTACTAAGGAGCCAATCCCATTAATGGACGGAGTGACGCTATGCATATAATTTTGTGCAACCTATGGCAACCACTTTGGCGATGCGCGAGCCAGCTGTAACCATCATCGTAATATTTGCAAACTCACGACTGACTAACGTTAACGTCACTACTACTAATTACTACATTTCAAGCTAGCTAAGTTTCAACAAGCTGCCACTAAATGTTTTCGGCTGTAATTTTATGAAAGGAGAAACGTAGCACGTAGTGGGCGGGGCCTATGCAGATTGGGGAATTTTTAATGAGGGAGAAGGAGGAGACGCCTCGGGAGGTAATTAAACGTATTTTGCAGAAAAAAACATGTCAGACACAATTTATTATTTCAAACAGAGCATTTTATACGTCTGAAAACACGACTGGAGCTGCTCTTTAATAGCTAAGAAATCAACCAATACATCAATAATAAAAGGCCAACTTACGACGTAACACCAACAGATATCAAAACGAGCATCCAGCCTTAACATGCCGAAGTCGTGCTCAATTAAAAAAGTGTATAATGAGAAATTTAGAAAACTGTGTGAAATTATTTGACTAAACTTTAACTTCACTTGCTTTTAGGGGAACTTGTAAGATGATTAATGTAGTCTATAAGATAGAGATGCAGTTTGTGCATACTGATACAGAATCAGTGCCTGCAGTCTATAAACTTAATGACAGAAAGTCATGCAGGTGATCCTCTCATTTAATAGCAGAGGTGACATTGACTGATACTCACTGCAGCCTTCAGTCCTCTGGCCAAACATTTAAAGGGGTTTCCACTTCATTGATGTTCCTGCTCTGTGTAGTCTCTCGCTTTCTGTCAGATTTCTGTTCAATTTAGCACTTCAGTTATTTACAAGCTTTGTGAAATCAGCCAACTGGCAATCACAAGAGGGGCTAAACCGTACAAACCTTTCGTCAATTAGCGCTCAGTAACACCAGGGGGAAATACCAGCGCTCGGCAGCCAAGTGTGTGTGTGTTTGGGATGGGGTGTGTGTGTGAGAGTTAGAGAGAGAGTTTGTGTCTGTTTCGGGTGAATTACTAAGTGATAGAGTGCATGAGTGGGCGGAGGGTTGTTTCTATGTGTTTGAGCGAGGTCAAAGGTCATGTGTGTATGTTTATGTCACTTTGGGGATGCAGTATCTGTGTGTGTGTGTGTGTGGGAAGGAAGTAAAGTAGCAAAGTGTGAATGTGAGTGTGTGAGTCGAGACAAACTAAATATCTCTCCTCGTATAATCCTTTAATTTCCCAGAGCGCTGTGCATTTTATCCTGTTTTTGTAGCCAAGTCTCAGACATACCGGAATCTGTGTGTGTGTGTGTGTGTGTGTGTGTGTGTGTGTGTGTGTCTGAGAGTTGTGAAAAGAGAGAACACGAGAGAGAAACAGCGTTCATATCTGACAGCTGTTTGCAGTATGCACTCTGGGTGTTGGAAGTGTGACACGCTTTGTATTTCTGTGTCTGTGTGCGTGCGTGCGCGTGCGTTGAGGCATACGCTGAGGTTAAACGTCTCAGTGAAAGCAATATTAGGTGTATATGATTTTATAATAGCCGCCTTTGCTCAGCCTTCATTTTCTCCCTTTGTTGCTGTCAGACTTGAGGCTCTGAGGTTTTGTGTTGTGCTGTGACATGTTGTCTGTAAGTGTTTGCAGTTTTCTTCTGTGCGGAGAGCGTTTCTCGAAGAATTGGCTCCTTAATTTCAGCCTATGTGAGGAGGTAAAATCACGCCGTGTGAGTGTTATAATAACAGCTTTCCAGTGTACAGGGCTACAACTAACAGTTACTTTCCTTATCAATTCTTCTGCTCTTATTTTCTATATCAATCAATTCGTTTTTGTGTCGTAAAACCTCAGAAATGAGTCATAAAAAAGGTGTTTTCGGTTAGTTTTCTGTTTAATGACTAATCAATTAATTGCTTAATTTTCCCTCCTCTAATCCAGTCAGGCCGCTTTAAATGTCCTAAAATAGCAAGATCTCCAAATTGTAATTATTTATGCTACGCTTCTTTTTAATCAAATAGCTACTTTTTCCTGAGACTCTTCAGATGCACTGAAGGAACAGTTTAACATTTAGGAAAATTAGGAACTGATTCCCATTATTACTTTTACTCCGATGAGAAGATTGATGACATTCCCCTGTCGGCAGTGTTGGGCATAACACGCTACAAAATAATCTGTTAGAGCTGTGGTTCTCACCTTTTTGTACCTTGGAGCGCCCCCTGCTTGTATCTAAGAAAGGCTTAACCCCCCGAGCCTGCACACACGCACACCAAAACTCCATAGGTGTGGGCGCGAGTTGAAAGGTTGTCTGTCTCTATGTGTCAGCCCTGTGATTGACTGGCGACCAGTCCAGGGTGTACCCGGCCTTTTGCCCAATGACAGCAGGGATAGTTTTCTTATTCATCTTGTTGTAAATAAAGTGTAAAAAACTGACTGCTGTGTTTGGTTGTGTGGCAGACTCAGCTGGACGCATTCACTTCCTGGAGGGCCTGGTGTGAATGAATGAATGAAGCAAGTCAGCAATCTTAATGCTAAGCTAAAATAAGCTAACCTGCTGCTGGTGATTGCATCTTAATTACCATATGTGGTATTGATCTGCTCATTCAACTAAGAGCAAATTAGTGCATCTGTTTTCTACTAATGTTTTAACCTTCATCTAATTTGAATCTCTGAGTTTTTAGACATACATCGACAATTGAAGATTTGTTATTCTTGGTAAAGGTTTCTGAACACGTTTGTTCAGATTCCCGAGCCTGAAACCCTCCCCAGGTTACATAACATCTTTAGAAAGTGAGAACAAAATAAAAAGGAACTTAAGCAAGGCGAAGGCAAAGAGTTTCTAAATGTATCACAATGGCTCAATGTTGGATGTTCTCTCGTTTTTATTTTTTCGATCCCCCTTAGATCTCCCACAGACATGCATTACCATGACAACACTGAGAATCCTGGGTAATGACAAACAAGCTGTCAGCCGCTCAGGACTGTTCTTCCAGAGATACAGCAAAGACTTCACTGCTCTCACGCAGAGAAAGTTAACCAGGACGAAGGTTTACTGAGACTGTCATTAAAGAGACAAATGATGAAGGCTACAATAAGGACGAGATACCACAAATGTCCTTACATAAGGTGTGCCGGATCGCTCTGTACTGTGATGTGTTCTCGTCCATCCGCCGGACACGCTGCTTCGCTGCCTCCTCTTTGAGTAGCAGAGAAATGCAATATATTTGTGAAAAGAGTAAATATCAAGAATCCAATAAATCCAGCTGTATGTGAATCAGGTGGCAGGATATTAGTGGTGCTGTGAGTGGAGTAAGGGAGGGGGTCATGTCATCTTCTTACAGAATATGGAGACTAGTGTGGCAATTCATTTTAAATATGTCATGAACATGATTTAACATTGGGCTATTTTATTTTTGTTGTGATTGACATTTAAGGTCACACAATATATGTATGAAAACTGTTTGTTAAGTTTAAAGCAGGCAAATCAAGACCTTTATATTTATATGGCACAATTCAGAACAAGTGAGCTAAATAGGCTTTACATTAAAGGTATAATAAGCAGGATTTTTTCTTGCATTCTGTCAACAACACATTCAAACTGGGCCCCTCCTCCTGGGCTCTTCGTCACCAGAAGCTCACTCTTACTCTCTCGTGCGAGAACACACAGCATCTCGGTTACAGTTGTGCTAGCATGCTGACCGGCGGTTAGCTTGTCCTACCCGATTTGAGGCACCTACCTGTCCAACAGAAAGAAGGCCAACTCTGCATCGCTCTGTCGCCATGTTCGCCGGTCTGAATGGGACCCAGTTGCTAATTTGAACCACTCCCACATTCACCTATACGCTGTGATTGGCTTAGTGAACCACAGCAGCACCCCAGATGAAAACAACAGAATAGATGCAGAGGGAAGGGTCACACAAGGGTCTTCACACACACTCACCAACACACATGTATAGAGGCCCATATGTGATGATTCATATTTTATTTGTAAAAGTCCAAGTTTTATTTTTCTCGGAAAATCCTACTTATTATACCTTTAAATCACAAACGGCAACAACAAGAAGAATTTTACAGCAGAATAAAATAAGTGCAAAAAAAGCAACCATCCACCCGGCTAAAGAAATTAACCCCACTCATACAACTTTGTAAAAAAGGAAGACCGTAATCCACAGGGAGGTTTGTTTAATAAATAAAACCATATATACAAACTCAAACAGCACCAAGTGTCACGGAAAAAATCAAATAGAGCGACACCTGCGAGCTAGTTCAGGCAGGCGACTCAAACTGCACCAATTTCACCCTTGACATGTGTCACTCTCCAAAATCACCTGACAAACACTTGATTCGGCGCTCTATTTCAGCTGCCACCACCACCACCACAGCATCCACCTGCAGGCTCCGGCTAGGGGGGTTTAAGATATTATCTCATCACTCCTCAGCTGTCTGCATGTAAAGTAAATCTGCGAGGAGGGATGAGGTCGGAGCTGAGACGCCAAACACCAGCTATGTTCTGCTGCTGCGGTAAACATTTCAGACTGTTACAAATGGGAGTTGTCTGACTGAAATGAACACAGTAGCTTGTTTTCAAGGCTGCACTGCCTGATAGTGATTTTTAAGTTTAAGTGTAGACATGCAAACATACTTGTTTTGTCTGGGTTTACGAGACAGGGTAGAGCAGAGAGAAAACAAAATAAAACAGGAGTATTGGAAATTGAAAAGACATGCTGTGTATGTAAAATAAGAGTCTGTTATATTCTGATATTCGGTCTATAGCAGCCGCAATAATTGATATCAAGCAGGGCCGGAGTCCTGCCTGTCGCATTGATTTGCTAAACGACAGTCCCCCTGCTGCACTCATCGGATTGTTTGCTTTCTAAATGGAGGATCTGCTGTTTCATGTCACAAGGCCAGACTAATCAGTCAACTCGTTGGAGTTGCTGGATTCAAAGGTCTCGACCCAGGCGAGCGCTGAACAACAACAGGTGGCTGAAAGGAAAGCTAGTGCTAGTGCAGAATCAGCTGTTCAAATACGAAGACAAAGGAAGAGCTAGTTTACTGTGAGCTGCATGCTTCAGTGTGTATGAGAGGATCTGTTTAGGGTATGTTACATCCGGTTTGAATTTGAAATGTAAATAGAAAGAATGTTGTGCATGGGTTTCACATTGTTGCGTGTTTATTGTTCACAGTGAAAAAGTGAAAACTGCAAAATTTCTGTTTTTCCAGAATCACATTTTTAAAAAGGTCGCCTCTGAAACGGGCCGTTCAGAACAGCTGCAGGTTTCTACGTAGAACCTCGCTTTCGCTGAAATCGACCAATCATCATTCACCTTCATTCCCCTCAGGCTGGCTTCTTGCACGAGCCTGTAGTCAAGTCGTTGTCAAGATTTCAGTTTACCATTCTGATACCTCCTGGCGATTCTGGCTCGCACATGTAAGGCCGAATAACCGATCCTAGAGCAGCCATGTTTTCTACAACTTTGGAGTGACAGTGCGATGCGGCCGCTCCCCCTTGTGGGATCGCTATTTTAGATTTAGTGTTATTCTTAGAAAATGCTTCTTAGTTGTAGTCACATTTTTGTCATTTTTACCCGTTACAGTTTTAGTCTAGTTTTAGTTAAGAAAAAGTCATCAGATTTTTGTCATTACTTTTAGTCAAAACGTTTCCTCTGTTGATAAAATATAATATAATAATAATATAGTTCATCCATACAGACACAGCTTCCTAAGATTACTTTTCATCATCACTTCTCATGTAAACAGCCTGACTGAAGCAGGCAGCCGATGATCGCTCCTTTTTGTGCAGAAAAAGCGTCAAATGACGCGTAAAAAAAAAGAGCCTGAAGCAGAACACCTGGGTGACACAGAGAAAGTTCACAACCAGCTCCGTGATACCCGTGACCCAGTTACAGGAATTGATTGATTGTTTGACAGACAAATATGCATTTGCCACCACTAACATTTTAGTCCCGCCTTGTCTGGTTTACGAAAATCTAAACATACGTGTCGTCAGATTTTATTATCAATGATCTATTTTTAGCTCATCAGCGTCTTGTCTTCGTCATGGAACTCCAAATACTGTCGGCCATTCGCGGCTAAGGTCTGACCTTTGAATGGCAAAACGACTCGTTCGTTTCTAGAGGAAGGAGAGGCTCCGAAAAATAATTCAATTATAATATGTATACAAAACAAACTTTACCGACGTGATTCAAAAACACATGCATAGCTAAATTTGGGCCTCACACACCGTCTGACCTCCTGCCTTCACAGCCTCTGCGTTAACACAGCCTTTCTCATGAAGATGTCGCACATAGTTTAATAGGTACTTTAGAAAAACAATAATTCAGTATAGTTGGTTTAATAAAGCTCTTAAACATTAGAGCAGATTCTGTTAGAAGGGCCAAAATAATGCAGATTTTTATCTCTGCCGTGCCCACAAAAATAGAGATGCAATTTTAGCTGAGCTTCCAGATAAAATCAGAGAAGCATATCATGAAGCATGAAGCACTCGCATGCGATCGCACACACACACACACACACACACACACACACACACACACACCAGCAGGCAGCAGCAGCATGATGATGATGTCAGGACCAAAGTCACATCATCTGGGAGAGAAAACAGGCCAGAATCTCATCACAGCATCCTGAAATGAGATTACCACCCCAGCCTTGCTTTTATATAGAAGTCAATATATCATTCATCCCTCTCAGCCTCCTTCCCCTACAAATTGTATTAAATCCCAGATACGTCCCTTAGAATCAGGACTGGATTGCTGGGTGGGGTGCTGGGAAGAGCGACAGAGACAGAGACAGAGAGATGAGAGAGAGAGAGGGATGTGTGGGTGTTGGGGACTTTATAGAGCGCCGAGATTCTTTCTGCGTCACTCCGAGGCAGCTCAGTCAAGTACATATTGAGATGTGTAAACTGAAAATATCACACATGGGACTTTGTGTCTGTGGTGTCTCTGCCTCTGAAAGCATGTCACATAAATTTGGGAGCACCATTATGTCTTTGTGCCACACACACGCACACTCACACACACAAAAACACCCACACAAGCTACGGCTTCTGTGAACAAATCACTCTCGAATCACTGCATGCACACACAGCTGATGCTATGTGGCCAAAAGTATCTGTACAGCTGCTCAGACACTTGAATATGAAAGACGAGACATAAAACACACTTGATGAATGTGAAGGCAGATAAAAGACAATCTCTCTACTGAATCCAAATACATGGAGAAACTGTACAAAGCGAAAACCTCCAGGACTGAAAAATGTAAGCGCAGAAGTGCCACAAAGTGCAGTTCCATGATCGGCCACTTGAGGCTGACTCAAAGCGAGTCAACCCCCATAAAGCCCCATGTTAAAGTTGCTCTCTTTAGCTCTGTCTCGTATTCATAAAAGCTGTATGTAGGTGAATTCTTATAAGGCTTATAGTTATGCATAATTAAAGGCAAGACCACTTTGATTGACAGGTGAGTGCCCCTAGCTGTCTATGAGGTGTGACCTCAGCTAATTGGGCCCCTGAACTAGACCTCTTGGCTATCTATTCTCAGACTCGAGGCATCAAAATCAGAAGGAAAAAAAGACTTTACAGTGAGTTAATTCATCTGTATCTGTGTATCTGTTATAATAATAAAAAGTGGGTAAACAGTGTTTTGGGGAAACATACAAGGGCCCTTTAAGCTAACAGTAATTACTGAAGTTCCTCAATAACTCTGAGGACAATAAGATTAAAATTTAAAAAACTAACTGGTGTGGATTTTTTCTGTAATGGAAATAATAAAATATAAAAATGCATGCTGATTAATTCCCTGTTGATCGGCTAACCAATTATTAATTAAGCAGTATCACATGAGAGGGAGTGATGTTCTGCATATCATCACGGCTGTGATTCGATCGTAGGCCCAAAGCCTGGCTGAGGCGGAGTGATACACAGAGTGAAAAGTCCCCGTGATGTTGTCTTTATCAGCACTCATGGAATGCCTCTTGAACGTGACTGTCCTTCACAGAGCCGTGACCTCAACCACATCCAACATGTTTGGGATGAAACAGACCGCTGACTGCAAGCCAGGCCTTAAGATGTGTTCAGTCCCCTCAGAACAACAATTAGAGGGTCCGTCTGCAGAAAATGTGAACCTTTTTGCTGCAACATGACTACTTCTGACTACAAGGTGCTGCGTTAGACCCCTAAATACATGCAAGTGCTCATTCTTGGTAGATTACTGATGTGTAATGTGGGATTGTTGGCAGCATGGTACCTTCACGGGACGTAAAGTCCTGTCCCGTAGCATTAAAAGCAGCTTTGCAGTGTTTTGGTGTCTGATTATCCTTCAAGCTCAAGCAAGTGCACACTCCAACCTGCACGACCGTTTGCATTGTTTTACTGAGGGGCCCAACGTCATCACCTGTGGCTGAATAAGGGCTGTGGCTGCATTGCTTTGGATATTTTGTGTCTTTTATTACATTGTATTCTACTAATATAGATCAGGGTCTCTCTTTCAATCTTTAAAAATCGGCACCACATTTTACTGACAACAAAATAGCCACAATAAAAAATACAGTAGACAACAGCAAAGACAAAACACCACAGTGTGCAGACTTACGGCTCACTGCGTCCAGCCACAGAGAACATATCCCCACAGGAAGAAACAGAAAAGTCTACTGTCCTTACACTGTACCTCATCACACAGCAGCGTGACTCACCCACCCTCCTCCCCCCTCCCTGCTCTACAGTTGCCAACTCAGCTATTTAGCTCACGTCTGCCCTCTCTGACCATGCATGGCCTCACCCCTCCTTCCTCCCCATCCTTCTCACCTCTGTTCTCCTCTCCTCTCTTCTCCATCTCTCTATCGGCTTCGCAAAAACCACTCACGCACACCCATACATACGTGCCTGCACTGCACACGCATGCATTTAAGGCACTTTAAACACTTGAGATGCAAATGTAACATAAAAGAGTGTCCTGATCAGCAAAAGGTCCTGAAGCCAATCACAGTAATGAGATCCTTTGGGATGTGCGCATGTGTGGACGTGTTTGCTCGCACATGATTTTTTTATATTATATGAATATGAGGCTGTTTGTGTGTGCTCATGCGTCCTGTGTGTGTGTGTGTGTGTGTGTGTGTGTGAATGGAGCTCTCTATGATGGCTGAACAGTTGACTACTGTCCGTCTGTCCACGTTTTCTACAATTAGAACTGAGTTACTGTCAGAATATTTGGCACTACTTCTTCCATCCTCAAAGCCCTTTGATGTGAGCAGCCAGCAGCTGTGTATCAACGGGCCGGCAGCCAATCAGAAGCCAACTAGGCCTCCTTATGTTTTGGCCCAAATACTGCAAAACACTGTGCTCTTTGATTTGAGTGACATGATCATTTCTGTGATCAGTGGATGATAAAAAGGAGGAAACAGAAAGTGCGGTCTGAGGCAGATTCATGAGTTTTGATGAGTCTGTGTTTACAGTGGCTCCATCGTGTCTGTCGCCTGCATCTAGCCTTGTTTTGGCAGCTTTAGCTTTTCTGTGTAAAAAGATGTGCAGTATCTGAATATTATTACACAAATCTAAGGTTTTTTGATTATTGTTTGGTAATTCCAGAATGCTTTATTCACATGGCGGCAGCTCAAATGCTGTTATAATGCTGTACTGCTGGTCCGCAAACTGTATAAATGTTGGGAATATGAAAATACCATTTGTTCTCGATTGATCAGCAACTGAAAAGATTATCAGCAGTGAAAATCCAGAGGTGCACTGAGCTTTATTTCAAGAAGAATAAACATATTTGATTTCCTAAAAGGTACGATAGCTACAGCTTATGTTAGCGCTCAACCAATTTCAAGCTAACATTACCGTTAGCTAGATAACATCACCATAGCCAGCTAACATAAGCATGAGCTAGATAACATCACGGTTAGCTACCTAACATAACCATGAGCTAGATAACATTACCATTTGCCAGCTAACATAACCATTAGTTAGATTGCATCACCGTTAGCTAGCTAACATAACCATGAGCTAGATAACATTACCATTAGCCAGCTTACATAACCATGAGCTAGATAACATCATGATTAGCCAGTTAGCATAACAATTAGCTAGATAACATCACCGTTTGTTAGCTAACATAACAATTGGCTAGATAACATCACTGTTAGTTAGCTAACATAACCTTTAGCTAGATAACATTAACCAGCTAACATAACCTTTAGCTAGATAATATTACCATTAGCCAGCTAACATAACCGTTCGCTAGATAACATCACCATTAGCTAGCTAACATAACCATTAGCTATCTAACATTACAGCTAGAAATGTTTGTGCTTCCTATTCTATTGTGTAACACTATCAAAAGGTAATGTAAGCTAGGAAGTGGTTGGATGTTAGCATTAGTTGATGTCTAACCATAGCTAATAGGTTATCAAATATGTTGTTAGAACTTGAAATATGGTCCGAAGTCCCTCCAGAATTTAACTGTCAATTTTCCTTTCAGTTGCTGATCAATTGAGGAGCAGTGAGATTAGCTTTTTGTCAGAGTAACTGTATGACTTGGAAACCATGAATACAGCAGAGCAGCACATTTGAGCTTCCCACCCTGAGCGTGATGTCAGAGGATAATGGCCGTCAAGTTAATATGCTTAAGATACATGCTTCGAGATACAAGTCAGGAAAACTGCGGGGAATGTTTAAACAATAAACGGATGAAAACAATCCCTCAAAATGTTCAAAATATATATTTTGAAGTCATTTTGATAGCAATCTTTTTCTAACCTAACATTTAGATAAAAAGACCAGATTTGTTTGCCCAGTTAAGAATCAGTAAGGTACATGCTGATGTCTGAGTGAATGAGAAAACTGTCAGCCTTCTGGACAGCTGTTTCCTGCTTTAAGCTTCAACATTTGCAACATGGCTGTGAGTCACGTGGCAGCTCGTCTGTGAAGGACATGGGCTTGACTTTTGCTGTGTTTCGTGTACTCCTTTCATCCTCCTCCTTTAAATGAGTTTGCCAGCAGTATGAAAGAAATTCAGCATGAAAGCCGACAGTTTTTGGTGGCATTCAACTGGATTTTTATACGATATTGTGAAAATGGATTTAACTACAAACCTGGCCCTTCTTGGCTTGCGCGAGTCCCTGAGTGTAGGAGGTAACTGTCAATCACTCAGTTTACAGCTTGTTTGAAATTCTATCAGCTGCAAAGAAGTGCCTGTTTAACCCCACCAAGCACTGCCAGCCAGAGCAGCAACAGCTCAAAGTATAAATAGTAAGACATATTTTCTCTTCTATTAAACATCTAAATAAAACTCCTGTGCTTTGTATTCATATAACAACCTCTTTTCCCATGCCAAGTGTAAGTCTGTCAGAAACTGCTGCTATTTGTTTGGACATGTTTTCTACTTGGCTCAAAGACTTGATGCTCCCAAAACCTGGAAACACGCAATGTTATCTGAGTGTACAGCTGAACCTGAGGCTCCGTGCTGAATAATGATGTTAACATGGTCCAATAAGCTGCAGAGGCCTTCAGATTCTCTCCGCATGACTTAAAAAAGCTGATTTTACCTTGCTGATGTAGATGCCTGTGTACGAAACAAAGATACATGAGCGATTTTGTACACAACTCTTTGATTATCCTAAACGGCTTGACTCAACCAACTGTGAGAAAGATTTAACTGATTACGAAATTAGCGATTCCTCTGTATGACCTACAAAATTAAAATCCGCTAGAAGATTTCTAAATAGCTATTTTTAATGCCTTATCACAATCACCAGGTCCAATCCAGTGGAACAACTTAAGCATGGAGAGTGAAAGAGCCTATGTAAGCTAGCTAGCCTATTTTAGCTAGCTACATTTTTTCATGAAGTGGCCTCCAAAATTGACACAAAATAACAATTCCTCATAGCTGCGTAAGCTATTGATCTTTAATAATCTTGTCCATCATGTCATTATCAAATAATAATGATATATTCCAGGACATGTGTTGCAAGAAGATTTCAGCATTAGCAGTTAAAACAGAACAATGTTGAAACACTACATAAAGCGAGTAAGCTACGTTAGCTAGGAATATTGCATCTTGTCCACAAGCTCAAGAAATTCACTATTCTCTGTAATATAATTTAAAACCATAAAGCTTTTAGGAGTACAATTCTAGAGGTTAAGAAAGTCTATAATTTGGTAAGCTATAATTTGTACAAACAATATTTGGTGATCAAATATTTAAAGAGTAACTAAACCCCCAGACCACTTTCTTCATCTGAAAACCGATGTTTATGGGTATTTAGTAGTGTTGTTAATCAATTTAGGTCCTAATCTTGACATTTAAGTGCAAAGTATTTGAAATCTACAAATTGTGTTAGAAATATGCATAGCGATTGCCCTCTACAGATTGAAACCTTACGTCACCACACCCTAACCAATCTACGTCACCCGATTCAGCAAACTGTAGCGAGTCAAGTGGATTGAGAGAATTGCGCGGATTGATTACAACTGTTACTTTAGTGATTGAGTAGTTAGATTGTACTGATAGTATAGGTTATTATAGTGTTAATTTTAGAGTTGTGAGTTTACAGTAGGCTATTTAGTAAGTTAGTTAGCGGGTTTAGGCAGTAGTTAGGTTGTTAGATTTTACCAGTTTTAGCTAGCTTGTAACTTTATTAGCTCGTTGCTAAACAGTGTTTTTTAGGAAACTTAGCTAGCTGTTTGATTTAGCATTAGTCATTAAGTGTAAGTATTTTTTTTTCATAGTTTAGGTGTCTCTTAATTGTCTCTTTTGCTTGAAATGTGGAGAATGCCAGCGATCTTGCCAGATGAGCGTGGGTATGACATCATCAACTACAACAAGTGCGCTCAGGTCAAACGTAAAACAAACGCACAAATGTAAAGGGGGTTTGACAATAATTAGAACAACAGTTACAAAACAGTAGACTTCCCTACATGAGTAGAAGAAAAAACACAACAATGTAAAAGTATTTAAGCCGTGTCACATGAGAGGGAGTGTGAGGGCTGTGATTTGGCCGCAGGTAGACATACACAGTCTGCTGTATCGTTAGTTCACAGTATTCAGAACACCTGGCTGAGGCGGAGTGATACACAGAGTGATGTTGTTCTCTATACCGGCACTTATGGAATGCCTCTTGTCCAATCAGATTACTTGGGTGGAACTAACTGTTATATAAAGTGTGTTATAGTGTGCTATACATGTTATATCTTTCAGTTTATTATACAGTGGGCAATGTTGCAGAACAATAAGCAGGAAGTCTCTCTTGCAATATAAGACCCTTATATGGCTTTTGTCAGTATGAAGCACTCTATGATGTATTTAATTAGCTGCATTATCCCAATGCCACAGCACCGTGAAGTTATTTTATCCGCTCACAACTTTTAAATAGAATTGCCATAAAATTAATAATACATGAGACAACTATGATACTGTGAGAGAAAATAATATTACTCTTATTCATATCGCCCACACCTACTGTTGGGTTGTTTCATCTACAACAATGCATTATTTATTGAGAAACAGATCGTCTTCAATTGCTTTGTATAAAACACTTTAATTTCCAGGCTGTCAAATAAATACAGTGAAGAAAAAGTATAATATATGCTTCGGATTTGCTCTGAAGCACGCGTAAAAAAAGGAACGAAGGTAAAAGAATGGCAAACCTGTAATTAAGTACACAACTGATGCATTTTGATTATTTACAATCCATCGCTGTGTTGGGCTCTGAGGAAATGCTGCATGTGCTAATGTTCATCTTTTCCACATCAGCTCGTGTGTGCGTCACATTGAAAAGGTCAGACAGTTCCTGTAACAGCTTATTTTCTCTGCCTGTTAAGATCACACTCCATCAGTCCTCTAATGTCTCCCCCTGCGACTGGTTTTCAGCAGCAGATATCTCCTGAACGGGTCATCCAGGGCCATCTGCTGCCTGTCAGTGCCTGATTACCGCGCGTGTCTTCCCGTTTTGTCTGTCACCTGGTTGCCAGAGACGTGGCGTGACTCGACCGTGAGCATCCAGTCTGCTGAGGCGTCCTTGAGCAAGACACTGACTCTCCCATCCGGCTCTAAATGAGGCTACTGCTCTGTAGCCGGAGGGCAACCGAAAAGAGGAACTCCCGAGAGGGATAAACAGAGCATCACGTTATTGCTAATTATTATCAGTGGCCCTGATGTGGAGATGATGAACACCTGATTTAATTATCATTGAGGAGTCTGTTCCTTATCAGCCTTATCGCAGCACCGGGTGTTAAAGGGGCAGGCAGATGAGGAAGTAGAGTTTGGAAGTGCTGTTTCCTGCTCAAGAGGCCGCCCTCTTAAATAAATATAAATAATCATGAAGTCACTGGAAACCAAAATCCACAATAGCCTATATGAAATCTAGGGTCTTCTGTACATGATCTTAAGCATCTGAGAGTAGTATTTCATTCCTGTGTTGAACACTTGACTCTGATTGGTCAATACTGTCTGTTATTTCTTTATAGCAGACCACTGCCACTTATAACAGACTATGCCTAGGACGCAACTCTGATCCAGACTCTGGAGGACTAACTGTTATCAAATCATATCAATCTGCAGAAATAAGTTGGATAAATTTAACTGGTTGGGTTGTTAAAGTGTGAAGGAAACATTAACCCTTACTTAAAATAAACGTGACGCGTGATGTGACGCGCAATTCAAGTAATCCGTTAGTTACTTTTTCATCAAAATTAATCTGTTCACTGTTTCTGTTTCTCTCCTACTTCTTGGCTGGTTCCTGTGTACAAGCGGAAGGTAAACACAGCTGTTTCATTCCTGTTATTAGGCTGCAGAGTTACAGATTATGGGATGTAAACGAGGCTGTACAATGACGGTGGAGTCAATTATTTCAACTGTAGACGTACAGTAGGCTTCACGGTGTCCTGATAATATAACTGACGTGCATAATGAGTCGCAAAAGGGTAATTTTTAAATATTGGTAACGCAAAAGTAATCTAATGCATGACTTTTCTCAGTAGCTAAAGCAGTAATGTAATGAGTTACTTTTAAAAGTGACGTTACCCGACACTGGTTGCCTCTGAGTCGGTTGGCTGTTTGATCCCCGGCTCCTGCAGTCTACATGTTGAAGTGTCCCTAGGCAAGACACTTAACCTCAAATAGCTCCTGAAGGCATAGCCATCAGTGTATGAAGTGTGTACTGATGGGCAGATTGGCACTTCTTGGCCTCTGCCACCAGTTTATGAATGTGTGTGTGAAAGGGTGAATGTGACCTGCAGTGTAAAAGAGCTCTGAGTGGTCCGAAGACTAGAGAAGCACTATATAAGCACAGTCCATTTATTATTTAAGGGCTGTCTATGATATGGATAGCAGAGCATTTTATAAGTCATAATTCAGTGACCAGTTGAAATGAATATCTTCAGATGGCAGCGCAGCTTCCTCCTCTGATTCTGACTCAGACGACACATATTGTTGACTGCTGCATTCATCTGATAGTCACATAAGCTGTTGTTGTGAGCGGAGCCAGGCAGATGTCAATCAAAGTGTTATTGGCTGCGCCCACACAATCCTGAGAAATGGTCCAAACGGTGAAACGAGCTGTTTTCCGAATCAGGTTTTCAGATAATTATGAATGTTTACATTCACTCTGATTTTTGTGGATGCTAAATGAGACTCTTAACTTTGATGTCATACGCTGAATGTATTTGTACTTTTTCAAGCCAGATTTCCAGAGGCTTTAAACGCATCATGTCACATATTGCATAATGGCCCTGTAAACACAAATCACTGAATGTGCAGAGCTAATAAATGTCACAGAAATCCTGCCAGTCTGTGTCCGTATGTGTACATAATTAATGAAGTAGCGATAGCTCTGAAAGAGGGGACATAGGTCGGGCTTAGAGAGACTGGTATTGCCATAGGAACCAGCTGCACCCACGCATTTGTGGAGCGAAGGCAGCAGGGAGAGTCACAGAGAGACGGGGAGAACAAGAGAAAGAGAGAGATGTGAGAGTGATGTCTTTGATGTCACGAGCAGCCTCAGGTCTCTAATCTCTGCCTTCTAAATATTTTTCTGCTTATGCGATGAGATTTAAACTCTTTTTAAAAAATTCCCCCATTTACATGTTCTTTGCATCCGTGACAGATGTCCTTGGGCAGAGAGAACACGGAGTTCAGTCAGAGACATGAGAGGAGCGAGCGGGGTTTGAAACAAGAAATGGTGTCAGTCAGTCCACCTCTACGTGCTGCTATGTGAAGGGGGGCAAAGTGCCTGCAGGGTGCCTCTAACAGGAAGAAACCCCCCCGAGAAGCAGATCGCCCTGTAGGACTTTATATGCATTGGACATGTGGGGGCCCATGAGTCACGTCTGATCGTACTGCCCTGAGTCTGCTGCGTGATCACTCTGTCATACTGTAGCTGAACTGAAATACTGCGGTGTCATTTTGTTTGGTTGAGCATTGATCTTTCTCATCTCGCTCACAGTAGGCACATCAAATATTCCTTCTATCAAGACCAAGTTTCCATCAATTACTAACCAGGCCCGGGTGCAGAACTTTGTTTTTTCTCTGTGGGCTTTATCATCTTGTTTCCATACAGTACACATTTTTTAGGCTGTAACAGGGCGTGTTCGTAAAAACCCAGCACGCAATATTTCATTCTGTTTGCTGAGCATGTTGCTGTTAAATGAGGCTACAGAGGATTCTGGAAAAGATGCTGGTAAATAGTGCAGAGAAGAGTGTACTGTACCTGTCTCGCACACAACTGTCAAACAAACAACAATACTCTAACGGTATGGAACAGATTGTAACAAATTGTGAAAGTCAAGAAGTTAAATGTATCAAATTTGGTCAGGTTTGTAGCTTTGGTTTACTTACTGTGTCTCTTACGTCTCTATAGCTGTGTCCGATTCCTGGGGCTGGGGCCTTCGGAGGCCATATTTGAAGGCCGATTGCGTCACAGCGGCGCGTCGAACGCTGTCCCAATTCAAAGGCTCCTTCAGATACAGCCGACAAATGCGCCCTCTGTTTCCCTGGCCGCGAAGGATCCATCAGGTGCATCCTTGGCAGCCCATCGTATCCCGAGATGCATTGTGCGGCAATTCAAACGAGATGGCGGACTTTTAAATGGCCGAGGAATACACTTCAAAATGTAAAAGTTTCTGGTTCCAACTCAGTCGAGTAGCCAGTGTTAAACATGTTTAAGAAAACGAAAGGGCCCTAGAAACAAGTTATCTTCAAAATAAGAGGTTAACTTAAGCATTGTTAGTTATGCTAGCTAGTTAGCCCACTAGCTACCTGTTGCTTGGCAACAGGAGCGGCGTTTGGTGACGCAAGGGTAGACCAGACCGTCTCATTTCAGTTCAGCTTTAACGGCCTACGCAGTCTCTGAATGGCGCATCCTCCGTGGACCGCCTCCATTGAAGGCTGCAGCCCGTGGATTGGGACACAGCTTATGACTTGGTTTCTCGTGTGTAACCCTGTCTGAAGAAATTATGTTTGTATGTTGATAAATTGCTTTTATAATTATGTTATGGTGTCTAAAACACATCATGCTCGTGCTTAAGGCAAGGAGCAACCAGCAGGGCTGACAACTAAAGTCAATTCTAAAGTGCCAAAAACTGCAGTTCCTTGAGTGGCCACACCATTTTGTTGGTCATCAACAGGCGATCAATGTATAGAACGTTCCTCTACTAGCTAGCTAGCATAATCAAGTATTAGCTGCATGTAATCATTAAAGGCAAAAACGTAATTTCCAATGTAACTAGCCTGTCATGATTAAACTGTTAGCTAGAAGAATAACTTTATATTACACAGCACTTCATCGCAAATACGCGGCTAATGGCAGTTTTTTCTCTATTTCACCTTTATGTAATCGGACTGTTGTTGTAACCGATTTTTAATATGTTTAATATAATGCTACCTTCATCAGTAACTAGAGGCAGCTGTCTAACATCTTTACTAACTATGCTGCTGTCACAGTCAGCAGGCAGCAGCAGACACTTATTTGCCACCGCTGTAACCACGGCAACACAAGATGGCGGAACAGACAAACTGCTAACCGGATTTGTCTATATCTTTGATAACTCGGCACCTCACTCTTTTCCCGCGCCATCCTCTCGTCCTCTCGTGGTCACCTCTGGCTTCTAAAACACACCAACACTCTCCAGGCTTCAACACAGCAGTCCACAAACCGACTGGTGACGTCGTCGCTATGTTCACTTCTTAAATTTCATTACTATGTCTCATCTCCTTTTTAATCTTCTTCTCCCATCTCGTTACAATTCTGTAATTACTTTTTCTTCCCTCGTCCTTATCCGTGCCTAAGTTGTCTTATTTCTTTGCTCATATCCCTTTTTAAGTGTACATCTTTCTTTTCATTAAATCTCACAGCTTTTTAATTATATTAGACTTGCATTTCATTTCTTTACATCTCATTTATCTGTTTTCTCTCTCTAATCTCCTTTAACTCCTTTCTCATTTCATATCTCATTTTTTATGATTTATTTCTCCCCTTCCTCATTACACTCTCGCAGCCCATCTCACTATCTCGCATCTCTTTTTTCACCCTGTTATTTCAAACATCCCATTGATCCCTTTTTATCTCCTAACTCAGAATACATGGTTGTTAAGCTCAAAGCTGAGCTGCTTACTGAATGAAAAATGGTCACTTTTGAGATGCAGCCTTTTCATGTGTCACAGCGACCGTGCGTGTAAAAGTAGGGAAGAAAGTGGACGATGATGATGAGGATGAGAGAGGTCAGTGGGAATGATAAAGAGGAAGTTTGATGTCGTGCTGACGGGACGATCAGTCAGAAGAACCTGTCGGCCTGCTCGCCTGCAGCCGCCTCGCTCGTTGTCATCAGTGCGGCCTGATGGATGGAGCTACGTGTTGTGTGTCTGCGTGTGTCAGGACTGAGTCAACACGGCAGCGAGTGTGTGACGTGCCGGCTGAGGCGAGGGACGGAGAGCTTCCAGCAGGTTTCCTCATTAGATAATTGTGCGTATGCTGCCGGCACAACACACGTCTGCTCCGGGCGGCGAAGGCGATCATTGTCCTGTTCTGCACTTAGTCCTATGATGGAAACTCCTCGCACTTTCCTTTCCTTTCTTTTGTTGTTTCCTTTCCTTCCCTTTTGTAGTTTCCTTTCCTTTCTTTTTGTTATTTCCTTTCTTCTTTTTTCTTGTCATTTCATGTAAGGCGCTCCCCCCCGCCTCTCTCTGTATTATTCTTTCTTTTCCTTTTACTGTTTACAGTTTTTACTCTTTCTTCTTCTGTCATGTTAGTTTCCTTTCTTTTCTTTTTGTAGTTTTCTTTCCTTCCCTTTTGTAGTTTCCTTTCCTTTCTTTTTGTTGTTTCCTTTCTTTTTTTGTCCTGTCCTGTCATTTCATTCTTTTCTTTTTTTTGCCCCATCCTTTCATGTACGGTCCTTTCCCCATCTTTTCTTTTGTATCCTGTGTTTCGTTCTTCTTTCTTTTACTTTTCTTTCTGTTTTTTTATTTTATTTTCCTTCCTTTTCCTTCATTTCCTTCCCTGAGCTTTCCTTCTTTCCTTCCCTCTTCTGCCCTTTCCGTTCCCGTCTGTGTGACTTTTCTTTTACCCTCATTTCCCTTCCCTTCTCTATTCCTCGCCTTTCCTGTCCCGTTTTGAACCTCTTCTCTCTCTCTCCCTCCCTCCCTCCCTCCCGCCTGTCATTTGTTGATGTATTCAATTAAAAATGGATGTTGAACTTTTCCATGATGAAGTTCTTCTCGGGCTTTGTGATTAAACTTGTGTCTGACAGAAGCTTTGTGCGATATTCTCCCCTGAGGCTGAGGAAACAAATATTAGGATAAAAGATTTGGGTCAGTCAGTCGTCAGGAAAGAACTTCTTTGTTGTGTTTGTCTACTGGAATAAAATCTCTGTTTAAATTATGTTCTTTGACCAGCTGAGACAGTCGTCCTGAATTTGAATGAAGTTTTTGCATTTCCTATTTTTTTCTGCAGGTTTACAAAACTCGACTCCCTCCGCTGTTTGTTTGAATCCCAATGAGAGCCGCGCGCTGGAATAGTTCTCAGTCATTAATGCGTCTTCTTATTCTCTTTGACTCGTCTCTCAGAATACAGTATTTCTGCTGCTCCTCTCTCTCTCTCTCTCTCTCTGTCTAACCCTACCTCCTTAAAAGTGATCTATACCACCAGAGGGGTAATTTGCTTTAGCTCAAATCCTAGATGAAAGCCATTTTTCACCCCACAGAGTCAGGACGGCTACATATTCAAGTGCTCACAGCAATATATTTCACCGAGAGAAGGTGGGAATGGGAGGAATAGTAAAGACCAAAAGGGAGGGGTAGGGAGGAGGGGGGGTTCAGAAAAACACACAGTTCGTAATGTACTCTGGATCGGGGACGCTCTGCGCCGCTTTCTCTTCCTTCCTGACATCAAACAAAAAAGATGCCATTGTTTTGGTGTGTTTTTCTGGTGACGGGAACGTGTTAATTAACCAAGGAGAGGCTTTGCAATCATCCTGCAGAGAGAATAATGAGGAGGAGAAACACTTACTGATGCATAATTTATGTGGGGAACCATTTTATTTTCGACTCAATGTTAGAGTCCAGAAAGTAAAGAACTGATCTGCTGTTTCTGTACTCTGACTCACAGGGTAAAGACTATATAATCCTGACGTTGGCTGCTTATGTTATACCCCTTTCCCACCCAAATTAGCGTGTTGATGCAGGTTTTTCAGACCTGGGAAGACCTGCAGTGAAGTATCCTCCTGTCGGTGTCTTTTCTGCTGCGTCACCGTCTGACGTCACACACTCACCTGAAAAAGGGTTAGTAAACAGTGAAGATGTTACGGTGGTTAGGGCTTTACTGTATCTATTACTCATTCAGTCTGTGTATCAAACTCGGCGCCGACAAATGTGGAACGATGTTGAGGAGACGGGCGGAATTTGTAGCTGAGATGACAAGGAGTCGCAGAAGTTACAGACGGAGCATAGCATGGCACCGAAAGGGGGCGGAGATTAGCGTGTCGTTACGGGTTTTGTGGTCCCAATAAAGGCCGATCGGAGCTGAGACGTAATTACCCAGGTCTGCTGCAGCATCATTTGACCCGGGCCTTTCCCACTAAGGGGGTGTTAGCGGGTTTTTTGACCAGTGGGAAAAGGCTAAGACAGGATCTTTTTTAATCCTAGTTGCTACGTGACGCAACAACAACTTCTAAACTAGCAGCAACCAACACGACAATGTAAAGTTTTAACAGATTTGGTCTCTAGATTAGGATTTAGCCATTAAATGCAGCCTCTCACCTCCCACATGCACATTATCCATAAAAATGACCTTCCCTACAAGATTTTGCAAGACCACTGTCACTGCATCCTGAGCTTAACCGCGCCCGAGACGACTGTGACGTTTAACGAATCACGAAACATCCCAGAGAGGTATTTTTCCCTTTGTGCAGAGTCACTGTGGGTTCATCCTATAGACTGTACAGCTCTGGATACAATTAAGAGGCCGCTCCTAATGTTCCTTAAATCAGCATCTCTCTCTCTACATGTGAGCCAGTCCAATTGAAATGTGAACCACTGAAAACCTCCTGATTGTGATCAAGAGGAAGATGGACGGTCACAAGCCATTGAACAAAGGAGTGGCCTAACGTCACCCAACAGCACCAGTTATTCCACCAGATATTGATCAGTGAACTCTTCCTGAGTTAAAACATTCGTATTCTGTTGTTTAAACATGAACATTAACTTGTTTTCTTTGCATTATTCGAGCTCTGAAAATAAAAGTGAAGCCAATCCAGAATATTCCTTCACGCTTTCTTTCTAATGACCAGCAGGGGGCGACTCCTCTGGTTGTACAATGCAGAATGAGTTTATGAAACCAGACAGGATAGAATGATTTTCTGGTCTCAATCTCAAGCTTGTAGTCTTTCTCAACACAGTATGTTGTTCATTTAGAAATGTTCATTCAGATCAGTATAGGTGTTATACAGGGCATGTTTTAGAGCGTGGCCACCTGTGACTCACAAGCTGGTAACCCGGCGACTTGTGGATGAGATGGCGACGGCTAAGATGCTGAACTCGAGGCTTAAAAAGGGGGTTCGTAAACCAACAGGGGATGTCACTGTGGCTTTGTTTAATACAGTCTGTGTTTCAGACAAAATGTTCCTTCACTTCTTTTATCTGCGTATTCATTTCTTCAAAATTCCTGTTGCCATGTGAAGCAACAGCTACTTCCCAACTAGCATCGCACACGCTGGAAATTACAGGTTTTGATGAGGATGTGACCACGCCGCACAGCAGGCCTGCTTCTTCTGTTCCTCTGTCGATTGAGCCGATTGAATGCCAGGGCACGCTTCTAAACTCGTTTTAAATTATTACCCCAAATATGTCCCTGCCTGACAATAATTTGTGCACCATTGCTGCATCCTCGACTCAGAGCAGGCCAAGCCCATCAGAGTGGTTTAACGACATCAAAACAACCCAGAGCAGTTTTTTCCTCTTAGTTCCCAGTTGCGCCGTGTTCTGCTGGACCTTTGTTCAGTGGCCTGATGCCATGAAGGACCTGTCGGTCGAGCTCTCTGACTCTAGTGAAAAAAGCTACTGTAGTTCTTGTGTCTCCACATTGGCTTTCCCTTCACACTCCTCTTCGGTAATGTATGGGCGGTCACAGTAAGGTCCAAATCATCCTGCAGCCCAGGGAGCAGCTGCTTTACTGCTGCGGCGAGAGAGAATTATTATAGCCTCCTCTCTTTCTGCTCCAGTATTGGCACTCCAGAGTGATGTTGGGCCAAATGACTTTACATATTTAATGCATTGCCACAGGCTGGAAGGCAACAGGCATCCACTCCTCACAATGTGCTCTGCTTGTCCCGTCTGCCTCCGAACAGCAGACCTAAATGATGCTGCTGGAGGGATCCTCCGCTCAGCCCTGGGCTTGTCCACATGCCATTTTAAAGACTGTGCTGTGGTTTCAGGTTTGAAAGGAACATTAGCAGATGTGCATGTTCTCTGCCTGAGTGAAATCAAAGTGTTTTGCTCCTCACGGAGCGTCACGACTGAGCTTTAAGGCATGCGCTGCTCGTTTGGCTTTGTGCTCGCTGTGAAATAGCTGCAAACTGCCTGTGAGACGTTCATGCTGCAGCTTGATTAAATCAAACGTTGCTTTGCTCGTTTCATCATCCGAGCTCGGGTCACGTTCACTCGTATACCGTTCTGTTCAGTGACGTGCAATGTTAGCACATGAGTATCATAAACACAGCAGAGGCTTCAGGTAGGGATGTTATTAGTTTGTGCTTCTCTCATCTCTGAACAGAAGGTGAACATCTCATCTCTGAACAGAAGGTGAACATCTCTCATCATCTCTGGTATGACGGCGTGTGTGCATGCGTGCGTGTGTGTGCCTGTGAGTCAGTGCGCAGGGTAAAATGCACGTTACTCATCAGACCAGTGCTCCTTGACAGTCTCACATCTGACACACCGACGAGCATCCACTCTTACTCGTACACACTCATGTTTTATTCTATACTTTTGAGGACTCTTCTGGTTATAATGAATTTCCTGAGCCTCCGAACCTGCTAATTCTAGCATCTAAAAACCAGCGAGGATATTTATACGGCTGCGGCAAACTTCTCAACTTCCCGCATTCTGCCGCTGAACAAGAGCCTCTTAAAATCTATACTGCATGATCTCAAGTGTGTCTTTTTCAGCCACCCTTCTTTAAGTCCTCTAAAAAAATTATGGCAACGACAATTACTTTTTAGCAACAAAAGAAGGAATCTACATTTTCAATAAGTATACAAGCTAACAATCAAACACGCTGAGGCCCGGCAAAAATGCCGTCACTTTCAAGGTCTAAACATGTAAGTGGTCCTCGAAAAAGCACGGAGAGAATCCTCACCGACAGAAAGCATCTCACCCTGAACCACATGCAGCCATCATTACTACGTGTCCAACACTTAAACCTAACAGTCGCCTTTCTCAAGGTTGCAGCTTATAATGCTAAAAGCATCAGTCACAGTTGATTTTGCAGCACTTACATTGTTAAGGGTTTTTAAATGACGCTACGACTCATCTCATGGTAGATAAGACATTATCTCTGTTTACAGATTCTACATAGAAACGTAGAATCTGTAGGCAGGGACGTGTATGTTAGGGACGGCAAGTGCTCTGGTTTCCATTTGTAGAACGCTTGTAGTCCGAGAAATATTGACCAATCACGTATCAGCAGGCCGCGGCGTATGCAGGAAAAACAGTCCCATCAGCGTGATCTGACGACGATCCAGCTTCTCATTAATCTGCAGCAAGATCAGCTACCGATCTGTTCTGGATCTAAAATTAGATAAAGATAAATTCCCTCGACGCGGTGTCACGAAAGCCGTTCAGCGTTCAGATTTCCCGACTTCCTCGAATGCGTCAGAAATGATCGATCCGACCTCCGTTCAATAAACGAGCACTGTAAAAGTAGTTTTCTTCTCTTCTTGAGGACAGACCTGACAAAGCTTCATTTTCATTTTTTAGTAATCTGCATCATGATGTTGAAAAGTCAATCACAAGAAAAAAACAAATTTTTCTGTAAACGATGCAGCAAAGGAAAAGGACGTCATGACTGGAAGTCGTTCATCGCTGACCGCTGGCTACTCGCAGAGGGTATATCCTCGTCAGACTATAGCTGACGGGATCTGAGATTGGACAAGAAATAGTGCTATTAAACTCAAAAAAAGATGGAATACTAATAATATATCAAAAATTAATTATAAAATATAATAATAATAATAATGATAGTTAAATGTATTTGTGTAGCACCGTACACAGTACAAAGTGCTTTAAAGTACATAATAAAATGGCACACAGAGTAAAACCAGGAAATACTAAATTAAAATATATAAAATAAAACCTGATAAAAGAGTCAAAAGGCAAACAGGTGACAATAAAAGCTACTGTAAAGAAAGGTAACCAATAGAAATATACTGAGTGAATATTTAAAAAAGAAAAAAGTCACATACTGTCATAAAAAGTAATGTAAAAGTGCTCTAACCTAAACCTGACTCTAACCTGACCCTGCCCCACTTCCCAAATGACGTGTCCGCTGCACACAAAGACGTTTTCAAGTCTGGCTGTATTCACATGTTCTTTTATGTGCTGCAGCAATATGCATGTGCAGGTCTAAGTGCAGCCTGAAGGATGGAGAGCTCCAACAATCAGCTCCCGTGGTTCTTCGCACAATAGAAGAGCTAAGTGGCATTAAAGAAAAATTCACCCTCAGAGACTCGCGGCCTTATTTTCAGCCATGAAGCCCCGATGTTCGGTGAATTCCAAGAATTATTATGCGATAAAGTGTTGTAATTTACTCTCCCCTGCATACCCTCGTGTACTTTTAGTTCAGTTAGCAATTTTCTCCTGAGACGCGGTTGTGAATTGGTATCTTTCAGCTGTGGATTGTACAGTATGCTGTGCGGCTTTGTGGTCAAGAAAACATGACGGAGAAAGCTGCCCTGTGGCGACAAGTCGAGGCTGCAGGTTTGATTTCCTCTCTTATAATGGGATCTTTAAAGATTGTTGCACTTCAGTAAGTCTCGGAAGAATTCTTAATTAACACTAGAACCGCCAGGGGTCACAGTATACCTAAAACCGCCAACAGGTATTGAATAAACGAGTAGTGAAGAATGTATTGATTTTCAAGGTACAAGGTTCTTTTATTTATCATTTTACAACACAAAGCTGTGTAATGAAATGCTAGATGTGGTGTCTTTATGCAGCTTACAAAATGACAACATGACAGTGAAATATATAACAATAAACTTTATTAGCAAAGCACTTTGTGAACAAGGTGCTTTGCAGAAAACAAACCAAAGAGCAGCGTCCAGTCCAGAGACGTCCCCACCGTCAGACTCACCTTCACTCAGGGCACTGAGTAAATCTGATGCCTGATTTACATTCATGCATCTCGTCCTCTTATCCATGTTGAACTGGAGTTTATGACTTGATGAGCAACTTGATGACACACAGTAGAAGAAAAAAAGGCGTTGCCATAGCAACATTCAATGTATCAACCTAGTCACGCAAAATGAATAGCGCGAAAATGACGGCGTTCTATATGTGGGTAAATCTGACCCGCTGGCGGTTATAGGTATAAATGGCTATTTTTAAAATCTGGCTTTATGTTGACATTTTTTAACCGAACCGAACACACTTTTAAGAAAAGTCAAAGACTGGGGAGCTTGAATATTTCCTGGAAAAAAAGTAACATGCAATCAAAAGAAAGCTGCGGGTAAACTGCACCCGTTGGCGGCTCTAGTGTTAAACTTAAAAAAATGGATGAAACGTTTTACTTTTGCCAAAAGTTAGGACGTATTATTTCTATCATATCTTGCTATGTATGTTCCTGAATTCTGGAACCTTCTTGAGATTTCCTCCTACCTTCAAATCGAGGCTGATAAAGGATCAGTAAAAAACACTCAACATATGGATGACTGCATGAGCATACTTTAACATCTCCCAGTATATCACTTCTGCGCTAATCTGCTATTGCTTTCGGTTTTATTGTTGTGCCTGCAGTCTGATTGAATTTTCATCCTTTATCTGGAACTCGAGGAGCCGCTGAACTTCCCCTCACATCTCTTGACAGCCCTGAGCAAAGCATTATGGAAGCACTATAGTCGCTGTTGAACATTAAGGTAACACACAGGAACTGCTGCATGTTGTGTTTCGGTGACTCGCAGCAAATACAGCAAATTGGGTTTCGGCTGAGATGAAGGATCAGTTTTCGGGACTCTGATTCTAATGTTAAAATGTGTACAGTTTGAAACCTTTGGCTGCTCTTTTTAAACCCGCTTTTACATATTTTAGGGTCTAACTGACTTTAGAAGTTTTGGAAATGCTCCAGTAGATTGCCTCTGTGAGGTGTAATCCTTTGGGCCAAGCTCGCCTGATAAAAGTAGGTCCACTAAAAGTTCTTGTTTTTCCATCTGACAGGCTCAGATTTTCATTCTCACTGTCTAACAACATAACAGAGCGGGTCCCTATAGACGAAAAGCTTTTTGTTCGAGAAGAATCCTTTCATTTTAACTAGAAACAGCTGTTAACACCGGCTCTCTTCAAAGCCACCAGACTCCATTGATAAAACTAATAATTTAACCTGGCAGAACACAGGACTTGCTGGTCTACTGCTTATTGTGTTGTGTCACTTTGGTGTTTTAAGTGGTTAGTTCGGGTCCAAAACAATAATTGTGTAAGCCACACTGACACTGACAAGGTAACAGCTTGAGGCAGTGTTAGACCAGCTATTCCCATGTTCTATGAGGTAAAATTATTGTTTTTTTAAATGGAGTCTGGTCTCTTTGAAGAGAGTGATGTAACCGCCGTCTCTGGTTTAAAAAAAAAAAGGAAACTGTTCAACAAAAGGGTCCGTCTCTGTGGGGATCCTTTCTGATATATTCTCATACACGAAGAATATCCATCCGAGCCTGTCAGTGGCAAAACAAGCACTTTAAGGGGACATACACTGATCATACATTACAGCCTGTTTCATGGCTGCCAGCTGAAGCCATCAACTGGAGTATTCCAAAAACTTTTAATACCTACTCTTCATTTACAAAAACATGTTATTCTAATATAAAAATACATTAGAGTGGCACTAATGTAACATACTGGTTCATTTCTATTGCAGCAGTCTTTTGGGGGGTCTTATCCTAAGACTGCTGCTCACTGTGTAAAATAACATACAGTTCACTTTTTAGTGGAAAATCCAATTTAAAAGAGCATGACTCGGTCAAGTCGATTTAATGGATACTCTCTGATATTTATAGATAAAAAGATGGAAGTGAAAATGGTGAAATTGATTCCATGATAAAGCAGGGAGTCACATTATCCTCTGAGCAGGTGATTACGTGATGCAGCTTGTGTGAATACAAAACATGCTCCTAGTGTTACAGCATAAAAATGTTCATGTTGGATTCAAACTGAGTAAAGACAGTTAAGAGAGTTTGACAGAAAGCTTCAGTCACTGTGTGAATGATTAAATATAAATAATATTTTTTTTTTAATTACACAAAAACCATTACAAAGAACAGCACAGGCCCAACAATTGCATTCAAACCCAGTCCAGGTGTCAGCAGCTACTATAGCACATTTTGTACATTTTAAACATCATGTTTAGCAATGCTAACCATGTAGCTTTAGAAAAGCTAATCTTGGTTTGACTGTTGCTAATTTTTTAAAGTAGTAAAGTATTTAATGGACTGCTATGAAAATTGCCACAGACTTTTGTTGTGCCCAGATAACAAACTCGACTGACTTTGTTGACCCCCTGACTTTTCCTGTAGCGCCTCCAGGAGGTTCACCAAAACTTTGTGTTTAATGCTAACAAGCAAATGCTACTATGCTAACATTCTAAACTAAGGTGTTGAGCATATCTCAATCAGAAAGTTGGGGGTTTCGATCCCTGACTGCTACAGTCACATGTCGAAGTGTCCTTGGGCAAGACACTAATAGCCATTTGTGTATGAATGTCCATAGATCCTGTTTGGAGATTGGCACTTGGCCATCAGTATGTGAAAGTGTGAAAGGGTATATGTGACATGTACAAAAGCACTGTATGTAGAGTCCATTTACCAAGCTAACAAAACTAGCATTTTAGCTCAAAGCACTGATAGTACAGTCTCACAGAAATGCTAGCATCTGAAGACTTAGCTTTCTTTTGACTTAACACAAGAGGGGAGGATGTTGTAAGCTAACAAAAATAAGCAACAAAGAAAAAAGACAGAGGCGGCTGAAGTTCTAGCAAATGCTTTTGGTTTTTTTGAAGCCTTGCCATCCAATGTTAGCATTGTCACTGAGAGAACGTTAGCAAGCTATAATTAGCCGTTTAGCTTAACGCACTGGTATGCTTAAGTACAGTCTCACAGAAATGTTAGCAGACTTAGCTTTATTTTTACTCAACTGTTGAAGATTTTGTCAGCTAACAAAAGAGAAGAGAGAGGGGTAAAGCTAAGCCGTAGCTATTGTTTCTGTTTTAACTAAAGACTTGCCGTGATCTTCTCCATGATGCTCTTGCCAGGTATAATTTCAGATAGACACAAAGGAGCAGGCTGGATTCACATTGATATTCAAAACCATCTTTGAAACATTCTGACAACAATACAAGAACAGCCCCAGAACATCTTTCTGTCGCTGCCTGTTGTATCTTTTAAAGTAAAGTCATGGTAAACTTTTCTAATCACATTTTTTGATGTGTCTTTTTGGACGTTCTCCAGTGTGAAGAACCTTTATGATTGCTGCACTTGGCCCACAGCAAAGTGTGTCGGCATCTCAGAGTCTCCTGTGATTGCTTAAAGTGAGCTGTCATCCACACAAACACGCGGTTCACCTCCGGCTGATTGTGTTTGGACAGTGTTGTCATTATTCTCCTAAATGTCCCTGTTAGCATGTTTCTCTCCGCACATGTTGCTCTGTGATACGCCAGTAATTAGCTCCTCTGGATTACGTGTTGTGACAAGAGTCTTTCTGCCGCTAAATAGCTGAAAAATGAAAGATTACTAATGGGAGAAGCGTCGTGCACAATTAGCTGAATTTTAATAACATGATGCTGTTAAAAGGTGTAATAATTATGCAGGTCGTTAATCAGATATGACTCAAATGCCTCAGAGCGACGCAGTTTGAAGGTAAAAGCTGCCTCCTGTCCCCTGAAGGCAGAGATGAGACTGAAAGGTTGTCCTGTCTCGCACGCGGTGACGTCTCTCTGATGTTTGTGTCGGTAAAAGAGGCTTTCAGAGGGCTGCAAAATGACTTTCACAGAACGCGGGTTACACGCTGATTTTCACAGTGAATACCATTTAAATGGCAAGGAAATCATCTGAATGTAGAAAATCTTGAAAAGGGTCTCACAAATTAGTTCCCGGTACTCAGAGTGAGACATCTGAGACTGAGGGTGATGTATTTTCAGCTCACGAAAACAGGCGAGAAATGTCCACTTAATTTCACACATGGAGCAACATCAGGTTCAGACAATGACAGTGGTGGTTTACAGTGAAAAGCATGGTCAAATCATGTAAAATGTGCATAAAGCGAACGTTAATATAGCTAGTCTCTTCATTTACAAATCACTTCCTCATATTCTATTTAGCTTATTATAATTATGAACAAATAAGGTTTTATATTAGAAAGCACATTTAAGGACACAGATATTTACATGGAACGGATTCAGGCTTAAAACAGTGTGATAGACAACATTACTGGTTTCTCCCTTTACAAATCCATTCCTCAAATCCTCTTTACCTTTTTTAAATTATGAACAATTTACATTGTTGTGTTGTAGAAAGAGCACCGTAAAGTAGTAAAATAGAAGAGCTCAGTTTCGTTCTCTTTGGCGGCACCTATGGTGATAAACGGTAATTGCAGGAGCACAATTCCCAGATATCCACACAGTGCTGCCTGTGTGACGTCCACGGTTGGCTCCGGTTGTAACTCTTGATTTTCCTGGCTGATGGTCGCTTTCCTTTTTAGACTGTTTGCTTCATCTGAGCGCCGAGTTTGTTTCTTTTTCTTTGGATTTTCACTTATTTTTGAAGTTGTATCTGTAGTCATCGATCTTTTCTTTGTTTGTTCAGCCATAGTAGATTACTGTTTACTTGCAACACTAAAAGAGAGCGGAAAAGCAGCCGCTTAGCTCCGCCTACCCTCTCTGGCAGACCAACCACTGCTGGCTGATGGAAAACACGTCACTAACTGGGCGCCGCTTGTGATTTTTTCCTTGAAAGTCGTCACAGACAGCCAGTCTGTAATACTGCAAATGCAAAGGCTTTCATCAGCGGACCATAGGCTCAGTCACCATTGTGTTACCTCACTCAGCGACAGAGAGTGACTTAACAGACATTTATTTACATGAAAAGTCTCGGCTTTGCTTTTCATGTCAAGAATGCATGAACTTGAAATGGTAAATGGATTGCAATCATATAGCACTTTTCTAGTCTTTAGACCACTCAATGTTACATTGACCCTTTCATACACACATTCTTACACTGATGACAAAGGCTGCTATGCCAATCTCCAATCAGTTTTTAACCATTCACACACAGTCACACATCGACGGCTATGCCTTTGGGAGCAATTTGGGGTTCAGTGTCTTGCCCAAGTTGACATGTAGACAGCAACAGCCAGGGATCGAACCGCCAACCCTCTGATTAACAGACGACTGCCCCTGAACTTGACGAAGAAACTCAACTGATTGATCAATGTTACGCCCCACTATGAGATGGCCCTATCGGGCTAACAACCATTCACAATCTGACCCATAAAGAACCAAGTCAAACACCTTAAAACACTCAAATACATGGGATTTATTAAAGGACAATCTAACAACCAAAACATGAATTGAAGTCAACTAAAAATCAACCACTACACAACAACACAAAATCCCTGCTGAGAGGCAGAACCACAGCAGTCCCCACTCCAGTCCCCTCTCTGTTCAGATCTCACACCTGCAGCTTTTAAGCATCTAAGACCTGGTGAACCTCGTTGAGCAATCACCTGGGAAGAGCTGGGAAGACACAACAGAAGGAGGAAAGGGACGAATAGGAACAGGGAAACCGTCATAACAATCAATTAATGCTGAGGAAATAGTCATCATATATTTCGATAATATTTAATCATTTGAGTCGATATTTAAATAAGAAACAAGAATGAATATGAAACAGATGCTGGTTTTAGCTTCTAAAGCTCAAGAACTTCCTGCTTTTTTCTGTTTAGCATTATCGACAATTTCACATCTTTGTGTTTGGATTGATGAGCGTTTGATGGGTCATTTTTACTTATTTATGAGTTTGTATAATCTAAAATGTTTTCTACACAGAACACTGTCGGTTTGTCCGAAACCGCATAGTATGCAATTTTGTGTATGCGAGAAATGCCCGGATGTATACTAGATCGGCCCGGATGTTTGAGTATGAGACGGGAGCTCACTGGTTGTACTCAACCGCCCCAAAATGCATTGCTATTCAGCTTCTACTATGGCGGAGATGGACCGGACATCAGACCGGACATACGTAAACGATTAAGTCACGTGATACGGAGAAGACGGCTCTGAGTATGATGCCAACGGCAGTATGCAGTACATACTGTTTGAGTATGTAGTATGCAGTACGTTAGTATGCGGTTTCGGACACAGCATCTGCTTCAAACTTCAGGGTGAATCTGGGCTGTGCTGCCCCTCAGTCTTCTGCCTTTTTAATTTTATGAGCTGTTCACGCTGCCGGAGGAGCGGCATTATGTAAATCTGAGTAGCAGGCACCTTTTTAACACGGCTACGCCCCACATGGCCTCAGTGCTGCCTGTGCTCATCTCCAGCCCATAATACTCAGCTCTCTGGTCCCCCGTGGAAACCAGGCATGCAAGAACACTGCACGTATGTGTGTGTGCTTTAATCTCAGTGTGTGTGTGTGTGTGTAAAATGTATTAGTTATTATTTTTGATACATAAGTAGACTATATCGTGTATAAATACATTAAATATGAAGAGCAGAGAAAATAACAGAAATACTTCATGATGCAATCAGATGTAACAACAAGACAACACAGAGTGATGATCAAACATGTTAATTCACCTAAACACTGTCTAAACAAGAACAGAGCTTTAAGAGCTTTGAATGTGTATTTTTATCTTAATCAAATGTACTTTAAAGAACGTGAAAAAAATACTCATTAACACTTACGAGCCGTCAAACAGGTCACATCTTCTGGTTTGGTTAGCAAGCACCCGGTCTAGCGTTTAGAGTTATTCACCACCTTACCATCAACAGTTAGCTTAGCTGCAGGTACTAACACACTAAACTCCACTCACATCAAAGCCACAGAGTTAATACACCCCCTAACTCAGGAACCAAACTACAGGTGATTCTCGCAGATCTCTTCAATGTAGTGACCGCACTCTTAATGTGAAATATTTTGCCTCCACCATATTGTTAAGTAAGACAAGTCCATCCATCCATCCATTATCTTCCGCTTATCCGGTGCTGGGTCGCAGTCAGGGGCGGATCCAGGCTTTTTTGACTGGGGTGGCCCAACTGGGGCACTGACTTAGGGCGGGGTGGCATGAAGTATGTGTCCACACACACACACATGCAAATTAATAACATTTAATTAACCCTTCCTTCTAAGCTTAATTCTTTAAGGACTCAAACAGGAGATGTGTGGTCAGAGTAACAATTTAAGTACTAAAGGAAATGTGCCACACTGAAATGGGAAGAAAGCTACTAGCAGCCTGTTGCAACACAGCCCAAAGAGTTGATTTTAACAAGTCCCGCCTCTGACAAGGCAAGTTGCCAATCCTCAACCAGGATTGGCAATATTTGGGGTGGCCAATCAGATTTTAAGGGGGGTCCAGGCCACCCCTCTGGATCCGCCCCTGGTTGCGGTGGCAGCATGCTAAGCAAGGTGACCCAGATGTCCCTCTCCCCAGCGACATTTTCCAGCTCCTCCTGGTCAACTCAAGAAACTCTGTCATCATTTAACTGCAGTGCAAGACAACAACTGCAACAACACTCCCTGATACTGAAAACAATATGAAAAGAAAACTATGTAACATGCAGCGTGGATCTGATGAAGCACCAAGTATGACACCAAAAAACACACTGAAGCCTCAAATTAAAGTCAAAATGGCTGACTTCCTGTTGAGTTTTGGGTATAAGTCCCAGAGGCTTTTTTGCTGGTTTTGACATGATACACGTGCCTGCCAAAATTCATACACTTCAAAGTAACTAAATGCAGACCGGACTTTCGGATGAGAGGTGAAAGTCCAGTTGCCTTTTGGATTAAGCTTAGAATTAGCATGACCTGGATGACTGAGAACCTTCACAGACATAAATGCAGACCATCTTCTTTTATTTCGGAGCGGCTCTTCTGATGTGTGTGCAAAGCTTTGTGAGTTTTGGAGCACCTTAAAGCCACCAAATCTGCGATTTAATAGGAAGAAGAAGAAGAAGAAGAAATTCTAAAGGCTCCCTGCACAGTTTGGTGCTCGGGCCTAAAAATACAGAACTAATCAAAGTGCGATCGCAGTGTACTATAAAGTACATGCGGCATATATGTATGTGTGCACATGTGTGTGTGTCATGGTGTGTGTGGGGGTTCCATGTTCAACAGTTTGACAGCTCTGGGGAAGAAGCTGTTTTTAATTCTCGGGTGCGTGCCTGTATTGTCCTCTCTCAGCTGCCAGAGGAGAGTTTATTGAAGGGGAGGTTGGCAGGGTGAGGTGGGTCACAGATGTCCAAACATGGAGCCTGGTGCATGTCCTCCACTGTCGGCAGCTGTGTCCCATGGTGCTTTTGGGCAGTCTTAATGACCCTCTGCAGAGCTATCTGCTCCTCCTGGCGAATGTGCTGTGATGAAGCACGCCATGATAGTCTGCACATACTGCAGGAAAGGTCAGGGAGCCAATGTGACGAATAAAGAGTTCATGTATGTTTTAGGGTTTGGCAACTTAAATATTCAGGTAAGGGAAAGACTACTTTTAAAGAGAGCTGACATTATTATCAGTTGTGTGTGCTACGTTGTTCTAAACAGAACGGGGCAGGAGCAACATTACTATAACCCGCTCTGCTGCCGTCCAATGTGACTGGCAGGAGGAGAGAAACCTCCATGGTGCACTGGGACTTAATAAATCAAAATGAGCAGGACACACTGTGGGTAAACCTTTAGTATTAAAGTGCTAAAGCTTCGTTCTCTTTGGCGGCACCTATGGCGATAAACGGTAATTGCAGGAGAACACTTCCATGTGTGACGTCCATGGTTGGCTCGGGTTGTAACTCTTGATTTTCCTCGCTGACGGTCGCTTTCCTTTTCAGACTGTTTGCTTCATCTGAGCGTCAAGTTTGTTTCTTTTTCTTTGGATTTTCACTTATTTTTGAAGTTGTATCTGTAGTCATCCATCTTTTCTTTGTTTGTTCAGCCATAGTAGATTACTGTTTACTCGCAACACTTGCAGAGAGCGGAAAAGCAGCCGCTTAGCTCCGCCTACCCTCTCTGGCAGACCAACCACTGCTGGCTGATGGAAAACGCGTCACTAACTGGGCGCCGCTCGTGATAAGTATGGTATAAGTATGGTGTTGCGTTCTACCATGTTAGAACGCTCTGTGGTTGAAAGACAAATTTCAGCTCATATCGATGGGACAATTACACATATAGAAGGTGATTCTTTGGTGTATCCATCAGTACATACACATAATACTGTATGTTCATTATTTCCCGTATATCATAGTGGTTAGCGCTTTCGCTTTATAGCGAGAAGGTTCCTGGTTGGAATCCCAGTTCGGATGCAGCGGGCCTTTCTGTGAGGAGTTTGCATGTTCAGCTCGTGCATGCGTGGGTTCCCTCCAGGTACTCCGGCTTCCTCCACAGTCCAAACACATGCTTGTTAGATTCATTGGTGACTCTAAGTTGCCAGTAGGTGTGAATGTGAGCGTTCAGTCTGTCTCTGTGTGTCAGCCCTGTGATTGAACTGGGATAGACTCCAGCCCCCCCGCAACCCTGAACAGGATAAGCGGGATCCAATCCAATCCAATTTTGCCACCTCTGTCCACGTCTCTGTCCAACCAGTGTCTCTTCATCCGCCCTGAGGCTTTCCCTCCTCTGCAGCCTCTCCTCTCCAGTGGCTCTCATCTCTCTTTGTGCTTCAAGTGTCTGCCTCATCAGTGCACTTTCCCCCTTTTGTGACTGACAACGACTCTAATTGGAGGTTAAATATTCAGATGTTACGAAAGCGAACACACACACAACGCGTACCATCTCTTTGTCGCGGGAGTTTTTGTCCTTGTTGCGGCGTGACCCGAGGAAAGAGCCGCCTCGCTCTGACTCACACACAAAAATACACACCTTTTCAGGAGAAGTCGGTTAAGTGAGCCCCTTTCAAAGTAAACGAGCAAGAATCTGATGCCCTGATAGCTTCTGATCACCGGTTGTCTGCATCATCTGAGCGCCGACTCTCTCCTGTGTGCCCCAAACTCGGCTAACAGCGAAACACGAGTGCGACTGAGAGCAACGGCACGACACACTTCAAACGATTGAACTTATCATCTCAACTCCAGCTTGATCCTCCCGTCCTCTTCTTCTCCTCTCGCCCGTCCTCGCCTGTCCTTTCTTGTTGTGTACGGCCCTCTCCTCTCCTTCTCTGCCCTCTTCTTCTTCTTTCTTTCACTACGTAACAGCTCATCCGCCCCCGACTCCAGACCCATCACAGGGATTTTCTCGCAGAGAGCTAAACAGAGAGAATGTGAAAGTGCACATGGCCTGATTGAAGTGTGCCCTGATTCCTCTTACCTTATCGTGTCTAATGAAGAGAGGATGAGAGATGGAGGATGGAAGGTGGGAAAGGAGGAGGAGAGCGGGGAGGTGACAAAAGGAGCACTGATTGTGGCCATGAGTTGAGGGGAAGCGGGTCTTTCTCTCCGAGCTGCGGGCTGATGAGGCGACGAGTGATTTCTTTGAATAAACTTGCATACTGAAGTTTAAAGGTGCTGTTGTGGGTTGTCAGGCAGGTCTTCTTTGTTTTTTTTACTAAAATAAACACACAATATGCACCAGACAACATCACAAAGAATCACCTACTACACATCCAAAACACTCTCACTCAGAAACGTCTCAGTACTGTTAAACAATGACACACGACCTCTTGTAAGCTTCAACACACAAGCAGATGTATAACTGATGGCTGCACATGTTTTGAGAGATGGATAGTTTGCATCTGTGACAATAATCTGTAATACGGTCTTTCATCCTGACATCTATTAACGATCAGTGTCGGCGTCTTCAATTGTAATTATAAGATACTTTATATAATTTGTTAGAAAAAGTCTATTTTGAAAGAGAGAAAATGCAGAATCTTACGACGGAGTATTACGGCCACATTGAGGGATAGAATCTCTAGATTTCGAGAATAAAGTCATAATTTTAGGCCATGTTTAGCCTGTATCTTATTTTGAAGGATAATACCCGAAGAGCAACCAGCCGCCTGCGCTAAAATGAAAAGATCACGAGTCATTTTCAAAATAAAATCACATTTCAGAGTCCTGATAATTCTGACTAAGTGGTGCTGATGTTACTAAATATTTCGTATTTGTGAAACCTATACTAATGTACTGATATATAACTGTTTAGTGTGCTTGCTCATTACTAGATCTCGCTTGTTCTCGCGAGGTACATGTATGCTATGCTTCCATGCTACCAGGTGTGTTCAATAAATACAGCTCCGCTCAAGTCGTGTTGAGCCTCCTGTGCATCATTTACAAGAACAACTTCACAAGAGGTTCACTGTGAAGTTCTACTTCACACGTTCCTTTAGTGAATCATCATGTCGTATTTTTACGACTTTATTCTTGTAATATAACAACTTTATTCTCGTATTTTCACGACCTTATTCTCGTAATATAACGACTTTATTCTCGTATTTTCACAACCTTATTCTCGTAATATAACGACTTTATTCTCGTATTTTTACGACTGAATTCTTGTAATATTACGTCTTTTTTGTCTTGTGACTTTATTCTCGTAAAATTACAACTTTATTCTCGTTATATAATGATTTTGTTCTCGTATTTTTACGACTTTTACGACCTTATTCGCGTAATATTACGTCTTTTTTTCCTTAAACGTAATTTTTTCCTCTTTTTTCTTTTCTTTAATGTGGCCTTAATACTCTGTCGTAGATTCTAGATGTTTATGGCTGTAAACAAGCAGGAGGTGGAAGACAAAACCTCTGAAAGTTGAACCTCCTGCTTATATCGTGGTGGTGATGGAGGAGGCAGAGAGTTGTGCCTCTAAGAGACACAGAAAGAGACTCCCATATAAATAATGAAAGTTGGAAAAGAATACGGGCAGACAGCTGAGTGGTCAGAAAACTAAAGCTGTAAATAAAGTGTGAGGAAGTGAAAACAACGAAGAGGCTGAAAAAGAATGAATAAAAACCAGCTGGTGAAGATCGTAAAAACTCACAGAGAGAAATCTTTGTCCAACTTTTGAAATGAAGATCATCAAAAGGATGATTGGATTAGTGCTTACAATATGCCAGTGATTATACAACAATAAGTTGTGATTTAAAGTGATAATCTCGAAGATTTTCATGTAAATAAATGTCTGTTTATCTATCACTGAATGAGGTAACACAATGGTGATTGAGCCTATGGCCCACCGATGAAAGCCTTTGTATTTGCAGTATTACAGACTGGGTGTCTGATGCGAATTTCACAGAAAACCTCACAAGCGGCGCCCAGTTAGTGACACGTTTTCCATCAGCCAGCAGTGGTTGGTCTTCTAGAGAGGGTAGGCGGAGCTAAGCGGCTGCTTTTCCGCTCTCTGCAAGTGTTGCGAGTAAACAGTAATCTACTATGGTGGAACAAACTCATGTAAAGTGCAACAAAGTGAAACACAGGAGCTGAGTAAACCGAGCTGACAGTGAGAGATGAAACACACAAGAATAAAAATAGTCCAGTTTGTAATCTGCTTACTGTATGCACAAACACATGTGTGGGCAGGTACACACACACACACACGCACAGTAGAAAGTGCAGAGTTTGCAGAGAGGACTAATTTATGCTTGAGTGCGGTTCAATTAAGGCAGATGTAAAGAACAGTTCTCCAGTCTCAGCATGTGCTACCCTGTAAGCGCAATGCAGCACACACATCTACTCTCCATCTGACACACACACACACACACACACACACACACAAACCAGAGGGTGCTAGAAAAAGTCATGGACTTACATAATGAGGTTGGAGTTGTGTGCGCTGAGCCATAGGATGTGTACAAACACCCGCACGCATGAGTGCTGGGACTCCAGCACTTCATGCTTTGACCGGATTATAGTGCAGACGCTCATGTGAAGATTCCACACACTGCAAAGATCTGTTTTCCTGCACTAAGTCACAAGGATCCAAACCTCATGATCGGCTCATTCAGAGGCAGGAACATGAGAGAGCAGAGGTCACTCCATGCATGCATCAGCACCTGTTGACTGGTTGGTTTAATTGTTGGTCAGAACTACTTCCTGCCTTGGTTACTTCCTGCTGTGGTTGTAACATGTTTTTTTTTGTCTTAAAATGCAACTCATCCAATAACCGTCCTCTTTCCCACATTATCAAATACATTTTTATTTTATTAATGATTTATTTATTACATTTTAGTTTATGTACGTTACAAACATACAGTTTTCGGGAGCTTACGTGAATGTGTCGGACCAATCTGCAGCCTCCAGTGTTGAAAAAGGAAGCAACTGTGAAAGCCATGAAAACCATCAGGCCTCACATTAAAACGTCCATTTTTACAGCAGAAAAAACAACATGTTTACAGCCTGTGTTGTTATAAATAGGTTGCTTCATTTTTATTTCATTTCCTTTTAATTATAAGGCTTAAATTATAGGGGCCGGGTCACTTGAGTGACAGGTGGATCCTGCTGGTAGACATGAACACGGACCCACAGTTACTGAACCTTACTTCGCTGTGTTTCTGTCAAGATAAGATATAACTTAACTAATCCCACATTATAGTGTCAGATAGCTCAAAAAAAAACTGTAGAAGTAAGAGAAATACAAAAAAACAACTCAAATATCAGTGAAAATATTAAATATAAAGTGTAAGGGTTAGAGAGAGTTGAGAGAGAGAGAGTCACAGTGGCGGATCATGGAGCATATTGGACCTCCACTGACGCGACTCTCTGTCTATACGGCTCTGGATACTTAGTTCAGGGAGTAGGCGGGGCTGCTCCTCCGCTGTCCTCACCTACGTCAACAGCGCGCACCTGCTTTCAAACACGATGTCATCGGCCTCATAAGGACAGTCACACATTGACCTGAAGCGGTCAGCCACATACGAGGTTTTGACCTAGCCTTGTTAGCACTAAGTAGCAAGTAAACCGCTCTCGCCATACCTGGCATGTTAGCTCGTTCGTTTATCATTTATGTGATCGTTGGCTGGTGCAGAGGAGGTGGGAGAAGTTCAAGTTACTTGGTAGATTAGGTTCCACCGTCGCTCTGTCACTGGGAGAGAGAGTGGGGAGTCCGTCACTTCTTTAGTCTGATGTGTAAACACCTGCAGTCAGTCATAACTACAAAAAGAACGTCACCCTCTGTGTACAAGTGTAGTCTGTTTAGCTTTAGTGTTTGGCAACCTGCTCTTTTTGGAAAGTGTCTTGAGATAACCTTGGTTACGATTTGGTCATATATATATCTACAAAACTTGATTGATTGAACCCCTCCTTCCTCTCTAGCTCCACCCTCTCATCCAAATATGGTCACTTCTGGCTCCAGACAATCAACATGGCAGCTATATCCCGAACTCGAGGACCCTTCATAAAACCAATGGGTGATGTCACGGTGCACCTACGTCCATTATTTATACAGTCTGTGATCAGCAGGCAGATGTTGGAGTCAGAAGCTATCAGGGCCTCTTTTGTTTGAAACTGGGGCACTTAACTTTTTAATAAACGTATGTGAGTGTGTGAGAGAGAGACAACCCTGTTCTCTGCTCAGATAAAGAGATGCTCCTCTGATTAAAGTAAACTGGGTTAAAACTTTACTAATAGCCTCTCTGACCAATATTCTTTCTGAGCTTTTGGGACACTGAGCTGGAAAAGTGAATTAAAAAGAAAGCAATGAAAAGGTGCCGTCCGTTTTTTTCAAAAGACATTTCCATCCATCCGTTTTTATACCGCTTATCCTGTTCAGGGTTGCAGGGAGCTGGAGCCTATCGGAGCTGTCTTTGGGCGAGAGGCGGGGCTACACCCTGGACTGATCGCAAGTCAATCACAGGGCCAGAGGTGCCAAAAGTACACAGATACCAAAGTAGAAGTACAGATACTTTACTCAAAGCTAACTAAACGTCACAATTCAAAGATGATTAAACTTAAACATTCTAGCTTAAAATAAATAGAGTTGTAACAACACCAGAATTTTAAACTTGAACACACGATACCTCTTTTGATACCTGGGCAAAACCTCCTCAGCACACTCGGGCAGCTTTCTTCGTTTATTATCACTGGACTCTGTCTGGGTTTGCTGCAAGCCGAAGTTCAGACAGAATAATAAAGACTGAACCCAAATGAGGTCCCAAATGAGCACCTGGATCATTTTTTACAGCTTTGAAATCAGTCTTGATGTTGGGAAGGCAGCGTGCAGAGACCCAAATAAAACCCATAATTCCCCTCACATGCATTAAAACTAAAGTAAAGAGCCTGTTTTGAGAATGTAAGGAGTCGAAAGTCGGGAGTAAAAGTAAAGATAAATACTCAAGTAAAGTACAGATACCTGAGAAATCTACTTAAGTACAGTAACAAAGTATTTGTAGTTTGTTACTTCCCAACCTCTGCACAGGGCTGACACACACACACAGTCAACCTTTCACGCTCAGTGAGGAATTAGACTCACCGATGAAAGTAACGAGCACGTCTGTGGACTGTGGGAGGGAACCCACGCATGCACGAGGAGAACATGCAAACTCCTCACAGAAAGGCCCCTTACGTCTGAACCGGGAACTCTGAATCTTCTAGCTGTGAGGCGACGGTGCTCTGCAGCACCGTGCAGCCCAGAACTACAGATCCCAGCTGTAAAACAGAATAAACTTGTGTTCCGTTATTAAAGATGTTCCATCTTCAGTAGGAGTGAATGGGTCGGGGCCTTGTGAAGCGAGGAAGTAAAAAAGAAAATAGAGAGAAGGTGTAACCCGTTGTTGACTTTTGCTCGTTTGTTTCTGTTGGCAGAAATACAAATGTAACACAACAACGTCTTATCCTTTAAATTACTCCTTAATTTTTCTCTCCAGTTAAATTTCTGCCTTCGTAACTTTCTGCCAAATTCTGTCGAAGGTTCAGTTTAGTTGAACTCCGGCTGTGAAAACCTGGCAGGAAGCCGGGGCAGAGAGTCCTGCTGGGGTTTATACTGCTGCACGAGAACACGCAGAGAACTTTAAAGTAAGGTGCAGTGTCACAATCAAAGGTTGATGTTCAGTTTATTCTCATGTTTTTGGGTCCGACCCTCACTAATCAACACAAACCTGTTTGAGCTTAGGGGAACAGTGAATCACTTTTCTATGATAAAGAATGAAGGTCACGGAAATAGACTCAATGAACGGGCACAGAAGAGTAGGAACACAGAGACTATTTAGACACGGGGTAATCAGGGACAGGTGAGACTAAGTAACACAGGTGAACACAATGACGGCACACGATCTGAAACGCGGGAAGCAAAACAAGACATGATATACAAGGGGCGAGAACTACAAAATAAAACAGGAAACACTAGAAAACAAACGCAGGACTGAAAGGACGACAAAGTAAGACAGGAAATAATTTAACCAATGAAATACAAATTAAATACTAACTAAACAAGACGGAATTGTGACAAGAACACAGAATGAACACAAAACTAGACAATGAGAACTCATGACAACAAGAGACAAAGTGACAAGGTAAAACAGGAAACAATATCTGATCCCCCAAATACAAATCGAAAACATAACTGAACTAGAATAACTCATGACAGTCCAGTAGATGTCGTCCGCCGAAGCCACGATACGGCCGCAATGGCTGCAACATAATCCCCTGGGGCAACTGCGCCCGATCACAGTACGTCCACTAAAAGAGGACGTTACCTGAACAGGACGGTGGAAACGTGAGTTAAAGTTGGAGAGAGGATTTGTTTACGTCGAGGAATGACAGCAAGAATATGTTTCAAAAGCCAAGGCTGGATTTTTACTGGATTTCGACGATGAAGGCATTTGAATTCGATGGCCATCCCTCTTTATTTGAGCCAGAGTATACGGACGAAGAGCTCAGACAAATTGAAGAGAGAACGAGGAGCGAGAGACACCTGGAGCAACAGTCTGAGCCTGTCAGCAGCAAAAACAAGCACTTTTAGTGGACGTACTTTGATCGGGCGCAGTTGCCACAGGGGATTATGTTGCAGCCATTGCTGCCATATCGCGGCTACGGCGGACGACATCTGCTGGACTGATTCCAAAAGTTTTTGTTCCTATGAGTCATTTAACCATCTTTTCTTTTATAGGCGCTGATTTTATGCAAACAGCTTCTTCTTTTTACCGTCTTTGAATATAAACGAGCGACATACTTAAAACACGGACACTTCACTGCGCTCGTCCTTGTTATTGTACAGCTCCAGTTTTTCTTCCTTAATTCCCTGCCTCTCACTCTCTCTCCCTCCCTGCGTCTATCTCTTCCCTTCGCTCCCTCCCACATCTTATCGCTCAGAGCAAACAATTACTTGCCTTGTTTGAGATACTCTGGACCAAAATAAATGTGAATAAATGCAGGGATCTGAGTCGCCACAGAGAAAAAGAAGCGTAAAGCGGGTGATGGAGGAACAGACGGAGAAAGGCAATAAGAGGTATACAAAGAGGATGTCAGAGCTGCTGAGCGTCAGAATAGCCCTCTCTCGCTGCCTTTCTCTGCCTTGCACACATATACACAAACACTCGCTTATATATGTCCACATATTCCTGCAGCAGGGCTTAGTTTTAGAGAAATTAAACCCCTGAAGGCACGGCGGAAATGAGCTATTTTCTAGTGGATTACTAAAGAAAACACACAATCCTTCCAGACCTGAGGCCTTTTCATCGTTTCATTATAAAAACTATATACTCTCCCGCTTTCCTCAGCCTCTCTGCGTATCTGTCTCTGCATATTCATGTTTCTTTTTACTATAAATTATTAGTGCATCCCCTCAAATCATCCATCCGGGTGTGTCATTTACTGCGACCTCCATTTGAAGCTGTGTTCCCAGCTGCATCTCCGCGATCTTGGAAGAGATTTAAAGAAATTGCAAATAAGACTCAACAGGGCTCCTGAGGATGCGTGTGCGCAGTAATTTCAAACATTTATGGCGTTTCTGGCTTTTATTTTACCGTGTACAGTAGGATGAGAGAGGAAGAGAGGGGGCATGGAGAGAGAGCGTGGGAAGAGATGCTCATGGTTATTAACTGGATTAACCCTTTTAATGGTTTCAGCAGCAAAGAACGGAGAAGAGCGACGTTAAAAGAGATGCAACACTTTGAAACGAACATAAACATGATAAAGAATTACCCAATGTTCATGTACAAGCAACACAATCATCTGCAGTTCAGTTTAATATCTACGAACTATTGCAGGCTTATTTTCCTGTAGGAATTTACTCACACACTTAAATCTCCAAACGTGATTCAGGCACGAGTTGCTTAAATAAAGCAGCCACAGAAAGACAAAATTGAGCCTCTTACCATGTTAATCTTAAAGGAGCAGTTCGCCCCAGTAAAAAGCCGCTGTCAGTCAAAGCTGGTGTTCTCTGTAATCAATAGAAGCAATAATATTTTAAATTGGCGCCATAGCTGTTGAGAAAGTTGTACAAACAGCTCGAGGTTTCGCCCATTCTACATTCCTACAACACCCAGCGTGCATTGCGTCCCTCCCTCTGAAAGGAACGGCCCAGCGAGAGACGCTGGAGTGAAACACTACCGTTTCGCTGCAGGCAATGGCTCAGAGCGGTACAGAATCCGAAATACGACAAGAATATACCGGTGGATTGTCTAAAAAATCTTCAGGTCTGCAGTCTACATTTCAAACCTGACGATTTTGAACGAGACATGACATCGGAGGCGGAGCGTCCTAGACTGAGGAAGTGTAGTTTAGCGAGCTCCCTGGCCTCCAACAGATGGCGTGTTTTCCAGGGCCCATTGGAGAGGGTTAGTTTCATAACTAGCGAAAAACTCATCACAGGAGCTTTCGAGAAAAATAGACTCTAGAAAAAGTGTCTTATTTAGGGCGTGGTTACCGGTGACAAGTTGCAACCACGATGTCATTCAGGATAGAGGCGTAACAATGTGCATTGACCCTCTCATCCAAATATGGTCACTTCTGGTTCAAACAAGAAAAACCAAGATGGGGACAGCCAAAATGTCAAACTTAAAGCTCCTGTGAGGAGTTTTTCGCTGGTTATGAAACAGACTGAAATTAATTCTGTTCTGTAACTCTATACGAGCTACAAAAAGAATGATGATTTCTATATAGTTATTTTTAATGCCTGATACCGCTGGTGGCGTGGGTAGGTGTCAGACGAAGCGATTAACTACACCAGCCTTTGTTTACATTTTCATGGGCAAGCATTTAAAGTGAGTGATTCATATGACTGTTAAAGAAAGCAGGATGAGATTTGTTGTTAAAAATCACCACTTAAACATGTACAATCAGCAAAGAGATCAGAGGTATGGCTTTGTCCACAGGGGGCGCCAAAATCAACACAAACAGAAAGTTCCTCACAGGAGCTTTAAGGCTTTAAAACATTAGTCTACAAACTAATGTGCAACGTCTTGGTAGCTACATTCACTTCTTATATACAGTTAGCCTAACATGCATCAACTCCATGCTACGGAAGGCTCAATCGAGTTAGCTCCTCGTTACTTCCACAGCTTTAAATATGTTCTTCCAAACAGTCGAGGAGACCAATTAAGAGTTGAATACTTTTGTATGAGTGGGTATTATCACCCTAATCCACCAGGAGAACGTAATAATATTCATCCTCCTCAAACAAACTCCGTTAATCAGGAGTTAAACAAACAAGGCCGCTCCGGGGACTGAACACCTCTTAATAAACCGACGATGAAATAATTGACGCACAAAGTCCTAATCTGCTTCCTTTGTTTGGAAGCTGTAAGAAGATATATAACATAATACTTCTTCTCAGCTTATGGTAATTTGGTACCAGATCTGTGCCGGGATAATTCAGCATTTCTGCATTTCCTGTGCGGCTGTGTGTGCGCGTGCACGTGTGTGATTTTGTGCCGATAATAGAATCTTAATTGGTTGATTAGGGAGGATTAAGGTCATTGATTGGATAGAGCTCAGGGCTCACCTGCTGTTCCCGGCATCTAATTGGTTGGCTAAATAACATTTCAATGAAAGGCTGGGAGCTGCACCAGGCGAGCGTTCACACACTCACACACACACATGCAGCGGAGAGGGAAGGACGGAGACCGATAAGAAGAGGAGCGGGGGATGAGGGATGGAGGAAGAAAGAGAGAGAGAGAACATCCTTTTACACCCGACTGTCTCAGCCTTTCTGGATGACAAAAATACGGCCTGTCAATCACCAGGCAGGGTGAACATTCGTGTGTGTGTGTGTGTGTGTGCGGAAAGACGCTCAGAGCATACACGGTGCAGGTGTTCAGAGAAGGCCGCTAATAACCTGTGTCAGCACCCACACACACACACACACACACACTCAGAGTCACACATGGCGCTGTGTGTGAATAGTGGTAGCTGCAGCGACAGTGACAGGCTGTGGAAGATGAGACTAATAATTGACTGACATGGGTGTCCTTGCAGCTGTAGCTGTGTTTGTATGTGTAGGTATGGATTTTGTGAGTGTGTGTGTGTGTGTGTGTGTGTGTGTGTGTGTGTAGTTGTGTGTGTGTGATTTAAATGTTGGATTTGACATAGTTCAGAGGAAGCTTAAAGCCATGTAAACGTGTCTTTCTGTGCAGCTACATGCTGCGTCTGCACCTGCTGCAGGTATATGATGCTACACGTCCTGCAGCTTGTTATCGTTGTGCTGTCCTGATATTTCACCTGCTTTATAAACAGACAGCTTCTGCAGGCTGTTGGAAGATCACTGTGGTGTCTGCTTGGCAGATACACCTCGTATCATTATTATGGCACACCTTAATGATAGTGAATTATCATTACTGCAGAAAAAGCTCCCCTGCACAGCAGGAAGGACGAACATAAACAACATATTCACACGCGCGCAGCAGGCTGTAAATCCCACTCCAGGTATTTCTTATGTGCTGTGCAGCGATGTAGAGGAGAGAAGAGCAGAAGCAGAAGCAGATCCGGCTCTGCGTTTGGAGGGGAGCCAGGAAATGTGGCCGTGACGGTGAATGATGCAACGTGAATTCTCATCATGACATCGGCTATTGTACACGTGCAAGTATATAAGCAGCAGATAGTTTCAGAGTGTATACGGTGAGGAAATGAACATTATACTTTTTATGATGCAGTGTTGCAGTCGAGTCACCAAACCCTGAGTCCCTAGTGTTCAAGTCTGAGTCACCAAAGAAGAATCCAAGTCCAAGTCCTTGTCCTCAAGGTCAGAAATACCCCACAGTCTAACCCAACATCTTGGACCCAGTGGTTAAGTCACTTTAGAGGCTAAAGTTAGCGTTAGCTCGACAGTCAGTAAGTTAAGCATCTCACTTACTTTTCTCTGTGCATGCTGGACAGATGTTTGAGGTAGTCCCTGTCTTCGTTGCACTGCTCTTGCTTGCATTTGCTGTTAAATCTTTGAAAGAAAAACGCATGATTTGTGGCTCCTCTTTAAGCACCCTGGGAGGAAATGTTGCACGTGAACCAGCATGCAGGCGAACACACGTGGCAGCCCCCTGCCTGAAACTGAACACATTATTGGGACCTCATACAAACAAACAAAAACAAAAACAGTCATTATCAATAAATAAGTCTTCCTCTCCATCTTCCAAGTTCAGTCAATGCTCGAGTCCTGAAAATAAGCTCTCAAGTCGGAGTCCTGGAGTCGAGAACTAAAACACTGTTACATTAAAAAGTAACACAATTTGATACTTTGGTGCCATTGTTCTCAACTGGTGGGTCGGGACCCAAAAGTGGGTCGTGGAGCTGTTTTCAGTTGGTCGTGGATGTGTGCTTGGGAAAAAAAAGTTGTGGCAAAAAGTCGATGTTGCGCTTTTATTTTGAAGGACGTGGGTTTCCTTTGGCGTGCGTGCTTTAGAAGTGTAGTGTAGTCACACTCCATGTGTCCACTGATTGGGTAATCCCAGCTAGAGTTACATTCTTGATACCTGATGAGCCCGACAGTAGTTTATTTATGTAGAGGGACTATTTTCCCATCATGCACTGCCACCGTTTTGGTTGACTACTATCCTGTTGTGTTTTGAAAAGTAGACATATTGTGATCTCAGGTCCAAACTGCACCATTTTTCACTCAAAGATTTGAGTGGCGAAAGAGACCAGAGAAAACATAACGTCCTGCTCTCTGTAGCAGACTTGTGACAAGGACTTGTGACAGATTAAAAAACATCTCGAAGCAGAGATCTGAAGACATTTAGTCACCAGCTTGAGTCAGACCACACACCCTATCTACACTTCCCATGATGCACATGGGCAGCGTCACGCTCTGCACACTTCCTGCCTGGTGAATCCATTATTAATTTTGTTTCCCGTGTTTGCAACACATCCTGTGAAAACACGCGCAGTCTCCAAACCAAGACTGAGATTACTCACTCAAGTGATGTCAGCGAGGTTAATTTTCATCTTAATTGATGAATAAAATCACCAAACATTTCCATAATAAGATGAGAGTTAGTCATTATGCAGTTATTGTAATGACTTACTTCAGGCTTGAAATAGAAACCAACATTTTACTTCTTCTTCTTCTCTGTGCTCGGCTCCTATTTGGATTTAATGTCATTAAAAAAACAAGGTTTATATCCAGTTTATCTGATTTCTCATGTGAGTTATGATCTGATGTGACTCTCTCTCTCTCTCTCTCTCTCCCTCTCTCTCTCTCTCTCACTCTCTCTCTCTCATTGACACACTCAGGCACATACATAATAATAAGGCTTTGACCTTTTGGACCGTGGTCGTGTCGTACTTAGTAGTGTGAGAGCACAAACCTGAGTCAGCTCGACTGTAGCTGTTTAGACACATGCACACACACACACACACACACACACACACACACACACACACTAAGGGTGATGAGGGGGAGCCACTAGAATAGCAGGGTCTACTTCCTCATTTGCCATATTGTTCAGAAGAAGGTACTTAAAAACAGATGGATCTCTCTTTCACTCACTCACACACACACACGATTGTATACACACACATAAGCATGAACCACTCTTTAACAAATTGAGCATGCATATTTATAAGATGAATCGCTGAATTATTGAAAGGGTTGAAAATGAGCCAATAAAGGTGCAGCATTATGCATGCGTGTGTGTGTGTGCGTGTGTGTGTAAGAATATATGTGTTTAAAAAGTAACTGGCAACTATCCGGACATGCAAACCTCTGCAGGTATTGATGGCTTTACCGAGTACCTGCGCATGGAGACACGCACACACACACACACACTACAGACTAACACAGTATCTCCTTTTCTTGGGAACCCTTTAAGTAATTCAGCAGCTCAGTGTTTTTAAACAATCCCGTCGAACTGCTTGAATCATTTATATTTCCCTGACTCGTGCGCTCAGTTGACTCGTTCGTGGGGTTTAACGCTCATTGGGAAAAAAATCAGCCGGTCCTCCGTTAGCTCAAGCTCGGCTTCATGATATATTTAAAATATACAAAGACGGTCAGGACATTATTTTTAAAATGGAAACCTTATCTTCCTGGAATAGTGAGTAAAAATAACTATAGATACTGTGTCCAGTTACAAGTCTGTTAGATGTTAACCCTTGTGCCCTCCTCGGGCATTTTTGTACATTTTTCTCTACATTTTTTTTTCATTTTGGCTGTGTTACAGCTTTTGGCATGAATTTTTGCAGGAACTTTTCTTTTTAGTAAAATTTTTGAAATCCATTGTCTTTTACTCTTACATGTCTTTAATACTCTCGGGATGCATTTTGCACCCTCTGGACACCTTCGTGGCAAAAATGTACGAGCACAAAAAGCTGATGCACACTGCATACTGCGTTCGGCGTTAGTATTTAGTATGGAGGAGCTTTTCAAATTCATTTTGCAGTATGCTACGCCAAGCTAAGTGTGAGCATCTAATCAACAGAAGTTGGCTGCACACTTTAGATACTGTTTGGACATGTTTCTCTGGGTACCAGTGTGAACATTACATATCATTCAGGAATCATGTTTTAACTGATATACTGATGAGTTTGACGGCTTCTTTTTGTCCACCAGTTTGCTCCAATGCAGATTTACCAACAACCATTTCATCTTCTGTTTTGACTTCTGCGAAATTACCTTATTAGATGTTGAACTGCACCCATACGATTGCTAGCTCATGATGGATTGGCCAGCTTGGTATGTTACCATATGATGTGACAATTTTTAACTTATCTTCTGGACGAACCAGAATTTTTTCTGCCTCCATGGCATCAAATTATTGAAAGTAACAACCAGGCTGCATATTTTCATTTCTGTCTTTAAACAGCTTTGTGTAATTTGGTTTTAATTTGACTTCATATTCTAAATTAAAATACAGGATGTTTCTACTTGTCATGTGGATCATCTTGACGGAAACTGCTGGAGGCGAGAACACGCTGCTAACTGCTCTCTCTTAATCAAATGTAATGGCTGAGGGGAGACTAGTTCATAACAGAAGTGCTGATCTGATTTTTTTCTTCTTTAGTCATTAAGAGGTCTGAATGGTCACATGACCTGACCAAACCAGCAGTCCTATTCTTAGATTTTTAATGACTCCAACCCACTTGAACATGTTCACATGAATCACCCGGCGCTCAGACTCTTTTCACCGCTAACACCCCGTGGTAGTCACTCTGTGTCAACTTGAGAGCTTACAAAAATATGAGTTACTCATTTAAATGCTCGTGACAACAAACCACTTCAACCCAATTTACATTTTCGGATGACAGACGTTAGCGAGCCTCGGCCTCTGAAGACTGCGAGCCGCACAGTTGTGTACACTCACAGAGACAGCACAGCTTGTTCATTTGGATGAAAAACGATCTGAATGCAGAGTCATTAGTACAGTATGTGGGCTGTTCAAAAATCCACAAACTGTATGATTGTTTAGCCCGCAGCTTAATTCAAAGCCCTCTTTACTCTGGTAATCATACTATAAAGGCCTCTGCAGCTCGGCCATATTTCATCCGGATCCCATCCGTCTCCTTCAATCGTCTGTAAAGCGCATCATCTCTCCCCGGAGAAGCCCACTCGGAGCTGTTCAAAAGAACATGTTTGAAGCACTTACAGGTAAGGTAAATGAAGCTCTGATGCAGAGTAACGCAGGAGGTTGTGCTGTTCTCGTTGCTTCTCATGACAGTTGAAGCATCCAGAGACTGAAGTGAGCACTAAAGATTTCTGCTGTCATGTGCTTTAATTCCCAACCGGATCTCAGAATCAGAATCAGAAATACTTTATTAATCCCCGGGGGGGAAATATGGACCGTTGTAACATGGACCGTTTGAAAAGGAGGAGACGATTTGTTTTAGCCTTAAGTAAAGGTGAAGGAAGAAAAACTGAAAAAATGTCATTTTATTTAGGCTTTTTTTTGAGGAATTCTGAGGATTTATAAACTAATCTTTTAACTGATTTTATACTGTATATTAATTTTATTTTACCCATTTACTCAACTGAAATTTAAAGCCTTGGTTGGCATTGTGTGAATGACAGATTGTTGATATCTTCTCATGGACATCTACCAATAATATCTTTATAGATATAATTCTCTGTATTCAATAGGCCCTGTGATTGACTGGCGACCAGTCCAGGGTGTGTCCCCGCCTTTTGCCCAATGACAGCTGGGATGGGCTCCAGCTCCCCCGCGACCCTGAATAGGATAAGCAGTATAGATAATGGATGGATGGATGGATTTATTCAATAGATAGTCTTTTTCCTCTTTAGTCACACTCAGGGTAGGAATGGCTGACAATGGATGGTGAAAGTAGGGCCATGCTTTGAGGTAAAACAACAATAATATATAACTCATGAGCTAGCAACAACAAAGACACAACAGCTAACCTAGCATTCAACTCCCGTAAGCTAGCTAACATGTTTGCTAAGAATTGATGCTTCCCAACAGTAACATGTAAAACTATCTAGCATAAATGCTACAAGGAAGTGACTGAACGCTCACATTAGCTGCTCACAAGATAGCTAAAGGGTAATTAAATATAGCCTGATATAGCCTACTGAGGAAAATGGCCGCCGTGTAAATATGAGTTTTTATCTCTCAGATATCTTAAGCTTGTTCAGTGTTTCTGCTATCTTGCTATTAAATGAATAAAAGGCATTACAATAATAATCTGGTAGTTTAACAAAGATCTATTAGTCAGTTGTCTACCAAAGTAAAGGTTTCATGATCAGTTATAAAGCAATGTTGACTTTAGTGATGTGAAATTACAGGCAAAAGGCAGAATATCTGATTGGAAGAAAAAGCATTCTTGCATAGTAAAACCTTTCCAACCTTAGTTCAAACAGGAGAGACCTCATTAAGAGAGAACAATTATTTATTTTACAAATTTGGAAAGTATGAAACGTGCAATGTCGTAGACCCCATTGTGATGTCTTACTGAAGGGGTAATGAGGCCCCCCGATGGAGTCTAGACACTGGTGGTGGTGATGGTGGTGAAGGCAGGATGCAGGATGAGCTGAGTAGCTGCACTTGGACACAGGTGAGATGGATTGGAGGTCAACGGGGTGGAGAACGATTGCAATGATCGAGCTGAAACGACAAGCTGTCTGCGGAAGAGAGGAGAACAGCTTTAAAGCTTGACAGCAGTGGGATGATTGGTCGACAGACATTGAGGCTAACTCTGGTTGGTTTAGTACTTAAATAGTGAACGCCCGTAATCAGCTGAACAGAGATAGGGAGAATGTGACATAATGAATGATATGAATGAGTATAAACAGTCTTACCTCTTGAACGTGCGCTGAGCTACATTTGTTGCTAACGTAAGCAGGCTGTTCAGTCAGGGCAGCATGGTGCTGCATATGTGTGAGACAGAAGATAGTTAGCTGCTTCACAAGTTTCTTCAAGCAAGCTTTGTTTGATTAGAGTCCTGTACTGTGACTTCATCAGTCAAAGATGTGAATTGTCATCCCTTTGTACTTCTGCAAATTTGGCTGCGGATTGAATGGAAGTGTGTATTTGCCACAATTAGCAAACGCACAGACTGTACAGGCATCTGTTAGCTAGCTAGCACCATATGTAGCCTACCAGTCATTTGCGTGCCGGAGTGCAGTGCAGTATGTGTTTCTGTCAGCTCAGTTTCAGACTTATCTCAAAACTTAAGAACTCTTTCTGTTGTTTCTCTCTCTCGCTTTGTTCCTCTTGTTTCCCTGTTTTCACTGACAGCAGGGTCAACTTCGTTATAAGCCCAAACATACTGTTTTGCTTGAAGGGAACATGTAATACTTTAGAAAAGATTCTGTAATGTGAAAATGTTAGATTTCCAAGTTCCAAAGTTTCCAAAAATATGAGGTAAACCTGAAAGTTATGCCTTCAAGCAAAGAAACTCAGCCTCAGACTGCTCAGAAAACTAGGTATCCAACACTTTTTCTGCTTTCAGCTTGTTGCAGACGTCTGTCTACAGTCATACGCTACAGGCACAGCAGCGCTCAAAGTACAGCGACGCACTCATCCACCTGCTCAGTCTGGCTACAGAGTTTCTCACAGCGCTCACCAGCACTGCCGGGTACTGCCATGGATCATTTATTAAGCTAGATTGTGATCCCAAAAGTAGCACCTATTCGGTCCAGTAAGACTTGCTTGCCTGGCCCATAAACAGAAAAGGTTTATAGTGTCTGACTTTATGTCTGGCTTACTAAATATACAAAGTAGTGTTGGCTAAAACTTCTTGTTTAGCCCATAGACTGACTATTTTGTTTTGTTTTTCAAGGAAAGTTTTCCAATTTAAAACCTCCAAGGATCAAAAATTAATGACATGAAATGGAAAAAAAGGCTGAGCTTCATTACCGTATCCAGTTCTTAATTATAAATCCACCAGCAATTTCCCTTGCAATGCGTCAGGAAACCTGGCCAATCAGGAGTAAGTTGGCTTTGAGGGAGGCGGGGCCTTAAAGAGACAGGACCTTAAAGAGACAGGACCTTAAACGGCTTGTTTAAAGCTCCTGTGAGGAGTTTTTCGCTGGTTATGAAACAGACTGAAATTAATTCTGATGACTCTGTATGAGCTACAAAAGCAAACCAGACCATCAGCAACAAGACTGATTATTTCTACATAGTTATTTTTAATGCCTGAAACCGCTGGCGGGGGGTAGGTGTCAGATGAAGCGATTAACTGCACGCTGCCTTTGTTTACATTTTCCAGGGCAAAAATTTAAAGTGAGTGATACATATGACTTTTAAAGAAAGCAGGATGAGATTGTTTGTTAAAAAACATCATTTAAGCACGTACAGGACAAAATCAGCAAAGAAATAAGAGGTACAGTTTTGTCCACAGGGGGCGCCAAAATCAACACAAACAGAAAGTTCCTTACAGGAGCTTTAATGCAGAGGATAAATGGACCAGTATAAGACAAAAAAAAACATTTTATCGAGCTGTGAATCATTCAAAGCGTCTCTAGTGGACTTTTAGAATAAAAATATCGAGCTTTAAAAAAGCTTAATAGGTGCCCTTTAAGTTGGAACATTTTGGGTGTATGTGGATGCCCCTTTAACCCTGTAGCACCGTCCACAGTGAGATTATATCCACTGGAAATGTTCCCTTAAGTTTGTATTCAATCTAAATATGCAGGGCTTAACTACCAAAGTTTACTGATCTTGTTATCTGATTTATTCGCTGAAGACGGTTTGTTATTTGCACTTTGCGAGTCTACAGCTGCTTCAGATGAACTTTTTCAGCACTGTTAACAATGACATGAATGATAGGAGCGCTTAATAATGTTTCCAACTGAGTTATAATTGTAGTCCATTATCTGTGCCCAGATGTCTTCTTTGCTTCCACTTATCTTGACTAGACATTTAAATGAGCATTATTTAATTAATGATGGTTATCAACGAGTACTAGCTGCCAGCCAACTACAGAAGCATTCACAGGTCTGTTAGAAATAAAGGCTGTTTGCTTTTTATGGTTTTAGGATGAAATGTGATGTAACCCTTGTGACTCGCTTTTAACACCCACCATTCTCCATCTTTAAAACGTTTTCTGAGGGTGTGTGTGTTATTTCGGTACTGAACAGTCATTGGTATCGATTGAAACCTCTGCAAATATATTAGAGTAATTTTATGCACCTGTAAAATCTCACTCAGTGCAACTTCAAGAGCTTTAAAATCCATACCTTTTAATATTAGAAACCCTGCATTGATTTGGATTCTGTTTTTTTTTTTGTTTCTAAGCTTCTTGTTCTTTCGGAGCAGAACATGAATCCCTGCTGTTCCATGTGAGGCAACAAATTCAGAAATATTAGTCAGATAATTCGAGTTGACAGATCCGTCAGAGACGTGAGCAGAGATCAGCATGAGAAAGCAAGAACAAGACTATAAACACTTTGGGGAATGAAGCCCTGGCTGTCTGTTCAGGATAAGTGAGCGCCTTGTTCCATGTTTATAAGTTCAGACTAAAGTGATCAAAGAGTAACAGGTGGAGTCTTAAATTGAAGCTGGCCTTTTGATAAGCAGCTGAATAGCAATGAGGGGAAAACCAGCTCGGCACATCCTGCGTGCCTCCCAGCTGGGACGGCTCCATCATTTGAACTCTGAGTTAATATTGTGACTAAACTGATTATATTAATAAACCAGACGCGTAATACTGATGTCATTAGTTATTACGGGTCTTGTGATCGTCTCATGAGATTTGTTCGGATGTGTGATACAACCTGTTTCTGCGTTGGTGTTAAATGAGTGGTGGAGGAGCTTTAAACATTACTTAAATAAATCACACGGTACAATAAAACGACATTTTTGGACTCTTTATGGCAACAAATGGAAGTTGTGAACACATCATTGTCTTTTAAATTGATATAGTAAGCAGTGGCTGTGTCCATCAATTACAGAGAAACATTATCGTTCATTTGGAAATGTCTGACTGGTCCATGAAATATTTCGTCTCTTTTAGCTCCATGTTTGGTCTCCACCATCTCCTGAGGGAAATCTCTTTCTCTGTAGCTGCCAGGTGATTCACTATGTACGCCAGCTAGATGCTAACTGGATCTGTCTTTCATTTGATGCTAAGCAGTCAGTTTCCAGTTAGTTTTTAGAGCTTTTTTTGGCTGAAAATAGCTGCAAAAGCAAACCTTGAGAATAAAGTTGCAGACCTGACAAGTACACAATGAGCTGAAACTCACCGTACAGCTCGGTGATGCCAAAGATAATTGCAGATTTAGATAAAATTCCCTGTAGACTCTTTCACATTGTCATCACATGTATCCCTTTTTAAAAAAGAATCCAGATTAAAGCCGCTTTAAACCGACAATCTCAAAGATTTTAGTTTCGTTCTCTTGGGCGCCACCTAATGGCGATATACGGTAATTGTGGGAGGACACTTCCCAATTTATTCCCACTTATTTTTGAAGTTGTATCTGTTGTCATCCATCTTTTCTTTATTTGTTCAGCCATAGTAGATTACTGTTTACTCGCAACACTTGCAGAGACCGGAAAAGCAGCCGCTTAGCTCCACCTACCCTCTCTAGCAGACCAACCACTGCTGGCTGATGGAAAACGCGACACTAACTGGGCGCCGCTTGTGATTTTTGTCCGTGAAAGTCGTCACAGACACCCAGTCTGTAATACTGCAAATGCAAAGGCTTTCATCAGTGGGCCATAGGCTCAATCACCATTGTGTTACCTCATTCAGTGATAGATAGTGACTTAACAGACATTTATTCAAATAAAACTCGAAAAGATTATTACTTTAAGTAAAAATGACTCAGTTAAGTTAAACCTGTCATAGTGCAGCAGAATGGTTCCTTCTGTTATACGTTTGGACGATTATCACTGATTTATTGACATAAACATGTAAGCAACATTGTTATAGTGTACATCATCGTGGAGCTAATATGTAATCTATCATAATGCATCATATAAAACGATCTGTTTAAAATTCTAATCTTCTTAGTACTAATAATTCTTGTTGTTTTATAAATATAGCCATACAAAAACAATAAAAGATATAGGGGATTAAAGGTTTTATGTAGCAGAAAATAGAAATACTCAAGTAAAGAACCACAGCTTAGTACTTACAGTGCGAGAGTACATTTCTATCATTACTTTCCACATGGATTATTAACGGAATATCTTGTTCAGACTTTGGCTTGTCCACGTTATTCATGTCAGGTGATTTTTGATTACTTTTCTTATGTAGTCTAATTACGAACAATATTAAAGCTCCTGTGAGGAACTTTGGGTTTGTGTTGATTTTGGCGCCCCCTGTGGACAAAGTGGTACCTCTTATCTCTTTGATGATTTTTTCCTGTACGTGTGATTGAAGAAAAATCCCTTGCTGCTTTCTTTGAGCATTTAAACTTATCAATCGCTGTGGATCTTTGCTGTGGAAAGTATAGAAAAAAGGCAGCTCGAAGTTATACCTATTCTGACACCTACCTCCCGGCAATGGACGGAAACATTAAAAATAATTATAAAAAAATAATCGATCTTGTCGCCGATGGTCTGGTTTGCTTTTTGGCATCAGTATTTATTTCAGTCCGTTTCATGACCAGTTTAAAACTCCTCACAGGAGCTTTAAAGGTATAATAAGTAGGATTTTCCTAGGAAAATAAAATATAATTATAGTAAGTATAATATTTACAAATATAATATAATATAAATTATCACTTATGGGCCTCTATACATGTGTGTTGGTGGGTGTGCAGACCCTTGTGAGCCCCTTCCCTCTGCATCTTTCTGATGTTTTGCTTTGCACGGGATGTTTTTAGGAGGGGCGCTGTTGTGGTTCCCTGAGCTCACAGCATATAGGTGAGTTTGGGAGTGGTTCAAATTAGCAACTGGGCCTCATACAGACCAGCGAACATGGCGACAGAGCGATGCAGAGTTGGCCTTCTTTCTGTTGGACAGGTAGGTGCCTCAAACCGGCTGGACAAGCTAACTGGCGGTTAGCATGCTAGCGCAAAAGTAACCGTGATGCTGTCGGTGTTAGCTGAGTGTGTTCACACACGAGAGAGTGAGAGTGAGCTTCTGGTTACGAAGAGCCCAGGAGGAGGGGCCCAGTTTGAATGTGTTGTTGACAAACTGCAAGAAAAATCCTATTATTATACCTTTAAGTTAACCACTGCATCTATATTCAAGTATTTATTTGTGTGTATTTAAACAGAAGTATTATTACAATAAAGTTTAATTTGGATGTTTACCCAGTTATCATATTTTATTCATCTATCTGTAACATGAAGGTGTTTGACAAGAAAGATGATAAAAATAAAGCGACTAAATTACAGGCAGGAAGCTTCTTGCATTTTCCTGACAGCTCCTTTTTTGTCGCATCTGAGTCTATTTTTATGAGAAAGATTAAACATGTTTTGTGATTGTTTTAGTTATACATCTATTTATATTTATATAATGATTTTTTCCTATTATAGACCAACAGAAGTGTCATCAGTGCAGTGCTGGAGTCTCCCTGTAACAAAGCGAGCTGCTGCACAGCTGCAAATAAACTGCAGGGGGACGTGAAGGCAGAGAACAAGTGGCGTTTAAATAACTCGTATTTACAAAATTAGGATTTAAGGAGTTTTGAGAGAGAGAGAGAAATGAGTTTTTGGCTGAAAACGCAGGCAGAACTCAGCCTGAAGGCAGGGCGGGGAGCGTCTGAATCCTTTATAATGGCCTGAAAGGAAGTTATTGAATGTGATGAATATTCCAGTCACACTCTATTTTGGAATAAGGAGGGACTAAATGAAAGGCTGAACTTGAATTATAATGGTGGCCTACTTTTAAGACACATTTAACTTTTTTAAAACTTCCTGGAGAGAAAGTCCTCCCCAAGAAAAAACCACAGCATCAGTTGTTTCAGAAAAGTCCCCAAAACAACACACAGTGGATGTGTAAGTGACAGAGCCCTACAGGTGTGGTGACGATGATGGTCGCAAACAAGGAAGCCAGCTGACAGTATTTTAAAATGTCAAAGTCTGTGAAGGAAGGTTGGGGTGGATTGATAGGTCAATAAACGTCAGACTCGGACATCTCAGACAGGATCCACGACTATGATCAATTCATAATCTTATTTGTCATTGTAAACATCATGACAGGCATTTTTTTACCCAAATCATGACATTTATGCTAAATCTAACCAGGTCATTTTTGTGTCTAGAACCACAGACTGTATAAAAAGATGGACGACACGACAGCTCTCTAAAAGTGAAGCCAAAACCTCTCTATCGCCCCCTGCTGACTGGCTACGTAGAGGTCATAAAGCCCGCCTCCTCCATGTTAACAGATGGGACATGGGTCAAACTATAAAATCAAAATACACGTCAAATAAATTTCTCTCAAACATGCTTTCTGTCATTATAGTTATTTCTTATCATGCTGATTTATGATTAAGTGTTTATTTTTCTGACAAGTTTATTTTTAATTAGCTATTTGATTCTGTCAAAAGAATGATTGACAGTTCTGTTGACAAATCCGGCTCCTGCAGCGGATCTGCTCTGGATTAGCAGAGTAGAGGAGGATTGGAGAGAGGAAATGTAAATACTGTCAATGAAGTTTCCCTATTAAGTAAATAAGTAAGTGTGTATTGGTTCGGGTGTCCAGTCAGAAAATCCAAAAAGTGTCATTCGATGTTCTGTTGTTTAATTTAGAGAATATTTGACTCTCTGGTCTGATTCAGACTAAAGTGAAGGGAGAACGACTGCTGCTGTATAAAATACTTAACCACAAATATCCTATAATTCCTGAATATCATAATATATTTCTGTTTTTCTCATAACTGACACATCATCTGTATTTCAAGCTTGATTTTTTCCGTCACATTGTAGGACCAATATGTCTCCTCCATTCTCAACCCGGCCTCTCGGTCAGTGACCCTTCGCTTCAAACTGTGATGCTGCTGTACGGCCAGTTTAGAGTCACACTGGTTACTCTGCTCAAGCATCATGTTTTGTTGTGTTGTGCAAGTCTGGTGACGTAGTTTAAAAAGCAGGAAATGTCTGTTTTTAGCTGGACAGGATGGTTGGACGGGTCAAATACAGGACTTTCACCCAGGAGACAGGTTACAATGTTACAGTGTTACAATTTCATTGAGCAGACACTTTTGTCCAAAGCGACGTACACCTGAGAGTTAATACAACACAAGCAACGATCGAGACAGGAGGGAACGAAGTCAGGGAGAGCTGACAAACAGCTTCAAGTGAGATCGGACACTGGTGCTTACAGGCAGTGTATATGGCGCTTTTATTATTTTTTAAATAATCATCATCAGCAACATCAACAAGATCAGTATAGTCATCATCATCATTATGAAAATCCTAGTCAGTATAAACTACATCCTCGATGTCATCATCATCAACAGCATCACTATCATTAAGGTCAGAGGTGTTCATAAAGAGCTGAGCTTCTTCTTAAAGGTGAAAGGGACTCTGCGGACCGAGTGGAGTTTGGCAGCTCGTTCCACCACCTGGGGACGACTGAGGAGAAGAGTCTAGTAGACTTAGGGCCCTGTTGTGATGGGAGTACCAGGCGCCTTTCATTGGCAGAGCGTAGTGGGCGGGACGGAGTGTAAGCGAGCAACAGGGTTTTGAATTTGATGCGAGCTGCGACTGGGAGCCAATGGAGGGATATGTGCCGTTTTGGGTTGATTGAAGACCAGAAGAAAAGTTAGCTGGTCCTCAATTGTGACACCCAGGTTCAGGGCAGACTTAGTGGGTATGAGATCAGTTGGTCCAAGCTGGATGTTGATCTGTGGTTGCATAGAGGGACTGGCTGGGATGACATGGAGCTCAGTCTTGGATAGGTTGAGTTGAGTTGAGGTTCAGTTACTCAGTGAAACCAATAGTCAACATTTACTTCCTCTTAAGAAGTTAGCTTCTCTTTAACTCTGTTTAACGTTGGTTTGTAATGTTATGGATTCTACATGGACTGGCAACCAGTCCAGGGTGTACCCGCCTCTCACCCAATGACAGCTGGGATAGGCTCCAGCTCCCCCGCATCTCTGTACAGGATAAGTAGTATAGATAATGGATGGATGGATGGACTCTGCATAATGCACTAAGGTTACGTAACACTCGAAACATTAGCATACTTATTTTAACTCCCAGTCAAATATTTTTTTGTGCCTAACCTAGTGAAGTATTGACAGTTTCAAAACGTTATCCACGTCATCCAACATGGGGAAATTTTCGTCAGCGAGCTTTATTTTGAAAGTCTATCTGAACTTTTTCCAAAGCGGAGCCCTGCACAGGCAAAACCTGTGCTAGAGGGGAGCCTACAGCAAGGAATTTTAAAGCGTATTTGACAGAGTTGGAAGTGAAAACAGGTTGGACATATTAGTTTAAGTAGCTTGTTGACTGTGATAGGAGGAAATTAAGCCCTGAAACCGACGCACAAATGTTGCACTCTGAAATATAAATCTGGGTTGGGTAAAAATTTAAAAAGGCCCTCAGAATACCCTCCCTTCAGGAAAAAAAACCCAGCACGTTCCCTCTTTTGTGACCTCTCTTTCCCCTCTCATATTCTTTGTACAGTCGAGATAAGAAATGATAAGTCACTGGATGAGAACAGAAAGTGAAGAGAGCCTGAGACGCAGGAGTTTCTCACTGGAGATCCTCTTCTGTTTCACAGTGACTCTTTCTTCCTTTTGAGCTTTTTAGGGCATATTTTACACATCGAGTGAAAAAAAACAGAAAACGCAACACTTCTGCTTTATACAACTCCTTACCTTATTTATCAAAGTGTGATCGCACCTCCGTGAATCATGCCGCATGCTACGGCATGAATAGTATCTCACAGCTGGCCAGTAAAGATTCCCCAGAGAGAATTTAAACACGTTCACGGCGTTCAAGGACGCCTGCACGCGTGGAAAAAAACTTATTGAGATGTTTCTGCAGCCTCAAAAGGAGGAAGAAATCTCCAAGGAACCTCTTGACCGTCTCCATTTCCTCCTCTTTTTGTCCTCTCTTGTGTTTTCAAGTCATTATAGGCGAGCAGAGTGTCTGTGTGCATTAAATCAGGGAAGAGTGTGTCTGTCTCTTTCACATCTAATCGCACACCAGTCTGCTTCCTCCATTAGTGATACAGTAGCCTCTGGGCTTGGTGGGTATCTGTGTGTGAATCTGTGTGTGTGTTTGTGTGTGTTGTGTTGTTAAGAGTTTAGCCATGAGTCCTGTCAAAACCTAGAGTAAACACACACAGAAGCTCATTTGCTGGGGACGCTCGACAGCGAAAAGACAAGACAAACAAGGCGTGAAACAGAGGAAGACGTTACGCGGTACAACTGTTCGTTTTGTGTGTGTGTGTGTGTGTGTGTGTGTGAATCCTTTGTGTTCTGGCCTTATTTAGGCTCATTTACAGTAAACAGATGAGTTAGAAATTCTGTTTATCTGGTGTCAAGGGGGGAGTGGAGGGGATGGTGGGAGACGTGGGAAAGACTGAGAGGAGAGGCAGAGCAGCTCGGCGCATACAATGATCTATTTATCAATTCCCCATCCTCTTCCTCTCCTCTCCACCCATTCGCTCCTCTCCTCCTCCTCTTTCTCCTCCTCTCTTGACTGGCCTACTTGCTTATCCTCTTCAGAGCATTTTAAATTCAACTTAACAACACTTTCCTTTTGTTTTCTTTTTCGGCTGCTGCATCGTTCCTCTCCCCTTTTTTCTCGCCTTCATCTAATTTCTGGTCGATTGCTCATCTTCCCCGCTACAAATAAGATACAGTAGAGACAATTGGCTGCCTCTATCTCTTTCCCGTTATTACCCCATCCGTACGTGTGTGTAAATGTGTGTCTGTGTGTGCAGTTTGTTTCATATAGAAGGAAAAGAAAGAAGCAATGAGGACAATACAGGGGACTGTAATAACCGAGGTGTTGTTGTTCTCAACAGTACACTGCTGCAATGCTTTAATTAATGTCTAAATATAGAGTCTTAAATAAACGCTTAGAGGCTGATTTTGAAGAAATACACGGCAATTTCCTGTAGGCATATTGTTTAATTAAAAATGTTATTTTCTGAATGTGAGATTATGTCGGTCCGTAAAATGAAAACAGCCAGAGAGAAAGAAGGTGAGGAAGAGGAGGAGAGAGTAAGAGAAAGGTGTCTCACCTAAAGAGTGAACTTTTAGAAAAGTCTACAGCCACTGTTAAGCTCTGAGCTAAATGCTAACAGCAGCCTGCTAACATGTTGACAGTGACATGCTAATGTTCAGCTGGCATAAGGTGTAAAAAGTGCACCATCTTGGTATAGCGTGTTAGCTAACATTTGCTAGTTAGCACAAACAAACAGCCGATGTTGAAAGGAAAGTAATTTTGCAGGTGATTATTTTTATTGACCTGGGTTAAGACCAAATCACTGTGACAAAGCTCTAACAACGACGGTGACCTCAGTGTACAAACAGGCTGAGATAACGTCACAGTCTATTGAGATGTTGTCAGTTTTTCCCGTTGTACTTAACATTTAAAGTCAAAATCGCAGTTCCAACCTATCTGACTTTTCTGCTGTGCTAATGTCATGTCCTGTTTTGCTTTGCTAACGTACTTAAAAAAACAAATCTACCCGTTAGCTCTCATCGCCAATCGTACTAACATTAACACAGTTCAGCCCTCAAACATCAACAACACAATCTTACTGACCTACCTATACTAATAAACCACAGTCATAGGTTATAAAATCATAGTCTTTGTTTCAAACCAATGCTAACATTAATTTAGAAGCAGTGTTGGCTAGCTAGCCTCAAAGTTAAGCAGCGTGTAGCATTAGCCTAGCTATAATGCTTTGTTTACAGAAGCTGAATCCAGAACTTTGTTTGAGCATATTCGCCCAAGCCCCTCTCCACTCTTTAATGTTACTCATCAACCCCACAAACATCTGTTTTACTTACGTTTAAAGATGTATAAACGCAGGTCCAGCCTATCTCACTCTGCTGTGCTTTTGTACTGTTTTGCATTGCAAAATCAAATGAACCCAGCAGCGTCATCTAACGGCCATAAGCTACTAACTTAAACACAGTTCAGCCCTCAAACATCAACTACACAATCTAACTACCTACCTGAATACTTATAAACCACAGACACAGGTTATAAAATCATAGTCTTTGCTTCAAACTAATGCTAACGTTAATTTACAAACAGTGTTGGCTAGCTAGCCTCAGAACTAAACAGCATGTAACATTAGCCTATACTGGCAGAGGAAAATGACAGATTAAGGGAAACTACCTTTAGAGAAGAATGTTTACTGAATGTTCTTCATAGTCTTTGCTTCAAACTAACGCTAACGAACATTTAGAGACAGTGTTGGCTAGCTAGCCTCAAAGCTAAACAGCTGAATCGTACCATTAGCCTAGCTAACTGCTTTGTTTACTGACGCTGAATATAGAACTTTCTTTGAGCAAATTCGCAATTTGTGGAAATCTACAAAATCCAAACCCCTCTCCACTTTCCCTGTTTGCTCCGCACCATTAAACTATATGTAGCCATGTGACCCGGGGATTTTCTAAAAGGAAGTTTTATTTTCCGATTCATTCTACTGAACAAGCTGAAAATGTGACTTAATTATGTAGTTAGCTGAAGAGATAATAAAACCAAGTTTTTAAATGTAACCTGTGGGAGGCATGGATGTCTGTAACCAATTTTACTGACAGCCAAAAAGATGTAGGCTACCTGTTGGCGGTAAAAGAGGAAAAGTCAGCAGGATTTACTCTCCGGGAGCCATGAATGCCTTTCCAGATTTCATGGCATCCATTCAATGGTTGTTCAGATATTTTAGTCTTTACAAAGATGTTGGACCATCATGAAAAAACAAATGTACTACTCCATATACAGTGTGATACTTTACTGCTTCTTCTGAATAAAGACACAGAAGCAATTTCTTTAAACAGCTGTAGTTTTTAGCAAAGGTTTCTCAAACTATATAATGCATTTGTTTGGGCCTATTTACTGCTGCGGATTAATACACATTTGGTCTGCTTATAATTTTACAGCTTCAGGACTTTGTGTCTGCCATTTTCTTTCACCTCACCCATTTAGCCACACATCTGTGCGCTGACTGCTTGTTGGGGTGGGTCGTATTTTGTTTTGCTCAAACAGATCAATAGCGAGTGTAGTGCTCACACCCCACTGACTCCATTTTCTGTTGACATGGAAGCCTTTGCTCGGAGCTCTGTTTTATTACTATTAAAGCTATTTTAGGATTTCTGCTGCATCCAATCACAGACACTCTTAGCATTTCTAGCTACTTCTCTGTCTGTCTCTTCTGTTTGTGGTTGCAGCTTGGTAGCTATCATGCTATTTAGGAAGATGACATCATCCTTCTTAATCCTGCGTGCGGTGCTCTGACTGGATTTCAGAGGTCAGGAATCAGGTCAGGTTTATGTTGCATCATCCCAAAAACAAAAAGACAGAGGCAACGATCACTGTAATGAATGAACATGTCAGGCGGTGCAACGGTGCGGCTCACTGCCGTGTTTTTAATACTTCTTTGGCACCGTTGGAGCTCGATGGCACAGAGGGATAAGATATATCAGGCCTTGGATACACAGACAGTTCTTGTAAGTGGGATCAAATCCATTGTTGGCTTAAGTCTTTTGAAAGGATTTGTAAAAAATAAAAAAATATATAAAATATCACCAGACGTATCCATTTAATGAGAGAGAGATGGGGGGAACGGGGGATTGTTGTGTCTGTGTGTTGTGATGATTTGTCGAGTTGTTGTGATAACCATTTGATCCTCTTGCGTCAGGGCTCGTGTGTGTATAAGTGTGTGCATGAGAGAGAGAGAGAGAGAGACACGACAAATCTGTGGCTCCTCATTTTCTGCCAGAATAGTACATCCTTCCCACAGTGGGTTTGTGTTTTTGTATGAACAAGCAGTAATCAGAGCAGGAGAACTCAGTAGGGGGGCAGGCAGAGAGAGAGAGTGGGTGTAATGATTACTGTGTGCTGCTGTTTGTGCTTTTCACAGAGAGAGAGAGAGAGAGACGAGGGGGGAGATTACACTGAAGGGATAACTCAAAGCTGATTGAAGGCCGTGGCGGGGTCTGATCATGTGACCGGCTCATGTTGATATTATAGTATCATAGTTTCTCTCAAACACCCGTCACTCATAAAGCTGCTGAGCTTCAAAAGTTCAAGAGTATTTTTAGCAAGTTGAAGTGCTTATTTTGTAAGAGAACAAAACAGGTGGATTTGCGCTCTTGTACATCTCTGTTTATCATCGTTCCTGCAGATCACGAGGCTTATTGCAGATCCAGGGACTGTATCAGAACAAATACGATGATTAGTTTGTAATTTGTACTCTCATATTTGCCAGGTGCTCAGTCTGTACGCATTAGTTTCTCAAAGAAAAGTGGTGTAAAAAAAACTAGAGACAACTTCTCTCTTGGAAAAGGTAACAAGAGAGAAAGATGAGCTAATACAGCAATATGACTCCTTTGACTTGGGTTGGGAAGTTTTCCAGCTCTGCAGTTTGCATACCAATCACCAGTGTTCCCAGCCTGCTCAGTCCCAAGTAAGTCTCAAGTCATTTGGTCCAAGTCTCAAGCAAGTCTCGAGTCATTTTTTCTTGGGCAAGTCAAGTCACAGGTTATGTCAAGTCAAGTCAAGTCGAGTCCTTAGTTAAGTCAAATCAAGTCCGAAATCGAGCCACTTTTTTCCCTCCCAAGATCCAGCACTCTTACCTGTAGCATCCGGTCTTTATAGAGAGAAAAGGACAAGGTATTAGAGGCTCGTCTAATATGATATTATTGGCCAATTTATATAACCTGTTCAAAGAGTATGACAATGAATTGTATCTGTATTATCTTGGCACAGACGCAGCCATGATGATGGTCTGGTCTGAGACCGAATTGAATAGTAACGAGTACGACTGATGAGGCTTCTCTTTGGGGGCTTTGATGTTGCGTGTTGCCATAGCCAGTCATCCAATCATGACAATCACATACCGGGGAGCTTTTTGAGTCGTCCAATCATGATTCCCAGTTTGTGCTGCATACAAACTTGATAGTTAGACAGAAACGTGACATTTTATATTTAACAGCTAATATTCAAACTTATGAACACACGCAAGTCATCCGAGTCATCATGCCTCAAGTCGAGTCTCAAGTCATTTATTTTTTGTCAAGTCGCAAGTCATCAAAACATTGACTCGAGTCGACTTGAGTCCAAGTCACAAAGTCTCAAGTCCACATCTCTGCCAATCACAACACAAGCACAGCAGAGAAAACAAGAATGATTCAACTCTAAATGTACAGGCCTGCACTCATACGTCCATATTCAGATGCTGTTTGACGTTTAAAGTGCAGGTTAAAGGTCGTCTATCAGGAACAGTTTCTATAACGACAACTTCAAATATGTTTTATGTTTTAACAATTGTCCTCACACCAAACTGTTACTATGAGACAGCGGCAAATGACAAGTCACATAACAGTGTTGGATGCTTCTCTTGTCTTTGACCTTTGACTCTTTGCCTTTTTTTTCCTGTGCACTCGGTTCAACAGCTACAGGTCAACACAGCCATTTCTTTAAGTGTCAGACACAGCTAAAGTGTGCATACGTACTTGTTACACCTGCTAAAATAACATTGTTGATCTGTGGGGATGTTCACAGTTTGTTAGCATGGACAGCTCTTTACTGTGACAGTGGTATAATAACAATAAAGCTTGTTCCAGGTTGTTGTGGCTACTCAGAGTGCTAGCATCAGGCTAGCAGATGTGTCTTGGTATTAAAGTGCCTTCAGATATTGAAATAATTTCTTTACGTTAATAGTTTTAGCATGCGTCACATTCATTCTTTTCCTGTTAGTGCTCCTCCACGTATTTCAGCTGCTGTCAGTTAGACCACAGAGGTATTCGGTACCTCTCTCTACCCAGAAGCTAAGGGGCTATTTGCAAGTTTATTATTTGGTTTTGAGTGGGTTTGAGTGTGCTTGTTTTGGGTCTCCATTAAAAATAATTTGTGCCAATGCAACAACTGAACGGCGCCCCAAAAGGTAAAGTTACTACCTCCTGATTGTGCAAAATGATCTCCTCCAATCATCGCAACTGAAGCTTCTTCAGCAGGAATATAAGGTTCCTGTTCTATTGCAATTTTCAGCACTCTTAAGTTAATCTTTTTTTAACTATGGCTTACAGAACCTGAGGACCCAGGACCCAACACGGACCCGGTTGGGACTCGTTCTATAATCCTCAGTTCCGGGTCTGTTCAACATTATGTGTAATACCCAAATGGAACCGTTTCATGTGCTTAATGAACTTTCTTGGCGGAGGATGAGGACTAGCGGTAACTTGTTGTACTCAGCTGAGAAGTCAGTGCAGATTGGGCCTGTTTTGCCCAGCCGGGGTCAGGTCTGACATAACTCAGTTTGGGCCCCAGCTTTCAAATAATAGACAGGTCCGGTTTGGTTCCGGGTCGCACAATTACGGGTCCCTTAGGGTTCGGGCATGAAGTTTTGGACCTGTGAAGACCTCTAGTGAACGGAGCAGGTAATAGTCAGGAACATTCACCACAAGAGAGTAGGAGCGGTGATGACATTTATATCATGCGACAGGTGCAAAACCAGAAGATGACACATAACGGGATGATTAAAAACATCCAAGGTTGAAGAAGAAAAATTTGTACTTCGTACTTTTGACGTCACGTCCTGTCTCAGGAGGCCCCACCCCTCTCCGACAGGGAAAATCTCCTGCTTTGAGAGACCTGTGTGAAAGGGCAAAAGTCAGAGCTCTACTTAAACTGTGTGTCAGTCCATCCCGTACAATATTCAACCATTACACTAAAAAGTGTTGCTCAGTGTCAGACAAAGTTCTTGGACAGTCTTTTGGTGTTTCGCCAAACATTTAAGAAACTCCAGAGCACAGTTTTGTATCTCTTTTCCTCGAGGCTTTAACTCATGCATAAACAATGTTTGTAAAAAAAAAACCTGACTCAGTGACACCTCAGGCAAGTCCTTCAGGGGGGAGGAGCCTAATGTTCTCGCCCTTCTACTACAGCTGCAATAACCTGGAAGAAAGGCTGAGCATGACGCTCCAAAACAGCACAGTTTATTTATGGTGCTCTCTCTCTCTCCGTGTGTGTGTGTGTGATGTTTGGGAAGCTCCCGACACGATGAGCTACTGCAGCTATACTCTTCTCTCTGCGTTGGTAAACGGGGGGAGGAGGGTGAGAGAGAAATATGGAGAGAGGGGAGCGGGGTGACAGTGGGGGAGGTTGGTGTGTTTTCAGCTGATCCACTTCCTCCCTGATGTTGCCTCTCATTTGTCTTGGCTGGAAAGTGAGTACAAGGCTGGAATACTGATGACTCCTCCCTCCTCCTCCCTCTCGTTCTACCTCTCTCATCCTCACCCCCTCCATTTATCCTCTCTACATTCTGTCTGCTCAACTGATTTCCTGCCTCCCATCTCTCTCTCTCCCCCCCCTCCCTTTTTTTTTTGTACCCTCCTCATCTCGGCTCTCTCCTGATGCAGCTGCACTCCGTCGACCCAAATTTCCCATCAACCCCTCCTCTCCTCCGATCCATCTCTCCATCTGACCTCGCTCTACCTCTCCCGCTGCTCAGTCTATCACTTACCGGCTACATTATCCCGCTCCGTTCCTGTTCCTTCCTACCGATCCCTCCTCCTCCTCCTCCTCCTCCTCCTCCTCCTCTCGCCTTCAGCACCCTCCTTGTCTTTTCTGCTTTAGCTTTCTGCGCCGGCCCTCCCGTCCTCCCTCGTTCGGTCTGCCTCCTGTCACCTTTCTGTTTCTCTTTCTTTCTCTTCCACTCCCTCCGGTCTGTACGAATTAGTTCCTGGTCTATGTGGGTCACGGGGGTGATGAGACGTGAAATCAGAGGTGTGTATATGTGTGTGTTCCTGTGACAGAGAGCGAGGGGGAGTAACCGAGAGGAAACAGGAAGTATAGAGACGGGACAAAAAGACGACAGGACAGCTCTGAGCTGTGACTCAGAGCAGGTGACGTCCAGCCGGCTCTTGAGACATCTGAACAAGGTCCTTAAAAGCAAACATGCTCTGAGGACAAAGTGAACACCCACCTCCTTTGTAGCTTCAACACCTGAGACACTTTACTTCAGTTTGGAAGTGTCAGTATGGACAGCAGGGCTTAGTATCTGCCTTAAAGTAACGACAGTTTTCTTTTTAATGGCTTGAATCATTAGTAATCTTACCTTATATTCAAACAGCCACATTTATAGTGAGAAGCGATTCGATCTTAAGCACCCAAAGATGAAGACCCCACACCTTTATTCATGGAGAAGACAGTGGATAGTGTTGGAAACGGGGGAAGAGAGAGTGGGGGTTGACAGGCGGCAAAGGGCCGAGTGTGGGAGTTGAACCCGGGGCCACCACATCGAGGACTGTGGCCTCTGTACATGTGCCACCGATTTAACCGCTGAGCTAAACTGGAGCCATGACAGCTCTGATGCCAAAACTTTGAAAAGAAATAAAATTCAGACCCTTTTTGACCCCTAAAATGTAACCCCTAGTGAGTGTGAGCCATCTGCTCTCATTGTACACAACTGAAGCCAAAATAGCCCTCGTGATAGACGCTGCCATCTTGTGATGGTGACGTCATTTGGAGCCAGAGTTCCGCAGTAGAGAGCCGCAGGTGGAGCCGCTGTAGCCACTTCCTCTAACCAAAACACACTCTTAACTTACGGGTAAAAAACGCCCTGGTAAGGATCCTGCACGTCGGTGTGTTTAACAGCAGAACAGCTCCGTGTGTCGGTCTGAAGCAGACACTCACAGGTATTGAAACTTCAATGACTTCAGTGATTGTTTTTGTTACACTTCCTCTCGCCGATCCTCCTCTACTCGGAACAGATCGGCTGCAGGAGCCAGATTTGTCAACAGAGCTGTCAATCATCCTTTTTACAGCATCAAATAACTAATTAGAAATAAACTTGTCAGAAAAATGAACACTTGGACGTAAATCAGCATGATAAGAACTAACTATAATGACAGAAACCATGTTTGAGAAACATTTATTTGGTGTGTATTTTGATTTTATAGTTTGACTCATGTCCCATCTGTTAACATGGAGGAGGCGGGCTTTATGACCTATACTGCAGCCAGTCAGCAGGGGGCGATAGAGAGGGTTTGGCTTCACTTATCGGAAGCTGTCGTGTCGTCGATACGAAACAAAAGTCACAAAATTCCAGTCACATTTTAATCACAAATGTGTGGTGGTCTCTGGTTTGGATGGTCACACGTGCTCTACAGTCTACAGGCTGCGTTTGATGTCCTGCCAAATTGTTGGAAATTACATTTGAAACCGCTTGCTGTGAAATAGCAAAATGAGCACTTGTGTAAATTAGCAGGGTTAGAACCACAGATGCTATATAGCTCACTCCAGCCCAACAGTTGTGTTGTGCACGGCACCTGTCAGATCCACAAGCAGCAGCTGTGGTTGACGTTCCTGCAGACAGCAGGCAAACTGCACGCTGCTTCAAAACTTGCAACATGTGTAGCTTTGTGCTGCGTGAGAAAGCTGCACATTTAAGCCCCAGTCACACCTGTGTTATATTCATGCTGTTCAATCACGACCCTGATACACCACACATGCCATGTGGGTGGATCACTTTAGTAAAGGTGCTCACTGACACGGTTGGAACACATTTGTGAACAAACTTTGAGAGAAGCCTTTTGTTTGCAGAGAAAAGTCTTTGATCTTTTATTCCCTTCATAACAAAACACTTTGCATATGTGCGTCATGATACAGGTGTGTAGACTCCTGCACACTGCCTACCTGCATTGTAATCTCTTACAAAGTCTCTGTTTTAGAGCTTGTTTGTTTGTGACAATAAGATGACGTCTTAAATATGAGGAGGCTGTAAATCTGAAACGTTCTCCACATGCAGGAGGAAGGCTTTATATAAGAACATGAATTTACTGTTTGTGAAAGTCTCTTATCACTTCAACATATGACAAATGGGAGAAAAACAAAAGTGTTTGTATTTTTGTTCTTAGAGACTCGGATGAGAAGGGAGGCGGGCTAAGGTGCTGCCTCAAACTCCAAACTCAAATCCGTCGCACCATTATAACAAGAAATACTCTAATATAACATCTCTTAATGGCTCGTGCTGTGCAGGAAAGACTTGCTACTTTAAGACTTGACTCCACACAAGCAGGGCTTGCATGATCAGAGCTTGAACATTTACACACATGCTTATTCGGCCCTATGCTTTAACGTAGTAATCTTGAACATCTCAGTGTTGTTCTCTTTGGCGGCACCGATGGTGATAAACAGTAATTGTGGGAGCACACTTCCCAGATATCCAGACAGTGTTGCATGTGTGACGTCCACGGTTGGCTCCGGTTGTAACTCTTGATTTTCCTCGCTGACGGTCGCTTCCCTTTTCAGACTGTTTGCCTTCATCTGAGCGTCGAGTTTGTTTTCTTTTCTTTGGATTTTCACTTATTTCTGAAGTTGTATCTGTAGTCATTGATCTTTTCTTTGTTTGTTCAGCCATAGTAGATTACTGTTTACTCGCAACACTTGCAGAGAGCGGAAAAGCAGCCGCTTAGCTCCGCCTACCCTCTCTGGCAGACCATCCACTGCTGGGTGATGGAAAACGTGTCACTAACTGGGCGCCGCTTGTAATTTTTTTCCTCGAAAGTTGCCACAGACACCCAGTCTGTAATACTGCAAATGCAAAGGCTTTTATCAGTGGGCCATAGGCTCAATCACCATTGTGTTACCTCATTCAGTGATAGATAGTGACTTAACAGACATTTATTTAAATGAAAATCTTCAAGATAATGTCTTTAAACACATTGTTCCTCATAATGTAACACTGTGAACAACATTTCCGTTGTTGCTCAGTCAGGAAAGAATCACTTTCCTCTCCAGCATCACTGTGATTTCTTTCTAAATTGAAAATGATGTAAAATCATGATTCATGTATTACAATTTCCTGAAATCGCTCTCTCGTGTCCGCTTCCCATTCAGGATGACTGGAAGTGAAACACGTTTCATCCTCCATGTCACCTGAAATGCCTTCTCTCCGCTCTCTGTGCTCCCATGGTGACCAGGTTTGTTGATGCCTCTCTCTCTCTCTCAGTGCTCAGTAACAAACGACGTGACTCATGAAATATGTCATCAGCGTTAGCACAGAGGTCCAGAGGAGCACCGCATCTCACCCCACGCTCACGGACTCCAATCGATCACTTGATGACCAGCGTTCTGTTGGGCCGTGAACGCAGCGTCGTTTGTTGTTTGTTTCCTTCATTTGAGCTTCCGTGTCACAGGCTGACTCGCTGATCGACGGCTTCGTGCGCGCTTTGATCGACCGAGTGCGCCTCTCAGCTGTCACCAGCAGGCTGTTTGTAGGAAGCAAAGTGAACAAAACAAAGCAAAGTTTGCTTTCAACACGACGTTAACTATCCGAGGAGAGCTCTCGCTTTCCCCGGGATGATCTGTTGTCGATGGGATGAGGTTTGACAGCTCAGCAGACAGTCTCTCAGCCTTCCTCCCTCCTCCCTCCTCTGCAGCAGGCAAAGAGCAGCCATGAGGTTCTTCCCCTCACGGCTCACTTTTACAATCTCTAGATTTAATGAGCGTCTGCAGCCAACAGTTGATGGTCCACTCATGAGCAAGAACTTGTTTGTTTTGATCACGCGCCATCTTAAGGACTTCAAAGTTGGATCGATTTTCTCTTTGGATGGAGTGGCAGGAGATCTCCGCAGCAGCCACGAGGAAGGAAACTTCCTCAAATGTCAAATAAAAGTTGTAGTCACGAAAAGTAAAGGCCTAATTTTACAGGAATCAATGAGCGATGGAGAATACAGAGGGAGGAGATCATAAAGGCAAAGAGGTCGTGATGATCTGTGGGAGTCGGATCATGGGAGCCGGATAAACTGGCTCAGATCATGACTCACGCAGCAAAGTTTGCTGCTGTGAATTAAACTTTTACTTTCACACATTTTCTCTTTATGTTGAACCTTCAAAACGTGTTGGCGCCTCAGGAGGTCCGGCTGCTGGAATGTCGTGCAAAACTCACATTTTACACGTTTCAGATCTACAGAGAGAAAAGTTGTTTAACATCTCGCTTGAGGGAAAGGAAAGCTTCGACTGATGTTCTGATGCTCTTTGTGTTCAGGTTCTTTAATAAACCAAAGTATGACTGCAACATGGGTGCCTAAAACCTGCATCCTTCCTATTGACCAGCAGGGGGCGACAGAAAGAAGTCTGACTGTATGAAAACTGATAGAAAAACGAGCCATCTTCTCACCTGGTTTATTACCTCAGCAAACACAGGATCAGTTTATCGTCTCAGATTCAACAACAGTGAAGTAGATGATCGAGTAGGGTACGCTTTAGGGCGTGGCTACAAGTGACTGACAGGTCCCTACCATGGCTGGCTGTCATCCAGGAGAGAGACAAATTTATCCAATCTCTCGTCCAGATAAAATCAAACCAAGATGGGGACGGCCAACATATAGAAAATTTTATATATCACAAGTCATCAAAACAGTGACTCAAATCGACTCGAGTCCAATTCACCAAGTCTCAAGTCCACATCTCTGAAATGAGGGTCCACAAATGGCGATGGCGTCTTCATCCACTTATAGAGTCTTAGATTGTAACTCTTCTGCATTATTTGCCTAACCGCACAAAGTGAGCTGAAACACCTCATTAAAACCCTCATTAGTTAAACACACCTTGTTGCCTCTTTAGACTCAAAGCAAAACTAAACTAACACTTATATTATTATCACTGTGAGCCAGTGTTTTTCACTGTTGCATCCAAATGAGCTCCTTTCAGAATCAGTTCTGGGTTTTGAGGAAATAATAACATAATAAAAGCCAAACATGTGGCTCAAACTCGTCTGTGTGTTGGGGTCTAAACAATGGGACATGTTGAACACAAGGGTCAATGTTGTCCGATTGTTTCCCTTATTGATGTCTAGTCTCTCATTTGTAACTCTAGTTTTTCTGTATTTTTGAGCTACTTAAGTATTAGTGTTTCTATTTTACCATGCTGTTTGTTTGTTTGTTTGTTTGTTTGTTTGTTTGAGTGGGATGACAAGCACCAAATGATCGGGAATCCGGCGATCAGTGCATTGAGGACTGTAGTCTCTGTACATGGGGTGCCTGCTCTATACAAGTGAGCTAAACCAGCGCCCCATAACCACCATGACACCGCTTATAACATCCAGCTGACGCCCTTTCAAAATAAGGTTCTTGATTGATGTCCACTATCTCATTCATAACTTATTTTCTGCTTCACTCATCCTTTTATGAACCCTTAATTCGCTATTTTATTATTGTACTCTTTCAGCTGTTAGGGTCCATCGGGGGCGCGTTTATAAGACGCTAAAATTGCTCTAAATTGGCTGCTATGTTTGTCGGTTAATCTGAACAAATTCCTTTGGAGAGGATTCTCAGTTTTTATCCCCCAGAACGGAAATAATGAAAAGCCTAAAACAGAAAAGAGGTCGCGTTTATTTTCAGACGTTTTCAATCAGCAGAGGTAAACAAAAAAATTACTTTCAATTTAGTCTTCAGCTTTTTAAATCAAACAGCACGAATGTTTGGTTCCATTAAGTGATCGTCATCATTACACCAAGGTGAGCTTTTTATTTAATTGGTTTAAAGCTACTTTTCTTTCAAGAAAAAGACATTAAAATGTTTTTCCTCTCACCTTGGGAGCTCTCGATGAACTGTGATGGATGTTTTTGTGATTTTTCTGCCATTTAAAGACACAGACTGTAACTCAGGGGCATCTGATGACCCTGAACGCAGCACAAAGTTACATTTTAAAGGCTCAACTGTGACGCCTTTTTCTAAATATAACCTGCTGTGTGTCATTTCTGCACAGAGACAGAGGCTCAGCGTGCACATGTAGTTTAGAGTGAACTACACCTTTAAATTGACTCTGGCCGGTACATCATGTAACCGTGGCCTCGTGTCGTTATAAATAACAATCCTCTGTAGTGTCATTCATCTCCATCCACTCGTCCATTCTCTTTGAGATCTATCGAATCTTTTCGCTCCATCCCTCCCTCCTCTGTCCCCCACATATACTCCCCTTCCTCCTCCTCTGCCCCACTCTCTGTAATTCAGATTATTTTAATTCATATTTCATCCTCCGCGGTTTTATTCCAACGTGTTCAATTATTCACGCCTGTTTTAAAAATGTAACAGAGGGAAGGTCACTGATCCGTGCTGGCTCCTTTCTGGCTCATACAAGACGCCGTGTACACACACACACACACACACACACACACACTCACAAACACAAAGAAATAAACACACTGACACAGAAAAACACAGAAATATCCAGAGAAATAATGCATGAAGTTTGAGACCGAGGTTTCTCAGAGTGGTCATGTGCGAGAGCAGGATGACGTAAACAAATGGAGAGAGAGAAAATACAGTCCAAGAAAAAGACAGGTGTGTAGATCAGGCGTACTAGCTTACAAGAAAAGCTTAATAGCTAACAAGGAAAGTCAAAGTAACAGAAAATTGAGAGAAACACGGGGCGCTGGTTTGGCTCAGTTGGTAGAGCAGGCGCTCCATGTAAAGAGGCCACAGTCAGAGGCACTGATCGCAGGCTCGACTCCCAGGCCTGCCGATCATTCGGTGCCTGTCATCCCCCACTCTCTGCTCCCCACACGTCCTGTCTCTCTTCAGCTGTCCTATACAATAAAGGCAAAAGCCAACAAACTGATCTTAATAAGACGGAAACACAAACTAAACAGACTCAATTACCACAATGTTGCCTGAAACTGGGGGACAAAGACAAACCTGGCAACCCAGAGAAGGCCTGTGAAGAATATCTGGTTCCTGTTTCACTTCAGCCTGTAGAAGAAGTTCTCCCACATTAAAACTCAAATACCCAGAATTCTTTATACTTTCAGACCAAAGCATAGTTCAATATTTACATCAAAATGTTTCACTGTCCAGACAAACAGCAGCAGAAAAACACATAAAACTGTTATGATACAACTTTTTAGATTTCATGTTTCTTCCTGATTTGTTTCTGTTATAATTCTTAATGGCCCAATCCTGCTCTAAAGCCGAAGCACCCTCACGGACTGTAATGACATCAGGCGTGCAGTCCGTGAGGGTTTGAGGACGCTATAAAAACAAGGAATGACATCACACGTTGCCTGGAAACAAGATGCGCCATTCAATTTATAAGAAAAAAGCGTGCTTCCCGTAATAATGATAGTAATATTAATACATTTTATTTGTATAGAGCTTTACATTTAATGTATAAAGAAAATAAAAAGTTACGACATAAAATGTATGTAATTGTGCGTCTTACAGTGTTTACATATTTTAGCAAACCATCAAACATCTTAAATGTTCGATAAGTGACCACAAACATGATGAACTACATGTTGTCACTTACAGATAAACTCATTTACGGTTCCTTTCACCGTCCACGCTTGCTTTGTTTACATGTTGTGTTTTGTTCAAACTTTATTGAATACTAATTAAATATACAAACATTTGTTTTTTTGTGGGGGGCTGGACAATTACGTTTGTATACGTCACCATGTTTGCTATGAACTATGCAGACTCATGGAAAGTCTGTATTGTGGTGGTAAAAAATCTGATGTGACAGCGGGACAGCACTGAGGCCAGAGATACACTTGCTGCTTGGCCTTGCGTTTGTGTACAACCGGCTTCGTCATGAACTTAATTGTTCACATTGGACACCTCTAGAGGGCACACCAGAGAGCTCAGGCTGTATGCAAGTACTGTATGTGCGGGATGTAATTAACAGACATGGCGAAACTCGCGGAGGTTACTGTTATGTTCATTCTGAGATCACGGCAGAAACAGTGACGGCTTTTGTGTGTTTTCAGTGGTCAGAACACACCGTCTGCACATCTCAACTCTGTTTCTCCAACATGTTCCTCCGTGCATGGACATAACTGCCCCGGACTTGTTTACATGTAGTTTTGCAGGCTTCTATGTCGACTTCTAAAATGGAGCGTATCTGTCGCCACCTTTTCTGACAGGCATGTTTGTCTCTGTGCAGCAGCCATGACACAGATGTGGATGTTGCAGACTCGGTCTATCAGCTTGTCTTCAGAACTATCATAGTTGTTACATCCCCTCTGCCCTTTTGGCTCTACACTGCCCTTACCGGTCATGTGCATACTGCATCTTGCATACGCAGCGCTTTAATTTCTGAGGACGTGCAAAGCTGACGCTCCAAACAGACGCAGGGAACGCGCAGCAGAAATTAATATGCGTAGTTAAAAGCAGGTATATCTCAAGAATGAGCACTCACACACTCACCGGGAATGCGCCTCAAAGTCTTTAGATTGGGGTTCAGCCAATGTAATATAGTTAAGTATATAGTCTTTTTTATTACATTCTGAACTATTTGTCAGGCAATATCTTTTAGTAAAGTTTGAACCTCCTGAAAAGGGTAGCAAAATATTCTCATGCACTTTGAGGGACAGTAACAGGATAAGATTTCTAGTGTAAGTAAAAATGTAAATGAACATTAAGAAGTCCAATAATCTATAAGAGATAAATTCAGATAACTCCCACCTTCATACATTTTCATTGTTTTATGAAACGATGATAAAAGAAGAATGAAATAACAAAAGGGCTTCAGAATATCTTTACGTATCTCTGCTGCCTCTTTCATCATATTACTCTCTGTATATATACACTGTATAAAAGGAGCTGAAAGTTTTTTCAAAAAGCAATCTCCTTCCCTTTAATAATGTATGGTTCTTTTTCCAGAGTTTTCCAGAGTTGTGGCCAAATCTTTAATCCAATTATAACTCTGGTTTACTTTGGTCTCTGCCCAACAGTGAGATCATGTTCTGAGTGCAATAAACAAAGATCCAAAGCAGCGATGTCTTACATAAGCCGTGTTTAACAGGCTGAAGTCCTGAACTACTACAATCTGTAAACCTTATTTAACCCGCTTTGGCGAAGCGCTCGCCCTAATGTGGTGACGTCAGGAGGGAAATGTGAGCTTTTTCAGAGAGAGAGAGAGAGAGAGAGGATTAATGAAACGAGGAGAGGAGGAGAGACAAGAGGAGACAGAGAGGAAATAAGAATAAGAGCGAGCGAAAGATGGAGAAATGTTTGGACAGATGCTGCATACTGAGCCAGCAGATGGTGGAGCTGGAATGAAAAGAGGAAACGAGGGAAAGAAAGAAGCAGAGAGAGAGAGAGAGAGCAAGAGAGAGAGAGAGAGAGAGTCATCTCCATAAAGTGAAAGATGAGGAGGAGGAGCAGAAAGAGAGAGTGATGAAAGTTTTGCAGGACTAAAGAAAAAGATGAGAAAGAAAGAGTACAGGAAGAATCACAGCATGCAAACTAACACACACACACACACGCATACATGTCTATAAATCTTTGTGAGGTCCACGTCTCCTCTATGCCTTGTGAGGGCCCCTACTTCCACTGTAGCTAGAATGGTGCAAACATCAAATGTTTCACTAGATGGGAGTACTGAGTGAGAATGTCACTTCAGATTTAAGAACACTCAAAGTAAAATAAATCTTTTTCTGCTGTAGTTATGAGGACCGGTGGCTGTTGCTAGGCAGATTTGACAACACACACACTTTTTTTGTTTTTGTTTGTTTTTAAGTGTCTCTCTCACAATAGGCAAGTGGTCTCATACTGCTGCTCTGGAGGCCATCTCTGGCTACCCTCCCCACTCCCATCCTGCAACCTGATGTCAAAAATATAATAAAATCCATTCATAAAATCATTTTTTTTGTGGGTGTTGTTGTTTACACCAGTTTAAATTACCCTTTCAAATGCAATCAAAATAAAATCACAATTCTATTTTTTAAAATGTATTTAGTTTGGTGCAGAATAATGGCAAAGGTCAAAGGTTCCCGTACATAACCAGTTTTTTGATGAAAAGAGGGCAGCTTCGAAGCTTTATTTGTTGTTTGTCTGTGAACAACAAAGATGTCTCTTTCCAAATCAGACAGTTTCAAGGAAGATGGAGTACAGAGGACGCATATCTCTTTTCCATAAAGCTAAGAACGACGATGAAGCTGAAATAAAGAACCTCATTTTCAGATGTATTGTGCTTTCATGTTGTACATGTAGCACAATACATGTAGCCGTGGCTACAGGCTAATTTGAGTTGAAGTACATTAACTCAAGCTATGTACTTTAGTACAATGTGAGGAATTTGTACTTTACTTGAGTGTCTCTGTTTACTGCCACTTTATGCTTCCACTCCACTACATTTCCAAGGCAGATATTCTACTTTTTACTCCACTACAATCATTTCATTTGAATCGTTTATTTACTTTACAGATTACAAGCTGCATCAGAGTCAAAGCAGCATTTTTTAAGTGAATTAATTTTATTTACAATTGGTTAAGAAAAACAAATAACTATTATTTTCATTATCTTTTAATCTGTAGATTAATATGCTTTGTATAATTTTCAAAAGCCCAAGATGACATCTCCAATGTTATGTTGTGTCTGACCAACAGACCATAACCCAGAGATAATCAGTTTACTATCATATTAAGTAAAGAATCAAATTGACACGAGGCTACAACCAGCATTTGTTGAAAAATTACTACAATGATTATTCAGTTGAGACAGTAGTCGTTAACTAATCTGTTCAGTGACTAATTGATGCAGTCCGAAATAACTTCTAATCAATTACTGTACTCACTGTACTTAAGGGGGACTTTGAGGCTTTTGCAGTTATGTATAACAGTAGATGTCATCTACTACAGTAAAACACAATGTCAATTTAAAACCAATCAAAGGAAAGATTAAATGCACTGTTTGATATATCTGTATCAAAAAGCTGAGATACACTATATTATAAACCAAACTTGGCCACATTAAGTCTTTGCTGTTTACTGATTCAAACCGATGCAAGTTTCTACTAATGTCAGGAGGCTAAATGGAAAAAATCACCACTCATATAATGGCAAAATAACTTTTTTATTTTAGTGCCATTTAAAAGTGCTCGTTGTTTATGTTTGGGTCTCATGCCCAACTCATCAAATAAAACTCTGGGATTGGAGGACGGGTGTGCTGCCATCCTTAGGCATAGCAAAACTCAAAAAACACAAAGGACTTTGTTGAACTGTTTTCAGCAGTTAACATTAAAACAGCTGCTGTTCTACACATCAATTCTGAACTTCCATGTGAGAGCTGAATTTAGAACCTCCTGAGGCAGTTTAAACACAACAAACAAATCATCTCAGTTCCAGCTTATTTTGAAAAAACCCACAATCATGAAGAAATCCGTTTCCTTTTACGAGTTGTGATGGCATTATATACTTGGTTCTTAACATCCCTCCAATCACGCCTGCAGAGTACCGGTTCTGCATCAAGAGCCTTTACACATTCCTCTTTACCAGGAACTCTTTGCAGAGTGATGTACCGACCCAGCTGTCGCCACACTGCTTCTTTTTCTTTTGAACTCCAAGGCCTGCGATGGCTTGTTCTCTGGGAGAGAAGTAATGGCTCCACACCTGAAACAGAAATGAGCAAAAAAATAAATGTAGAATGGTGCTGACATCCTCACAAAGTTAAATATTATGCAGTCCTCTGTATGTTATGGATGGATGGTTTTCTTTTTCTACTTGTTTATTTTTGAAAAAGACTAGTTAGATCACTGTACTTCATACAATACCCAATATTACCTTTACAACCTTGCCAAGTGGTGAATGCAGCTGCTTTGCAATCTACTACTGTCCATAGTAGACTAAAGCTAGTTTATTACTTATTCCAAGTCAATAGCTCTGTTAGGCATGTAGCTTTTTCAATCTGATACATAGTTGTGGTTTAGCAGCGATGTGAGGAGAGCTGCAGACAGGAGTCTGTAAAAACCTTGATAATAAAAAATAAACCTTGTGGATGTAAAATGTCCTAAACGGAGCAAAGTTCAGCAACCTATTATTTATTGGTGCTGGTGATGCAGTAAATATGATACACTAAAATGGATGATGCCGTTTCCATATAGTGCTTGCATTACCTTTGAAAATACAGGAGATCAACTTCACTTGTCATTTTTGGTTACTACTCAGTAGCTGTCTCTCTTGGCTGACTTGTAGCAACATATCCTTCAGTGCATGAAGGTTACCTGTTGTCTGAGTCCTTTTCCCCTTGTCTGGAGGTCTTGAGGGTGAGGTCTCTGATGTCATGTCGTGTGTTTCTTCTACAAGAACAAAACAACACCTCAGCATTAACTACAAACTATCATACTGAAAGATACAATAATACGCATATAACAGTGTTTCTGCATTGATTATGAAGTTGTGTCCTTACCATCTGAATCTGGAACTGGCTCAGAGTTGGCCTTTGACCTCTTTTTTTTGGAGGACCCTTCAGGAGGAGAAAAACAGATGAGACAATATCATTACATCGTGAAGTTACATATTTTCAAAGTAGCCACAAATGAAGAAAAGTATTAAGTTCATAAGACATTATAGGAAACTACAAGACTGTTACTTCACAGGAGGAAACACGAGTAAGACAGAAGAAGAATTTACCTGTTTTCTGAGTCCTTTTCCGCTTGTCTGGCGGTCTTGAGGGTGAGGTCTCTGTTGTCATGTCATGTGCTTCTTCTACAAGAACAAAACAACACCTCAGCATTAACTACAAACTATCATACTGGAAGATACAATAATACGAGACATAACATAGATATTTTCAAAAGTGTTTAGAGCTGAGACTAACTGAGAATCAGCAGAAGGATATTTTTTAATAAACTTTGACGAGGAAGCCAGAGATGATGAGTTAATTTTGATTCTGATCTCATCAATTTTATTGCAAAAGAAATCTAAGAAATCATTTGCATTAAAGGGTGCACAGCTCACGGACTGTGGTTTTTGATTAAGTTTAGCCACTGTGTTGAAGAGAAATCTAGGATTGTGTTTATTATTGGTTATTAGGCTGGAGAAATATGCTGTTCTAGCAGTATTTAGAGCACACTTAAGTACACAATCACGCCAAGCATGATAATAAACATCCAATTTAGATTTGCGCCATGCTCGTTCCATTTTCCTGCAGGCCTGCTTGAGATCAAGATTGGACAAGGCTGTTACTATTTGATGAAGATGGTTTTAAAACAAGAGCCTAAAATGAAGTTAATTTAATATCCTGGTTGGAGCTTAGACTGAAAATAGATTTGTAGATTAGAGCAACACCTCCCCCCTGTTTAGAGGCCCGAGCAACATGGGCGTAGTTATAGTCAGGAGGAGAGGCTTCATTTAATGGCAGAAAAGTATTAGGCTTCAGCCATGTTTCACATAAGCCAATAATGTCCAGCTCATGCTCAGTGATCAAATCATTAATCAGTAAGGCTTTGGTTGACAGTGATCTAATATTAATAAAGCAAAATTTTCGGGTTTTAAGCTCATCGGAGCAGTTTCCAGCGACAGGCCGTTCAGTGGAGCTTATGGTAGATCATTCAGGAATTGGAACAAGGTACCTTTTAGTAGTAGTAGTAGTAAGTTTTGGTTGCCTATGCAGGTAGGGATGCCGGGATATCGTAGTGATTAGCTTCGGTATTTTATTATGTAAGACTGTGTAAGGTGCATGCTGAGACATTTCCCCCACTGTCAGAGGTGGAGATCAAGATTAGATTATTATGATTTACACATTTAGAGGATGATTCAATTAAAAAGTGGCGAGGGAAGGTGAAAGTCTCAATATAAACTAATCAGTCTGGTACTCTGCGCTATGTCCCTGACTAACCATGTTAACCAGGCTAGTGGACTCCATACCAGCACTAACAGTAACAGTAACACTAGCAGGCTCTCTAGTCACCTGTCAAACCTGCTTCAAACACCTGTCTATATTGCTAGACAAAACAGCAGTGCCGACTCCAGTAGGATGAAGGCCGTGTGCTCTCAGCAGGTGGGGGCGACCCCAGAAAGAGGGCCAGTTATCCACGAACCTGTATCCCTGCTCCCTACAGTGACGCACCAGCCAGCGGTTCATAGCTGTAAGCCTACTGTACGTGTCATCATTACCCCGCTGGGGTGAGGGACCAGAGACAATTACTCGATGCCGACACATCTTACTTGCAGCCTGAAAAGTCCTGGCTAGGCTATCTTTTGTAATCTCAGACTGCTTCTGACGAATATTGTTGGCGCCAGCATGAATTACAATGTTGCTGTAGCTTGTGGTGCTGTGTGCCTGAGTTCCCTGTTTCTCCCTGCCTGGTGCCAGCACCCTAAGATTAGCCTCTATGTCGGAAGCTCTGGCCCCAGGTAAACAGTAAACAGTGGCTGGCGACGCTAACTTAACGTTGCGGGTAATGGAGTCCCCTATCACTAGCGTGTGGAGTTTAGTGGGGAGGCACGCAAGCCAGCCGGACTAACAACAGGGCTAGCAAGGACAGAAAACTGGTTAGCAGTTGGGAGGGGTGACTGCTGGCCAGGCCACACAACCGGTGACCTGCTCCTGCGCCCCCTCCCACGCCGCAACCAAGCAGGAACAAAATCCACAGCAGCTGCCTACGAGACTGAGCTAGTGCTAAGGCTAGCAGGCCTGCTATCAGGCCCGGGGCTAACACTATCTGCAGTGCCCGTGTTTCTGGCTGAAAGAAGCAGCTCTAGCTCACAGACACGTCTCTCTAATAGAGACACCCTATCAGTAACTAAAGAACAGCAAGCACAGGCCATCGTAACACTTGTTTATCGAGGCTGTGTTGACTGCGGTGAAAGGCAAAAAAGCAATGAGCTAGGCTAGTTTGAAGAAGCTAACCGGGCAGCAACAGACTACCCAGTAAAAGAAGCTCAATTCGACAAAATATGTACAGGTTATAAAGTCTAGCGTTAGCTAAGGTACAAAACCAGTGTGACTATGAAGGCTAAGAAATCAAAGAAGAATAAACAGCAAAGATAGACGGAGAAGGAGAGAGACACAGTAAACAACAGCTTTCGATCTCACGGAAGTCCCGATGTGCGTCACAGGAAGCGTCGTCACAGGAAGCGTGAAAGCGGAACAATTCTACTATCATAAAACAGTGTGTACTTCACAGGAGGAAACACAAGTAAGACAGAAGAAGAATTTACCTGTTGTCTGAGTCCTTTTCCCCTTGTCTCGAGGTCTTGAGGGTGAGGTCTCTGATGTCATGTCGTGTGTTTCTTCTACAGGAACAAAACAACACTTCAGAATTAACTACAACCTATCATACTGAAAGATACAATAATACGCATATAAATGGACTGTACTTATTTAGCGCTTTTCTAGCTCAAAGTTGCTTTTACACTACATGTCACATTCACACACTGATGGCAGAGGCTGCTACGTAAAGTGCCCAACTGTCAATCAGATATCACATTCAAAAGCAATCAGCAATTTGGGGTTCAGTGTCTTGCCCAAGGACACTTCGACATGTAGCCTGAGGGAGCTGGGGATCGAACCTCCGACCTTCTGACTGAAAGACAACCGACTCTACCACTGAGTCACAGTGCTCCTGCTTTTACCGTGAAGTTGTGTCCTTACCATCTGAATCTGGAACTGGCTCAGAGTTGGCCTTTGACCTCTTTTTTTTGGAGGACCCTTCAGGAGGAGAAAAACAGATGAGACAATATCATTACATCGTGAAGTTACATATTTTCAAAGTAGTCACAAATGAAGAAAAGTATTAAGTTCATAAGACATTATAGGAAACTACAAGACTGTTACTTCACAGGAGGAAACACGAGTAAGACAGAAGAAGAATTTACCTGTTTTCTGAGTCCTTTTCCGCTTGTCTGGCGGTCTTGAGGGTGAGGTCTCTGTTGTCATGTCATGTGCTTCTTCTACAAGAACAAAACAACACCTCAGCATTAAATTCATCATGACATAGGCTAATATTAAATGTGAATACCATCATAAATTGGTATTCACAGTGATTATTTCATTACTTCCTGACATTGATAGACAATATAATTGATGAATAAGAACAGTGAGCGAATAATCAATGATGAAAAGGAAATTGTCAGTTGCTGCTCAAGTAACTTCCTACCATCTGATTCTTGAGTGGATTTGGACGACCTCACACTGAGGACCTCAACACTTCCACTGATATGTGACTCCTGTACAGGTCCCACTTCGCAAGATGAGGGAACTGTTATGACATAATATACACAGAACAACAAAATCATGTCAAAATATCACCTCAAACTACTCAAATGTTTTAGTTTGACGATCAGTGCGCAGGACTTCATCTCCTAAGCCTCCTCCTCCTAAATAACTTTCATGCTTAACAACTCTGGCCAAGAACTCATGCGGAAATCTCACCTAAAGAGAAACGTCAGCTGCACGCATTGTGCACACACGCTGAAATGCATAATCATGTTGTTGTTGTCTGGAAACATGCAGTCTAATCCAGGGCCTGACATAAACTCTGAACGATTTGAAACTCCCAAGACTTCCAGCACACATCTGGTATTGGTTTTGTGCACGTGTCTAGTTGTATTATGACACTTGTGGGATGTTACAGACCTCCCTCTGCTCCAAGGGAAACTTTGTCTTCACTATCTGAATCCCTGTCTATGTTTTGTATGAGTGTGCTTGTTGTTATGGGGGATTTAAACTGGGACTGGCTGGCTCCTATCTCTGAACCTGTTAAATATTTTTGCGATTCTGCACACTTGACGCAGCTTATAGAATCTCCGACAAGGCCCAACCGTAAACATCCTGAAAAGTCAACGCTCCTTGACTTACTTTTTAACTAACTCTCCCCACAGATATAAAGCCACAGCCGTATTCACTAATGACGTTAGTAATCACTGCGTAATTGCTGCAGTGCGAGATACAAAGCTCCCGAAGAAACAACCACGTATTCTATACAAAATACATTTCAAATACTTCTGTGAGCAAGCATTTCTATATGATCTTTATCTATGTGACTGGGACAGAATATGCCTGATTCCAGACCCTGAAATGGCTCTGACTTATTTTAAATCACTTTTCTTGGAGGTCATAAATAGGCACGCTCCTCTTAGAAAATTTAAAGTCAAAGGACGTGACAATCCATGGTTTTCAGATAAACTCTCTGATATTATTCATGAACGAAATATTGCTTGGGCAACTGCAAGAAAATCCAAATGTCAATCAGACTGGAAACATTTGAGGCACTTAATAAATAGATGTATCTCTCTAATTGGAAAAGCTAAATCAGACTTCTATGTTAAAGAAATGACTGACATCTTAAATAATGCTTAATAAAGGGAATGTCCTCAGGCACGGAAAAATACAGTGCTTTACCACAATCATTAAAGGTAGGAAATGAAATCATTACTGATAAAACTAGTAAAGCTAGTATAGCTAAATGCCCTGAATCAGCATTTTATATCTTCTGGTTTGTTGTTTGAAAATGAAGCACATCTAGATCTCCCTCAAAATGTTCCTGAAGAGGAAGAATGTATGCCTTTTGATTTTAGTTTCAGCCCTGTAGACGTGTATGATGCACTTAAAAAGATAAATACTAAGAAATCAGCTGGTCCTGATGGTCTGGACCCATTCTTCTTACAGATTGCTGCAGAGACTATTGCTAAGGACGAGGTTATTGAACGTGTGACAACATATAAATATCTGGGTTTCTTACAAGAGGAAAACCTGTCTTTTAATAATCATGTTGAGAGCCTCACAAAAAAAGTGAAGAGTGAAATTCGATTCCTTTTATAGAAATAAAACAGTTTTTCTCTTGTAAGAAAAAAACTAATTCAAGCAACTTTCTTATCAGTTATTGACTATGGTGACATTCTTTACATGCACGCTACCTCATCTTCAAATCATCAAATGCTGCACTCAGTGTATCATGCAGCGTTGCGATTCGTGTGTGGTCTGGGTCTCCGCACCCATCACTGCATCTTGTATGAGAAAGTTGGCTTGTCTTCATTATATAATCGCAGGATGGAACATTGTTACATCTTCCTTTACAAGGCGTTACTACATGATCTGCCTTCTTACTTATGTTCTCTACTGTCTCCTAAAACTCTCACTGGCCACATCCTTCGGTCACATAGACGTATCATGTTTGTCATTCCTCAAACTCGATCTGTCTTTGGTAAAAGTGCTTTTAATGTCTTTGCTCCCTCGACTTGGTTCCAGCTGCAGGGTCACCTCAAACTGGAGAAATTAATTAACTTGGAAGTCTTTAAAAGCTGAATTAAGGAGTGTTTGATCAGTAAATGCAATTGTCCTAGTGCTGAATGCTATTGAGCTATTGGTTGATGAATTTCTCGCCTGTCTTAGTCAGTTGCCTGCTCAGCACTTGAAACTTTTATGTTGCTGTTTTTAGTCAGTTGATTGCTCTGTATTTGAAACTTTTAGGTTGCTGTCTTAAATCTGTTGTCTGTCTTGTGTGAAACTTTTTATGCGGCCGTCTTGGCCAGGACTCCCTTGTAAAAGAGACCTTGCATCTCAGTGGGATAATTTCCTGGTAAAATAAAGGTAAAATAAAATAAAAAATAAAATAAAAAGTTGAAAATGTATTTTTGGTACAATGAGAATATTCTACTTCCATACTCACTTTCTATGCCGAGGTCAATCTCATCAAGCGATTTGCCTTTGTAAGCCTCAGTCCCACTTTCTATCGCCATGAGCAGCTTGCTCATCTTTGCAAGCTGAAGCGTGTTCTCTGTTAGCCGGTAGTATTCACGATGAACACGGATATCATGTCCCATGAACTTAGCTAATTGATCCAACTCATTTTCTTTCAGGTTCATTATCTGACTCAGCGTGGCAACATGTTTCCTAAGGTGGGTTGACGTGAGTGTTTCAGGCCATCTTGCCCCACATGCAGCAGCATACTTCCTTAAACAGTCAGAGCCACGGAGATGGGATTCTGAATTTTGTCTGGCAAAGACAAACTCGTTACTGTCCAAAATGTCATTTTGCTCATTCCTTTGCTCAAGTAGGAAATCGAGAGATTTTGTCATCTCACTGGTCAGAAGCACAGGCACCTTCCTACCCCTCTTTCCTCTGATGACCAACCTTGTAAAGTCCTTACTTAAACTTTGTTCAAGTTTGGAGAGGCACTGCATGATATCCTCATTTGGTTCCTCTGTGACTCTGTTCTTGTAGGTCAGCAGAGGGATTTTTGCTGCCTCACCTTGCCGTCTTCTGTTAAACAGAATGATTTTTGAAAGGAGGCACTCACTCAAAGTCCTGTATGCTTTTGGGTTGGGTCCAACCAAGAGCTCCTGTCTGGCCTCCTCCTCTGTGGACTTCAAGACGTTATTAAGTTTCATCACATCTTCTGTTAGTGGAATCATGTCCTTTTTGTTCCACCTGTCCTCCTCTAAGTTAGTTCTTGCACGGCGTGACACATAAAGGTCCCACTCTGTGGATATCAAGCCTGAGAAGCTTCTGACTCTGGCTGCAGCCACTTCATCTTCCGCCTTTACATGTTGCCCAATCAGAATATCACAGGCTGCCTTTAGCGAGTGTCCCAGTTTTATTCCCAGAGAGGGTGTGTCATACCGGTACTTGGAATTTTTGAAGCCAGAGGCTTTTTTTGCTGCCTCAACAGCCAATTGAAACTTGGGAGGCACCAAGACATCTTTTAACATCGCCACTTTCTGGTCAATGGACTTAGCAGCGAGGACAAATCTACCTAACTCTCTCATCTTTTGACTGACATGACCATCCTTTGATCGATCACTACCATGTTTCTCCAGCAGTCTGTCGCCAAATTCACAAATGAGTGGGTCATTTTTTACTTCAAGGGAGACCTTATCAATTACCATTCTGCTCACAATCTCTGAGCACCTTTGCGACGATCGTCCTTTGTATGGTAAAAGAGATGAGGCAGCAGTTTGAACTCTTCGTCTTTGCTTCAACTGAACTTCAGGCTCACCTGTTGTTTTACGACACTGTTTCTCATGTTTCCATAGTTTAGCTCTTTTGAAGAAACCAAAACATATGTTGCATGGTAAATAACCATCTGGATCAACATGTTCTGTAGGTTGTCTGTAGGTAACGATCTCACCTTTACCCTCCTTCAAAACCTCAATGTTGTGGTAGTAATTGCCTTTTCTACGAAGATCCTCTAACATCTGCCGACGTTGTTTTGATTTTGGTGGATGACATATTGCTAGGGCCACTTCTTTTTCATCTTTGTGTTTCCGCTGAAGGTGCCTTGCCATTTTGCTCTGTGGTTTTTTGCAGTAAACACAGTAATGTCTCTTGTCCCACTTTCGTTTTGGTCCTTTTACACAGGATTTCACTGTAATTTGGGACTGTGTCATTTCCTTACCCTCATCGTCACTGGTATCGTCTGTGCCACAGTCTCTGTCCTCCTCTGTGCTGCTCGGGAGTTTTTTTTCCAATGAGGGCTTTGTGCAGACCTGCGTAGAATCCTTCTCACTGTCTGAGGGCTCTGAGCCTGATGGCATGTAGTCACCATCCAGGTCATGGCTGGAATCTGATAATGAGACATCAGTAGCACAGTCCTCCTGAAAGAAAGAAATATAACTGTTTTAGTCTTGAATATGAAATAGCCATACCAATAACCACTCACTCAAATTTACAAGTTAACTTACGGACAAATTTGGATGAAATTTAATGAAGGAGATGCTCAAACAGCAGATCATCATCGTATATCTATTATCCATTTAGAGAATATTAAGGCCTGTTCAGCTGAATACATAATTGTATCAACAGGGGTCCGTTTCACAAAGCAGGTTTATTGAAAACTCTGAGTCTGTTAAACCTGAAATGAGGGAAACTCTGAGTTTTCCGTTTCACGAAGGGAGGTAACTTAAGCTCTCGGTCAGTTACCGTAGTAACAGACTCTATGAACCTAACCTGGTCGTGAGCAGGTTTTCTTCAGGACACTCTGAGCTTCGCTCCGTCTCCTCCCTCTAGAATATAAAACCCTCATTACTTCCTCATTCATTCAGCCCGTCTCACGCGTGTGTTTGAGCGGTTACTGAATTAAAAGAAGAAACGCTGCGTCTCTGTGCTGCTCTGACCGCTTTGCAAAAGTCTTTTATAATTATGATAAAAAAAATCAAAAGACAAATCTGTGTCAAAGTCATCATTTGTAGATTTTCCACCACCACTGCCGAGAGCGCTCAGATAAGACGCCGTAAGTTATTGGATTTTTTTTTTTTTTTAAACTAACACATTCAGTTTAATCAACATGAATTATAATGTATGTGAAGTCAGCATCATGTTAGAGATAAAGCTGATGCACATTAAAACAGCCACTGAATGATATTTAATCTGTTTCATATTTAAAATCTGACTGAAGTGAGGTTCAGCCATGAGCCTGTTCTGCCTGAGCCGCACCTTTCAGTGACGTTCTGGTATTTTATTCTTAACTGCTTCCATGTATGTTTTTTTCTCCCACTGCATTGCTCCTAAATATAAATTTTAACTTCCGGTCGTGATTAAGTATTAAATAAACAGACCAGTTCAAACTGACGCGTTCACTCGAGCCGCTTCTCTCTCTTTTGCAGCTGCAGCCGTGTTACTTTATGTTTCTAAAAACATGCTCGTATTCGCTGAACGTCCGCGTGAGGATTTCGAGCTCCGCTGGTGTGACGTAGGAGGACCGCTTTTTGTGTAACGTTGCCATGGTGACTCGTGGTATCGGGGTTCCATTAATGCTGGCTTTTTACAGTCAGCGTGCACGCACTTAACTCCGGCTGAACCGACTCAGAGTTGATTGAACTAACTCTGATCAGCTGTTCTGGAACCGAAAACGCAGAGTTTCCTATCTCAGAGTAGATCGACTCAGAGTTCAGGGTTAGACTCAGAGTTTGTTGAACCTGCTTTGTGAAATGGACCCCAGCACATTACATTTGGAACTGGGATTTGTGCCATAGTAAATACGCTGACCAAACAAAGATGCCTCTTAACCCTTTCAGTCCCAGTCCAAACCTTTTTTTTGTTTCGTTAATGCAATCATTTATTAGCTTCCCAACGTATTTTATTAGCTTCAAATGTGAATCTCTTTCAAAATAACCAGGACTGTTTGGAAAAAAAATAATTTGCTGTCAATAGTTGTGGTCAATATTTATGATGCAGTATCCTAACATGATGAATTTATCAAATCAGAGTCATCTGTGAAAACTATGAGCCCACAACAGCCTCACAAGCAATAAATAAATTACATCGACATGAATAAAGAACAAAGATGTTTTTTAGGGATGTCCCGATCCGATCTGCAGGATCGGGATCAGGGCCGAAATGGGCATTTTTTCACTGATCGGAAACGGCAAGTTTGAACGTGGACCCAGATCACAATTTGTGGCAGAACGCAGACGCGCGTCACGTTACTCTGGCAAACCTGTGGATAAAATGTCTGCAGTGTGGAAATTGGTCATTTAGAAAGCAAAAGCAGTCCAACGGCGACATGTAACATCTGCAATACGACCGCGAGAGGATAATAAAAGAGCTGCATTTAATACTACACATTTCATACGGCACATAAAAAACAAAAACACTCAGTTAAACAACAATTTCACTCAAGCAATAAAGGTAAATGCACTAAAGCAGCAAACACTCGCAGATACTCTCGAAAGGATAGAGAAATATCCTCGAGACAGCGACATGGCCAAACACATTACAGAGAAGGTAACTGAATTAATCCCGCTGGATAACCAGCTCATCTCTGTGGTAGAGGATCAGGGTTTTCTTTGTCACCTGGAGTTTTTAAATACCCGGTATGCCCTACCATCTCGGCATTACATTATATTGACTCCACTTTCGAGTTACAACGTGTCGGTATGCGCACTAGTTGACAGTATTGCTGAACGCGTGTGAAATAGACAAGCAACGCGTCCACGTTATTTTACGTGACAACATAAGGAATATGAAAAAAGCAATGGATGATATAGAGGTACCAAGAGTGGGCTGCATCTCACACACACTTCAGCTGGCTGTACACGAGGGTCTGCTGTCACAGTGCAGCGTCACAGACTCACCTGCTAACACATGGAAGGTGGTTGGCCAATGTTGCAATAGCATGTGCAGAATAAGAAAGAGCCATATGAAAGTATATACTCTGTTTCAACAAAATAAAAAAACCTATTAAGGAACAGCTTGGATGCAGGCACCTTTTTTCTTAATGCAGCTGTATTATCCAGGAAAATATTAGTGAAGGCCAAGTATCGGATCGGGACTCGGTATCGGCATTATCTAAATATTAAAGGACTCGGATCGGGATCGGGGTAAAAATAACCTGATCTGGACATCCCTCATTTTTTTGTTTTCTTCAAATGTGATCTGAAATCACCGAAACGAGTTATGAAATTTTGGAGATAATTTCTAGTTTTCACTGGCAAAGGACAAGTCTTCCTGTTGCACCCTAGATAAACTGACTACATGGGTGGGATATATGCAATAAAAAGAATGAATACTTTTATCCAATACTAGTTTCAGTTGCTACACACCACATCAGAATAAAAAACAAGCCAAAAGGAATACATACCACTTTGTCTTGTGCCTCTTTTTCCTCATTTTTCTTTCTGTTCATCATCTGTAAAATGAAAGGTTATTAAATTAACAAAAAGCAATGATGTTAGAGAACAACAAACAATGAAACAAATAAAGCATAAACACACTCAGTCTTAACTTTAACTTTATTAGGTCCACCTGTACAGTCTATTGTAATTCAACTCTTAAAAGGCTTATATTGTTCACTTTCTGGTCATGCAAATATATAAATTAAGTGATATGTTTATCAATGGGGTTATAGTTAAAGGTGGTGTTGCACTAGAATAGTGATCCATATTATTCTAGAGCAGAACTGCTCAAACCTTTTATGTTGGAGGGCCAAAACTGGAACTCGATGGTGGTTGATAAAGGTTGCTATTTAATCTTATAATTTTGAATTTTTACCTCATTTTTGACTCCTTATCAAACTGTTGACTTTCTATCTCATAATGTCTTTTAAATGTCATAATTCTCACTGTTTTTATCTCATATTTATGACTATTATCTAATAATTCATTTTGACTTTTTTATCTTAAGGAATTTTTAACTGTTTTATTTTTGAAAACAGAATCAGTTTAGTCCTGATGTCTCTATATGACCTACATAAGCAAACGAAACCATCAGCCATAAGATTACGTTTTTCTATTTATTCTCAACAGCTCTTCTGCCTGCCACCAGGTCCACAAGCTATATTTTCCCAGGTAGTTACAAGTGGGTATTTGTTAGCCCAGGGGTGTCAAAGATACGGCCCGCTTAAAAAAAAAATATATATATATAGGCCTATTTATATTTTTATAGAGAGATTTTTATAGACGTATATATAGAGAATTTGATGATCGTTTATCTGATCACGATATTAGGCATGAGCTGCCCTCACACTGAGGTCCGCTGGTTGAGCCGAGGAGCGGTGCTTAGACGCTTCTTTCAATTACGCATAGAGATCGCTCAATTCATGGCACAGAGAGGAAAGCAGGTGGCAGAGTAAGATAAGCCAGACAGGGTTACAGGTCTTGCTTTTTCAGTGGACATTACAGAACATTTGAATGTGATGAATGTTAACATGCAGGGCCGCAACAAACTCATCACAAACTACTCCGACAGCGCTCGTGCTTTATAAATGAAATGTGCTCTGTGGCAGGCGCAGCTGTCCCAGCACAACCCAGCCCACTTCTCCTGTCTAAAATCTGTACCTGTGGATTACCAAAGTACGGACACGTACAGGAACACACTGTTGGGGCTCATAGCCGAGTTTAAAAGTCGATTAACTGTCTTCACTCAGCTGGAGAGGGATTACGCACGTGAGAGAGGAACTCCGAATGGAGCTGATCAAACTGCGAGTGTAGCGCACCGTTAAAGTACGAATCCACATCTGATCGTTTGACATTACTTTATAAAAGACAGCATTTGCATCAAAGGTAGTCTGTATGTTTGGGACAACATATGTATGTGAGCAGGTATTAACGTGAGGGATGAAGTCCAAACTGCGCAGTCGGCTGACGCACGGACACCCGAGGGACATAATGAAAATCGGCACCGCTCAGAAACTAGTTCTTTAGATGATTTCATTTTTTAGATTATACTTTGTGGTTTTGATGGTGAGGAAACTACCAGCAACTTATTTATATTTCTATTTTTAACTGTCATTTAACCTTAGAGTTTACAGGAAAAATGATATATATATCATATTTTTTTATATTATATATTATTTAATATTATAATATATTTGATATCATACAAAGTTGCAATAACACACAGGCTGCCATATAGTGTGTTTTGCTCCCTTACGATCTAAAGTTACCCTTCTCTTCATAAACGAAAGTTACATTAGCTTAACAGCACTCTTCACTCAGGTAACAGGCTGGAGAATACAACAGTTAGCTAGCAAAGTTTCCAAACAAAACACAGGCTAACACAATCAGATAAAAAATTAAATATATCTTACCTCCATAAGTCGTAGTCTTTGTCCATGCTCTATCTGGTCCTTTGCTTCCATTTCCACTTCATATCTGGCAGCACATCGCGCATGATGATCTTTCAGTCGCTGAAGCCTCTGCGACTCCCTTTGCCCAGACATGTTCTTTGACGATACATTCAGGTACACAAGGAGAGTTTTGGACTTGTGGGACTTCATGTCGGAGGGACGTTTTACAATTACAAATCTACTACTTTTGAAGTGAATTACTCCTAATTAATCGCTTAATTATATATATATATATATATATATATATATATATATATATACATATATACACAATATGTTTTTTTTAAGCCTTGATTCTGAGTTAAAAAGTATAACATCTAGGATGAGCAGTTTTCCAGTTTAGCATAAAACACATTTTGTCAGTGAGTCTGCAATTCCCATATTTCCTGAATGCAGCATTCTCTGAAAAAACTGTGGGGTTCAGGTGCTTAATTGGCCTGACCTGCCTGTGACCTTTTGAACAGAGCCACAAAACACAGTAGTCTGTCATGAATTCAGGTTTAAGCAATATTCCAACACAAATTCATGATAACTCTCGTGAAGTGAAAAGCAATTTAGCACAATTATTCAAGTACTTCTTGCTTTATTTTAAATCATTGTAACTTGTAACCAGGCGGCTGCTTCAGTGCAGCCTTGGTTAATGGCCCATCAAGGGGAGGGGCCGTTCCCCCCTTCCACCAGCACTGCTGCTGCCTCAGAGCTGCAGAGCTGTGTGAGCTGCCCATCCCCCACCTTTCTCTGCTGCTCCTTCAAACTGCTTGGACTGACCAAGTTAATAATGATTAAAGTCTCACTGTTGCACTAACCTGGCAAAACAAAATCATGTCAACATCATGAGCATCCAGAATGAAAAAAATAAATAAATAATCTATTTATATATAGGCATTTTGGGAATATTAGAATATTGAAAATATTACAATCTGACAGCAAATCTAATGAACTAATTGGTTCGAAGTATTCATCCCCCTAAGGAAGCATATTTGATGAAAGTTAATCATAAATATGTTTCTAACCATTAAGAAAAGGACAATAGGCAGTTTCAGGTATTTTAACTGTGATACCTGTTTTATTGTAATAAACTATGGTGCAAGATGACTGATTTGCAGATGTTTAAAGCTGAGCTAATTTTAGCATTTTCCAGCTCATTCAAATGTATTTTTTTTAAAGAGTTTTAGCTTAAGTGCGGAACATTTCTCAACTCATAAAACAATCCATCTTTCATTATGTCACAACCAGGGCCTAGGGGAAACCCTGGTGCAATATGAAAAGGATGAGCAGTTTTCCAGTTTAGCGTAAAACACATTTTGTCAGTGAGTCTGCAATTTCCTGAATGCAGCATTCTCTGAAAAAACTGTGGGGTTCAGGTGCTTAATTGGCCTGACCTGCCTGTGACCTTTTGAACAGAGCCACAAAACACAGTAGTCTGTCATGAATTCAGGTTTAAGCAATACTCCAACACAAATTCATGATAACTCTCGTGAAGTGAAAAGCAATTTAGCACAATTATTCAAGTACTTCTTGCTTTATTTTAAATCATTGTAACTTGTTACCAGGCGGCTGCTTCAGTGCAGCCTTGGTTAATGGCCCATCAAGGGGAGGGGCCGTTCCCCCCTTCCACCAGCACTGCTGCTGCCTCAGAGCTGCAGAGCTGTGTGAGCTGCCCATCCCCCACCTTTCTCTGCTGCTCCTTCAAACTGCTTGGACTGACCAAGTTAATAATGATTAAAGTCTCACTGTTGCACTAACCTGGCAAAACAAAATCATGTCAACATCATGAGCATCCAGAATGAAAAAAATAAATAAATAATCTATTTATATATAGGCATTTTGGGAATATTAGAATATTGAAAATATTACAATCTGACAGCAAATCTAATGAACTAATTGGTTCGAAGTATTCATCCCCCTAAGGAAGCATATTTGATGAAAGTTAATCATAAATATGTTTCTAACCATTAAGAAAAGGACAATAGGCAGTTTCAGGTATTTTGACTGTGATACCTGTTTTATTGTAATAAACTATGGTGCAAGATGACTGATTTGTAGATGTTTAAAGCTGAGCTAATTTTAGCATTTTCCAGCTCATTCAAATGTATTTTTTTAAAGAGTTTTAGCTTAAGTGAGGAACATTTCTCAACTAATTAAACAATCCATCCTTCATTATGTCACAACCAGGGCCTAGGGGAAACCCTGGTGCAATATGAAAATGGGACTACCCTCTTCCTGGTCCAAGCACCACCAGCAGCAAAGCATTTTTAAATGGTTTTATTCAAAAACACATCTTGCACACAAGCATGCTGGCAGTCTGGCTGACCGAGTAGAGCCCACAGGAACTGGGAGTAGCCGGCCCTTAAACTCCTGGCTGCAAGGAAGGAACCAATCAGCTCCCTGGGCAACCTTCACGCAAACACACCTGAAACCAATCACACACACTCAGGTAACAGAGGGTTAGTGAAACAGATACAAGCCCAAACAATAGAAACATTCACAAGACCTCTAGGGTCATAACTAGAGATGTCAACTCTCGTTCACTTCAGTGACCCGGATCTTCGGATCTCGTTCAGCTGAACGATTCGTTCATTACATTCGTTCACCAGGTCGTTCAGTGACATTTCCGGTTTACCCGTAACTCACTCACTCTCACTCGTTCACAAAAAATACGGCTCCCATTGCATTACTGGTCTACTTGGCCCAACTTGCCCATTACAAAACCTTCTGACATTATAATTTCTAAATAAATAAATAAACATAGTTTAGTTTATGTTCATCTGTCAGTGGTTTACACATCTGTGAATTGACCTGTATACACAGATGCACCTAATCGGGTCGCTCGCTTCGTTCAGTGAACGAGAATGGTCTTCGTTCAGTGAACGAGAGCGAGGGAGAGACAGAGAGAGAGAGAGACGATCGGTCAAGCGATACGTTCAGTCGTTCTCCTAACCAATGATGGTGATTTGATACATTAGATGTGATACAAACAGCCCTCCTCTGAAACGCAATTGACTCGTGCTAACATCAATCAGTCTGGTTTCCTAAAACAAGAAGTGGGGAGCCGCGAGCGGAGCCAAGTGAACGAAAGGAACGACTTTGATGCATGAAAGTGAACGGATCATTCCGTTCACTGAAAAGATTCGTTCTTTTTGAACGAATCGTTCAGGACCGAAACATCTCTAGTCATAACACCTCCCCCCTTTTTAACATTCACACACACGAGTATGTTTGGGGAACAGATAGGAACCAAAAAGGTATTTAACGTTCTCTGATGATTATAAACATTAACTACTCCTTATATGTTCAGTATACAGGTCGGCACCAAACCCACAGATGGATTTTTACAATGTGTTTACAGCTGCCAATGTATGCAATGCTGTTACCTTGATGATAAATGACAGTTAAATATTGAACCTGTCTATAAAAAACAGATCCTGACATGTAAAAGGGACATCTATCATACTGTCAACTTAATTTAACTTTAAATATGGACAACTTACTGCATAATATCTGGACTACAACAACCACAGACAAGGCGCCACTGCGTAGTCACTACTATATATAAATGTTGCCAGTTTACACTTAAGCTGCAACCACAGGTGACCCAACAAAAGTGGTGTGCAGTTACCACAAAAGGTCACAAACTAGTTACTGCACACAAGTTTTACTTACAGCCACACATCACAAAGTGACCAAAAAAAAACAAAGCAGCCATGTCACACAAAACAAAGTTCATGTGCAAAGTATAAAATTAAGGGAAACAAACTAGAGACACACAAACTTTACTTGCCTACCAACATGGCTAACTCACCTAGCTAGTCTTCAGTGACTTGCTGAGCTTGAGGCATCTTTAAACGTTCTATTCATTGCAACATCGCAGACCAGGAATCTAGTCAACTGCGATACATTGAAGCATGCCCCCACTCAGGATTACCACCAGAAATAAGAAAGGCAAAATAAGGTGGCAAATTCTTGAACTTGACCGGCAGCTATCTGGTCAGGTTGCCCAGTCAGAAACACAACATACAGCAACAACAACAAATTAACAAAAGAGATGACCACTACACTTAACTGAAGGCCACTAATACAGACAAACTGAACCACGTCTACCTCACCTCATGGACATTCCGATTCATTCGGACAAGCCCCAAATTGTTAGGACCAGGGCCTAGGGGAACAAGTAAATCCTCTTCTCCTCTTCCTGTCCTCAAAGCACCACCAGCAGCGAAGCATTTTTAAATGGTTTTATTCAAAAACACATCTTGCACACAATCAAAAATGCTGGTAGTCTGGCTGACCAAGGAGAGCCCCCAGGAACTGGTGAAGACCCGTCCTTTAAACTCCTGGGTGCGAGGCTGGAACCAATCAGCTCTATGGACAACCTGCAATCAAACACACCTGCAACCAATCACACACACACCCTGGTAGAAGAGGGATATTTAAGCAGAGGCAATGAAAAGCACATATAGAAATGTTTATATGATCTCTGGGGTCTTAACAATTCTAAGTGCTGTACATAGGCACCTGGACTTGTTTCAGTTTGTTGAAGACGTTTCACCTCTCATCCATCTGCTGCTTCAGTTCTAGCTACCTGGAGAGGAGTTTGCAGGCTTTAAAATTCTGTGTGGGAAGGTCCACAAGAAGGCTAGAAAAAATGCAGCCAAAATTTCTCAAAATGGACATGTTAGCGTGACAGCAATGAGTGCTCACAAATGCCATGTTTTTGTTACATTCATGACTATACACGTTGTCTTGAGTGAGTGAGACTTTAGGTCATTGGGTTAGCGATGACAGTGATGTGCTGTGCCCGCAGTACAGACACTGAGCCTGCTATTCAACAATGGAATACATATTGTCTGGGAATAGACACATAGTAGGACTTGATGATCACTTCTAAAGTGGTTTCTGTCTCTTTTGTTTACTAAACTGGCAAATCTGAATGGATACATTTTCTGTTCTTCCGGTTTCTGTAAAATTAGCTAAATTCCTGAATTGTGGAGAATCTAACTGATCTAACGACATACCATGTCCATACCGACAAAAGAATATTAACTATTCTTCACCAGTTTCACCATAAAAATGTGTAGTTCTTATTAATAAGTTATTCATAGACACACTTATAAAGAAATAATTTTGTGCCAAAAATATTCACATCATATAATTATCCCCGAAATAAACACCAGCTCTGCGAGGTGTTTGTTTCCCAGTACTGTGCGAGACAGGTATAATAAAACTCTGCACTTTTCATGTGGTTTCAGTTGATAGTGGTGGTGAATATAATGTATTAATGTATAATGTATTTTCTATGTTGGCAAAAATATTACGAAACACCTTTTAAAAAACATTCAAGTCAATATGTGACCTTTTGCTGCATGTCATCCTCCCTCTTTCTCATCCTGTTTCCTGTCACGTCTCAGCTGTCCTATCGCATAAAGCCATGAAAGGCCAAAGAAAATAATACTTACAGTAAAAAAACTCGTGGTTTGGGCTATTTTGACAGGTCACAGTCCAAATTTTGACTCCAAACAGTCAGAAGCTCTGTATGTGCCTGTTCTGGCTACTCTTGCATGGATGTAAGTGTAAAAATAGCAGAGAAGACTTCAGAGGAGGAGGTCTATGACTCGCTAAATAATAAGCACTTGCGGAGATCTTTCCAGGTTGAAAAAAAAGGTTCTCAATTTATTTAAATAAAAAATAATCACCGTGGTTGACTTCGTGCAATAAACAAAACAAAAAGTCAATTTAGCAGTAGATAAACTGTCTCACTCCTCACTCCTTCAACACAAAAAGCCGACAGAGGAGAACCCAGCTGTCCTCTATCTATCCCCAATCATAGGAGGAGAGCCTTGAGCAGCAGAAAACAATCAGAATAAATTATCATTTATCTGCAATATATCTACCACAATAATTAATCAACATTATTACCATTATTATTTTGATTTACCATTTTCCAAAAAATGCATAAATATGAAAAAATATGAATAGGCTCCAACAGTGCCATTATTTTATAAGCGTTATTATTTTACTAATAATAGCAGTAATAATAGCTAATTTTTAGAAAATGAAATAAGCCTGCAAATGAACTATAATCTCCCCCTTTAACTGTAATGGTTCCACATAATAAAATATTACATGATCCAAGTTCAAATTTGATAACAATGTCATAGAAAATGAACACATCTTTTCCTCAAGAAATATCTAAGTGCTTGGCAAAAACGCCACTTTGTAACCACAAAATAACAGCAGGATGAAGTTACTGTTTTTCTAGATACACTAAATAAATGCATCAATCAAATATAAATATAAATAAAATAACAAGTGCTCAGGTGGGAAAACTGCCTATATAAAGAGCAAAAGGCATAAACTCTATAAACTTGCAAAAACTTGCATTCTTTCCTTTGAGAAAGCATAAAAAACTTTATATTGCCAGATTAGAAATTTCATTGGCTAAGTGATGCGTCAATCATCTGGAGCCCTTCATGTAAGTGGCTTGGGAGAGAAGTGATAGAAGAAAGACTGTCTGTTGTATACACGACCACTCATTGGCTGCTGAGGCTTCAAGGCGGGTGCAGTCAGTGCAGTCAACCAAACTTGGCAGTCAGGAAGACATTACAGAGCCCTAATGGTGTCTGCTGTGAAAGGAGAAGAAGTTTTGGACTCATAAAAGCATGTAAAAGTATCCACAATTGCAGTTTTTTGCTATTTTTTCACCATTTATCCACGTATTACTGTGTTTTTGACTAAATATTTTCATTGAAATGGATTTACTGGACAGTTGGGAATGAGAGAAAACAGTCTTTTGATGAAAATGGATGCAGTGGTCGACCACCCGGAGGCTTCATTTTGTGAGTTGGCAAAACTTTGTACATACTTGTTTGTTACCTACTTTGCTTGTTTGTTTTTTGATAGTACCTGGATGATGTGGATTTGGCTTAAAAAGGTTGACATGCGTGGAATCAAAGATTTCAAATGATACATGCCAAGACTATATATCTAAAATATAACCGTTAGCTTATCTGTTAAGGTGTTGTCGAAAAAGTTACCAAAGTAGCCGGATGGCCCGCCTGTGGGCCTCAGGTTTAATTTACATCAGATCCTGATCGGAGTCAGTGATCATTCAATCAATCAACATTTTGCGCATTGAAACTGTGATTGTAATAAAAGTATTTAAATAAGCACAATGTACATCGTAAAAATAATAGTCCAAACCTCTACATTATTACAAATACATTCAACCAATAGTCCAATCCTTGAATGATGAAAAATTCATTACATTTATTAAAATAATAATGCTGACAAGAAGCAAATCACTACATTTATGAATTGCCATCTAATTTTCTGTCAACATTTCAGCTGTACTTGCCTACATCTATAGGCTGCTGTTGGGTAATATTATTCATAAACATAATATCTAATAAGCTCCCTATGTTTTGTATTCATAAATTCTTAATCTGTAAAGTAACTACTGACTAGAACTGTAAAATTAATCCAGTAAAAAGTAGAAATATTTCCCTCTGAGTTGTAGTGGAGTAGAAATAAAATGTGGCATGAATAGAAGGGACATTAAGACAAGTACCTTTAAATTGTCTTAAAGTGCAGAACTTTAGTAAATGTATTTATATTCAGAGACTGGTAGCAATGACACTATGTGTGCTTCTTGTGTATGTAGTATTATTTTAAGTAATTATGTACTACTTGAAGCAATAGAGGCTGAAGCAGCATTACTCGCATCAGTAGCATTTTTCCCCTTTGCTCAATTTTTGTGTAATGTCATATTTTAGTCTAATTTATAATGTATGATATATGATAATCAAATAATAATAATTATTGTTGATCATTGAATATTTATGATTTAATGTATTATAATATTTATAGTTGACAAAAGTATATTTGCAATTTTTTCCAGTTTAAATATACTGTCTGCCTCAGCAGTACTTGTATCAGTAGTCTTTTTCCCCTTTGCTCACTGTTGTGTCATAGTGTTATTTACTATCATTTTAACTTTTAACTATTTACCTTAATTTAGTGTAATCATGTATATTTGACAAACACTATTTGCTCTATTTTTCTAGTTTAAATGTACTCTCTGCCTTTGGTTTTCATTTTACTCTTGTTCAACCCCACAGTCATGCTGTCACATGACATGAAACAGCCAAGCACAAAATTCCTCACCCTTAGCCAATCAGAAAATTCGACTGCTCCCCTCCCCTCAAATTTTTATTTTAAATGCAATACAGGTGAACGGTCAGTAGTAGGAGCCCAAGAGCACTGGCAAACACACACTTTTCAGAGATTCCTATTTTTTTGGGGACCTCTTCTGAAACTTATACAGATCATTCATTAGGGTCAATGGAGTTCATCCTAGCATTTTCCTTGTGCGGACCGGGCAAAATGTCCTCACAAGGAAAAATGTCCACACAAGAAAGGTGGGATGTCAGGGGTTGGTCCACACAAGTATAGCAATACAAACACACACACACACACACACACACACACACACACACACACACACACACTATCAGATCACAGAGCAGTTAAATAGGATCATCAGAATTAATAATTTAGAGCCGTGAGTGACACGCTCGCCGTCTCGCGATGTGTGTTTCACTTTGAAGCGCACACACTCGCACGTAACGTACAGAAAGCATCGGTCTGATGTGCGTCTATGCGCTGAATTCTAATTGCCTCCTTTACCAGCCAATTAAATGGCAGTATCTGTCACCATGACAGCTCATTAGCAAATCAGCATTCAGCTTTCAGGCAGTGTGCTTTCAGGCGTGTGTGTGCGCGATTGTGTGTTATCCTGTGGACGTGTGCAGCTGTAATGCCTCATAACTTTGCCTCGTATGCAACAGCCGATTGTGACCCGACCGCGTGTGTGTGTGTGTGCGTGTGTGTGTGTGTGTGTGTGTGTGTGTCTCGGAGTGCTGCCATTAGCAGGAAATGGATTTTGTCCCCTGTGAATGTGCATGCAGATAGACGGCAGGAATGTGAGCTCTGATTCGTGGCATTTTTGTATCTGCAGTCGCTTCTGAATCCATTTTCATTTGTTTGGAGGAGAGATTAGCTCCACGCCTGGCAAAACATCGTCAGGCGACGCAGGGAAGCGGGTTTGACACCCTGCCAGTGAGGGAGAGACCCAGCAGAGCATGCTGGGAGTAATGACTAAGAACAATGGAGTTTTGCTTCATAACGGAGGGAGTTCAATTATGATCTCTACTGCAGCAACTCTGACTGTACTTTGTGTTCAAACCAAAGCTTTTTTTCCTGCTGCAGCTCTTCAGTGTAAATTATATTTAAAAAATCATCACACAAACGAAGGAAATGAATATTTTAGACTTTCCTGTTTCATGATTCGGCCTGCTGTTTCTGATTCTTTGAACGAGCCAGTCAAAACATTTCTGCTTTGAGCTTTTAATATTACTTTACTTCACTGACTGACCGGGGCGGCTGTGGCTCAGTGGTAGAGTCAATCGTCTTTCAATCGGAAGGTTGGTGGATTGAATCCCAGCTCCCTCAAGCTTAAATTCCACAGGATAAAACTCCGGCGCGTTCCGTGTGCGCCGCGACCTCTGGAGTCGATCGCACCCAATCAAGTCATACTCGTGATTTCACAGCACGCGCCGCGGTCTGTCTCCGGACCCACTCTGCTCCGCTAAAGATCTCAGTCAGATCTCGAAAGTCTCATCCTCAAAGTGTGCCATGTTTCTACGGTAGCCAAGAATGGACAAGACACTCCAAAAACCAGCCCCTAGGTTAACCCTCTCCTACTCACCTAGAAGGGAAGGGTGAGGGGACTGTGCGTTGGTTTCAATCTGCAACCTCTTTACTAGTTGCCACTAAATCCTACACGGTAGACCTTCAACTTTTATGCTAATTTAATCTTTAAATTAAAAGCATGGAAACATTTCTCATCCTGCACGGTGGCCTGAGGAATGCTTTACCAACGTCATTGTGCAGCTCAGATAAGAGTCTGCTGTAGAGTTTGGAACGCTTTAAAAGCTTTACCTGTAAAAGTGAAAGCTGCTGGTCTGTTTAAGGATCCTTTTTGTTCCACTGAGCTTTTGAAGCAGCTGCTGCCAGAAGCCTTTCTTCACACCGCGAGTCCTCCTGTAATCTCAAGGTGTTCTTAAAAGTTTTCATTAACGCAGACAAACAGACGTCTCCTTCAGAATCTTAAAGATAGATTTAATTGCTATAACTTCTCATAACTTTGACTTTGTTTCTCAGTCATGTCAGTCTGGCTCTTAAAACTACGATACCCACCGTCCCCATCTACCTATGCGACATAACAGAGCTGTAGCACATTCAGAAAGCTTTGCTGATGCAACATGAGACAGAAAAACAGGACCTGGTCCAGAAGAGATTTAAATAATTGGTTAAGTTTTACCAAACTTGATGTTTGGCTTCAGTTTGTGGTAGCAGCACATGCCGTTTCCTTGACCTCGATGGAAATTGTCATGAGGTTAAGGCAAGATGTGAAGAGGAAGGACTCCTACACTCATACTAGGCTATTCGACAGTGGATGTTCTTGAAGCGCTTTCCTACAACGAGGAATTTTAGGATGGCGATCTTATTTCCTTTCTTTACCTCAGCATTAAGAGAATACAATTCATATCATGGCTACAACTTATATACTAAGAGGTCAATTCACTCAGCTAGGAACCTTCCTCCTTGACACGTGCCCTTCTGCCAGCTTCTGTTGCAAATTCAGAAAGCTGCTAGCTGCTGCAACTTGAGAAGTAAAAGGAACTTGTAATTCCATCATTGCTGATTAAATCAAGATTTGATCCATAAGGGCTTTCAACTGCTGAACAGTATCTACAGAATATGTTTACCTTCAGTTTGAAGTTAGTGACATGACATGTGCCATCTCCTTGACCTCGATGGAAAACGTCATTAGGTCAAGATAAAATGTGAGGAATAATTCATAAAGACAACCACAGTGCTAACACAATACGACTCGACCTATAGTCGGAATAATAATGTGACGTTGGATGTTCTTGACGTGCCTTGTTGCCACAGTAATTGAGGCATTATCTACTTTCCTTTTGTAACAAATGGACAAGCCACCTTTAGCATTAGCACCCTTAGCTTTAACAGAATTCGACCAGCCTTAACCATGGCTACCACTTAGATACTCCTGGGTCAGTTCACTCAGTTAGGAACCTACCGAAGCAAAATAGACTGGCGGAGTTCCAGTGTTTACAGTTCCATGTATTTAAAATGCAGTATGCCAAAAGTACCAGGATGTCCTACTACTGTATTTTGCAGCACGCTTTTTTTTAGCTATTCTGCCCCATCATGCTTTGCAGTGGAGGATATGTCACTTCAACTGAGCCGCTGAGATGTGCAACAACTTGCAACAGATCTGTTTGCAAGAGGGGTCAAGAGGCAATGTATGTTCAAATTGTATGCATACTACATGCTAAGTATGCATACTTTGTAAGGCAGGTAGAGGACACGCTACAGTATAAACAACAAATTGCAACTTGCACACAGGTGTCTTGGGTTGATTGAATGTTTCCTACCAAGATGCCTCTTTGAGATACGGATGACTTCAGTTTTCATGCACACTAGCTTGCATTTTACAATAACAGGAACTGTTGCTCGGTGGATATACACAGGATAGTCTCATGCCCATCCAGGCCTCAGAAATACTCCCACTGCCAAAAAAAATTATGAAACTTTCACTTACAAAAGCCTGGCTGCCCGAAATAACTCCTCCCACCTCACATACTTTATTCCACTGCCAGCCCTGGATTTGTAGGCTAAAGTTACAAGCCCTCATTTACAGTGTATGTTCACCAACCCACCTACTCCGAGGCCCAGAGAATATCTGATTTCCTTCAGTGATAAAACCATCTTCACAATGAACTTGAAAGTCTTTTTGACAGATTCAAGAGTGTGTGCTATCGGTGTGTAATCTTGTGCTTGTGGAGTGGGGAAGAAAGGGTCATCCAGTCCAAGTGCAAGCGCCGAGGCTGCATGAAAATTTTACAAGCTAGCTGTTCCCCCCGTAAGCAGTCCACTTGTTCCTCTCTCGGTCTGGCTTGTCTGCCTGCTCGATAGTTCTCATCGCTCTCGACGCCTCCTTCAGACTCTTTCTGCCGCAGATTGTCCTCTCTCCTCTCCTTGTAGGTGTTCTTCCCATCCTCCATTCTCCTCTTTAGCTCCCTTTGGACGGACTTAACTTCCTCTCCGTCCCAAAGCCCTGAGAGCTCTCCTCTTCCTATTTAGAAGGGATTTCATGTCTTTGTCATCGCGAGTTTGTCCTTTAGAAAACACTTTTTTGTTGAAATCTTAAGTGTCCACACAGAGGCTGAGGTAATCCGTATCACCGTGGGAGAGTCCTTTGATGTCCCACAGAGCAGGATGGAGTGTGTGCATTCATTGACAGTCCTGTAGGCCGGCACACACTCCGGAGACCAAACACACAGAGCCCTGACAGCAAAGTAGGACAAGGTGGACATCATTCCCTCTTCACTTCAATTTGGCACACATGCTTCCTACGCCAACCTGGATCAACGCACCGCATGTGCGACTTTAACAGCACAGGAGCTCATTTCACAAGCTGCTGCTGTGTCGCTGCCAACGTTTAAAAGCCGTAAATACACAACATTAAAGTTAACTACAGCATCTCCTCCACCTGCGTCTGTTAATCAGCTAACTGAGATTCAGTGTCACAGTTGACAACTCATGCCGCCTTGACACATTTTGTAATGGGTTTTTCAGCACTTTCACTCAATGAAAGTGGAGCAAAGCCAACAAATCTTAAGCCATGTAATGTCCCAAGAGTGCACAATATTAAGGAAGTGGGGGAACGTGTCTTTAAACTACATCCAGACCCATAAGTTGGCTGGCCGATACGTTCAGGCAAATATAGGAGATATATCTTATCAGTGTTCATTGTTTTTTTCTGTGCCACTATAAATATGTATATTTTTCTGAACATATAACGGAGAAAACAATGCTTGGTTTGATCTACAAATGATGTCAACACACAGTTTTTCCAGATAAGAGCTCTGACTCCACAGTGTACAACACCCTGAGCGCTCGCTGCAGCACTTAGAGCAGAGAATCACCTCTGTTAGGCGGTAATCTCCACTGAAATGGATTTAAATGTATTGAATAGTGTTAACTCATTTTATTAGTTAAAGGATTTAGTACAGATTGTTGTGTTGGTGTACAGAAAGTGTAGGTTAGTGTCTCTCTCTCTCTCCCCTCGTTCTCTCTTTAATTTCTCTGAGCTCCTCGTCCGTATACTCTGGCTCAAATTAATAGGGCCATAAAATTCAAATGCCTCATCTTCATCATCGAAATCAGGTAAATATTCAGCCATGGCTTTTGAAATATATTCCTGCTGGCAGTCCTCTATGTAAACAAATCCTCTTTCCAACTCTAACTCCGCCGTTCTGTTCTGGTAACATCTCACCACCCGTGAGATTTCAGAGCGAAACTTCTGTTTCTGGTTACACAAACTCTTTTAAAAAGGATGATCTTTGTACGGATCATTTCCGTAATGTTGTCGGACACCTGGAGTAACAATCTGAGCCTGTCAGTGACAAAAACAAGCCCTTTTGGTGGACATACTTTGATCGGGCGCAGTTGCCCCAGTCCGTATCGCAGCTATGGCGGAGGCTAGCTACTGGACCGATTCTAAAAGTTTTTTTTCCTATGACCCAAATTTGTGAAAATAGTGCCCATGGTCTATTTTTTATCTATAAAAAGTCCCGATAAGTGAAGCCAAACCCTCTCTATCGCCCTGCTGACTGGCTGCAGTATAGGTCATAAAGCCTGCCTCCTCCATTTTAACAGATGGGACATGAGTCAAACTATAAAATCAAAATACACGTCAAATAAATTTTTCTGTCATTACAGCTAGTTTTTACCATGCTGATTTAAATTTATTTTACTTAGTTATTTGATGCTGTAAAAAGGATGATTGACAGCTCTGATGACAAATCCGGCTCCTGCAGCCGATCTGTTCTGGATTAGCAGAGTGGAGGATGAGCGACGAGAGGAGACGTAACTAAAACAATCACTACAGTCATTGAAGTTTACATATCTGTGAATGTCTGCTTGAGACAAACACAAAGAAGCTGTTCTGCTGTTTAATAAGCCGGCGTGCGGGATCCTTTCTGTTTTTTCGGTAAGTTAAGAGTCTGTTTTGGTTAGCAGAAGTGTCTACGGCGGCTCCACCCACTGATCTCTATGGCGCAACTCTGGCTCCAAATGACATCACTATCGCAAGATGGCAGCTCCTATCACTGGGGCTATTTTGGCATCACTTTCGTACAATGAGAGCAGATGGTGACGCGTCGTCCATCTATATACACAGCCATTGTTTGCAACCAGTGGAGTCGCCCCCTGCTGGCCTTTAAAAGAATGCCCTTCTGTATTGGCTCCAAGCACAGTCTGTGCTTTAAAATGTGCATCTACTCACTTTGAAATGAGCTGTTCAAAGGAACTGAATGTTCCATAACTCAGCATTGTGCCTTCACATTTGATACTGCGTGCAAAATGAAGGAGGGGACGATGGTGACGTAACCATGAGAGGTGAAAGAGAGGATCTTGGACACACAGTCACTTTCTGTTCACTTTCACCTTGTTTCTAATCTTGTTGATGTGTTTTTATAAAATGTACTCTTACAATGTTATGGTCACTGCAAGCAGACGAGATTGTATCCCCTTTGTTTACTTTGACCTCCTTCTGTGTCACATAAAGCTACACAGACATACATCACATGCTAAATTACACAGACACCACACAGTGTATGCTGCTTCTTAGCAGTCAGGAGATGTGACATTCAGAGGAGTCAGACCAAGGCTGCCATGACCGGCCTCAGCGCGCCCTGAGCTCGCCTGCGGCCAAACTGATTTTTTATTTTTTTTCACAACAAATCAGATATCCCACACTGCAGACCTCCCACTGATGGAGACCAGCTGAGTGTGACTCACTCACACTGCTCCTGGGCTCCATGGTCACTGTGTTTTTAGCCTTTACGGGCTCCAGTCTGAGAGGATAACAATAAACACCCAGCTCCTCTCTCTGCTGTCCTCTCCAGTCGCAGTCAAGGGGACTACAGAGGAGCAAACACACTGCTGATGCACAAGGAATAGCTAAAGAGTGCAGCGTGTGTATGTGTGTGTGTGTGTGTGTGTGACAGTTGAGTAGTAGCTTCTATGTTTAGCTAATTTGCCAACAGTAATGCATCAGAGCCTCTGTTTTAAGTTATTCTTTGTTTTTCTGCAGGCTCTGCATCCTCCTCTCCCCTCGTGTTTTCCTCTATGTTTCTCTTTTTTAAATTAAAGCTCGCAGACCTCCCCTGTTTCCTCTTCGAGCTGCTTCACCTGAATGATTTTCATTTGGGTGTTTTCGGGGGGTCTTTAATGTCAAATGACTTAGATAATGGCCGGGTGGACTGAAGCCAAAAGGAACAGGGGCAAATAGTCTTCACGGTTCGTGTTACTGTACAATCTGCGAGTACAGTCGTGTATTTGAGGAGTTTTTCTTCGCCGCCTGCAGTGATTAAAGAACGCTTGTGATGTTTGAGATAGAGGAACTGATCCCTGCAGCAAAGCTAAGATCACTGGAGCTCAGGGATGTTGACTCAACGGCTGTTTATTCTTTCGAGCAGGCTCATAGGAGGGCACGGACTCACACGAACACACGTCAGGATCCCTACGTGTGCTGGCAGCTTCGCTCAGCTGTCATTTGAAACAGTTTGCGATTTCGACTCTTCACTGGGGCCTCCTCTTGTTTCCCAGCATCCCTTTCTTCCTCTTTTAGCCTCTCTCTGGGTCTCACTGTCAGTCCTGTCCGTCTCTGCTTTCACATTAGCTCTCTAGCAAATGTGAAAGCAGAGGTTCAGTGTGTCTAGTATGTGTGGAAGTAGCTAAAGATTTGATAGACGTATAGAGACAACAACTGTAGACTTTAGACCTTATATCTGGGCTTGTTTGCCTACTCTTAGACTTGAGACATGTTGAACATGTTGAAGTGTCCTTGGGCAAGACACTGAACCCCAAACTGCTCCCGGTGGCATAGCCATCGGGTATGAAGTGGCATACATCTGATTGGAGATTGGCACTTTGCCATCAGTGTGTGAATGTGTGTGAATTTGGTGAATGTAGCGTGTAGTGTCAATAGTGCAGTGTAAATCCTGGGCTGACGATATGGCCTGCGATAATGTCTGCAAAAAACAGCTGAAACTTACAGTTCCTACATCTTTCTGATGTTCATATACATGTTTATGTCGTCTCTCCTGAATCTAAAATAGTTCCAGAAAGCCTTCTTCTTCTTCACCATGAGATCCATATTTTTCTTGCTTTTCTGTCCGTCCACAGGATCCATGCTAGCAAACCCAAACTGATGACATCTTATAGCCGATAGCTGCTTTAATCTTCATCTTATTAGCAAACTGTTTGCATGCGATGTAAATCTTCAGCATGTTTATATAAAGTCTTATTTCTTGTTCATTGCGATTCGGGAGGTCTTCTGCACACATCAAACAAGAATGTATTAGTTCTGGGCTTTAAAAGGAGCCTAGGTCTCAGCTAAGAAAATAAACACTACCACAGACTGAATACTAACCGTTAAATGACACAGCACTTAAGTGCAGAATGACTTTGAGTTGACTTGGACTCATCCTCATGAGATGCAACTGAGATTTGATTCAGAGAGAGAGCTCCAAATTTTCATTAAAGATTATGCTGTTTTACATTTTAAGACATATATATATATATAATGTTACACTGTTGGATGCCCAGACTAAACGTGGGTGAAGTTTCACATCTGTAGCTAAAAGTATGTTGGAGTAATCCCCAGGCTTCTCAGCTCAGTCTGCAGGCTGCTGTGAACGCCGGGTTTCACACTGTTTTTTCTACACACTGCCTTAGCAGGCTTCGAAGAGCCGGCCAATCAGAAGACAGCAGGCTTGTAGGGGCGGGGTTTCTTAAAGGGACAGAGCTGACTGAGTGGTTTCAGGCAGAGGCTGTATGAGGGCCTGCACAGAGCACCAGTGTAAGAAAAAATTATGAGATATTTAACTGTAAATTATGCTAAGCTACCCCACAGCTATCACAGAGTGAAATATGAAGAAATTAGCATCTCTCTCTACATGTCATGGCCAGCCCAACCCACATCTAAACCCCACTGAAAACCTCCTGAAAGTGAGGAAGAGGAAGATAGAGGGTCATCGAACAAAGGCAAGCTACACCAAGAGTGGCCCAACATCACCCAACAGCACTGTGACAAAAAGACCAAAATAAGAAGACTAGATTTGGAAGTAGGAGAAATGTTTACAATAAAACAAAAGTTAATTTTACGCAAACACAAACTTATAGATAGTAGAACCAGAGAAAAAAAGATTTTTGCAGTGGTCTTAAGTTGAAGAATTTATATACTTGATCAAGGAGAAGTGACAGAAGCAATACACTTGGAGGAGCAGTGTAAAGTCAATTCTAACAGACCTTCCTCATGCTCGGTATTTAACCCCGTGGACAGCGTGGTATCTATCTACTATCTACCGTACAAGGGCCTCACTGGAGCCAATAGTCCTAATCTTAGAAGTACAATGTAAGCAGTCTTACTTATAGTTAAATAAGACAGACAGCCTCAAATGGGCAGAGAGTAATCTGGAGCCACTCTGTCCATAACAACAGATAACTCGAAGGCCAACTTGCGGACGGTGCATATCTTCATCAGCACACAGTAGGGTTTACGATCTACAGTGTTATAGGGTAACTTAATACAGGTCTAAATAAAGGTGAGCATAGTAGTTCATCTAAATCCTCACAAGGTTTAAATCCCATGTGTGGTAGAATTTTCCTTGTTCAGGTCTGAGAGTAAGAAGATATTGGTTAAAGCATCTGCTGAGGCCTAACGGACTCAGAGGTCAGGCTGTAGGAGATAGTATTCCCAAGGTTTAGGGTAAATGACTTGTGAATTAACTTATCATGACAGAGTTGCAATATTTGTTAAGTGTCATTTTGTTGTGATTTGGCGCCGTATAAATACACGATGATTGATGTGATGCTTGATTGACTTGAACATGCCCCAAAGAACATAAAACTGTTGTGGTTAGCTACAGGTTTAGTCAGTGTTACATGTGTTACTTTAAGGAACTGGAGACACATTTTAATGGATGTGATATGTAAAAGAGAGATTTCCACACACACAATCTCCCTAGCTAGCATTAACTGCTCCTGTGCCTGGCTTTACATGTCTGTCCTGCACTGACAACAGGTTATAATAGTGGCGTTGCGGGGTAGTTAGACGGATGGAGGCACAACAGAGCCCAGATTTATTTCCTTGTCGTAGCAACAGCTAACCCGAGGTTGAGGTCTCCCCAGAAAAACAACAAACAGGTTGGCTAACGCTCTTGCTCACTCAACATGCGTCGTCCCCTCCCCAGGAACTAATTCTCAGCCAATTACACACTGCGGTGGACACCTCCCTCAATAAACAGCTGCAAAACAACAGCAAACAAAACAGGAACATGTCAGGAATATCTTTTCTAATGCAGTTCACACACACAAACACACACACACACACACACACACACACACACACACACACACACACACACACACACACAAAGAAATTGTTCTCAGCAAAAAAGCATGTCTGAATCAAAGACTGGGTTTTGGAATCACAGAGCTGCTCAGATGACAAATTACTCACTGAAGATGTTGTGCTGCAGAAAAACAGCCCTGACAGAAGACTGGCGTCGTCAGACTACACTGCCTGTGTAATACAAACCAACTCAATCTGCATTAAATGATCCCACAAAATGAAGATAATCAAATTACTTGGTCACATTATTATTTAATGATTCTTAAATCTGATCTGGCTTTTGGAGAAATGTGCTGCAAAGGAATCAAATAAGAATTATTATCATGATGATTAACTGTAATAGACTTAGACAGGGTGGACCAAATATTAACACTGATAACATCATTCAATTCTACACTCCTGATATCCTCTGAGCAAGCTGAGCAAAAGTGAGTCTGAACGGCAGGATCATCAAGTTTCAGACTTTATATAATGTACCCATTTGAATTATATACAAAGTAAGTTATGCACAATTACGCACAGAAAGAAGGTTCCTGGTTCCAATCTTCCAGCCGGGTGGGGTCTGTCTGTGTGGAGCAGGTTCTCTCTGTGCATGCGTGGGTTCTCTGGCTTCCTCCCACAGTCCAAAGACATGCTCGTTAGGTTCATCGGTGACTCTAATTATCCCTTAGGTGTGAATGTGAGCGTGAACGGTCGTCTCTGTGTATCAGCCCTGTGATTGACTGACGATCAGTCCAGGTGTTACTCCGCCTCTCGCCCAATGACAGCTGGGATCGGTTCCAACCCTTCGCGGGATAAGTGGTGTAGTTAATAGAAGGATGGATAATTAGGGGCAATGCTGCTTTGAGTGAGAGGTGCTAATTCAAGTTAGTAAACATAACCTCTTGAGTATCCTCCCTCCTGATGACATATGGTGCCTTCACGCTCCACAAAAAAACAAGATGGCAACAGTAAAAGTCCAGGCTTCAAAGCTAAACGATGTCAAACTGATGCCACGGTGCACCTTTTAAACACAGAATATGGTTCAAGAGTGTAAGGGAACATCTTTGGGGGAAGACGTCAGTCTGTCGGGAACCGGAGGGATGCGGGTTCGAGTCCCAGTGCGGACCATGCATGGGATTGGGCTGGTAGAGGTGCCGATTGCTTTCCTGGTCACTGTCGAGGTGCCCTTGAGTACGGCACCAAATCCCACTGCTCTGGGTGCATGTCCATGTGCAGCCTCCCCTGACATCTCTCCATTAGTTCATGTCCATAGAGTCCTGTTCGGGCCTATGTTTGTGTAGCATGTTTAACAGAGCGGAAACATTGAATTTCCCCTTCTCCTTTTTCCCTCTTCTTTGAAAATAGTTGTTAAGAACTCTTGCAGTCCAGCCAAAGTAGCAGCAGATGGTGTTATGTTTGTAAAAGTAAAGCACACTGTGTGAATAATAACCCCCATGTTGCTGATCAGTTGTTTTCCTACACCTTAACAAGATTATATTACATTTTAATCTGCACTTCAATGCTAGTGCTAACTAGCTTGACATGGATGCCAGCTTTAAAAGCTGTAGTAGGTAACATGCAGTAGAACATGAGAGAGATAATCTCTAAAAAAAAAACCATGTTCCTGTGGCTCCTCCTACTGCTCCTAATAGCATTTGTAAGAATCCAACGCTCCCAAACACACAACCAATCAGAGGCGAGTAGTCTCTCAGGCTGCTGTCAATCACACGCTGCGCAGCACCATTCTTCCGCGCATGCTCACACGGTCAAGCTCAATTTCTTCAGTGTGCGCAGCGTCTGCCGGTTTGTGTCCACACAAGCTGAAAAACAACTACCAGGAATGAAAAAACTGCCCATCCCTCGATTGCCAGCTAGGCTTTTACTACAAAGACCGTTAAACCGAAGGAGAGAAATGAGGAAAAGCAAGCTAAAAAGAAAGAGTTGGACCGAGACAGAAATTAAACGAGAGTAAACACTGGAGCGGCATTTCTGAGGTGAAGAGAGCTACTGGACCTGAAAGGATTAAAAAGCGATGCTATGTTAGACAGTTCTGCTGGACAGGTAATTACCCCAGCTTAATTTCTGCTGTATTTGTTTCACATTGCCAAGATGTCTGCGGTTACTGTGACGTTGTGTTACGCTGGTATTGCAGTCCGGCTAACGGTAGCTTGTTCTCAATGTGGCTAATGTCAGTTGCTGTAGTTACTAGCCTGCGCGCGCATGATAGCCTCCTCTGCGGTGAGGGCTTTAGAGGCAAGACTGAGCGCCGCGGAGGGAGAGGGAAGGACGTGGAGGTTGCCGCTGACTTTTATCATGACATCATGTATGTAGCTTAATGTGCATCCCAACCGCTTGAAAAGGCTTTTAGTGTTAGAACAGAAGCATTAAAAGCACTATAAAGTCAGACAGAGACGGTTAAATCAGTTAGTGACAGTTGCCTGTTGAGCTGACAAAATCAAGAGTGGTCCAGCAGGAATAAGAAGCCAGCTTTTGTTTACTTGTAAAAATTGAATAGCCATTGTTTCAGAAATCTCTGCGAATTTTGACACTTTTATCTGCCACCGTTATCTTCAACTGAAGCCAGGACAGGAAGTGACAGGAGTGTTGAATCTAAAATTTCAAGTGTATGGTTTTATGGAGGTGTTGTTTAGAGCTCATTGTATTTTAATGGCAGTTAAATTAATCGTTTTTACAGGTAGTTTTCTTGTCTGTGCTTCTGCAGCCCTGCTCTTATTGTTTCACCACTGTCTGCATTATTGAAGCTTTATTTATACACACACACACACTCCCACACACACATACACAGAGGTCTACTTGACACTGGAGGAGGAAGAGTCATGTGACAGAGAGGACACAGAAGGTTGTAAACTCTCTCAGTGTGAGATTGTGTTTTTCCTGTGAGGCGGAGGCCCGGATTAGCCTCGGAAAACTGAGCTCTTCCTCTCCGTCTCGCTCTCTCTGTCCATCACTGACTCGCCTACTGTCAGATGTTGCTGTCATCCTCAGCCGTCCCTTCATCTGTCTCTCTAATGGGAATCCCCCCTCTGTTTTTTCCCTTCACGCAGCCCTTATTTCAAGAACCCCTTTGCCTTTTTTTTATCCTCCTCTGTGTCCCATTTCTCAGTCGATCTCTCCTCCCCCTCTGACACACATACAGCTCTGAGGTGTCCTATTAATTGTGTTATATAAGGGCACTTTTATATTATTATTTAACAAGTTTCAGGGGAAAAAGCTGAGTCCAAACTTAAATTCCACCCCTGGGTTTTTTTCTCGCTCTAATGCAGCTAATCTGTCCCTGTTTGGGGTTTTAATGTGGCAGACTGTCAGTCTGCGCTGCTGCCAAAAGATTTCCAGAAATGTCTCCTCACCTTTGTCATCCTAACCTCCCTCTGTCTGCACCCGCCCATTCCTCTCCCCTAATCCCTCTTTTTTCTCTCTCTCTTTTTGATAGTGATGTGAAAAGCGCGCCGAGACTGAAGGCTCAGCTGGTTTCGGAGAGAGAGAGAGAGAGAGGTCCTCCATCTGCAGAGGTAAAAAGTTTCCCTCTTTGCTGATTTCCATTCTGCTTCTGAACCTTGGCTGCGGGATGACAAGACAGTCTGCAGAATACAAAACACCGCTTTAACAGTCCAGACAGAAAATGGCATTCAGCAGATAATAGGAACAAACTTACAGTATGCTTACAAGGCGTGCATGCAGATGTGAACACGCACCACACACACACCACACACACACCACACACTGTAGGGAGCAGGTTATTCATCATTTGATTTACCCTTTATTTCCTCCGGGAAAACGTGCTTTGTGTGTGCGAGTGAGAGTATAGGTGCAAAAAAATCCTATTTTCTTTTCCCTTTATGAGAAATTGTGAGCTGTCAAAGGTTTAAGGGTTACAGCCACCCAAGGGCGGCAGGGTTTGTAGCAGAAAAACACGATGTACACGCAGCTTTATGTGTGTGTAGAGTGATAATGCTGTAATTCATCATGTTGCTCTAATCGAACATTACAGGGTCGTGACAGTTTGTTTTGTAGCATCTCGGGTGTCAAGGTTTGTTTTTCCCCACTTATGTCTCGAATAAGCTCCGTGTTCGTGTCGTCAGTTCATCACATGATCCGGTCTGTAAGGGAGGAGCAGCCACTGTTAGCAGATGTGTTTCAGTTCGCTTATCCTGTTCAGGGTCGCAGGGGGGGGCTGGAGCCTATCCCAGCTGTCATTGGGCGAGAGGCGGGGTTACACCCTGGACTGATCGCCAGTCAATCTCAGGGCCGACACATAGAGACGACTACAGGCAATTTAGTCACCAATGAACTTAACGAGCATGTCTGTGCTCTGTGGGAGGAAGTACCGGGAGGGACCCACGCATGCACGAGGAGAACATGCAAACTCCACACAGAAAGGCCCACTTCGTCCGAGCCGGGATTCGAGCCAGGAACCTTCTAGCTGTGAATGCACCAATCATTAAATTAATTACCGCATATAAAGAATGTAAAGTTGAGCAGTCCTGTTGAGTGTCTTGCTCTGCGGTAGAAATGCTGCTCTTTGACTAAAGAGCTGTTGCCATCTTTGAGGACACTCGCAGTACATCCTGTTCATTGTTTTTCACTGCGAATTTGGGTGTTTTAGCAACCTGAAGCGAGACACTTTTTATTAAGAAAAACACTTGCTAGAAATTGCTGTACCCTGAAAAGGTACTTATTCAGTCTCACTGCTTGGCATTGTTTCCAGCTGAAGCAGGGAGCTGTCTTAGTGAAAAGCTCAGATAAGCCCACAGTACACCACATATCAAACGCTCCAGATGAATGACAGTCAACCTTTTATTCCCTTAAGAGCCAGATATTCCCCCCCAGGAAACTGTGGAGACCAAAAGCCTGAATGACTGTTACAGTACTTTTAAGCGATCACTTTTATTCTAACTTTGACATTTGTGGCCACAGGTCAATACTCTAAATTGTGTCCTTCTGCTGCCCTGTAGGTTGCAGTTATAACTTACTTAAAGTTGTAATCTCAGTGTCGTTCTCTTTGGCGGCACCTATGGTGATAAACTGTAATTGCAGGAGCACACTTCCCAGATATCCAGACAGTGTTGCATGTGTGACGTCCACGGTTGGCTCCGGTTGTAACTCTTGATTTTCCTGGCTGACAGTCGCTTTCCTTTTCAGACTGTTTGCTTCATCTGAGCGTCCAATTTGTTTCTTTTTCTTTGGATTTTCACTTATTGTTGAAGTTGTATCTGTCGTCATTGATCTTTTCTTTGTTTGTTCAGCCATAGTAGATTACTGTTTACTTGCAACACTTGCAGAGACCAGAAAAGCAGCCGCTTAGCTCCGCCTACCCTCTCTGGCAGACCAACCACTGCTGGCTGATGGAAAACACGTCACTAACTGGGCGCCGCTTGTGACTTTTTCCGTGAAAGTCGCCACAGACACCCAGTCTGTAATACTGCAAATGCAAAGGCTTTCATCAGTGGGCCATAGGCTCAATCACCATTGTGTTACCTCATTCGGCAATAGATGGTTACTTAACAGACATTTATTAAATGAAAATCTTCCAGATTATCACTTTAAGGAGATAAAAAATGTATTTGCAATTCCCTTTATTTGTACACACTTATGATTAATCTGTGAGATTAAAACATAACTATAGACTGTAGGAATAATGGATGTAGCCCCCGTGACGTCACCCATTAGTTTAATGACTGCATTAATGAAGCCTTAAGTTCAGGATATGGCCGCCACCATGTTGGTTTTCTGGAGCCAGAAGTGGCTCTATTTGGATGTGAGGGTGGAGCTGGAGAGGAGCGAGGGGTCTTCAGCCGTGGCTGATTTATTAGCCGGTAAATGAGCTGGTTTAACTCGGTGTTTTACACAGAGGAGATGCTTTTTGCAGTGGTGACTGACTGCAGGTGTTTATTTATCAGTCTAAAGAAGCAAAGACAGCTTGTGATTCACTACTCAGGGGAAAATCCATCGACAATCTTGACTCCTATGTACCAGCCGACGATGTATGACAAACGCTGAACGAGCTAACAAGCCAGGTATAGCGAGCGCAGAACACCTGCTGCTTCGTGCAAATATATAACCCATTTAACTCACCAAAACAACTTGAGTGCAGACGTCTTGGAAATAACTGATTGAAATGATAAAACTTCTCCCTCTTAAAGCTGCCAGCCTCTGTTTTTATGCCTCTGCACAGATGCAGCTTCTTGAAAGAAAATTAACAGCAGGAGATTTTTCAGATAATATCAGTCTGGCGTGCCGTGATCAATAATCTCTTCAGCTGCACCTCTGACTCTAAATTGCAGTCACGGCTGCACTGCGGGAAGTCATCAGTCAGGCCGGGAATTATCACAGAGACCATCGACTGCGTTCACGTGCAGCTGGAACATCATGGCCTCCGCCGCCGAGGGGAGGGACGAGATAAAGATTGAGAGAACATCATCATTATCATTATCGCGGGTTTCATCGCTTATATTGTCACCGTGACCTTCATCACTCATCAGTTCAACGAAATCATCATTACTGCAGCCTCCGTGAGCACCATTGTTGCAGCTCCGTCTGTCCCCGTGTTTGTCTCGTCTTCTCTCTGCCAAACGGCGTCTCTGATCGTCCCGTCACATGTGGCCTCCCGCCCCCGTCTGTCGCCATTTACACACCGATCGCTGTTTAACCAAGATTCAAGGATTTTCTATTTCCATCCCTAATGCATGTGAATGACCCGTGTGTGTGTGTGTGTCTGCGTGTCTGCTTGTGTGTATGTGTTTGTGCATCTGAAAGGGTGTGCGTAATGGGGTGATTTTTATTCGTCCTCCCTGTCCTCCTGTCCTGTCAAGACCACAGATTCAATTTGTGTTGAGATAGAAAGAGATGGAGTGTGTGTGTGTGTGTGTGTGTGTGTGTGTGTTTGTGTGTGAGTGAGTGTGTGAGAGAGAGAAATTCCTGCCAAAGGATTCTCATCTTTGAGCCCAGAATCAGATGGATACAGAGATGAATGCTATTTTTGCCAGGCTGTGTTTACCTCCGTGTGTGTGTGTGTGTGTGTGTGTGTGTGTGTGTGTGTGTGTTTTAAAAGAGATGGAGAGCTCAAATTTAACAACTTGGCGCATCTGTGTGTGAGAGAAAAGAGAAGGGAAAAGATAGAGTGATGAAAAAGGAAGGAGGAGACAGGAAGAAGGGTGTCTGGGTGTGAAGAGGAGTGCGCGAGTGATTTTTGGGGGGGGGAGTGGAATTTGAGATTACACGAGGGCAGATAAATCTGACAGGAGAGACAAGTGCTGCTCTGTGCGTCCTGTGGAGCCCAGCGGGCGGATGAATAAATGATACACACGCACAAAAACAATGCATATGCTACTTCCGACTCAAAATTGGTATTCATTAAAAAAAACAGCCTGGCAGACACACACATACGCAGACGACACACACACTCCTGTTGAAACTGAACTCCGTGTTACGATCACTTTGGAGGCTGCAGTTTGTGCTTCTGCTGATGCATTACACAGAGAGGTGTTTCTGCTATGAGCCTCATTCATATACGAAAAATAGAAACGCAGCACATTTTGTTTTTTGCGGCGCCCATTTTTCACGAGTTGAAATGAATGTAAAACTTTTCTATGCGAACACATTTTGTTCACAAATGTGTTTACCTGTTTGCGTCAGCTGTCCAGGCGGCTGGTCCAACTCGAGCTTGCAGGTGAAGCTGCTGAATGTGAAAGTGTGGTTCAGTGTGGTCTGTGGTTTGGAGGCCGGTTGGATGAATTGCTAAAATCTGGAAACTGCTTTCTGTATGGCAGAGAAATGAACATTTCATTCATTGGCAGCATCTCTGGTGGACATTCCTGCAGTCAGCATACTAATGAACTCTTCCCCGAGCTGTGCAATGGAGTGTGGTAAAACTGCACATTTAAAGTAACTTTTTATTACGACCGGCACAAGGAAACACCTTTGCAGTAATCATTAGTCAGCATATTGATATGCCACACCTGTCAAGTAGATGGATTATGCCGGCAAAAAAGAAGCTACAAGTTCAGATTGAGACAAATTTGTGAACAAAAATTCAGGACAAATTAGCCTTTTTTGTGTGCAGAGAAAGAGAAATCGAAACTGAATGAAAAAGTAAACGCCCGCACACTGTCCAACCAATGTCCGAAAATAAATTTGTTTGCTTGCTATGTTTCGGTGCTCGACCTTCATCAGACAAACCTGTTAGCCAGGGGCGGATCCAGAGGGGTGGCCTGGGCCCCCCTTGAAATCTGATTGGCCACCCCAAGTGTCATCGCAAAATGTTAAACAAGGATTTGCTATTTGCCTTGTCAGAGGCGATGCTTGTGTTAAAATCAACTATGTGGGCTGTGTTGCAACAGGCTGCTAGTAGCTTTCTTTCCATTTCAGTGTGGCACATTTCCTGTGTTAGTCTGACCACATCTCCTGTTTGAGCCCTTAAAGAATTAAGCTTAGAAGGAAGGGTTAATTAAATGTTATTCATTTGCATGTGTGTGTGTGTGGACACATACTTCATGCCACCCCTGCATATGTCAGTGCCCCAGTTGGACCCCTTCAGTCAAAAAAGTCTGGATCCGCCCCTGCCGTTAGCAGAACTGGGTTTCTGTAAGTCGGACACTGTGCGGGAGTTTACTTGCAGTTTTGACAGATTGTTTCCTCTCCTACGCACCTGTCCTATGAAACAGTTTTCGTCTACTAACTGAAGGAAAAATGGCAGCACAAAAAAAAAAAGCTATGCTGATATAATAATGTTCAGTGTAATTCATCAGAGCCAGGGTTGAGGAGGGAGACAGGCTATTGCTGCAGCCTTAACCTCATTAATTAAACTGTATTGTCACAGCCCAGGCTCAGTGAACGGGACAAAGAGGGAGGCCACACAGTTTTAAAGCAATTTAATCAATTATTTATTAAAACTAATACAAAAGCAGCCTAAGAAATGTATCTGCAGTCTGTAAATAAGCAGTGATTTCAATGCTGAGTGGTGTTGTACAGGCCAAACAAAGACAACGAAAAGCAAAAAGTATAGTAAGGGGCAGCAGAGAGAGAGAGAGAGAGAGAGAATGAGGCTGGGATGCCAGCTTAAATACACTAGGCCCAGCCTGACCAGGTGCAGCACATCAGGTGATTAGCTCCACCCATCTCTACCTGCAAGAAAAGGGAACAGGACAGCAGAAGGAGCACTGACACAGTCAGGGGCCGTCACAGTGTTAACAGGACTAAAATCAGGTCCCTCAATAACAAGTGCTCCAACCTATACGGCCATGTCAGTTGTTTGTTTGTACCCTCTAATATGAACAACTGAAGTAGCTCCATAATTGGTGCCCTCGACGATGGCTGCACATTCGTACCATAAAAGCACATGAAACCTTTGGTTTGCATTGTAAACTGGCGGTTCAGTTAGGTCAAGGCTCCAAAAGTACTTCGATCATGCTTTTGGTTAAAACAACTCTTTTTATATATGTCTTGACTTTACATGTGTAATGTTGCACACGTAACTTAAAAGAGCTCAAAATTTACTTTTGGTTTCACGTAGGCGTCAAACTCAGGCTTCCTTGTCAGACTGATCTATCGCCATGGAAACAGAATTTATCGCTCTAATACTAAGGCAGTTCGCGTACACAACCAACTTTATTGTTCACGCACTTGTCTTGTCTACGCGTCACGTAGTTAAAAGCAAGTATATCTCAAGCTTTAGTCACCTGACTTTTGCTTTTCTCCTGTCAGACTTACTGTGGCCACAAGAGTTCTCTGCCTGACTTTAAGCATACGTATGGGTCGCACGCTGCGTGGAGGATGTTTGTGGTCGTATTCTGGTTGTGAAAAGTCTCCTCGGTAACCCGTGTGTGCTGTGCAGAAGAGATGTAAAATCAAAACTTGGAAGCAAAAAATGTACCTCTACATATACAATTTTAATGAAGCTAAGAATCCTGGAACCATAAAAGCAAATAGCAGCCACCAAGGCCTGCATGGTCACAGCTTAATATGTACCCAATCTTAATAGGCCTATGCATTAAAAGTAGTCATCCTCAGATTTTAACACGATTGTAAAAGTTAAATATTCCAATCTTGGGACAGTTTAAAGTTCATTAATATAAGATCTGACCTGACTTGTGCTTCTAGAAAAACAAGATTCAAACTCATCTGGGACTGTGAGATGAAAACGTTTCCATGCAGAGTAAACAGCGGTCAAGATCTCCACAGCGTCCCTTTAATCTCCTCATGAGGTCGAACCATCACAGCTTCTCGCAGCCTCATTTCTACGAGCTTGATTTTTATTCCTGCAGGGGCGAGCAGCTCTCCAGCCTGTCAGTCCAAACATGCAGTAAAACACATCAGATCATAAATTCCATCCGCTCCTGAGCGATCAATCACGGGCCTGTTATGACTCGCAGCATGTAATGGTGCGTAATGATACAATGGCTGCTGCGGGGCTGTTAGTGTGTGCTGACTATGCAAGAGCGAGGACGGAGAGTTATATTCTGACGTATGGAGATGATTTAAGTTAATGCTCAGAGGAGGTTTAATGGAGGCACGTCAAAGTGCATTTATGGTGGAGGCTGAGAGCTCTGCAGAGGTTAAGCACGGAATATTTAAGCTCATATAAGGAGAGACAATAACATCCAGAATTAAAAATAGTGTCATTAAAAAAAAATCTAATCAGATTTATCAATCAGAAGATGTGCACAAATTATTCTGCATAAAAACAAGTGGCACTGTTGGATAATCAGCTGCTCAGTGATGCGATATTTTCCTTCTTGCTTCTCCACCAGAAACATGAAGTGAACTTTGCTCATCCCAAGAGGCCATTATTTATTTTCGTGTTCAGATCAAGAGTTGAGTGAAATTTGCCCCGCCAGATACGTCAGCAAAATAAACACTGTCGCTTCTTGGTTCATTAAATCCCCCAGAGGAGCGCCTGTTCATCTGTTTGCGGTGAGTCTCAGGCCATCTACACGTACACAGGTATTTCCAAAATAGAGTTTTTCCCTTCGTCATTTAAAAAGAACAAAAAAAACAGTCCACACAAGCACGGTTATAAAAAAATCCCTGTCCAAACGAAAACGCAAAAGCACAACAGACACGCCGTCATGAGAATGCCACACCAACAGGTGGCGATATAACCCGGTCATGCAATGAAGAAAAAGGAAATCGCCGCCAGTCAAAAGTCTGAAAAAATCTACTTCCAGATGAAGTGCATCCAGACTCCTTTGTTCCTCAATATAGTGGACGAGTAACTGTACATATATGTGTTAACATGTAAAAAGTCCTGTTAAGCATCACTGTTTTTGTCACGTCCGTCATTTTGCAAGCAATGACGCCTCATTTGTGACGCCTCACAAAGGAGATAACGGCGCACAGCCTGACATCACGAGCCAAAAACGCAGTTTACCCCGTCTACACGTCTCCGCGGAAACAGAGTTTTACAAAAGAAGTTTTCAGCGACCTAAAACAGCGCTTTGTGGACGAAAGGACGAAATGCAGAGAAAAAGTTTTGAAAAATACCCGTGTACGTGTGGACATGGCCTCACTTTCACTTTAAATAGTAAGTTACACAGAGGCTGCACTCTGGCTTACTTCAGCGGTATGAACCTGAGAAGAAACCGTCTTTCTTGTGACGGGTCTTACCTTCGCTAAAATTTCATCATCATGAGATTAGTAAAAAGTACAAATGAAGATGTGTCCTCAAGAGGAGAAGAGAACTACTTTTAAAATGCTCGTTTGTTGAACGGAGGTCGGATTGATCCTTTCTGATGCATTCGAGGAAGTTGGGAAATCTGAACACCGGACGGCTTTCGTGACACAGCGTCAAGGGAATTTATCTCAAGTTGAACAGATTGTGAGCTGTTAGCATGCAGGTGTCTGTTTATAGAGATTAATAAGAAGCTAAATCATCATCAGATGACGCTGATGGGAGCCGGGATGGCATTAAGGCAGATTACGTTTCTGCCTGCTTTTGCTCGCCACACGGACTGCTGATACGTGATTGGTCAGTTATAAGTACAAACGGAACACTTCCTGTACTAAAATCCTGTCACATACCAACACAGTGTATATTTTTATTTAGAATCTGTAAATAGAGATGAATCCAAACAAAGGTAAATAGTAGCAGAAAACACAACAAATGATGGTGTTTCAGAAGCTACATTAAAATGAGTTCAAAACCAGTCCTCTTTTATAAACAAGCAATTTAACTGTGATAATTTTGTTTCTATTTAAGTCTTTTACTTAATTTTATTCTAGTTCTGTGTTAATTGTCCTGCACCAAAATCACCAAAAAAAATCCTTGTATGTGTAAACCTACTTGGCAATAAACACCAATTCTGATTCTGATTCTGATTGGTCAAAAATAAATCTTTAAAAAGAGTTTCATTTACACTGCATGCATGTTTTAGTTTTAAAAGAGTTACTGTCACTTTAAGACTCAGATGAAGAGATGATGAACAGGACACAGGATTCGTCTTTAAAGACCATAAAGAGGGTCATACACTTGAAGGCAGTCCGAGACAGCGTACAGATCCAGAAGGGAAAAGGCAAAAAATCCGGAAGTCACTCGGAGTCAAAACCGTAAACAACAGAACTATAGAAGTTGCTGGAGAGTGATGCACACACTTGGCAGTAAAAAAAAGACAATCTAGCAACTGAGAAGAAACAAGGAGTGTATGAACCTGCTGGCTAATGAGATAATCAGGGGCAGGTGTGTAACGAGGACAGGTGCTGGTAATCAATAAGCTGGGAGACACAAGAAGGCAGGAACTAATGTGACAGAGGTTGTTAAATTTCAAAATAAAACAGGAAAATTAATACGTAAGATTAAATATGCGGCCGCAACGTTCTTTTGTATCTATTCCTCGGTCTCTCACACCTGACCTGTGGACTTCTGGTTTTTTCCTTGTTAATGTGACACATCGCCCAGAGGTCTCGATGAAGAGCGAGTATTTTCCATTAATGTGGCTGACGTTGATTTGATAAAGCAGGAAGAAGAAGTGAGCGCCGGCTGATGTGATATCATTAAAGTGGTCCGATGTCTCTCAGGTTGAGTGTAGGCTCCAATAAACGTCCAAATTAAAGGAGTCTGCGCCGCTCGCCGAGCAGATCCATCTTGGTTTTATTGATAAAGTGCAGCAGCAGAAACATTTCAGCACTCAGCCATCATCAGCAGCGCTCTCTAATTATCCATACATCTACCCGAGTGCACAGGTGCCACTTGTAAACATCCATATATCCTTGTCAGATGAAATACCATAGCTTGGTTTAATTACAAAGGAGAGCATCGCACAGACAGCTGATGGCCTTTATTTTCCTGTTGGTGTGATTTATGTTCAAATTAAGACCACATTTCTCTCCGATATAGTTGAAAAGATGTCAATTCATGTCGTCCCGTCACTCTTTAGCATACATCTGCATGTATTTATCTTCTTCTGGGAATTTCTGTTGGAGATAAAAAACCTTTGATTTATCATCCTACAACGTTTTCATTGCTTTCACATTCTAAACCAGAAATAAATCTGTTTTTCTGCACAGATTTCTGTCATCAAGTCAATAAATATTGTAAAAGTTAGATTTTTTTAAGTTTAAGTTTTTACAAAAGTGTTACGGTTTTTCTCATTTGCTTCAGCACATTCTGAAACATCTTCACAGTTTTCAGCACTAAACTCTCCCCGGCTCAAATGTGCATCACTTCAACACTTAACTTAACCTGCAAAATGCTCTGACGCTTTAATTCAGGTGTCAAAAAGTTGTTTTTGTGTCTATAAAAAAGTTATTACAGCCATAATGACACATTCTTTGTCAGCATGAGCCAAAAGTGTCTTCCCCTTCTGAGTTCCAAACAGTCTTGTCCTACATGTTTTACTTTCTGTACAGTTGACTCTTCTGAAAGCTTACTGATTGCAGTTGTGTATCAAAGTTAAAACCACAGACTGTATTAAGAGATGGACGACATGACAGCTCCCTAAAAGTGGAGCCAAACCCTCTCTAGCGCCCCCTGCTGACTGGCTGCAATATAGGTCATAAAGCCCGCCCCCTCCATGTCTGTAACAGATGGGACATGAGTCAAACTATAAAAATCAAAATACAGGTCAAATTCATTTTTCTCAAACATGGTTGCTGTCATTATAGTTAAAGGATGATTGACAGCTCTGTTGACAAATACGGCTCCTGCAGCCGATCTGTTCCGGATTAGCAGAGTAGAGGAGGAACGGTGAGAGGAGACGTAACTAAAACAATCACTACAGTCATTGAAGTTTCCATACCTGTGAACGTCTGCTTCAGACCAACACAAGAAACTGTTAAACACGCCGGCGTGTGGGATCTTTGCTGTAAGTTAAATGTGTGTTTTGGTTAGTGGAAGGGGCGGGACATCGTTGCGGCGGCGGCTCTGGGCACTGTACAGTATCTGGCTCCAAATGACGTCATACAGTCATTGGTTAAACTCTTTACATGCTGATTCAAGAGATCAGGAGTTTCCTCAGTCCACTAATTAACATTTTTGATGTATTTTATAATTTAGGAATCACTGGAGTCACTTCTCTCTGTTTTTCAGTCACATGGAAACTTCTGCACACACAAGACTAAGAACTGCTCATTCTGTGATGCAGAAGTAAAACCTGCTGTGAAGAATTTCATATATATTTTTCTTACGACTTTATTCGAGCATTGAACCAAAGCAAATAGTAAAAACTGTAATTAAGTGCTGGAACATTTGACTTTTGTTCTTGCGCAGTCTTCTTTCAGATAATCATCACCTGAACATTAACTTATTTCTAGTAAATCATTCATAAAGAGATGAATCATACAGGAAGCTGCACAGGCCGATCTGTTTTCACTTGTTTAATGAAACAAAACATTTGTGGCTCTGTGACTCAGTTACAGACCAAAACGAGTCCAACAAGATGCACTAAACAAACAAACAAACAGTGGTGCTCCTGACGTAAGAGGGCTGAAATCTTCAGGGCAAACGTCACAGACTCGCGTGTGGAGCAGCAGGAGTAATGCAGAGTTTTGAATGAATGCGTAAAAAGGTCAGACTCTGGGAATCGTCTTTACTTTGCGAAACGGGTCAGTTATTCATGCAGCCTTTTATAAAACACGCCTCCTCTGAGAGTGAGAGCCTGAACTTTTTTTGTGCATGTTTAACAGACAAAATATTCAACATGTTTTGCAAAGTGTGAGAACAGCCGCCTCTTTTTGTGCATGTGAGAGGAATGCAGATGTGTTCTGTGATCCAAACAGATGAGAGGAAGTGAAGAGGCGTCCAATCCTCTCAGCTATAAGTCTGTTTAGTTTGCGCTCAGTGTAATGACTTCTAAAAACTAAAAGTGGTAATGATCTGTAAATGTTAAAACTCCACATATAGCACATGCGTGTGAGTGTAAAAACGTCCCGAGCACATCCTGTCAGCTTCCCTGTGCTTCATTTGTCTCGGCAGCGAGGCGGTGACAGGTGCAGAGAGAGAGACAGACAGACGGAGAGGAATCGATGAAGAGCCCGCTGACAGTTTAAAGAAGATCAAAATCAGACACACATCTTCTCCTCGCTGTAACACAGGCCCACACATCGGCGCCGCACGTGCTCAGTGACGCCTCCGAGATGTGACAGACGATCGTCTCGCTACACGACACGAGAGGAAAACACGGCGAAAACAAACAAAGCGAGTCATCACAAAGAACGAGGGAGGCGCATTTGATATGCAGAGGAACTACCAGGAATAGGAGAGGAGAGGGACAGGGCAGAACAGATGGGTGTGTGTGTGTGTGTGTGTGTGTGTAAGGGGCTCGGATAACTTGAGACAAAAGTGCATCTTATCTACTAAGTTCTGCAAACAAGGAAAAAACCAATGAACACATAATATAACAGATAAACAGAGCTGCAGCTGCAAAGTTTCTCACACACGCACACGCACACACACACCCCCACACCCACACACACACACTCCAAAACAACACACCCACTTAAGAAAGTTCTGGTTTATTTAGAAGTAAAATCAGATTTCAAAGTGCGCTCATGCTTTGGGGCTACAAAGATTAGCTTCAAATAGCCGATTATCTGCTGGAAATTAGCATCTTCGCCCGTACGTGTTTGCTGAAGTCTGTTTGTGTGTCGTGTCCTCAAGCGTCTCATTTGAATTCTTCAAATGTGGACTCACACTCACAGACAGATGTCTCTCGGGATTATGCAAAGTGGTCGAAACCCTCGCTGTAAACCTGCAGTCTACTCGGATCTTTTCCACCCAGCACCTAAAACCCGCATTAAATCTTCCCGGTACTTTATTTTGGTGAGGAAAAATGACTAATAGAATAATCCCTCGTCTTCGCTTTAGAACCACACTCTGAGCTCGACGCAAATCCAAAACAATGGCCGTGTGATGCAGAGGGAAACCAGAAATAAGCCGTGCAGATGATGTGTTTGTGGAGGGGGAGGCAGGTGAGCTGCAGTGAAATAAAAAGGCTCATTTTAGGCTTTAAACGCGGTTTGAGAGGAAAGTCCTGTGAGACGCTTTATGTGAAATTTGTTAAAGTGCTCAACAATGTTTCACCACATGAATATTCACCTGGGAACGCTCTGCTCTGTATTCACAAAGTGAGTCAGGCGAAGGCTTTACATTTTTAAAGCACTTTTTGGTCACTGCATGTGAACACTAAAAGAAGAGTGTTCGGGTCTTCACTTGAAGACACACACTCGCAAGTGTAAAGAAGGTGTTGTTCGCAGTGACAAACTGATGGAGAGCTACCACCTGACTCTGCAGTCCAACTCGACTCTATGGACCTTCAGAGCTTCTTTCACTTCATAGTTTTGGTTTGGAGACCGGCACTGTTTTGTTTACCTCCTGCTGCTCTTGTAGCGGTTTATTTGGCCCCAGAAGGGCAGATTTTTTCATTGTGGAAGCTCTTCAAAATAAAGTGTATGCCAGCTGCCAAACATGAGACAAAGTTATCTAATTGATTCATTCACTCATTCAACCTTTATTTAATCTCGAGAAATCATTGAGGGCATGCCCTCATTTTCAATAACATTGAGAGTACAATTAAAATACAATAAACAAGACACACACGCACACACAGAAAAAAACAACAAGGAATTAAATAATTATAGGTAACAGGAAATGAAACAAGTAGAGAGAGCAGAGTTCATTTGTAATCTAAATTGACCTAAGGTAACCATATTAATGTGTGTTGTAAGGTGTTCCAGGTGTGTGCAGTACAGAAGGTAAATTACACTATAGCAGTAACAGTTTCTACAGCTACAAAAGATTTTTACACATTTGCAAATCTTATCTCTGTGCGCAAAATGTTTTTACACCTGCAAAATTTATTCACAAAGTCAAATGTGTGAGGAGCATTTTTTTTACGCATTCACAAATTTTGATACTTACATGCAAAGTTTTTTGTTTTTTTTTACATGCACACAAAACGTGAAATACAACTGCTGGCTGTGAAATTATTTGTGAACATTAGCTAGCTCAAAATCTTTTTGACCCTAATTTGACTCCATACTTTAGCTGCTGAATTCTCCGCGGTGTTCACCAGCTGGTTGCTAACCGTGTCTGTCTGCTGTTTGGTTCTAAGCAGGTTGTGCACAATGTGTTTTAGAGCTTTTATACTGAAAACAGATATTATACAGCTCTGTGGAGCTGATTAGTCTGTGTTGTTTCATCAATACAAGAGATCTGTTGTAGCCTCTTTGAAGTGAAAGCACTTACTGCACTGCAGAATTGATTGTGTCAGTGTTATATAAACAGTATCCTAATTGATTACTGTTACTTTAATGTTGTATTGTGCTATGGCGGAGCTAATTTTAATAACAGTATGACCACTGACAGGTGAAGTGAATAACATTGATTAGCTCGTCACAATGGCACCTGTCAGTGGGTGGGATATGTTAGGCAGCAAGTGAACATTTTGTCCTCGTAGTTGATGTGTTGGAAGCAGGAAAAATAGGCAACTTGAGGATGTGAGCGACTTTGACAAGTGCCGAATTGTGATTGTTAGACGACTGGGTCAGAGCATCTCCAAAACTGCAGCTCTTGTGGGGTGCTCCTGGTCTGCAGAGGTCAATACCTACCGAAAATGGTCACGGAAAGGAAAGCCAGTGAAACGGGGAGCAAAGGCTGGATAATGAGCCCTGCCACAAGGCAAAAGTGGTTCAGGAATGGTTTGAGGAACACGACAACGAGTTCAAGGGGTTGACTTGGCCTTTAAATTCCCCAGATCTCGACCCAATCGAGCGTCTGTCGGACGTGCTGGACAAACAAGTCTGATCCATGGAGGCCCCACCTCGCAACTTACAGGACTTAAAGGATCTGCTGCTAGCATCTTGGTGCCTGTTACCTCAGCACACCTTCAGAGGTCTAGTGGAGTCCATGCCTCGACGGGTCAGGGCTGTTATGGCGGCAATATTAGGCAGGTGGTCATAATGTTATAGCTGATCGGAGTATAATCTCTACCAATGTAGCCAATTTTATAAACTGATCATAGGTAACTGCAGCTGCTTAAACACAGTGAGCTTCACAGTAATACATACATCTCTAGTGTTATTAAGTGAGTGATAAAGCAGGAGAACATGCACTCTCTCTAATCTTTACATGTCTGTATTGACATTCCCGCACTGCATTAGAATAAGAGCGTTTTGTTGTGTTAATCACAAAGTTAATCATGTTATCATACAAAGGTAAAGGTCACATGCTGCTACAGGAACGGCTTTATGACAGAAGACTTTGTGGAGATGTGAGATCTGATCTAAGGGATTGAAAAGAAGGGGTCTTTGTAAGGGTTTGAATTCCACCACAGCGCATGTTTCAGGAAAATATGACACCTTGAAGATAAGAGCATCTAATCATCAGTGTAGTGGATTCTCCTTGTGTTCTGAAAGTGTATAAGTCACAATTTTCATGCACGTCAGAGCTGAAATGCTAAGAGGAAACAAAGAAATGCCTCCAGAAACAAATGGAAGTCTCACTTCTATCAGGGACTTATTTATCAAACAGTTTATCTGTGAAGGAAAAAATGTGTTTGGTTCAAAAATACGGGTGAAAAACATTCGTACAAACATAAATCTCTAAAGAAGATATAGAATTTGATGGAGGAGATGATTCAAGCTAGAAGCTGTTGAGTCTTAATCCTTTATTTTGTGCTACTTGTCTGCTCAGATTTGACAGTTGTTATTATTGTCAAGAAACTCAGATTTAATGCTTGTACTTTATCTTCAGCGGACGTATAAAGAATAAAGAGTAGCAGGCAATTTAATGCATCTGAGTGGCCGCCAAGTATTCATTCGAGAAACATAATGCAGAGAATATGAGGAGGTTGGCGTAACGAGGAGGAGGATATATGACGCTGGTCAAACAGATTATTAGCAGCTTGTTGTGTCTGAGTGGAACTGCAACCGTGGAAATGAAGCTTTGATGCAGCACCTCCAGCTCGCTCAGAGATGTCAATCAGACTGTGCGAGGCTGGTTGAGTAAGCGATTCTTCACACAGAGGAGGTGAGAACAGATTTCTCAGCTCTTTTGAATGTAGAACTGTCTTATTGTATTATTCTGGCAAATTATTTCAGGTTCCTGTTTGCGAACATCACTGAACAGCTGAAGAAGAGCATTTAATACAATTACATGATAATATTGTTGTCTGACCTCATCAGTTTACTGAAATGTGAGCACTCTGTGATTCAGGAAGACTTTGCTGAAGATTTGATAATGTGCACTTCAGCCACAGATGTATTGGTGATAATAATCGATGATGTTGGGCGTTAAAGCCTGACTAGCAGTCAGTAATAGAGTTGTATGTGTTTGAGGACTTGAGGCTCTGTGTCAAGCTCTTCCACACCAATCTAGGGAAACCCGCCATTCATGGAAGAGTGTACTCACACTTCATTATTGATATAGCAAGTTTAGCTAGCTAAAGTAAATGTAGCTAGCAAGCTGCAGGTTGCTGCTGTAAATGTGTAACTTTACGTTGTAGAGAGGGCTCCAGCTAAAGAAGGAATAGTTAGCAATGTGTCATGATTAATATCGCATATATAGCTAGCGATAGCAAGTCTAGCTAGCTAGCTGCAGGTTGCTGCTGTCCACTCTAAATGTATAACTTTACGTTGTAGAGAGGGCTCTAGCTAAAGAAGGAATAGTTAGCAATGTGTCATGATTAAGATAGCATATATTGCTAGCTATAGCAAGACTAGCTAGCTAACTGCAGGTTGCTGCTGTCCCTGTATAAATTCCTAACATTGCTTTGAGAGTGGGCTCAAGTTAAAAACTGGAGAATTGGCAAAATGGTAAATTGATAAAATAGCAAGTTAAGCTAGCTTTAGCACGTCTGGCTAGCTAGCTGCAGGTTGCTGCTTTCCACTTAGTGTAAATGTATAACTTTACGTTGTAGAGAGAGCTCCAGCTAACAAAGGAACAGTTTGCAATGTGTCATGATTAATATAGCATATATATAGCTAGCGATAGCAAGTCTAGCTAGCTAGCTGCTGTCCGTGTTGCTGCTGTCCCTGTATAAATTCCTAACATTGCTTTGAGAGTGGGCTCAAGTTAAAAACAGGAGAATTGGCAAAATGGTAAATTGATAAAATAGCAAGTTAAGCTAGCTTTAGCACGTCTGGCTAGCTAGCTGCAGGTTACTGCTTTCCACTTAGTTTAAATGTAGCCTATAACTTTGCTCTGTCTGACAGAAGCTCATGTTGGTCAGAGGCTGTTTTTGAATTTCTTTGCTATGATTTATTTTATTTTTTTAATTACACATTTTACACACGACCTTGGAAATAATAAGTAAGACTTTGCTTTAGATTTGATAACGTGCATTTCAGCCACAAGTGTGTTATAATAATCGATGATGTTGGGCAAAAAGGCTGGCTGCACACACTGTATTGAGTGTGTCCTCACACTTTGGGTTTAGAGATTTAACTGTAAAAGGTAAAAGCAGAAAATAGGTCCTTTTTAAAGTGCTCTTATAAATGGACTGGTTGTTTTTGACATCTATAATGGCTTTGTAAAAGTCAGGGAAAGATTGTCCTTAGGGTAAAAATGAACAAATGCAAACTGTCGGTTAGATGCAGGCATCAAACGTCGGTCCCTTGTGTCAAAGTCCTGTGCTTTTTCGGCCTGACCGTCCACCTGCTCCATAAAGCTGCTCTGAGATCATCAAATGCACCAAACTAAATGCAGCTCCTTCAGTATAAACACAGGAAAGACTTTGCACTAAATGTGAGATTGGATGAGTAAGCATTGGCTGAATGTAAGTCCAATATTGTCTCTTTGTTATATTCTCTCTAAATCTTCCTCTCTCTTGACCAGCTAGTTGATAACTCCGTCTGCTGTTTGGTGCTGCTTGGTGAAGGTTTATCAGAGCTTTCTTTGTTTGAAACAGCTCCATGTAGCATCTAAGAGCAACTGATGCGAGTGAAAAAAAACAGTTGTACTGCAGTATCATGGATGATCATCTTCTTTGGATTCAGAGCTACACCTTTCACATACACATCCATCCGTTGTCAATATAAAACAACACGCACACATTCCTTTCGGATTACTCTAACAGCATTCATTATACATCTAAAGTATGTTTTCTTCTGTGATGTACAGAGCAAAAAAATTTGAAAGCTGTTCTGGCATTTCATACGTTTTCACACTTGTGGATGTATCGCTCAAACCAGACTTTCTAGTTTGCCAGCAGCAACGCATCCCTGTGCGATTTTCCAAACACAACAGCTTGTAAGAGTCTGAACGCAGCCTAAGAGGTTTTGCTGCGGTATAGCATCATGATAGATCCTCCCGTGATACTGAGAAAGGTCAGACATTGTTCATATGGAAGAGGCGGCATGCCCAGAAATAAACATAAACTTAGGTTGTTTTAAGCAGCCAGTACTCGCCTTTTTTTCATAAGAGAACTGTGTCATGTAATTTGGTCTGTGCTGTGTCATTTCCAAAATGATCTAAGTTCTTCTACCATATTGGTCTCCAGTATTCCCCAAAAAATCGGTACCAGGTATCAGATATTTGGGTATTCGGTTAATAAGTATGCCAGTCAATGCACCAATTTGATACTATAACCAATTATCTTCCCAAAAAATCAAACTATCGTGTGACAAAACACAACATGGTGGTGCTAGCAGAGAGTGTAATGTTAGTGAAAGCAAGCAAAATGTTAGCAATCAGTGTTTTTCCACGCCTCTTGGGGGTGGCTGTGGCTCAGTGGTAGAGTCGGCTCAGTGGTAGAGTGGGCCGCCTCTCAATCAGAAGGTAGGCGGTTAGATCCCTGACTGCTACAGTCACATGTCGAAGTGTCCTTGGGCAAAAACCCCAAATTGCTCCTGAAGTTGTAGCCATCGGGTATGAATGTGCATAGATACTGATAGGAGATTGGCACTTTGGCCTTTGCCATCAGTGTGTGAATGAGTGTGGGATTAGGTGAATGTGTCATGTAGTGTAAAGCTTTTAGTGCTCTGAGAACTAGAAAAGTGCTTTATAAGTGCAGTCCATTTACCAATATAATATATATTTCTGGCTGACCGCCATGGTCATCCCCACACGTGGGTCTGTATGTGACTGAGTGAGTGAGTGAGTGAGTGAGTGACAGTACTTTCAGAGCCATAGAGAGTGCTGCTCCTCCTCTGCTCGTCCGCTGTCCTGTGCAGCGCACATATCCAGGCGTACCTTCGGGTCTTTGTTTTAAAGGTTTCCGTGGGTTGGTCTTAACAGAAATCGATCTTATTTACGTAAGAAACGGGACCTTAATTAACACACAGTGAAAACAACCGTATGAGCCGTGACGAAGAGATGGAGAGCGAGCGAGGGGGAGAGAGAGGGACAGATCGCACCCAAGATACGTCTGTAACATGATGTTATTTATTTGTTTTTACTAACATCTATAATTACAGCCTGCGGAAGACTTATGGCTACGTATTTATTTCAAAGACAATTAAGCAGGAACCACACTAAGGAGCCTGTGAGTGACTTTATCGATCAAATAACTTCCTGGAAAAGTTACAAATAAAGTTACAAAAAATAACAACATTGTGTACAAACGAGGGGGAATCAGACTTCCAGGTCGGCCTTTTACTTTGAAAAAGCATACCGGAAGTGTTGGCCTACTTTACTCTCCATGCCTGTGTCTTTTACTACAGGAAGAGATGTTAATATTGCTGTCAGAGATCAATAGGACTCATCACAATTCATTTTCACTGAGTGAAAACCGTGCACCCGGCTCGTGGTTAAAATAGACGAGCCTCCTATTCTCTACGTTTTCAGCAGCGTGAAGCTTCTCATCTATTTTAATGCGTTTAAAATGAAAACGAACACGTCCCGCAGCCGTCACGCACACGCCACGCACACGCCACGCTTCCAGTGTTGCCCACAAAAGCGCACGTTGACCTGAAGTGGTCAGCCACATACTAGGTTTTGACCTGTTTAATTGCGCTAGGATCAGTGGTACTTGGTGCTGGCTAGTATTCAAGTCTAGGTATCGACATTGGCATCAGGAAGAAAGAAATGGTATCAGAACATCTCTAAAAAGAATGAAGCCCTCTTCTCTTTTTAAAGAGTGTCCTGGCCAAAACAGGCAGCAGCACATTAACAAAGTTTCAGACAAACAATGAGCAGCCATACAAACATAACACAGAATAAAATACACAGAAACATCTCCCATGTGTAATATAGAAATAACAAGAAACTTTATGTTTTCCTTGCTTCATTCACAATCCCTCCACTGCAAAACCCATCGCTCCTTCCTCTTGTGTACAGGACGTAAAACGCATTCATCACGTTGTACAGGCTGCCTGCCTGCTCCTCTGCAGCTCATGTGTGAATGTGTTTATGTGTGGACTCATGCTGCGAGGGGTTATGGGGGCTGAGTGTGAGTTTACTAGTGCGAAGGCATTTCGTTTACACGGAGTCATGTTTTATGTATGTAACGCATGGAAGCACTGTGGCTGAAATGCACGTCTTAGCACATCAACAAGATGTGCATTAAAACTGTGTGTAAATGTGTGTGTAGTGAAGCAGTGTCCTTAGGTCAACATATTTTATGAGGCTTAGACAAAAGCTTTACTCATCAGATTTTTACACACACACCCACACACATCCTCTCCAATGGGGGTCATTCCAATCACCACTTGACTCACAGTTGCTTTAAAATGACCTTGGCGGGTTTCCGTAGGCCTGGATGGAGCCGGATGGAGCTCTGGCGTGATGGGTTGTTGACCTCGACTGCTGCCTGGTCTCCTGTCACGGAGCAGCTTTCCCTCTCTCTCGTTCTCTCTCTCACAAACACACACACACACACACACACACACACACACACATACAGAACACAAGTCAGGAAGTGTATGCACTGTTCTCTCCTTACACTAAAAATAATGAGGCTTCTGGTTCCCATGATGCCTCACCGGCCAAGTCCCCCTCCACTCGCGGCCAATCAAGCAGCGGACACCCGCTCATTACAGCTTAAGCAGGCATGCACACATTGATGTACACACACACACAGATGTATACACACAGTCTGACTTCACCTAATGCTGATTTAGCAGCACATACCATCTGTCTGCAATGATTAACCTTTCCATCAATCACCGGGTTCTCCATTATCCAGACACACATTTACAAAGCAGGCACACGCCGCCGCGCACATGAAATGAAAGTGAGAGCAGCAACACGTCCATATACAAGAGGATTATGTGTCTGCCACTGATACATATTATATGTCCTTGCTATGAGGAATAGGCTTCTTCATCATTATTGTTACATTGTTAGTCAAAGAGAGAACAACATTGGTTATTTTACAGGACAGATTTCCATACAGCAGAAAAATGGAGGTGCTGTCAGACAGTTAGCTGCTTTAGCTGCGTCTGCCGTCCAGCAACGTGTTCTGCATTCTGAAAGGACAACAGGCTGCAGGCGGCTACACACTGCAGGTTGCTGCTGTACACCCTTGTTTAAATGTTGTTATTAGGGTTGACTGTAGCTGAAGAAGAAGTAGTTAGCAATATGTCATTATTGATATTGCAAGTTTAGCTAGATATAGCGAGTCTAGCTAGCAAGCTTCAGGTTGCTGCTGTCCTCTATGTTTAAATTCCTAACTCTGCTTAAAGGGTTGATTCTAGCTAAAGAAGAAGCAGTTAGCAATGTGTCATTATTGATGTAGCAACTTTAGCTATAGTGAGTCTAGCTAGCAAGCTCCAGGTTGCTGTCCACTGTGTTTTAATTCCTAACTCTGCCAGGGGGCCACTTCCCAACTTTTTTTCCCAACTACACCACACCTGAAATCATTCACTTTTTGCACTTAATTTTCATCATTTTATTGAAGTGTCTGAAGTGTCAGAGTTATTCACCGTACAGTGCCCTGAAATATACCCATGAACAAGGAATAAGTAGTGGTGTACAGAGCACAGAAACCTCAATCCCACAATGCTTGTACGACTAGGTGTCAGTTTATGTTGTATATGTCGTTTTTCAGTTTCAAAGATGTCTTTGTATAGAATAAAGTATAGAGGGAATTTGAATTTGAATAAACAGGTAGGAAGGAAGGGGGTGTTGTATGAGGAGTGATGCAGTTCTTTGGGGGTGGTTAGGGGGACTGATGGGGCAAACAAACCTGTTTTGCCCAGGAAATCAGGGTTCCAGTACAACGTGAAGTTAAAGTGAAATTTAGTTTTTTTGTACAACACATCTGCTCCATTAGACACCTGCGTTTGAGTTCGGTTCAGTGTTTTTGCTTGTTCTTGAGCTGGTGAGTCAGGATGTGCCGTTTCTGCTGACACAAACCTGTAATTGCAAAAATGAGCAACCACAAAGGTACGCTAATGACTCATGCCTGGTCTGATTATTATGTCTAAGTGTGTGTCATTAAGACTGGAGATGCCCTTCAGCTACTGTTTGAGAGTTTCAGCAGTGGTTTCATGCAGACCCGGGATCAATACACAGTACTGTTCACTCACACAGGACAATACTTTATTCAAACAAGCCGAAGCAGATAATTTAGGATGCTGCTGGAATCCTCTTGATCTCCGGGTTTAGAAGTATTTGATTACATTATTGAAGAAGCCCTCAGCAGGACACGATTTTGATGTAAAACTACAGAGATTTTATCAGCCTTAATCACAAAGTAGAGCAGAACTAGAGAAGTCCAAACTAAGTGAGTCACAGAGGATACGGTCAGTTTCCCCCAAAGTATTTCTGTTTTGGTGGAAAACTTATTTCGTGCCCCCCCGCAGCATCAGAGATAGTTTCAAAGTATTAGTGCAATTGAAGCGGCCGAGATTTTTACATAATATCTCAATGATTTATTCATCTACTGTGACCTTTTTCTTTCCCTGCTCAAGTTAAATATCTTGAGATGAGTCAGAGCTCCATTTAAAACTGGACTTCGCTTACAGTGTTTGTCCAGTATTGTCCAGCTATGGGCAGTTTACTGTCATTATGCTACATGATTACTCAGTTTAAAGAGCTCCAAATTGCCAGTGTGCACAATTGCCAAATGCGTCTTTAGGCCAACCGCTAAAAACTACAGATTGGTTTTAATGGCAGCACAGCCGAGACAGCTGCTGGGATTTCAATCAGCTGCGGTGCATAACTGTAGGCGGTGCATTATGAGAGAGAAAAAAGGGGAGGGGGGGATTTTAAGATAGGTCATTAAAGCCAAATTATCAATTTGATAAATGTGGCAGAAACCAGACTGGGCCGCAATGTGACTCACACGAGACAAAGAAAGCGGCCTGTTGTGCAACCTTCGTCTACGTTTGACAGATCCTCTGCTCTTCAGGAATAAGTTAGGACTACGTTAGAACAAAAATGTGCACTTCCGCTAAATATCTCGTTGGCTGCACCAAAAGAAATAAGTGCAAAACATCAACTTCTTTAAAACAGAGAAAGTATTCAAGTGTTTTGTTTGTCAGTGTCCCTCCAGTAAACACTAGCCCAGCGTTCTCCAACTCTCCTGGAGAGCTACCTTCCTGCATGTTTTAGGTTTCTCTGAATTCTAACACACCTGATTTTAATGATCTGCTTGTTATCAACCAACTGAAGCATCTCAGGGGATTCATAATGAGCAACACACTCGAATCAAGTGTGTTAGAGTTCAGAGACACCTAAAACATGCAGGAAGGTAGCTCTCCAGGAGCAGGGTTGGAGACCCCTAAACTAGCCTGCTACTACGCAAGCTAATGTCGACCAGTTGAATCTTTTATGGCTTTACACAGGACGTCTTCCAGGCGTGCTTTTCATTAGTGTGTCCGTCTCACACGCATATTTTCTTAGGTGTTTCAAGGTGACAAAACTGAACGTGTGTGGGGTCTGCCCAAATGCTGGTGACCCTCACTCGGTGCTCAGACTGAAGCTTCAGCTCCTTCTCTGGTAAGGGGATGCTAATGCTAAGCTCCTTGTATAGACAATGAATTAAGTGAGGAGATGGATGATCAGTGTCCCCTAGCCTGAGGGTTGGGGCTGCTCCAAAATAAATCTACCGGGAGATGAGATGATTAACAGAGTAGAGAAGGAACAGAAAAAGTATTTAATTTGAATTGAATTCGAACACTGGAAAGTTTCAGGCCTAAATCCACCACACAAAACAAACTATCTGAGGTCAGAAGGGAAAACTACTTTGCCTTCTGCTGCTGGCAGTTTTTTAACATTGTGTTAAATTATGATAAAATTATACACAACTGTTCTGTGCATGTTTAATGATTGACAGGTCCCCTCTCACCTGCTTGGCCTTGACTTCACCCTTAACCTCAATCTGACCTCTTTAGCTCCAAACATGACACCATAAACACTCAGTCTGCTTACTGTCAATCATCTGCTTAAAGTCGCACTCATTCCATTTCCAAAGTTTCAAACTTTCTATGATTAAAGCAGCTCTCTGGGACTCAGTATTCATGATGTGCTGCTTTTTTAACCAAATATATCTGAATGCATAATTTGTTGTAGTTTCATGGTGTGTATGTGTATCAGCAGTACTCTCTACCTGCCAGGAAGTCAAATACAGCGACAGGATCTGTGGCCTGAAGCTTAAAAATAAGACGAGAATCTAGTTACCAATCTAGTGTTAGTTTGGCCCGTGCAGCCTCCTGGTAAAGTTAGCAATAATGACTATTTAATGTCCAGTTAGAATTTCAAAATAAAGCTGTCAAGCAAGCAACATTTGCTTAGATTTTCAAAATAAAGCTTGCTGAAAACATTTTGGATGTGCGACAATCTGCGAAACGTTTGCAGTTCAGTCACATTTAGGCACCAGAGCTACTTCGATAGTTTAAAAGATGATTCTTTGTGGTCTCAAAAGTACAATCGTACCTATGCTAGTTATCTAACTATAGGTTACTTAACTGTTACGACACTTTTGTCCAAAGCGACGCACATCTGAGAGTTAATACAACACAAGCAGCGATCAAGACAGGAGGGAACGAAGTCAGTAAGAGCCAACAAACAGCTTCAAGTGCGACCGGACACTGGTGCCAACAGGCAGCGCACAGAGGCAATGCAAAGAGTGTAAATCATCATCATCAACAACATCAACACGGTCAATATCATCATGAATATTCTAATCAACAACATCCTCAATGTCATATTCATCAACAGCACCACTATCATTAAGGTCAGAGGTCATAAAGAGCTGGGTCTTTAGCTTCTTCTTAAAGGTGAAAGGGACTCTGCGGACCGAGTGGAGTTTGGTAGCTCGTTCCACCACCTGGGGACGACTGAGGAGAAGAGTCTAGTTAGAGACTTAGGGCCCTGTTGTGATGGGAGTACCAGGCGCCTTTCATTGGCAGAGCGTAGTGGGCGGGACGGAGTGTAGACCTGGATGAGGGCGTTCAGGTAGGCAGGAGCCGTTTTTGTTGCTGTTTTGTAAGCGAGCAAAAGGGTTTTGAATTTGATGCGAGCGGCGACTGGGAGCCAGCGGAGGGATATGAGCAGTGGAGTGACGTGTGTTGTTTTGGGTTGATTGAAGACCAGACACGCTGCTGCGTTCTGGATCATCTGCAGAGGTTTGAATGTGCATGCAGGAAGGCCTGCCAGGAGGGAGTTGCAGTAGTCAATGCGTGATATTACAAGAGCCTGTACCAGTATCTAACTTACCTGTGGACGTTATGTCAGTATACTTGATATGTTTCTTTAAAGACGACAATGTTGACTGTTTGTTTAACACAGCACCAAACCACAATCTGCTGAAAGAAAGTCCCATGTTTGTGTGATCACCTGTTCCTGCCACCCCATGCAGACTTTCATGCTTTTCATACCACATTACCTGAACGCAGCGCAACATTAAAACAGTCAGCAAGAGTAGTTTTTACAGTGTCATAAATGTATGCATTAGACCACTTACCAAGCTGCCATTGTTGATGACTTGAGAATGAGAGCCTGCTGGTGACAGATTATTCAGCTCTGAGAGAGACTAAAAAAAGAGTTCGTATCACAGTGTTCCCTTATTTCCATCATTTATCTCAATTTCTGTTCCCACCACCGCAGTAGGGGGTCTCCCTCTCTGTCAACACAGCAGGGACCTGGATAACAGGGGAGCAGCATTTCCATTAGGTTCGTCCTCCCAAAATCAGTCAACAACTCTCACACACACAGACACACGCACACACACACACACACACAAAGTGAACAACACAAGCTGGCAGGCATGCAGAGACACAAACATGTTCTGGTGGCACAGTTACGGGTTGTATGAATACTTTTAACCGTAATGTGTTTATCAGGAAGTGGCAGTGAGGAAAAGTGATTTTGGTTGTTGGTGTGTGTGTGTGTGTGTGTGTGTGTGTGTGTGTGTGTTCATGTGCTCGGTGGTCACACTGGTGTTCCTTTTATAACATTTCACAGTTGGCTGCTCGTATCGAGACAGGAAGTAAATTAACAGCTTGAGGTGTCTGAGTGATGCTTCTTCAGCTGCTTCTTGCTGTGTGCGTGTGCGTGTGCGTGTGCGTGTGCGTGTGTGTGTGTGTGTGTGTGTGTGCGTGTGTGTGTGTGTGTGTTAGAGAGAGAGACAGATACTGTAGTATACTGATGAGTTATGGTATGTAGGCTTGGTCATTTGTCTGTTGAAGTTCTAAAGCCAAACTTTGCAGAAGTTTTCAGACAGGCCATAACACGGTCCACCTACCAGAGCACATAAGCTCTGCTTTCTATCACTCTCTCTCTCTCTTTCTCTCTCTCTCTCTCTGTGAAGAGGTCCCATATTTTACTGCACGCTCTAAAGACAACAGATAACTACAGGAGAGCCGCTTGTTTGGAAAAAAATCAGTCCACTTCTCTCCAAAGTCAGGGGACTATTTTCTGGAGGAGCAGAAGATTGATCCCTAACACTCCTGCTTTAGAGTATAATCTGTCTAAAGAGAAGAAGTGCTCTTACAGGAATAATTCAGAAGAAAACCTTCAGACTATATATTTGTCACTGCCTTTAGGCTTGAAATGTAGCTCCGAAAAGTTGCTCCTGCATGAAGATTGGAGTCATAGAAGTTGGTACCCTACAGTGAAATATTATTTGCGGCCTTGTGAAATTGGCGGTGAGGAATCATGCTGATGCAATGACTGAATGTGCTCTAAGTTGCTAACCAGTTAGTTAACACAGTTGAGTTTTTGTTATTTTGTATATGGTGCACCTCTCTTCACATCTCAACAGCAATCAATAGATCAGATGCTCGAAGAACAAGTTATAAAATCTGGTATCAGTCGGCTTTTGCAGACCTGTACTAAGTTCATCCGATCATTTCATTTGGCTTGCGCGGCGGGATTGCTTAACTGCTTTCCTACCTATCAATCTCGAGAAAAAACTCTCACATCTGCTGCTGTCTTCCAGCATTAGCCACACTGCACGTTCGTGTAAGGGGAACGTTTTGGAGAGGGGGGCCTCAAAGGATGGGCTGGCAACTTTTTTCTTTATTGTATGAAATTATGATGAAGTTGTTTAACCCCAGCTTTAAAGAGCAGCTCCAGTCGTGTTATAAGACGCATAAAATGCTCTGCTTGAAATAATAAATTATGTTTTTTTCTGCAAAATAGATTTAATTACCATCATTAAAAATTCCTGAATCTGCAAAGTCCCTGCCCACTATGTGCTACGTTTCTCCTTTTGTAAAATGACAGCCCAAAACAAAACACGTCTCTGCCATTGTTTAGTGGCAGCTTGTTGAAACTTAGCTAGCTTGAAATGTAGTAATTAGTAGTAGTAACTTTAACGTTAGCATTCAGTAGTGAGTTTGCAAAAATGACGATAATGGTTACAGCTGGCTTGTGCATCGCCAAAGTGGTTGCCATAGGTTGCACGTAATGATATGCATAGCGTCACCCCGTCCATTAACGGGATTGGCTCCTTAGGTTTGTGACGTCTCAAACCTGCCAATCTGAAAACGTGTTGCTCAGCCTGTCCTTGGTACACTGCAGTTTAAAAGCAGACAGGCCCAGCCATGGAGATGACTGCTGATGCTGTCCCTGATATGTCTTGTAGCACCTGAAGAACACCACATGGAGATGTTTATAATGTTAAACACTTGAGTTTCACTGGAGGGGGGCTTTAATTAAAGACGACAGGTGTCTTAGTTCGACTGGTGTCATAAAGACTATGCTTTACCTGTTCTTTACTCAACACTCAACACATCACCATAGAAATCAAATTCAAACCAAATTGACACAAAAATGGTGAAACACAAAGTTGTTTTCATGAACTATTGTTCTGTGATTTGGAGCATTGGGATAAACAGTTGGTGCTGCCAATTCTCCAATCTGGTGCCATTAAACCATTGCAGGAAAAGAAGATGCAACAAGAATTTAAAGAACCCAAGTCAAACCTTCAATGAACAGAAACCATGTAGAAAACATTGTTGAAGTGTGGCACTGACATTTCTTTGATGTATATATTTGGGCTAAGGTTCAGCCTCATGATTGAAACAGGTGTGATGTTTTTAAGTGTAATTGTTCATTCCTGTGGTGGACTCCTTTATAGTTACTAGCCGGAGTCAAACAAGGAAAGCTGTTTTACATATGGTATGCATTGTACCGTCTAGTCCAGCGGGACATTCTGCTGCACTGCTAATAAAGTAGCTCCTTCATTTCAGACTCTCTTGCTCTTGTTGCCTTAAAGATCAGCACCTTGGGGACATTTTGTAAAAGGTCATCAGGATGAATTCACACGTCTACATTACGTTTTCAGCTTGGTTTTTACCTTGTTGCTACATTTCTTTGGAAAAAAGCATCTCCACACAGAACAAATGCATGCTCAGACTGCAGTACTCCCATTGTAATGGATTGATTTTGGTCTGAACTATTGCTATTGTGTGATTTTGCTCTTAGAATAGATTCCAGCAGTGACCCAGAGTCATGAAAAAAACAGTCCACAGAAACCTCTCACACTGCTCCTGCAGCATTTTCTACTTTCTCTGCTGCTGATCCGTATTGTTCAGCCTGCTCCAAACACTCAGTTTCTGCACAACACAGCTATTTACACTACTTTTCTGTAGCACTATGGCCTCCCTGTTCTGCAGCTCTGAAGCTCCGCCAGACATATTGTATTTAGTCATGTATTGGCAAAGCAATGAATGAACAGAGGAGAAATGGATCGTGGTGCAGGAGCAGTTTGAAAAATTGTCTCTGAACATTTTGACACATTTCTGAGTCACCGCTGGGATCGCTAGTAGCTGCTGTGAATCCTGTCTTACTACGGCTGCCCTCTTATGCCAAAAAGCAAAATATAAGCGTCTCCCTGAAGGCAGGAAGTATTTTATTCTGAAAGGCTTGATGTTTTTTAGTCTGGTGCTCAAATGAGGAGTAACAGGTCACAATGGTCACTGCTGGACAGACGTATAATGGCAGGTTTGTACAGACGATACAACCACCTGTGTGTGCGTCTGTTTCATCTCTGGCAGGTGTGTAAAGCAGCTTTTTTTGGAATCGAGTAACTGCGTGTGTGTGCGTGTGTGCGTGTGTGTGTATACTGGAGTCCATTAGATTTGCATGTGTACAATGTGGGAGCCTGACAAATCCTTTTATATCAGAGTGTGCATGTGTGGGTGTGTGTGTATTTGTCTGGGATCACACATAGCTTTCAGACATGTTTATCTTCAACATTAGTGTGCGTGTGTGAGTGTGTGTGTGCGTGTGTGTACTTCCGAGTGTGAAATCCCATTAAGCGTGTTAAAACCCTCTTTGGCCTACTGCCTGCTCAGAGAGAGAGATACAGACACACAAACACACACACACACACACACAGATGTCACACCTGTGTACGTGTTTGGTTTTCTGTGCTGGCTTCTGTTTGTGTGCGTGTGTGTGTGTCAGCTCTTGGAGAGGTGTCAGGTGATGGTGGTAATTTTGTGATATAGGCCTACACTTCACACCATCATCACTGTGGTCTGTGTCACACCTGTCACAGGCTTTACCTCTTCCTGGTCTTTACTGCCGCTCCACGTGTTTCATGTTAAGTTAAAGTCACAGAATACATTTTCACATTTTAAACAATAAATCTGCCTTTAAATAGTTTAATTTTAATTTTGTCCTTGTACTATTTTTAAATGAAATTGCATAAATCTCTTTGAAAAGGCTTTTACTTTGAAATCAATACGACTAAGTGAGCGAATGAATGAAAAACATTTTAACTTTATTTTAAATCAAAATGTTAAAATGCTTTGATAAAAGATTATTTATTGTTTTTTTTAATTTATTAATTTTGGGGCTTTTTATGCCTTTATTGAGAGAAAAAGAGAGAGAGAGGGAGAGACAGTGGATAGTGTTGGAAGTAGGGCGGGGGGCAGCTGTAGCCTTTGTGTATGGGACACGCGATTTAACCTTTAGGCTGAACCGGCGCCCAATTACTATTGATTTAAACTCAGATTTTTATCTGCCACTCAAATACCTGAAAAATGTATGAGGCCAAAAGTGGACACCAAACATTTCACCCAATGAAATTAATTAATTTTATCCATTAATTATAATGCATAAATGTAACTTATGATACCGCGTGCTTTGATGAGGTGTTTTCATTTCAAATGTCTCAGGCCATGTCCACATGTACACAGGTATTTTTCAAAACGAAGAGAAAAGATTTTTCTCTGCGTTTTCGTCCACACACAAACGTTTTAGGTCGCTTGTAAAACTCCGGCCAGGGTGAAGACTTTTAGAAATGTGAGTCGGGGTAAACGGCGTTTTTGGCTCGTGACGTCAGGCTGTGCGTCGTTATCTCCTTTGTGAGGCGTCACAAATGAGGCGTCATTCCTTGCAAAATGACGGACGTGACAAAAACAGTGATGCTTAACAGGACTTTATACACGTTTACACAGATATGTACAGTTGCTCGTCCACTATACTGAGGAACAAAGGCGTCGGGATAGATTCTTTAGACTTTTGATTGGTTACAATTCTTCTTCTTCTTCTTTGCATAACTGGGTTATTTCGCCGCCTGTTGGTGTGGCACTCTTATGACAGCGAGTCTGTTGTGTTTTTGCGTTTTCGTTTGGATGGGGATTTTTTATAACCGAGCTTATGAGAACGGGACGAAGGAGGCCAAAACTCAGTTTTTAATAATACCTGTGTACGTGTAGACATGGCCTCACTGTAACTAATGGACGGAGTTGAGGTTTGTGTTCTTTACCACAGAGCTGGGAAATCCGTTTCTGTATGGTATTTGCAAAGTGAAACAGGAATAGTACTTTCCCAAACTTCTGCCAGAAAGTTGTGAAGCTTGTTATTTTGTCTAAAACAGGTTTGAAATCCCGAGAGAGATCAGGAGATAACTGAGGGATATCCAGATGATTTGAAAGAGGAACAAACCTGCTTCACTACATCATGTTCATTTTCAGGACTTTTTGGTTCATTATTGTAAAATGATATCAGATTTATCTTCAGTTGAACTGTTAAAAGGTCAGAGAGTTTGTGAATGAAATCTCTGCATGTAATATCCTTTTGGAGCATTCTGTAGCGGTAACATTTACCTTCATTTAAACCGAACCACAAACCATGACAAATAGCCCCGGACCTCAGGTACTTAAACAGGGCTGGCCACATTAAATAAACCTTTTACTCTCTTTTCCTTCTGAATTCAGACTTTATTTTGACACACAAACTCACCTCAAGGTCCATTTAGTGTCCAGCAGCAAAGTCCATTTGTTAATGATGATCATTTGATAGAATTTAAAGCTAGAACAGCCGATAAATGGGCTGAAGTATAGCGTGTAGTATATGTAATTATCCTGGAATACTCCAAACTCCACATCTTCTGCCCACGATTCAGTATTTTATTCACTATTTGATCATAAAAAGCACAACAACAAGGACACAAACACTGATTCTATGACACACTTCCTCTCTGGTCCTTGCCCTCATTCTCTCTGCTCTCTCTTTCATGTAGCTCTGAATCTTTTCCATCGCTGCTTCACATCTTTCCTTTGCCTCTGTTCTCTTTCTCCTCCCTGAATACTAAAACGCATTACGTAACCATACATTGCCTCGCCACAGAGGATCATCCATGGCATCTCGCATGTTCACGTCTCTCTGCAGGGGAGTGACAAGCGGAGCACCGTAGGGCCGAGGGAAGGAGATTTATATCAGCGGCGCCTATTATTCCGGCGTTACCCGCCACACTGCAAAGACGCAGACAGACAGGCAGAAAAAGACAGATGAGACAAAGATGTTACACCATGATGAGAAATATCGCTTGTTTCAGAAGCTTTATTTTCCCTATTTTGTCCCTCTTCCCCTCCCATACACCACAGCAGCAAGCACCTCTCCCTCCCTGTGTCAACACCAGCGGCTGCATAGCAGGCTGCGGAATATTTCTATAATAGAAATGTCCGTCACGCTCTGTGTTTCCGTATCTCTTATAGAAACGTCCATCACGCCGAGTCTGGACGTCAGCGCAACCCCCCTACACTCCCCCATTCCTGCCCCCTCCTCCTTTGAAACCTCTGAGGTGGAGTTGAGGGCAAAGAAAAGACGCTACCCCCATCAGGCATGTGTGATTTTGTGTGATGTTGGAGACATATTTCCGTAAAAGTCAATCACTCTGATAGAAGAGGGGGAGGTCGGGATTGAAAAAACGGACGAGTGGAGACGGGAGTCAAAACAAATTACGTTCTCGTAGATGTGTTTGAATCGAGGGGTGACAGACTGACAGACAGACAAACAGACAGACGCACACGCGCTCGCGTCTCCCGTCGTGAGAGGTGCGGTTGTATTTCCCTCCGAGCGGCTGCCGTTTGATCCGACTCCCTTCAACACCCCTCTCCCCTTTCTTCCTCCCTTCCTCCTCACTCCTCTTTGCTCTGTAATCTAATCTAATTCACATGACTCACTTTCATCGATTGCACAAATCTCATGTGTCATTTGTGCCATGTAAAGTGCGCGCGTGAGTGCGTATACACCAGGGGGGCGAGTAGTTTCGCCTTGCCCGGAACAGACTGCGTAATACGGTTTGATGTGAGGTCCCGAGACGCCGAAAACAGATTAATCCTTCACAAGCTCGTCCACGGTCTGACATCTCCCTGTCCTGGGGAATCAATACGCTTCATAGTAAAAACACAGGCAAAGGGAATTCACTTTACTTTTCAATTTTCTTTTCATTTGGTTACCCAGGCTATATTTAACCAGGTTACATCAATGGAGACCTCGCCGATAAGGTGGAAGCTAACTGTGGAAGTTTGAGGATAAATCAGGAAAGTCTGGGGACAGTCAGACAGAGAAACTGAAAGACAGAGGCCCAGAAAACCAACAACTTATTCACAGCGATGACAACTCCCATCGCAGCTCCGATGAAGGCTTTGAACTCCGGCAGAGAAATGAGTTTCTGGATTTTCAAGCCTTTAAGCAGACAAATTTACACGATGAACTCAAAGCACTATTAAAGACTGCACGTCTCCGTCAGGGCTCCAGGCAACAAAAGGGAGCAACTGTACTCTACTTGCGTCCATATTGCTGTGTTACATAAATATCTAAATTATTTGGGAGCGATCCCCAAATAGCCTGTTGAAGTGTAGGATCCATACAGCATTAAGAGAGGTGTGACAGCGTGTACAGCGCAGCCAAGAGAGGGTTTCAAAGCAAAGACCGCAGAGCCGTTAGAAACAAGGGGACACTAAAGCTGGACTAAAAGTTTGAGTCTTACTTTCTTATAAAGAAGAGCAGGACCCCGATCACAACCTGCTCACTATATGTTATCTCTTACTCAGTGCATGCCCCCACAGATATCACACCAATCAGCAGGCCTACCAACATTGTAAGTTTGAAGATACAGATACAAAGATACATTTTGACGTTATCTCAACATTAAACTCTTGGTTGGTTTAACTTCACACATAGTTACCTTGTGCTGTAAAATACGACAGCGAGCGCTCCTGGAGCAGCTTCTTTGTCAAAAAATCCGACACAGCAGCTGTTTAGAGTGCAAACACACTCACACCGGTTTAATAAACAAGTCAGTCAAAAATAATTGCAACCGCGATCTGATTTCGTGCTGCGCAATTTCCTCCACACAACAGCAGGGAACAGTGAGAGGAGCCGGTTAACTTTGTGACGAGTTGGAGGTGTTCAGCCTGTCACCTGCAGCTTTTTTCTAACGCCTCACTTCGGCTGCTTCTCGCTCTGTTAATCCTGCAACATTTGAAACTAATCTACCAACAAAAAAAAGGCTCAAAATAACCGTGCCTTGTTACGGGAAACATAATTAGATTTCATAAAAACTTTAAACTGCAGATATCAACTCAAGTGGACAGGACACAAGAAAAGGCCTTCGTCTTCATCACTACCTTCTTCTCCAGGGCCCGGCCCAGATGCAAACACACTATAGATTCACAGTAACCAACACACACATACAGAGGACTGTATATGGGCATCATGGGTAATTCATCTTCCTGCTCTTCCATCACCTTCATCATCATTCTTCCTGTTGATGGCTGCTCTCAGATTTGTTGGGTGCTGCTGTTTTCCAGCGTGGTATGGAATAGTAATGGGCGAACTGGCAGAGTGTGTGACGCCCCGCTGCATATTGAGATTGTATGTATTGTGTGTGTGTGCGTTCTTCTTTTCCGTGTACCTTAGTGCGTACATAAATGTGTGCCTGTTATTAATGTGCTCATTTTTCTGCCCGGCTCACAACCTGCCCAGGAGTAAAACCCATCTCCTAAGTGCTCTTCATCAGTCACTGGAAGAAAACAGGAGCTGTGGGCTGCGAGATGCAAATGTGTGGAGGTAGCTGCTGTTAGGCAGAATGAAGTCAAAATGTTGGATAATTCTGGATTCAAACAAATGCTTCAAATGGTGCTTCTTATCTGACAAAAGCAAACGTCTTTTATTTTGAAGGACATGGGTTTCCTATGACGTGCGTGCAGTGGAAGTGTAGTTTATTCACACTCCATGTAGTCACTGATTGGGTAATCCCAGCTACAGTTACATTTGCATGCTTGAAACTGATGAGCCCGACAGGAGTCTGCTTGTCATTTTGGCTTTCACAGATTTTTATTAAATGAATTTGACTGGTTAAAAAATGTGGGTTGCGATTCATCATTAAGGAGGTGGTGGTGTTTCCTGAGGCTAGACCAGTTGCTGCTCGATATCACACTACACTGTCTTAACGACCTGACTGCTCATGGTTCTTGCTCTTGTGAGACTTGTTGTCAGCATATATCTCTGTTCCTAGATCCCAGCATCTATTTTGACAATGTTGTGAGTAAGTGATGAAAAGTATCGCCTGAATTACAATATAAATACCCAAATTTGAATACACTTAAGTTACTGTAGCCCTTTTTACACTGCCAGTTCAAGGCGGGATTATCACGCCTCTGTTACGTTCTGTCTTCTATGTAAAACGCACAGAGGCTGAGCGGTGGGGCGAAGTCGTTCCACCTCTGAGAGGTAAAGGAGGAGAAACACAGGCGTAATGGCGTCAGTGTAAACAGTGGAGCCGGCAGGGCTGAATGGTGCCGTGTGTATGTGAAGCTGTTTGTTTACGCTTCATGCCGGCAGTGCTTGGTCCAATTCAGAAGGGTAAAGGTGACAGCATGCTGGTGCTGTGGCGGAACCGCCATGTAAAAGGGCTTATAAGTTATTTTATTTTTTATAGTATATGTTGTGGGAGTGTGGGAACACTGATGCTGTCTCATGTTTTATTGTGAAATACGAAGCTACAGTAGTTAGTTTAGAAAATACTAAAACTTTATATCCAAAGAATCCTCCCAAAGAAAATAGACAAACACACTTGTCAGATTTATATTTCAGTTAAAGCAAATGTTAGAAAAGAAACAGGAAAAATATCTTTCTTGATCTGCAACTTTGTAAATACTTTTTGGCCGAACTTTCATCCAAATGTCACTGAAATCTTGTCGAGTATCAAACAAACAGGAATGAAAGCAGCTTTAACCTCTTTCTGCAGGATTCAACATCTTCACTGTATCTTCATCTCCACATCGGACGCCCCGTTAGCACGGAGGTCTGAGAGGATAATCGAGCATCGGCAAAACAATCGAGATGTTGTTTTGTGTGATGGAAGCTTAAAACTTTAAAGTGTGTGTTTCATTTGAACATAGTTTTTTGTTATTTTGCCTCATTTGCTGCGTTTCATTTCTTCTGACAAGCTGCTGCTGTGAGATGATTTTGATCTATGAGGGTCTGAGAATATTCTGTCTAAGGTTTGACAGCATTTAGATTCATTATGTCGAAGAACTCTGGACTTTTTTGTCTTCTTACAGCGGCTTTAGTTGCTTCTGACTGTGTGTTTGTGTGTGTAGATGAGCTGAATGAAATCGGGATGTTTGCAGAAAAACTCAGCACCAGTAGAAGTGTGAAAAAGGTGCACACACCACTTTCTGTGTGTGTATCACAGTTCTGTCATCAAGCCACACTCCTCGGGTTTTTTATCATACATTTTATTTTGAAAAACGTGCACATCGACAGAATCTATATCTTGAATTGTGGCGTCCATGACACCATAACTGTCACCCCTTCAGTAAAGCAAGGTTAGAGTCCACCTCCGTCTCCCTCCGCATGACGCTTTGTACCCCATAAATCTTTGAGCGTGACACGACTGGAAAGCGAGCCGGTCATGATGCTGAGTGCTGGAATATTCCACATGGTTGTTCTCAGCTGCCGAGCGAGAGCTCGGCCGGGGAAAGGCAATGAATGATGCAAAATGTAAAAGAGGCCGACAGACTCTTTAACAGTTCCTTCTGCGCATATCATGTTCCCCACTACAAGTGTATTTACTACAAAAGGAGGTCAAGTGCGAGCCGGTTACTGCGACTGTATCTCTTTCTGCTCTCCTGTTCTGTCGTCTGCTCCTTCAGCCGGCGTCGCTTACCTCCGTATAAAAGGAGTTCAGGAAGAAATCCGCCGTCTCTGCATGTTAACTAAACTGTTTGGTCTCCCTGGCTGCTCTGCATCCTTGTAACACCCCCATGTTCTCCGCTCTCCGCAGTTTGTTTACCCGAGCTTAACCCTTGGTCAGCAAAAAGGACATTTCCTGTGCATCTGTGATTTTCTTTGTTTAGTGTGCGTGGCTGGCAGCAGTTCCTACCCTTTCTCTGGTGGCCTAACTGGGTAGTTTGTCTCATGCTATGTGGGAGGAAGTCTCACCATCAATTATAGATTGTGCTGACTGGGTGGAAAAGCCTTTGTGTGTGTGCATACACAAACGATAGCGTACGCCTGTGTACATTGGTGACGTAGAGAGCAGAGCACTACAACATAATATTGTTCAACAGTATTGTGTGGGGTTCAATCCATTCGTCCAGACCGGGATGGTGTATTTCTTAAAAACACAATTTCCCAGAAGCCTCAGCTGTTGCAGATTCAAAATAACAAGGTTAACAGACTGAGGTCATTTGAGCAACAAGTTATTTAGTGAACAAGAAGTAGGTGTGGCATTGTCGACGTCAACATAATGCTGAGTGATACACAGCATCATAGACTTTGTATGAAGAGAGACAGAGTCCCTGTGATGTCATCTGTTGTGAAGCCTCGTGTCAGAAGTGACCATATTTGGACGGGAAATCTGATAACCATTGCTATTCATTAATATCCTTATTCAAGGTCCTTATTGGCATGTCGCAGTGGTGTTATCTGTTTTTCGATCTCGGATCCCATCGGCTACAGTCTGAGACGATACAGCCTCTGGGGACACCGGTGAACGTGCCGGGCGGTAAGCGATAATCGACTTCCCGTCAAGACTTCCTTTTCCGCGTGCTGCATTGTTACAGAAAGAGAAACCGTTTCCTTGTGATTTACTTGTTATTAACGGGTCTTACCTTTGCCCAAATGTCAACATCATGATGCAGATTAGTAAGAAGTAAAAATTGAAGCTTTGTCAGGTCTGTCTTCAAGAGGAGAAGAAAACTTTTCCGTTTGTTGAACGGAGGCCGGATTGATCTGATGCATTTGAGGAAGTCAGGAAATCGGAATGCTGAACGGCTTTTGTGACACAGTGTCAAGGGAATTCAAGTTAAATTTTAGATCTAGAACAGATTGTTAGCTGTTAGCATGCAGATGTGTGTTTATAGAGATTAATAAGAAGTCAGATCACGTTGACGGGAGCCGGGATGTCATTGCGGCGCATTACGTTCTTCCTGCTTTGCTCTCCTCATGGACTGTTTTTCCTGCATACGCCGCAGCCTGCTGATAGATGATTGGTCAATATTACTGGGACTACAAGTGTAGTTCAAACAGAAGGCTTGCCTTCCCAGAAATCCACGTCCCTGCCTATAGATTCTATATTGCTATGTAGAATCTATATCATCTACATTTCTATGTAGAATCTGCAAATAGATACGAATTTTTCTCTAAATGAGAAAAAAGCCAAAAGCTGGCCTTCTCCACGTCCTCTGATGTCTCCTTGGTTGCCTTGTGCAGTCTGGCTCCCCGTAGCCCTAGGTACTTTAGCAGATGCAAAACTAATGTCATTGGCCTCAGCTTTACTCTGTCACAAGTATTTATTAGCAAATGGTAGCATGCTAACACGCAAACATGGTAAACATTAGACATGCAAAACATGTCTTGCATTGTCACCGAGCCATTAGTCTGTCTTTAGACCGCAGAGATTATGGTAAAGAAACTGGAAAGATGAGATAAGAGGCAAATATAATCGTTTTATATGATCTTTTTAAGCGTTTTTTTTTCTTCTAAAAAGATGATAGTAGAAGCAAATAATCATGTTAGCTATAACAGCCCAAATGAACAACCTGCTAACAAATGTGTGTTTCTGTCTTAAAACAAGGAAGGTTTTATACTCCATCAGAAACTGTAGGTACTTGTTTCTGAGAGAATTGGTTAACACCCTCGGAACACGTTTTAGAAAGACACATCAAAGAGACCCTCACTGAGAGATAACGCAGACTCAGAGACGCAGAGTGTGACGTCAGGACTTCACAAGGACACAGAGTTCAGAGCAGCTTCGTCCCATTCACAAAAATCCTGCTCGCTGCGCGGATCAGAGGAGAAACACCAGCACCTCTCTGCTTTGCTATTCATCTGTAATCAATACGGGAGGAACGGCAGCCAAAAGATGCTTAGAGGGTGTCCAGACCTTTTGCACCGTCCTGCTCCTTCACCTCCATGATGTCACTTCCTGTTTGCTCCTCTCTCACAGCTGAGAGAAGGGCTCTCAAAGATAAGAGATGAGGGAGCTACTATTGTAGCAGATTCCCCAGACAGACAGAGACACATACAGGCCTGTCTCTTTTCTCACAGAATCACTGCCTCCTTCTGTCCTCATCCCTCCCTTCAACTCACTCTTTGCTCTATCTCTCTCCCCTCCTCCAAACATCTTTCCTCACCACTCTCTGGCACTCACTTTTTCCGCCTCCTCCTCTTCCTCGCCACTCCACAGCTCTCTGCGAGACTCTTTCTTTTCACCTCCTCCCTCTCACTGTGTTCTGTTCCATCAGACATCAGCTGTTTTTCCCGGGAAGTGTTTTATTTAGAGCAGATTAATTAATTAGATACAGTATCAGAGTAAAGGCAATTCTTAGCTCAGGCCTTTCAAGGCCCCGAGGCTAATGGTGTGGCAAGAAAATCAGCGTGTGTGTGTGTGTGTGTGCAAACAGCAGAGGCTAGCTGTGTGTGTTTTAAGATTTGCAGGTGCTTGTTGTGCATGTGCAGCAGAGTGAGCTAATTGGACTTGTCAAGAAATACCTTATGAGTATACAAAGTGTGTGTGTGTGCATAGATTTCAGTGTGTGGGTGTGTGTATGCATGCCAGACTGTTACATAAGAAGAAAAGCTCGATCCCATCACGCTGGTAACAGGGTTGTGTTTGTTGGTATCTCACAACGTAAACCCCTGTGTTTCATTTCAGATTCTTTTCTAACACCCTCCTCCCTCTCTCTCTCTCTCTCTCTCTCTCTCTCTCTCTCTCTCTCTCCTTTTCCCTCCAGGGACGAGTTCTCACACCAGCGCAGTGAGCGATGAGGAAGAAAGAAAAGAGGAGCTCATCCAATCAGAGATACAGATGGCCACAGAAGACATGAGCAGCAGCCAATCTGGCATCAGGGCGACTTCCGCTTGCCAATTTATACATAAGAAATCAAATGTGACCCCCTAATTAGACAATTGATACAGTTTACCTGGAGACACATACTGCCAAACTAGTGATTCATCCCATTCCTGCGCTTATTTCCACTTCCTTAATTCCTAACACAATTTCAATTTGGTGTCCGACTACAAGCCAAGCTAAGAAACCTTTTACCATGCTGTGACTTCACCTCAGGCTGAAAATAGGCAACATACTCTGAGATATATCCGTGTACGCAAGCCCTCACTGCCTTTCAAATGGCGCCAGCCTGCATGAATAAATGTTAGATGGCAAGCATCTCTGCTCGACTTTCTCCAATGGATATTGTGACCACATCCCCGATGGCCCAGAGGACAGGACAGGGACGGCAGAGACACAACTTGACTGGAGGTTCTTCATCTGTGGTCCTCTCCACAGCCAGCTCCTTCCTCTGTTGGCTCGCCCTGCTGTCAATAATGCGGCTGCCAATGGTAACAGCGGACTGCTGGCTTATCGAAGGGGAGAAGGGCTTTGTGTGGCTGGCTATCTGCAGTATGAACCAGCCGCCTTATGAGGCCATCCCCTCCCACATAAACAGGTAAGAAAACGTACAGTTCAGGTTTGTTGACATAACATACATTACACATACATTTTGCCACATATCTAAAGTGGTCATGTTTGTCTCAACAGCACTATAGTGGATCTGAGGCTGAATGAGAACAAGATACGGTCGGTCCACTACTCGTCACTCAGTCGCTTTGGCAACCTCACCTATCTGAACCTCACCAAGAACGATATCAGCTACGTGGAAGATGGGGCCTTCTCAGCCCAATTCAACCTGCAGGTGAGCAATCATATAATGTACAATGTGGAAGTGATGTGATGTCACCCAATGGTCTGTGGGCTGCCGTATCGCAGCCTTGAGTGGCTATAGTTGGATGGGGGGTTCGAGTCGGCGGGGTTAGCAAATGGTAAGTCATCAGCTAAGGCTAGCTTGATTAGCAAGGTGCATCCATGATTCACTGAGATGCTATCTTTGGCTAGCAAAAAGACAGAACACGACCACCTCCTTAATGATGAATTGTGAACCACATTTTATAACCAATCACATGTATTTAATTAAAATCTGTGCAGTTTGCATAAGAACACACTACCTCTACAGTTCATTCAATAAGCCGCTTTTTTTCAACCGAAATAAACTAAAAACATGCAACATAAATGCAGCTACTGCCAGGCTCATCAAGTTACAAGAATGTAAATGTAACTGATTACCCAATCAGCGGACACATGGAGTGTGAATGAACTACACTTCTACTGCACGCACGTCATAGGAAACCAATGTTTTTCAAAATAAAAGCACAGCATCGACTTTTGACCACAACTTTTTTTTTTAAAGCACACATCTGCGACCCACTGAAAACAGCTCTGCGACCCACTTTTGGGTCCCGACCCACCAGTTGAGAACCAGGGCCCTAAAGCATATTGCTCAATTTTACTCTGAATGAGAGAATCATTTATGAAACGAACACCATGCTGTATTGTAGAAGACTTGAAATAGCGAATGAGACAGTTAATTCATTTGGAAAATATTAACGGGTAATCAATCAAGTGAGAAGTGGGGTCATTTTCACAGCGGTTTCCTTTAAATAGGACGAGAAGTGGAGTTGCTCGCCTGATGGCCATTAAGAAGAATGCATAGGCTGAATGCAATTTTCAGACCCTGACACTTCTGTCTTACATACAGTCATTGATGTGCACACATAATCACTGAAATGCATCTGTAAATGCACATACACATAGAAGTACTGCATATTGGACAATATTTAGACTCTTGGGTAGGCACCCTTTTACATTCATACAACACCTGTCAGGTACACCGGTGCCTTGTCGGACTCATAATCTTTCTTACTTTTGTCTTTCAAAGAAATATTTCGACTTAAATCATAATTTTGACATTGAATCACATTGAATTTTATGAAGTCAAAGTCGTTGCTCGACTAGATAACACCCTTCCATTCTTCATAATGAACACTTTGCTAGTAAAACCCCAGCACTTTTAATCCAGTAGCATTTTGACTGAAGGACTCTGAACTGTAATCAAAGGAGCTGCTTTGACTTTGATACTGCTACTACTACTAAAGAAAAGGATCCAAATTCTTCCGTCATTACACAGATGAAAACGGACACACAACAAAGACAACACCCGCTCGTTATGGCTTCCAAAGACATCGAGGCAAAAGTGTCTTCACCAAACCGAGCTGAACACAGCCATAATGAGCTGGCGTGCTTACACATACACCCGAGCTGCTGGAGCTGTTCCAGGAGGTAAAATGTGAACAAGATCTTCAGCGCAGCACAGAGGCTTAGATCACCATGTGAAACATGATTGTGCTGAACCATCGTCTGTTTGTTCTGCATGTTTCCAGCTTGCACTGAGTGATGCCTGCCGTTGGCCGGCACTTCAGAGATTAGAATAATCCCACTTGTCTTTGCCTCCCCAGGTTCTCCAGATGGGTTTTAACAAGTTAAGGAACCTGACAGAGGGGATGCTGCGAGGCCTGGGCAAGCTGCAGTATCTCTACCTGCAGGCCAACCTCATCGAGACTGTTACACCCAACACCTTCTGGGAATGCCCCAACATAGAGAATATAGACCTCTCCATGAACAGGTATCAGCCTGTGTCTGTGTTTGTGTGTCTAACAGAAGAAAACATGTTGTGATAGTGCTGAAACAATTAGCTGATTAATTGATTGGAGGATTTAAAGAAAACAATCCCATCAAGTCTTATTGCCAGTTAACCTCTCAAGTCACCCTCGAATGAAAAAACAAAACATTGACTGTCTAAAAAAAGTAGTCGGCTTGCACTTGGATTACTGGTCCCAATTTGCAACTGTTAATTGGACAAAACAACTAATTAAAAAGACCAGGGCTCTGGGAAATTTTAATGAACAATTTTAACAAAAACTGATTATAATTATTGCAGTCCTAAACTGGAACTGAGCAGAGCTGGTTGGAAAATATAATCAGTCACCATCAACAGCTGCGTTCCCAATTCACCAATTTGAACTGATGTCGGTCAAACAGTGAAAAAAGCAGCACAAAAGATGCACAGACACTTATTTTCTTTCTGCCAGGATCCTCAGTAAATCATGATGCACGGCTGCAACCACCCATGTTTTCAATAAAAGTTGAGATTCCCGCTTGTTCTCAGTGGGAATAGCTGTCTTGTTCTTGCTATCTGCACTGTAACTGGTATTGATCTCTCGACTTTAATGTGAAAGCAACAGCTGAATGGAACAAGTTCAACTGCTCTTCGGGGCTTGTTGAAAGGTATTTTGGGAGATGTTTAAGACCGCAAAGCGAAGTATAAGAGAACTAAGAAACGAGAGCGTTTTAAGGGAAAGTGCGCCGATTTTATGGATCAAAGTCTTTGTACGGGTCTTTGGGAGTACAACTGCATAACTGGAAAAAAAAAAGTTCAGAAAATAACATGTCTTTTGTGGCTCCAGAGGGAGCTGTGCAAAGTCTGTGAAATTGCCTAAAGTGATGTCACTTGAGAGGACTGAAGACTACAAGTTTGAAAATACACAAAATATGGGAATGCAGAGTAGAGAATAACTGAACTCACCAGCCTTCTGTAGTGTGCTTCGCATCTTTGCTTAAGGCTACATTACCCAGTGCATACCACACCCATATCTCTAAGCATTATTTTTCCCCCTAAAAAACAAGCTCCCCCCTAATTCCACCCTCCTGTGCTGTGAAAGGCGAGCGCTAATGTGATTTGGTAAATACTCTTTGCCTCAAACTCAAAGTTTGCCCTCAGGGCTTTCTGCAAGGAAGTTCTTTCACCCCTAAGCAGTGTTCTTCATTCATCCAGGAGTACAGGAACCCGCTATCTGTGTTCCATGTATACATCTGTGTTGGTTTAAAGTTTTGGCCCAAACAAAGCCAGTGTTTGGGTACTTAGCAAAGCAGTGTTGGTGCCTGAACAATGACAACTTAGGGTTTAGGGTCCAACACTACTAGGTTCGGTCAGGAGAAGATTATGGTTTGTGATAAAATAGTACGTCAGGGCTGACCTCATCGTTGTCTGACCTATTGGCTTTCCTAGCCAATCCCAGCACAAAAGTATTAGCCAATCACAGCACAGCTGGGCAAGATTTGAATGGAAGACAACCCTAATCTGTTGGAGCCAAGACTTAACTAAGGAGAAGAAAATGTTGTAGATCAATCAAATAAGTATGTTTTGCTATGACAGATTGGTGACACTGTATTCAGCTATGTGAGTATATCTAAAGACCAGATTACCCCTTTGTCCCTCTGCAGGATCCAGGTGCTGGATGGCAGTTTGTTCTCTGGACTCTCAAAGCTGACCACCTGTGAACTTTACACCAACCCCTTCAACTGCTCCTGTGAGCTGCTGGGTTTCCTGCGCTGGCTCTCAGCCTTCCCCAACAGGACGAGCGAGAGAATGGTGTGCGACTCCCCTCAAGGATTCTTTGGCTACAACCTCCTGAGCCAGAACCCCCGCATGCCAACCCAACGCAATGCTCTGCACGTACTCAGCCTCGTATGCACAGACGACGGAGTGACGCCCTTCTTTGTCCTCGGCTCGTCCGATTCCACCACCCTGCGCCCAGATTACGCCTCTCCCTGTGGATTGGATGATTGTGCCTCTGGGACCCCTCCAGATGAGGAGATCAGCTTAAGCCCCATATTCTCTGACGTCAATCCGCTTATGACTTTGAAGCAGGTGCAACATTCGAGCGCTGTGATAAACGTTCAGATTCCTCATCCGTACAGGAAAATGTACATCCTGGTGCTTTATAACAACAGCTTCTTCACTGATATCCAGAACCTGAAAAATCAGAGAGAAGATATTGAGCTGAAGAACTTAAAGCCTAACACAGACTACACATATTGTGTGGCTTCTATACGAAACTCCCTGCGCTTCAACCACACCTGTCTGACCCTCTCAACTGGCCGCCGGGCTGGAGCTGGAAGGACTGCCAATCAGTCGTCAGCTACCCACTACATTATGACTATCCTGGGCTGTTTGTTTGGCATGCTACTCATCCTTGGCCTAGTTGTCCACTGCCTTAGGAAGAAGAGGATCATGGAGGAGAAGGAGAGGAAGATGAGCAGGATCCAGAGGACTCTGATAGAGCTCAAGTATGGTGGAGAAGGGGATATAGAGGGAGGGGGCGGAGGATCGGTTTCCCAGAAGCTTGCTGCAGGCGACAGTCTCTCCAGAATGCCGTACCTTCCTCAGGGTGGGGAGATAGATCCATATAAGCTGCAGGAGGTGATAGAAACACCAGCGCACAAGCCTGCTAAACTAAACTACATGGAGGTGAGAGGGTCAGGCATCGAAAGGGAGAGAGAACGAGAGCGAGAAAGAGACCGAGAAAGAGAGATGTCCCCGCAAGCAAATCCACAGGGCTCAGTAGCAGAGATCTCAACCATCGCTAAAGAAGTTGATAAAGTGAACCAGATCATCAACAATTGTATAGATGCTCTCAAATCTGAGTCTACCTCCTTTCAACAGGGGATGAAGTCCCCCTCTGCAGGTGGAGGGGCTGTTTCAACGGCAGAGCCACAGCTGGTGCTTCTTTCTGAGCAGGGAGAGAGGGGAGAAAGAGGTACTGAGTTTCTCTCTCCAGTGTATAAGGGAGGACGAGGAGGAAGAGATGAGAGGGGAAGAAGCTACCATCATTCGCTGCAGCGACACCACAGCATGGAGGCTCCCCCGTCCTCCAAAAGGCCCAGCACCTCCTCTTCTCCAGGTTCTGCCCGGAGCCCTCGGTCATTCCGCTCAGAAGGAGGCTACCACTCGTCAGAGACCCGCTACATCGAGAGGACCTCACCCGGAGAGAGAGGAGAAAGAGGCGGCGGAGGAGGAGGAGAGTCCATCCGTACCGTCAACCCGGCAGCAGCTATTCTACGAGCTGAAGCCCAGAGAATACGTCAGTACAACGAGCACCGCCACTCCTATCCCGGTTCCCAGCAACACCTCCAAGACCTGCAGCACCATCCCCAGATCCTGCAGGAGCTCCACCACCACCCAGGCCGTAAGCCGTCTGTGTTAGACCCCCTCACCCTTAGCAGGCAGGCCAAGCAGCGGGAGCTTGCCTACTCCCAGCTCTCGCCTCACTACCCGCTCTCGCCCCAGTACCACAACCTCAGCTACTGCTCCAGCCCAGAGGAAGACGAGGAGGAGGAAGGGCTCCTCTGCACCCCGACCCTGGGGCTGTGGGAGAGGTTCAAACTGCACCGCAAGAGGCACCGGCAGGCGTCCATGGAGGACGAAGGATATGTGGCAGCTGGACACGCACTGAGGCGAAAGGTTCAGTTTGCCAAGGATGAGGATCTTCATGACATACTGGACTACTGGAAGGGTGTGTCTGCCCAGCAGAAGACCTGATCCCTCACCTGGAGACCCCCAAACACTTTGAAGATGGAAAATACCAACACAGCTCCCGTAACATATTGATACAGATACACAGACTGATACATGAACGACCTGTAAATACACACAAACACACACAACTTACAGGATCTACAGAATTAAACTACACACATAAGATATATCTAAACACACACACACACATTGGTTCATACTTCACCCAAACCAAGCCTTTGCTTCTGAGAACATCAAGGAGGACCAAACTAATATATTATATTGAAAAACAAGAATCATAACTTATAGAGAGACTGAGTAACTTTTTGTAATGTAATGAAATTATAGCTCAGACTTATGTAGCTATTTGTACTAAGTTTTGAATGAAGAAAAAAAATAACCAACATTAAGAACAGAAACCTTAAACGTTACCGGGCAACCCATCCTGAACAGCCTGCTCTTAATCTGCCTTGAGACGGACGTTCATCGAACCTCACAGCGGCAGACGAGCCTCACCAATTCTCGCTCCGATGAGGTTTGATCAAGATTTTTGCTTTCAGCTGGGGTGGTTGTTTTTTGCATCGCAACCTTGCGATAGTGCTGTGAAAAAAAAAAAAAAGACTTTTTGAAAGATTTGCCGCTATTTTGAAGATTTCAAAACATCAAAACGACAAATTCTGGATGGGTCGCCAGGCAACAGGAATATTCAACTGTGCTGAGAATGAGTAGGTAGCTCTCACCAGAGAGTGAGTATAATGTGCCAAATCAACCAAGGGGATAGTAGAGCCCTACTGTGTACCAACTTCTCCTCGCCACTGTTTTTATATACAGAATTTAAAAATCCTAGAATGATATGTTATTACTATTAATTATTCTTATTACATTACTGGTCTTCTTATTATTCCTATGCTCCTCATCATTAATATACTATTATTTGACTATGGCATGGCTCTGTCGTGTGACTGTGTTTTGACTGTTTTGAACCTCTCAGCTGAGAAGTGCGCACCAACAGAGACAAACAGTGTGACGGACGAGACATTTGAGTTCATCTTTTCTACCAAGAGGAATGTGCTCGCTGCCGAGCCAAAAACAAACCCGTCTTTTCTCTTGGTGAATCCCCGCAACACCCGCTCCTCATCCTCCTAAAGAGGGAAACGCTGTACAGATGAGAGAGAGAAAGAAGTTCTATATTTGCAACAGAGGTGACTGTTTTGTTTGTACAACACGGTTTTGAAATCTTTCAGACTTTTCAGAAACCAGAGTCCCAAGTTAGTTACCTACCTGCTCACTTACAACGGTACGTTTTTGATTTTGAAATCGAACTAAAAATTCTAATCTTCAAATGAATGTCTTCAATTCCCACAGGGGAAACATATCTGCACTGTTCAAAATCAAAAAACGACTCTTAGGAAAAGACCTAAAACTCTCAGCTTCCTTCCCGATATACTGTAGATCCACTGTGTTTTATCAACCATTAATTTCCTCTTCTCCCATTTCGCAGGTTTTTTACTTTGACTTTTTGGATTCCTCTGGTTCCACTGTGGTGCCATTGTGCCAACTTGATAAAAAAAAGTGTTTGAAATGATTTTAAACTATTTACAGACCTCTTCTCCTTTACATTGATACGCGTCAGTTGCCAAACAGAACAACAATTTGCACAAAACGATCCACCACCATTGGCTCACTGCTCCCCTTCTATCCTCCAATCATTTCTAAGACCAAAGTACTGTGGTAGTAAATTAACCCTTATCGCCCCCGACGTGGCCCCAACTATTTACTCACCATCATCCTTACAGTTACAACTCTAGCACATGCATACACATAAACATTCAAGTGTGCACACGCACACGCAACCATAACCACACAGATGAATGTATTCTTCAAGAAATTAATACTGTTCAGCAGCTGGAGTATCTGTTTCTGATGTACAAGCTGTTCTTCAAACAGTGTCCTCATCTTAGAGAACTTTGTTCAGATGGTCACCTGTGTTTTAGGATTACATCGGGCATATTTTGGCTTTCTAAAATACAAACGTGGCCCACTGTGGGGAGATTCTCACGGAGCAGTTTGTGTCACCATTTGAGCCAAATGTTGTCTGAAGAACAAAATTGCTACTGCAGGCGAAGAAATTGCAATGGGGTTTTGCCTTATCAAAGATTTTTAACTGAAAAAAGTTCCTGATATGAGAAGTGTGTCAGTAAAATGTGCTTAGTGTCACTAGCGTGTGGAAAAGTGACGACGTGTGTGTCTGCAATATCTGCAGGCTCTGAATCCTGAAAGAGGAGACGTGATAAATACTGCTGTTTATAATATACAGAACTGTGCTACAACAACTCATTCAGAAAGGGCGTAAATCAAGGCTGGAGTCAAGAGCAGTTCAATCCAGTGGATTTTTAATTTAACAAGCTTGTGTTGGAAGTATTGACACACAATTTGTAATTACAAATGCAAACACCGACTGAATCAAACGCTTGCTTTCTGGGTTGAAACCGAATTGACTCCATCCTTGAATCAACACTGAACACTACACAAAGGGAACAACAGAGCTGGCAAACAAAGAAGCGTTTATTGGTGAATGGAAACACTGTATAAAATCTTTTTTCTCTGCTATAATGAGTTCAGAATGCTCAAGTCATCAAGCCCAGTTAAAGCCATAATCGTGGGTTAGTGGAAAGGCCACAGCTGTTTGTAGCACTGCGACACACGCTCATGTGTGCGGTAAAAAAAACAAAGAAGACGTTTTTGCTCCCGTTCCTGCAGCAGCTACAACAACGGCGCTGCTGCAGACAACATCCGACTCTGATTGAAAGGACACTGATGAGCTTTGGTTGTTTCTGCATTACACGTCCCAGATTGTGGCTTTAACTAAACAACAGCCTTAAAAACATTCAACTTTCTTTCATCTTTTTAACTTAAACATTGCTTTGAAAATCAAAAAAAAAATATCCTGGTTTCTTAACTTATACTTTCATGACTGCAATTTTATAATTGCTTGATTCTTAAGCCTCACTTGAGCATTCTTTGAGTAACAGTAATATCAATGTAGCGATGTATTAAACTACTGTTTTTGTTTGTTCTTTTGTTCTGTTTATGAAAAATAATGGCCTGACTTCATCACGTGTCAAAGAGTAGCGGCGCTCGCCTCGAATCAGACAACAATGAACTGACGGGCGAGGCAACCAGTCGACGGTGACCCCAATCAGCGCCGCTATTCTTTGAGGCGTGATGAAGAGAAACTGTGTTTTTGAAACAACAATGCCTAGAAAGTGGAAATAAATAGAGGTCCTACTGACACCAGACAGAAACGACAATGGAGCATGCTGCAAGGGAACCTTCAGTGGAAGCTCGTGTTATTTGCTTCTAGTGAATGACTCAGGAGCGAGAGAGGAGAGAGAGAGAGAGAGAGAACGTTCTGCCATAGGATCTCTCAGAGGCTTTCTTTATTTTCTTGTCAAAAAATTAAAATGAGCACAATAAAATAGCCTTTCTTTCACTGTCTCCTTTCCTGGAGAAACCATACGCATACCAGATGTTTTGAACACACTCAGGACTTTCATTTCACATTTCAACGACGTTTGATTGATTACTTTTGCTTGAATAAATGCTTAAAGGGTTATCAACATTACACATAACATACATCTAGCCATAGACAATTTTGGTGTAATATAAGGTTTTGTAATATCTGTCTCTGAAATTTGAAAAGTTACATTAAAAAAATTCAACAGAACGATTAGCAGCGCCCCGTTTACTCCGGACAAACCGCAGAACACACTGTCAGAAGGACTCCATGAGAACGTCAGGGACAGCTGCTGACACTAAGTGTCTCTATTGTTCTGGAGAATAACCCGGAATAAAAGGAACACTGTCTCTGGAATGACAAACTACCAAACCGTAAGACAAGAAGTCGAAGACATGCAGGAGCTGTTGCTCTGTTTGGCTTAGCTGTGGTCTGAGGTTTAAGATGGTGTTTAAGCCTGTGTTGTTGTCAAGGTCACATGATCGTTTAAACTAAGGAAGCCCTAAGCCGACATGCATCCGTACATTATATCTACTCCCTTTTTAGTTTGTTATCTCGAGATCTCAACTTATTTATCCCGTTACCTCGGGATAAATAAGACTGGTCACTGTGACAGGACAAACAACGACATGCCATTCTGCCATTGCCCACACTGATGAGGTAAGTTAAACTGTGTTTTTGTGCTTTTCCAACTGAGGATACAAGTTATGATCATGTGACGATACAGTGGTGCAGCGTTGTTACGAGATAACGAGATAAATAAGTCGAGAAAACCGGAAATGACTCGTTATCACTGAAAAACTGAGGAAATAAAATGTAAGCATGTCTGCTCGGGGCTTCCGTAATGCTATGACACAAGGGGAAGCACATTTTTCTCATGGTGCGATTACATGACAAGCAAATGCAAAGACAATTCACACCAACTGCTGCAAGGGACTCACTCAGCTTATGTGGAGGCAAAATTCAAGACGAAGAATTAAAGTGACGGTAAACAAGCGTAAATTCAGACTGACATGCAAGTAATGAAGGAAGTTATTTTGGTGTCTTTCTGACCATTTAATGGCAAACAAATCAAGATTTCAAACGGCATTTATATTGTTGACAGCTTTGACAAATAGATGTAAACAAGACGTCGGCCATGCTAGCAGCTCTTCGAGACGATGCTTTGGCCGGGCAGTGCATTGAGCTAAAAGCTAACGTCAGCGTGATACGATGTTGAATTTCAACATCTCAGTGTACATGAATGGACTGCTCTTATAGAGCACTCTTCTGGTCTTCAGACCACTCGAAGTGCACTACATGTCACATTCACCCTATTCTACTCACATTCACACACTGACGGCAAACGCTGCGATGCCAATCTCCAATCACGGTCTCTGCACATTCAAACGATGGCCATGCCTTCAGGAGCAAATTGGACTTCAGTATCTTGCCCAAGGACACTTCGACATGTGCCTGTAGCAGCCAGAGATCAAACAGCCAACCTTCCAATTGTATATATTGAATATTCTCCTGTTATTTAAACTCAAATTTTGATCCGGCGGTCATACTTGCGCGAGTAATGCGAGGCAAATATTCACTTGGCGTTCGGTGTGAACGCACAGTAACACACCTGATGTGAATGATCTGCTCGTTGTCCGTTCCCTGACAAGCTTCGGTTGATTGCAGATCATTCAAATCAGGCGTGTTAGAGTACAGAGCAACCTAAAACATGCAGGACTGGGCACCTCTAAGTACCATGAATGTTTGGATATCACTTAAAGCCAATCCTCTCAGTAGAACATTTCAGTTGATCAGCAGTAACTTTTAGTGGGGCTATAGGAAAAGCCAATGGATCACCAAGGCATTAAGAGTCATCCTCTGGGGACCATGAAGATCAATGCAAAAATTGATGTCAATCAATCTTGTTGAGATGTTTCAGTCTGGCACAAAGTGGTGGATCAAGTCTCTTTAAGCGTGAATCTCTGCATGGCTACAAACTCCAAGACTTTAACTGAGTCCTGCTGTGTGATATCTGGTGAACTCGGTAGTTGCACATGGTCACAAAAATACATTACAGTAATTAATGATTCACACTGCTAAGTCCATTACCGACTGACATTTGTGAAGTTAAATATATTGCATAACCCATTAGAAAAAAGGCTAATTTGGCAAACCTACGCTCTGACTCATCTCATTCCAAACTCAATCTGGGTGAATGTAAATCTGGGCCAAATCTGCTGACGGAAAAGTTGGATTAACATGAACACTGACAAACCCAAGATGCCCTCAGTCACAACACTGTTTCAGGAGCGACTTCAAAAAACGGGTGAGAATGTAATGTTGAATTGGCACTGTGGATGAAAGGCACTTTTGGAGCGCGTCCTTGGTGAGATGAATTAGGATGCTTACTCTGCTAAATTTTTATTTGACAGTAAGAAGTGAGTGGACCGAGTGAACCATCTAATGAGAAGTAACTCGAGAGTCGGTGTCTCTGCCCCGAGCCAGTTTTTTTACTGCATGAAAAACGCAGCATTTAAAACAACTCTGAAAATAAGAGTCTTTCTGTGCGAGGAAGTGCACCGCGTTGGTGAAGTACCCCACTTCTCTGGCAATTCCAGGTTTCTGTTCACTGCCAAACAAAAGATGATGTTTTATCTCGCAGCAGCTTGAGCGTCATTATGTGAAATCTAGGCTACCTTTAATTACAAAAAAGGATCTAAACAGGCTCCTTTCCCCCGAACAGCCGTTCTCTACATAGTAATGCCGTCCAATTTCGGCGAGAGGCGTTAAATGAGAAGCTTTACGGAGCATGAAGCAGTGCTGGAGTGGAGTGCTTCGCTCTGAGAGGCATCAGCGTTACAACACAAGGTGCAGATTTACTTTTTCATTTTTCATACACGTTAAAAAACTGTCTGACGCTGTGGTTACACAAGGAACACCAGAAATCCTAAATGAATCTCACAAACACTGCTTATCTAACGGCCGACTGTTGGATTCAACATGGATGGTTATGTCACAGAGTGAGTAAGTACATGTACTCCAGGCTGAAATACACTGGTTTGGTTTTAACCATCAAGATGAGTGTGTCGGTCAAAAGGTATCCTGCTTGGGCTTGGGAACTACTCACTACGAACACAAAGCTTAGGTTATAGCAGTGTTCATTTTGTTAACGACCTTTATACGATGATGAAGACGAGCTAAAAATAGATCTTTGATAATTAAAACTCTAACTACATGTATGTTTTGTTTCCGTTAACGAGACGAGACTTAAGTGGTGAGCCGTTGGACATTTAACATCCATGATATTTTCCTCCACCGTTCACCTAACTGTCCGTCAAAATACAAGCAATGCATTCCTGTAAGTGGTGTAATTGTTTGAGTGGCGTGTGCAGATCCCCCTGGATCCGACGCAGCCATACAGCGAGACGTTTTCCATGCAAATCAACAGATGGACACACTTTATATATTTAATGCCATGCACTGTAGTAACGGGGAGGAGAGACGCACTGTGGCTATAAATTAGGTGGAAGAATCAGAGGGGGAATCGAGGCTACATAATCCAAGGTAAGGAATCTGGATATCTCACAAGTACAAGTGTAAAGAGAGTGAAATTGTGCTTCACGGATGGATCACGGACTCATGGTACAACCTGTCACTTTGATACCAGTTTCTGATACCTGTATTAGGCTGATTGATTTAGTTAAAAGACAGAAAATGACTTGACTAAAATGTTTGGAGTTTCCGTCAATTAAAACTAGACTAAAACTATAAAGCGTAAAATTAACTGAAATGTGACTAAAACTAACAACAATTTTCGTCTAAAGACGAAATCCAAAAAAGCTGCCAAAATTAAACTGACCTGCAGTCGTGCTGATGTCCTGCTGTGTTTGGTCTTTTTGAAACAATGAAATGTAAGGAATATAAAACGATTGTACTTAAGAATCGGCGACTAAAATGATCGGCAACTGAAAGTAGGCCAAGAATAAATGGCCAGAATTTGTTCACAATACATTACAGGAAGCTAGCCATCATAACCGTTAGCTAGCTGACATTAATGCTATACATACAAGGTCTTTCCTATTGTATCAGGTAACACTACAAACGTTAGCTAATAGCTAAGAAGTGATTGAAGCTTACCTTAGCTTGTGTTTAACTGTAGCTAAGGAGCCAACACATTTGTAGTTGCGTATGACCTTAAAGTGGAGCTGAAACGGCATTTCGAGAGTATCTAGCTTCCGTATGGTGACGTATTTCCGAGTGAAACAGGACGTGCAGGCGGGACATATCATTAGAGGGATTTGATTTGATTGTTGAGAAGTGGGCGTAGACAGACGTTCTCCACAGCACAGTAGCTAGCTAACTGACCGAGTGTTCTTGGTGCTCTGCGGCTAAATGTTGCAGATTGATTGGTTGAAATTGTTTGGTGCTAGCCTACGTAAGCACGAGTGATATTTAGTTTTACAGGAAGATAAAATGATCGGATTTTGATATAAGAATACGAAGAAATGGATTTTCTGTATTTTTTTGGGCCTATATTGTCAAATAGATGCACAATATTACCGGGGATGTGATCTAAAAGAATTAAAATGAGTTTTTCCACTGGTTATGAAACAGATTGAAATTAATTCTGATGACTCTATATGACATATAAAAGCAAACAGACCATCAGAGACAAGATTGGTTATTTCTATATAGTTATTTTTAATGCCTGAAAGCGCTGGCGATTAACTGCACGCTGCCTTTGTTTACATTTTCCAGGGCAAACCGTTAAAGTGAGTGATACATATGACCGTTAAAGAAAGCAGGATGAGATGTTTTGTTAAAAACACCACTTAAGCACGTACAGGACAAAATCAGCAAAGAGATAAGAGGTATGGCTTTGTCCACAGGGGGCGCCAAAATCAGCACAAACCCAACGTTCCTCACAGGAGCTTTAATAATTTTATTTTTTACTGCTAATTATCTTTTTAGTTGGTGCGTAATGGGAAGCAGTGAAATGATAACTTGTCAGAATCACTGTTTTTAGGACTTCAAATGATGACAGTGGAAAATGGCTGCCTTGAGATTATAGAGAGTGGAGCTTGACCCACAACTAAAAACTTAAAGTCACATATCTCAGCCTCTTGAAATTAAAGTTGATGTTACTTTTCTTGAGTTTATATAAAATCTTGGTGTCTTCAGCCACAAATGTCCAAATGCCAACTTTTATGCAGCTTCTTATTGAAATGCATTTATTTGAAATTCTTGTGCATGTGCACAAATCTTGACATCATTTCTTGACTACTTCACAGCGTCCCTGGGACCTGGTTGTCTCCTGTAGCAGAAGCATGTGCACAGGTACGCAGTAACACCCACAGTACAATGCGCTTGGGCCTGGAGCTTATCTTCCCAGCTGAAATTACGCTTTACAATCATAACGGTGGTGTAATTTATGTGCGGCAGTACAATCCTTTCTCCATCGAGAACTGACTGACTGAACATTGCAACTTCAGTACACCGACGGCGAGGTTCATTACTCCTTATCTTTAAACTGCTGCGGTGGAGGTGGCTCGGGGGCCTGACGGCGGGCGGCTCGCGTCGGCACGAGAACATGTCCTAACAGGGTTTTTTCATTATCCCTCCATCTCCTATCTGTCCTGTGTGATTTTAACCCACGGCAGGTGAGTCTCGTACGTCTCCGCGGTTACATCATCTGTCTCTCCAACCTCATTGTGACACCTCGGATCGCTCGCTCACTCCCAAACTCTCAGAGACAGACAGGAGGAGCGGTGTGAACTAAAACACTAACCGATGCTGCGAGAGTGAGTCACACTCTTTATACTGAGACTTTATAATAGTGTTAACACTTTACTCTGAGGGGGCAAACAATATGCTTAAGTAGTGCTAAACTAATGAATGACTCATGATGATTAAATGCATGAATGAATGCAGCGTGAATGAGGAACTCTTGTTGCTTACCATTCACAAATAATAGAGTAACAAAGACTCCGACTTAGTAAGATATCAGTTGAGGAATGTCAATTCAAAGTCTCTTCATATATTAATTATTGTGCTTACTGATAGCTAGATTTTTGTTATATTTAAACATATTCATGCAACTGAACGTACTCTACACTGGTAGGAGTACATAAGCAAAGCTTCTCTGAGGAAAGTTACACTTCTGGTTTTGAAGAGGTTGAGCAAATTCAGGTGTTAAATAAAATTGTATGCAATTGAAATCTACATCTATTAAGAGAATACTACTCACATTTAATCATAGCAGCATCATCGTCTGTTAAAAATAATGATACAACAGATAGTTCTGACAAAAGAATCTGATTGGACAAGAGGCATTCCATGAGTGCTGTTACAGAGTATAACAGCACTGGGACTTTCAGGTGTTCTGAATACTGTTAATGAATGATTACATGCTGTAACATCCGGACTATAAGACGCAGTCTGTTTTTAGGGGCATCGCAGAAGGAAAAATGTTTTATTTCAACACTATTTCAATTTATTTTCATTTCAAACACATTCAAAACAAACACAAACTACAGCCTACCATCTGTTTTCACCATGTCAAGTTAAAATCATGCTAGCTAATGGTGCTGTACGGTAGCGCTGATTGGTGTGAGGGTGGCGGCTGCAATGGCGCTCATGACGGTGCGTGTCCGTGACGAAGCGTGGGCCACAATCAAGTTAGTTTTCTTGCTAAAAACAGGAAAACACGAAACAGCTCTGCGGCATGTAAATAGGATATGTTGTGGCGGCTTGGACCCGGAAACAGTTTAATGTGGAGATGTGCTGTCACCACTTGACAACCAGATAGCGCCCCATCGTCTTGTAACGCAATAACATACCTCTCTGTGCGTTTTACACTGGTATATTGGTCGCATCAGAATATATAACGCAGCCCACTTTTTAGATGAAAAAAATGTATTAAAAGTGCATCTTATACACCAAACTTTGCGCAGCAAAGAGGGACATATTTCCTCAATTAACATTTAAAACTATGAAGTCAAGTGTTCGTCAAAGAGAACGTGTGCAGGGAAATGTTTATGTGCTGCTCGCCAATCGTCTAGTTCCAGTCAGGATGTGGAACGAGTTGTTTTAGTGGAGCAAAATGAATAATTAAATAAACAAATTCCTTTTTTTTGTTGCTTATTACTGTTTACTAATAAATGTGTCTTCTAGAAGTATTGTATGAAAGCAGTATCACACTCAGGGCCGTTCTGTTGTACTGTACATCAACAAGGCTGTGAGTATCTTTGGCACTCGGCCTGTGGCTTCTTGCCTATGTCCGAATCCCAGCATCCCTCTTGTGTGATTCTGCTTCATCAACAGGAACACATCCTGATCCTTTATGCATACAATTATTATGAGTCTATACGATCTGTGCCCTTGTTGTAAAATGTTACCACAATAGTTAAATCCAAAACATATTAAAATCTGTTTTTGAACTTTTACAATCACACGTGATATTTACAGAAATGCTCACAACGCGGGCGCGGCGCGGCGCGAGCGGCTTATTAAAGAGCACTCTCGGCCAGCAGAGTGAGAGATTTCACTGGAGCACCCGGTGGGGCAGTTGAAAAGGGCAGCCAAACAACTCGTGGTATTGCTGCTGCTCACAGTGGAAGGGAACCTACATTAAGGCTGGTTTTTGAAGCACTGTGGTTGAGAGCTGCCCTTTCTAGATGTGCTCTCATCAAAGCAGTCTGACGCAGAGCGGAGAAGGAGCCTCCAGCTTGCCCCCCGTCACAATTTGGAACACAAGTAGTTGTCAGGCTCGTCACTGCCGGAGCTGCGGTGACCAAAATATCTGTCTTTTCATGTGTGTGTGGTTCTCGTCTCCACCCATCACTCCACTGCTGTCCACAGTGAAGCGGGCCCGACTACAAAAAGAAGCCTCCCCCGGGCACAAACAATATAACCCCCCCCTTCTTTATTCTCCACGTGGCATTTAGAATGACACCTCCGGCAGGGATGGAGGCGAGAAGAGATATGAGGACAGAAGCAGGAGGAAGGGAAAAAAAGACAGAAGCAGGAAACGGAATTAAGAATAAGGGGCTCAGGAAGATAAAAGAGCGGGTTCTTTGCTCGTTTCAGAGTTTTGATTTCTCTCCGAGCCCCGGGGGTTGTCTTTGTGAAATAACCTTCTTTTAGAAATGGGAATTAGACGCGCTGTCTCTATCAGAGATCGCGGCCTAATATGGGCCGGCCTGTAGAGGGAGGCGGCCTCATCGTGCATGATGTTAAGGCTGATAACGGGAAACATTCTCACCACTGTATTAATACATATTAAAATCAACCCTCGTAAAGGAGTGCCTTGTGTCACACTGCAGCACACACACACACACAGACGCGCACACAAACGGTAGGCCAAGCAGCATTAATAATGTACAGTGTAAGTGAGAGAACACTGTGGAAAGGTCGCGGCTGGCTGAGAGGGGAGCAACACGACTTATGAGTTATTAGGTCAGCGGACACTCCGGTTATCCTCACTCGGACTCGGTGAACGCATTTAACCTCCGAGTGTTTCGATATCGCAGCTGGAGATACGATCTTGCAGCAGAGAGGGAACGTTCACACTCTCCAGCCCTTTTAAAAAAAACACTATAATTGTGTTCAGTTTTAAACAAGGACAACAGAAAAGCTCGGGAGCTAAGGAGATCGTTGACCCTGAGACTGCTTTCATTAAGCGAGCGTGTGTCTGAAGAGAGAGTCGGTGTCAGAGGCAGAAAAACAAGAAGCCACGAAGAAATTACGCTCAGAAAAGAAGACAAATAAATGATCGGAGAACGAGCAGCACAAACAGATGACGTTTGAGGAAGGCTAAATGATGACGCTTAGTCGTGTTAGCCTTCCTCAAACTCTGTCACCTTTCTAAAACATACAAACACAGCAGCATGCATTCCTGCACATGCACGCAAACACCCAGATTGAGGGACAAGAGATCAAGGCAGTGCAAATTCAAAGTGCTGTTAGGTCAGAGGTCACACTGGGCATCCTCGGACTCGGTGAACGTATCTAACCTTCCAGTCCAGTCGTCCTGGAGATACAATCTCGCAGCCAAAAAAATAACATTTACCGTCTAAAATCTTCTTAAAAACAACTTCTTGAGTTTAGTTTTAAAGCAAGGACACCAGCTGTAAAGCTAGCGCTGCGGTTAAGGACATCGTTGACCCTGAAGCTCTGCGGCTTTCATTAAGAGAGCGTGTGTGTGTGTGTGTAGAGGAAGTCGGAGTCAAATGCAGAAAAACAAGAATCCATGAAGAAATTACGTTTTAAAAAAGACAAATTAGTGCAGAAAGCGCAGCAGACGATGGACACACTTTGAGGAAGGTTAAATGATGACAATCACCACCCGGAAAATATACAAACACACGGCAGCATGCATTCCTGCACACGCACACCAGTGCCCAGATTGAAGGAGGCCAAGACGAGAGATCAAGGCAGTGCAAATTCAAAGTGCTGTTAGGTCAGAGGTCACACTGGGCATCCTCACTCAGACTCAGTTAACGTATCTAACCTTCTAATGTTTAGATATCACACGAGTCCAGTCGTCCTGGAGATACAATCTCGCAGCGGTGGAGTAACATCCACAGTCTACACTTAAAACCTGGACACCCGCTGTACAGCTAGCGCTGGAGTGAAGGAGATCGTTGACCCTGAAACTCTGCTGCTTTCATTTCTAGAGAGCGTGTGTTTGTAGAGAAAGCTGGAGCCAAACAAGAAGCCGTGAAGAAATGATGCTTCGAAAAGACACGTGAATTAGTGCAGAAAGAGCAGCAGACGATGGACACACTGTGAGGAAGGTTTAATGATGACAATTACCACCCAAGGTGACACTGACGCAGCTGAAAATATACAGCAGCATGACTCCCTGCACAGGCACGCCAGCGCCCAGAATAATGGAGGCTAAGACGAGAGATCAAGGCAGTGCAAATTCAAAGTGCTCTGAGTCATCAGGTCAGAGGTCACACTGGGCATTGGACTTGGTGAACGCATCTAACCTTTTGTTTAGATATCGCACGACTCCAGTCGTCCTGGAGATAAAATCTCGAAGCCAAAAAATGACTTTTAAAGTCTAAAATCTTTTTAAATCAATCCTGAGTTTAGTTTTAAAACAAGGACACCGGCACAAACGAGGTGATCGATGACCCTGAAGCTCTGCTGCTTTCATTGAGAGAGCGTGTGTGCGGAGAAAGTCGGGGCCACATGCAGAAAAACAAGAAGCCATGAAGAAATGACGCTTTAAAAAGACAGAGAGAGCAGCAGCAACGGACAAACTTTGAGGCTAAATGAAGACGTTCGGTTATTTAACCGTCTTATAACTCTTGTCACCTTTCTAAATTACCACCCAAGGTGACACTGAAGCAGCTGAAAACACACAAACACACGGCAGCATGCATTCCTGCACACGCACGCCGGCTCCCAGATTGAAGGAGGCTAAGGCGAGAGATCAAGGCAGTGCAAATTAAAAGTGCTCTAATTAGCCAAACTGTCACTCTCCCGCTCTGGCAGCCATGTTGGAGTCTGCCGGGAGACCTGCCCGCACATTTCCACAGGGCCTCTGAACAGCCATGTATACTGTATGGGAGAGAGGATTAGAGGCAGCGGCTGTTCAGAATTACACTCGGCAGACATTAAGCGCTGCGGCAGCCACACAACGTCATAACGAATGGAGAGTGTTAATGAAGCCGCTCTGTGCAGGTCCGCCGTCAGAGGTGGAAACTTTGCCCCGTTACAACTGCTTCCAAATTTGTCCTCCTGGTCTGGCGCCAGCTCCGAGTGCATTATTGCACCATTAGCCCGGGCTTATTGTTATTGCCAGAGAACGATCATGAGGTGGCTGATGGTGCAGCAGCCGAAAATACACTCGATTTCAAATGAGGCCACATTAGAATTATAACGGGACGTACCGAGCGTTTGCATGATTTCTCTCATAAAGGAAACATTTTCATAAAAGCTTCTTGCGGTTTATTTTTATGGCTGTGAAATGAATAAAAAGTTGAATAAAAACTGGAGCAGCCTGTTGCTTTCTCCCCTCTCACCACACACTTTAACAATCATCTGATCCACCGAGTGAAATGAAAACCTACATTCATTTCCAGCTAGAAAAACTCTAAATTTGCGACTGATTTTCCGCCCTCCACAGAGTGCTTGATGTCGGCTGACGTCGGCTCAACCTGCAGAAACCTGAAGTGCGGTTTGGTTTGGTAATCCATCACAACGAACACTTCCTAACCTTTAGGTCTGATCAGAGTTGTGTTGTCATGATGAAGGCAGCACAGAGGGTTTTAAAAAACTCTCCCTGTTGGTGCTTTCAGGCGCACGCTGACAACTGACATTTCAGAGTGGGCCGCAGAAAAGCAACTTAGTTCATGCAGAAAAATACATTACGCCTGGCGCTGTGTGTGTTTGCTTCATTTGCATCATTAACGTATTCTGTAAATCGATGACAGGACTTTCTTAGAGTGCCGACCACAGAGTTTTTAAAGTCTGCACTCAGAGCTGCATTATGAAATGATAAAAGCACGAACAAACAAAACGTGTGATTCACTGGATCACCAATTTCAAAGTTCTGTCCCTGCAAGCTCGCTTTATTAAAAACCGCAGTAATGCAGCGGACGTCTGGGAAGGTCGGTAATGAATCTTGAGTGCGATTGAAAAAAAAGGTGTAAAGCAAACATAATGTAGACGGTCAATAAGCTGATCAATCTGTGACGTCATGAGAGGACTTAAAGGATAAGACAGTTTGCTGTTGGACAAACTGACTTCTGACTCATATAATGAAGATTCTCACCTTTACGTGGCCCTAAAATTTTTTTTTAAATCACTCAATTAAAGTAAGTAAAGGTCATATATCCTGTGATGAGGGGTCATATATCCTGTGATGAGGGGTCATATATCCTGTGATGAGGGGTCACACACCGAAACATGTTCACAATCACTGAGTTACCAAACACAAGGACACGATGAGGTGGCTTTAACACCTGAATTCATGGGATCAATCCAGCTAACAGGAAACCTTAGCTGGAACACCACTGTACATGTGTAAACAGTAGTATTAAGGCCTTTGTAGCTCCAGAGGGACCCCACTGCTCGAGCTGAGCATGGGTACTATAGTTCATGTTCCACCTGAAGAATCCCACAAGCTGCACACAGCACATGAGCCATGCACGATGTCGGTCGTCACTGTATTTCATTACACTACATCAACATTAAATAATGCAGCCCTTTGTTAAAAGGATGGAAAAAAGGATCAAATCAACAAGACAATTAAATCATGCGGGCGAGACAACCCGCTTGTGAATTGTTCCCCATGGGGTTTGACGCAAATGTGAGGGAACGGAGACGAGCCCTGTGGAAACCCGGCATGAGGAGTCTGATTAACTGCCTCCTCAAGTGATGACGACTACAGGGGGAAGAAACTCTTTCTTCTGCTGTCTTCCCAAATTCACATTTAACTTTGAGTGTTTTTATGAAACCTTAAATATGGGTGATTATTCCTCAGTGCACAGACAAAATCCATACGAATGTACGGCAAGCACAGGGGGCCAGAGTCGAACGACAAAGTTATGATCCAACCTTTTGGACTTTGGTGCTGGCAGTGTAACTAAAAGTGATATGTGGTAGATTTTCATGTAAATAAATGTCTGTTAAGTCTCTATCTATCGCCGAGTGAGGTAACACAATGGTGATTGAGCCTATGGCCCACTGATGAAAGCCTTTGCATTTGCAGTATTACAGACTGGTGGCCAGTTAGTGACGCGTTTTCCATCAGCCAGCAGTGATTGGTCTGCCAGAGAGGGTAGGCGGAGCTAAGCGGCTGCTTTTCCGGTCTCTGCAAGTGTTGCGAGTAAACAGTAATCTACTATGGCTGAACAAACAAAGAAAAGATGGATGACTACAGATACAACTTCAACAATAAGTGAAAATCCAAAGAAAAAGGAACAAATTCGACGCTCAGATGAAGGCAAACAGTCTAAGAAGGAAAGCGACCGCCAGCGAGGAAATCAAGAGTTACGACCGGAGCCAACCGTGGACGTCACACATGCAGCACTGTCTGGATATCTGGGAAGTGTGCTCCTGCAATTACTGTTAATCACCATAGGTGCCGCCAAAGAGAACAAAACTGAAATCTTCAAGATTACCACTTTAATATCATATTGATGAAGTGAAATAAGTATAGATTTAATAACTTGATACAAAAAGTCTTGAAGACTAATTAGGCTTGCATATTGCCTGAATAATTTGAGTGTTAAACTTGAGTGAAAAGAGAAACAAAAGCCTCCACTTGTTGGTCATACCTAAACAAATCGAACAAACAAAGAAAAGATGGATGACTACAGATACAACTTCAAATAAGTGAAAATCCAAAGAAAAAAAGAAACAAACTCGACGCTCAGATGAAGCAAACAGTCTGAAAAGTAAAGCGACCGTCAGCGAGGAAAATCGAGGTCACACACACAGTTTTGTTGCCACAGGTGCGGCCAAAGAGAACAAAACTGAGATCTTTCGAGATCACAACTTCAAACAGCTGGAAGTGATGGCTAAAACTATAAAAATATTACCATGGGTTGAAACTAATTGGAATAACTCTTTAAAAACTGAGCATGAGCTGCAGTAATCGATGCAGTTTCATGTAAAAGTAGGTCTAAATCCAGGAGCGAAAATGGTCGTAAAGCAAAGGGTTAAAAAATGCACCTGGGCCCCACCACCCTTTACTGTTAGTCCACATGAATGCTGTGTCACTCACATCTCTCTGAGTGAATACAGTATCACGCTGCTTTATCTCAAGGGGAACCCAAGGAAAAGAAAGTCAGATCTGAACTAAAGCATGACAGCTGCTCGCTCGCTCTCTGTTGGGATTTTAGCGAGGGAGAGAGAGAGTGGAGGAAGAGCGGGGAGAAAGACGCTGAGCTTCCTGCGAGTGGGGACGGGCAGATGGAGAGTTCAGCGAGGAAGGTAAAGACAGGGAGAGGCGAGAGATGAAAGAATGAAGTGACAGGTCCTCTCTCTCCTCTCTCTCTGTCCCAGAAGCCTCTCTGGTTTCCAGCTGAGACCTGCCTCTGCGGTGGGGATGTCTTTTCCCAGCAGGTCGCACTTATCAATATTTCTCCGTGGTGAAAAAAAACAAACAAGCTAAAATGCAGCGCGTGTACTTTTTAATAAATCAAACATTAAAATAGCTTCGGAGCTGCCAGGAAATGATCCGCGCTGCCTTTCAGAGTTGATTGTTTACTGCTGGATGAGGATTGTTTGAAACCTGACGTATGGAGCAGCTATAAAGCTCTGTTTGGGTATTTTTCAACTCCACTCTACCGCCTCATTTATAGTTAATGAGATATCAGCGGCTGCGCTAATTGTTTTTGACTGAGAGATGATGGGCTGATGAAATAAAGATAAAGGAATGAATAAAAGAGTGGAATAAAGCGGGGACAGCAGACAGGAAGAAAATGAGAGTTTTAACAGGTAGTGGGAGGCGGGAACGGAAATAAACGGGATGAAAGCTAAATGGACTTTTATTCCTCCTCTCTGTAGGCAGCACTCAAACTTTACAGCCGCAGAACTATATCAAAGAGACGGCCACATTTTCTGCTGTCGTTTCCACAAGTTTCAGGGTTGTAAAATTTACTTCCTTCCATTTCCAAACTGAAATTTATCTCCATCACTTACAGGAAGCACTTCTCCTTTTTACCGCTCGCGCATGAGCTTATTCGCACTGTGGAAACGGAGCCAAGCAGGGGTTAAACCGCCTGAAAGGGAAAACTGTAAAATCCTGAACGACGGTTTAAATGCAGCCACTGGGTAAGCGAAATAATACACTGAGGAGTCCTGATGTTCCAGCCGGGGGAAAGAAGAATAAAAATAAGAATAATTCTGCCTTTGCTGAAGAGGATGTGCTGGACCGGGTTCAGGAGCTTTTCCTTCTCCCTCGGTATCGTTCAGCGGTTCTCCTCTGCAGAGAGCTGCGAGGAAAAGACACATCTCTTCTGCTCGGGTCGACTGACAGCCTTGCCAGATGAGTCAAATTTCAAGACCTCCTCGAACTCTTCCCACATCTGAGTTTTCGCTTCCCAAACCCTGACGGCCGTATCAAACCATATCTCTGTTTCGGCCTCCTGATACTCCCTCCACAGCCGAGACAATCAGGTGACATTTGACTTCCCAAGAGCCGGGTTTTTTTTATCACTCGGGGTCATCATGAAAAAAAGATGCCTGCCATCCGAGCCGACAATGTGCACTTGTACAGCTTTGTGGGTGTTCGTCCCATGTTGCCTCTTCATGTTGAGGCCAGCCGGCAGTGTTCCATTCAACAGACATTCGCCTACAAGCTGGACTCCCAGGGGGGCTCCCGGTATCCTTGTCTGGGCAGGTAGAGGTCTTCGAGTCACACTTAGTGGGCGTTCAGACAGAAAACAGCCCGGCAATAAAAAATGTGAGGGGCTGTGTCAGTGGAGGTTTGCTTCAGGCGCTGCTGAGACAGCGACAGTCCAGCGGGAGCAACAGAGCCGTGATGATGCTGAAATACTTCACAGTGATAATAATATCAAGAGAAGAGAAAGTTATGGCAGTGACAACATTTTATCTTCCGTCTCAATGATCGCAGGGCAAAATGAGTACTGTGAACCTTTTGAATAGTTCATTGCAGCACCTTGCCTGATGAGTTGCGTTGGGTTGCTGCAAAATTTGAGAAAACCTGCGTTTGTTTCTTAATGAGGCCCTCTGCGTTCACAACTCTGCTCTGCTAACGGAGTGGCATCCTTCAGAATAATGAAGTTATTTTAAGCACTGTGTCAGTCTGAACACCGTCAGAACAAGGGTACGGGTAAAGACCCGACCCAACCAGAAGCTTGCCTGTAAGCTACCCTTCCAGAAGTCCAGGGTGACACCGCTCTCGCATGAGGTAATTGTAGCACACTTAGCTCGGCTGCTAGCTAGGAGTTAGAATGTTTTACTTACGTTACATTTCTTACCGATCCCTCGCACCGCTGCATATTTTCATGGAGTCAGCCAGATGGACACCTTGTCTGGGTCGGCTCAGTGGTAGAGTCGGTCCTCTCTCAATCAGAAGGTTGGTGGTTCAATCCCTGACTGCTACAGTCACATGTTGAAGTGACCTTGGGCAAGAACCCCAAATTTCTCCCAGTGGCACAGCCATCGGGTATGAATGGGCATAGATAATGAATGGAGGTTGGCACTTAGGCCTTTGCCATCAGTGTGTGAATGTGACATGTAGTTTAAAAGCGCTTTGAGTGGTTGGAAGATGAGAAAAGTGTCATACAGGTACAGTCCATTTACCTTGGGAAAAATAAACAGCCATGGCGAATGCAATTTAAAGGTTTGAGTCTCCCGGCCTCTTCTCCTGAGTTAGGGAGGAGGTGAGGGAGTTATGTGACATCTGATTGTAAAATCAGATCACGGTGGCGACCAAAAGTTAATTCAACTTTTGGCAGCAACGCGATCTACCGTTACGGCTGTTGCTGATCTCTGCTGGCCTCACCTAATCGCACTGCCCTGGTGGCAATCAATAAAATGATAATTTGATGATGATTCAACTTATTTTGCTTATTCTCTTAGCAACGTGTTACTACGGTTACCATTTTTGCACTAGAACCTTCATACTATGGGCCTTTCTCAAACCACTCCCTACTCCCTCTCCCTCTCCTGACACACTTCCACTCTGTTTGCGCGCTCGTGTGGAGGCTCCGCCACATTGAGAGCTGTCCAAAACCTCTGAGTGTGGAGTGGTTTGTTAAACCCTCCACCAGCGAGTCCGCACCGACGCTGACTTACCGACCAGGTGCAACGCTGTGTTATGTTCGTCATGAGACGAGAGACGTAAATTAAAGTTCCGTGTTATTACCCGTACAAACGATACATGAAATAATAATATACTGACGTCAGCGTCTTAAAGCTGACGTTACATTCAGGATTTAATACGTTTTCTTGTCTAGAAATGAAACAAGTGAAAAGTGTTTTATATTAACAGGCTTAAAAAACTCAGCAGGTCATTAACATGAAATTGAAAAATAGATTTAGGCTATAAATAAGAAAAACCACCAAGGAAGACTTTGAATGATAATTTTTTTTTCTTTTTAAGATTATTTTTTTGGCCTTTTATGCCTCTATTGTCAGAGAGGACAGAGAGGATAGTGTCAGAAACAGGGGAAGAGAGAGTGGGGGATGACACGCGGCAAAGGGCCAAGGGCAGGAGTTGAACCCCAGGCCGCCGCATCGACCTCTGTATATGGTCGCCGATTTAACGTTTTAATTTACGTAGCTTTTACTGTTTGTGTGACATGACACCTTGGCTACACACATTTCCTGTCTCCGCCGGAGTGCGGGGAGTTTGTCTCAAAGCTCGGCGCTGCATTTAATCCCTTCATGTTACCGCAAGAAAACGCAACCTAGCTGGTAGCCTCGGCTTACACGTGTCCAACTGCTGTAGTCTTACAAATCCACTCGACGTCCGTTGCTGAGTAGAGGAAACCCAAACAAGTCGGTTAATTTCTTTGCTGGATAACATAAAACTTAACAGGACAGGACACAGTATAAAAACCGTGTGACTCCACAGCTAGTCTCGCCTCCACTCGATGCCACAGTTCAACAGCTTCACAAAAGTATGTGAGCCAGGGTGCGCTCTCTTAAAGCGACAGTACGCATTTATTAAAAATGAATTAAATAGGCTATTCTACACCTAAACATGAAATATTAAACTTAAAGTCAAGTATAATAAAAACACACTGATTTATTATTATTAGTTAACTCTTAATGTTCAAACTTTATAAATGTACACGTTCTAGGAACACGATGTAAGAAAACTGCTGTGAGTGTGACGTCAAACAGAGTTCACTCCACGATGGAGTGAATGGGGAGGCTTCGGTTTGAGAAAGGACCAATGTCTGAAGTCACCTTAAAACTTTTCCACACCAGTGCGTCAACCCACTGAATGAGTCGTGTTTTTTCTGCTGCTCTTTTGTAATGTTTAATGTCTTGTCCTCTCTTCTACTATCTATCATGTTACCTGGTTTGCCTCAATCCATCTGAATGCACCATAAGCGCTCAACAGCTTTCCAGCGTCCTCAGCGATGTTGTAAATCGTCCTGCATAATCAGCGAACCACGGGCGTCGTCACATGTTTAATAACCGGTGGAAAAATGTCCTCAGCGTGGCATCCCGTCTGCCAAGCCGGCACACACAGTCACAGGTGCATGCGAAAACAGGTGGTGAGTGTTGTCATCGCATCTTCCAGCTCCTCACAGCCTCTGGATATGAAGTTGGTAAAGTCAGAGATGCAAATGTGTGTAGTGAAGTCAAATTCAGAAGTCAGTCACAAACGCTTTATTTATTGGCATTTTAAATGTAAAACATGATAAAGGTACAGTCAGTTTATCGTATGCAGTCAGTAGTGATAAAAGCACATTACATCACAGCGCAGAGGGAGAATGTTGTTTGTTTTGCACCGCTTACATTAAACCCCCCATAAATATCACCTCTAGGCGAGAGCTGCAGGGTGTGCAGAGGATGTGCTGCGTTGTGAAAACGAGCGTGTGTGGACGGTATGTGGCATGTACCGTACACGGGAATATGTTTCCTCATGAGACATATGGCCGCACCAGCTGGAGATCTTATATTGTCGCTGTGATAAGTGGCTTTATTCTCAGTTCACTTCCTTTTGTTTCTCACTTTTATTGGATTGCTCCCTCCCTTCCTCTTCAGCCCCGAACGTGTTTCTGCCATTTCTTTGTATTGACGCTGAATATTTATCTTGTCCCATCTCGTGTTTGTACTCGTGCCGACACACCCAATTATAAACTTAATCCCAAACAGGAGGAAATTTATCGCTCATCGGAATTATATTCATGTACACATACTTCTTTCTGTGTATTAAAGGTGACAACAGGGAGTTTAGAGCAATGCTGACATGTCATCCATTAGAGCATCCGTAGTGATCTTCATGTCTGAATATTTTAAGTCCTATTTTTGTTTTATAACATTAATGTCTTTTGTAAATGTGTGTTAAATGAGTGAGGAGGGGAAATAACAAAAATTAAAAAAAATTAAAAAAAATCGATTCAAACAACAAAAACCCAACTTCTTGAAGTAAGACCAACCCACATAATCTTGACCTAAACTAAAACTGTTGTAAAACTGATTTCATCCTCACTAAAGTGACAAGCAGACATTTGTATTTGTTTGAATGATACAGTAATGAAGTTTTATTTTAAACAGTAGTAAAGAGATGAGTTTTCTATCTAAAATATCCAAAATTGCTCCAACATTTCAAATAGTTTGGTGTCATAATGGTAATTGAAAACTACAGCAAACCAGCTTTATGAAGGTAACAGGAAATGTCATTGATACAGGTGACATTTACATCTACAAATGTGGTCAAACCATAAGGACCTGTGCCCACTAACGGCATTTTCTGCACTAGCAGCGCCTTATTTCTATACAAAACAATGCAGCGTTTTCAGTCGGCAACAGCTGTCATTGGTTGCTGCGCTCTCAACTGAAAATAGTTCAACTTTTGGAACACTGCCTCACCCACCAATCAAATTCAAGAAGGGGCGGGTATTCTGACATCGACTTTGTCAACAACAATGGCGGAGGAGAAGCGTATTGTTTCGTTTTTTCCAGGGTACAATTTCCTTGTGTAGAGCTGCTGCTAACGCCAGGACACGACTCCTTTCCATTGTTTTTATGTTTTCTTTGTAAAATGTATTTGAATTAAAGAAAATATTAATTGTACAGAGCGATTTAAAATGGCCTGAATGATCACTACCAAGAAGTGCTGCGATACAACTTTGTTACCTAGCAACAAGTGCCGGTGAGAAGCGCTCTGAAATTGAGGTTAGTGGCCCTAATGTAAATATTTAATATGCAGAGAGGAAGGCATGGTTGGTTCTTATCTCGGCATTGCCGAGTGCAGGAAACTTGACTTGAGACTTTATCTTCACATCATAATTAAAGTAATAAGATATATAAATCAAGCGGCATAACTTAATAAGCTACTGATTAGAACTTCAGAATTTGATGTATGAAACAAGGGGAATAAAAAACGTCAGAGAATCCACAGATCTTGCACTGATTTGAATTTCTTTAACAATAACTTTGGGCTGGTTTAAAGTAGTTGCAACCACAGAACATCCATGTAAAGCCTTTTATGTAAAAGGCCCTGACAGAGAGAGAGGAAATAAAAAGTCAACAAACACATCCACTGCAGATCCACAAAACCACTGTAAAAAGAAAAGCATGCTCCAAATGCAAATAAAAGTGGCTTTTGCGTGTCACTTTTTGTGACAACCTTGTTCTGTTCAGAAGAAATGTGTTTGTAAAAGTTCATTGATGAAATATTCAGAGTACAAATAGGGATACAAAGTTGCTGTCTTAGCCTTCTGAATGCACGACAGAAGTTTTCCACGAAACACGGTGTTCATCCTCCACAACAGCAGCGGCTGCATCGTTCATGTGTCAGAGATTCAGAGAAACACCGGCACACTCAGAACACCGCGTGAATGTGTAATAAGACAGAAAAGGAAAGCAGGAAATATGAAAAATAAAAGCTAATCCCGTGTTTGATTTTCACAGCCGTGTGTCTGAGTTTGTGTCAGGTTACTTCAGATTATGGTTTGTCGGCTGAAGAGGTCAAGGGTCACGGTGGAGAGGAACGCCGGGAGGCTCTTCTGGTGGTGCAGATGAAGGGCCACCATCTCTCCCAGAGTTTTGGAGAACTCAGTTTCCATGAGCTGCATGCTTCCATTAGAGCTCTGCAAACACACAAACACACACAACATAAACACCTACAGATGATACACAATATCAAACAATAAGAAATGGGTTTTCCCACTTCATCCATCTCCAGAGACAAACTTTCAAAGTGAAGCAAGATCACTTAAAGTTATTGTCCACAGGGGATTGAAGTGTGTACGGGAAAGTGTGTTTGTGTGTGTTTGTACGCATTCACAGCAGGGTGAAGGTGTCTAAATCTGTGTGGATTAATTAAAAGGAATGAGGAGCAGCTCGGGGCGATGGAGTGAAGGAGAAAGGGATGAGGAGAGAAACGAGGGATAAAGTAATTAAAGCGTCGCAGGGAGGGAGGAAGGTAGCGAGGAGCAGAGTCCCATGACACGCCGGGAAGATATGGAGACGTCTGAGAAACGTCCTGTGTCACCGTGTGGAGGAGAGGCAGATCTTCATTTGATAATTATCTCGAGGAGGCTTATGAAGCAGATGGCGGAGGGAAAATAGAGATTAGAAGACAAAGGAATGAATGGGAGAAGATTAACAGAGAGATTTAATGCTGAACTACATTGTTTCCTACATGGACATAATAATATTAATACTTCAACTCAGCATTTTTGTTTGAGAACTGGACAAACTTTAGCAGCACGACATCGGGAAGTCACGCAGCTGATGCAAGAAAAAAAAAAGTAAATCCTACTTGATAAACCAATTAGTGTGCTTCCTCACACACGGCCGGATGAGGTGAGCTCAGCTGTTCACTTTTGTGTGAACAGCCACAAATCTCTAATGGGTGACAGGAGAGGATAACTGAACTAATGACATTTGCTAGCTGAGTGCACAATGCTAAACCGAGGCTAAACGCAGTGCGGGGAGAGCTTGGCAGACACAGATAGAGTGACTTGCTGTTTCTATGTCGCTCTTGAGTAAAAAAAAAAACGCAGAGAAATGCAGCAAAATTACAGCTGAAAGTCGGAGCTGACGTCAAGCTAAGAAGCTGCTGGAAGTTTTGAGTCCATCTTCACTTCAAAAGAGGATTTTGATCTGGTTCATCTGGTAACATTTCTCTAAAATACAAGCTCAGATAATTCATGCTGCTTTAATGGAGTCTTTTTTTAGAGAAATTCAATACTAAATACATTTTTGAGTTAGAATATTAAATGAAGGGGCGCTGGTTTAGCTCAGCGGGTAGAGCTGGCGCCCCGTATACAGAGGCTACAGTCCTCAATGCAGGCTGGACTCCCGCCCTCGGCCCCTCTCTGCGTGTCATCCCCCACTCTCTTCCTCCAGTATTCCCTGTCTCGCTTCAGCCGTCCTACAAATGAAGGCAAAAATGGCCCAAATATAATAATAATAATAAAAAAAAACTTGAACATCAACTGATCATGTTTCCACTCAATAGTTTTAATCACAACAGCTGTTCTTAAAGTGCTCATCTTAAAGATCTCTGTTTCGTTGTCTTTGGCGGCACCTATGGTGATAAACAGTTATTGCGGGAGCACACTTCCCAGATATCCAGACAGTGCTGCATGTGTGACGTCCACGGTTGGCTCCGGTTGTAACTCTCGATTTTCCTGGCTGACGGTCACTTTCCTTTTAAGACTGTTTGCTTCATCTGAGCATCGAGTTTGTTTCTTTTTCTTTGGATTTTCACTTATTGTTGAAGTTGTATCTGTAGTCATCCATCTTTTCTTTGTTTGTTCAGCCATAGTAGATTACTGTTTACTCGTAGCACTTGCAGAGACCGGAAAAGCAGCCGCTTAGCTCCGCCTACCCTCTCTGGCAGACCAACCACTGCTGGGTGATGGCAAACGCATCACTAACTGGGCGGCGCTTGTGATTTTTCCTGCTAATGTCCCCACAGACACCCAGTCTGTAACACTGCAAATGCAAAGGCTTTCATCAGTGGGCCATCGGCTCAGTCACCATTGTGTTACCTCATTGGGCGATAGATAGTGACTTGTTCTAGGTTATCACTTTCACTGCTCTTTCTTTCTGCACCAAAAAACCTGATCTGAGACGCTGTCATTTCACACCCAGCCCCGACAGTACAAAGGACATCACATTCACTCTGATGTGGGCAATGCCACTGATATCCTGACATGTGCATCTAAAAAAAGACATCACAGAACTTTTAGAGACGTGGAGACTTTTTCTGGGGAGCTGTGGGAGTGAATGCCTGTCTGTACAAGTGGAGAGAGGGTGTTCAAGCTTACATGGGGACAATTTGCAGTTTGATAACATTCATTTTTTTTATACTTCCTAACAAAAATACATTCAAACTATCTTATGGCAATTGGGGTTTTTAATTTATTGTGTACAGTAAAGACTATGGAGGCAGGAAATGAGGGACAGAGGGAGGATGACACGCAGCAAAGGTCTTGAGCCGGATTGGTTGCGGTTACTTGGTGAGCGTCTGAGACTACCAGGCCACCAAACGCCCATGGTGATGTTTTTAAGATTAAAGGTGAATTCCTGACTTTAATTGGCTCACTATGAAAAGATATAAAACGAAAAGAAGAAGCTTCCTGTGTGTGATGTCAAAAAATCTTCTGGAAATTAACTGATTATTTGAAGTGAACTGACGCACATCCAAAGTCACATCATTAAAAGCATTTCCAATAACTTACTTCCTAAGTTTGAGTAGCACGTCTTAGTGGTGACCTTTTCAATACAGGCCGCAATGTAGCTCAATAACACAATCATATGACTTAAATGGAGCTGCTTTAAAGATATAATAAGTAGGATTTTCCTAGAAAAATACAAAACACACCCTCTGCATCTATTCTGTTGTTTTGCTTTGCACAGGATGTTGTGGTTCCCTGAGCCAATCACAGCGTACAGGTGAGTGTGGGAGTGCTTCAAATTAGCAACTCGGCCCCATTCAGACCGGCGAACATGGCGAAAGAGCGATGCAGAGCTGGCCTTCTTTCTGTTGGACAGGTAGGTGCCTCAAATCAGGTAGGACAAGCTAACCGGCAGTTAGCATGCTAGCGCAAAGGTAACCGTGATGCTGTCGGTGTTAGCATGTTCTTGCACGAGAGAGTGAGAGTGAGCTTCTGGAGAGCCCAGGAGGAGGGGCCCAGTTTGAATGTGTTGTTGACAAATCCTGCTTATTATACCTTTAACAATGCAAACAAAACAACCTCACAGACACATTCAGCTGATTTATACCACAGCCACAGAAAACTGACAGCTTTCTCTGAAACATTATATACAAGGACACCTCACAACAACACGTTTCCAGACACCTATTCAAGCAATACTCTGTACACGTGGTCCTGTATTCATCTTTATTACAGGCGTGGACGCAGTAGAGGCTCGTCTAATCACACCAGCTCTCTCTTGTCTCCTGTCCATCGCTCTGTCTAACTGCCTCACTCTGTGGCTCTATTTCCTGACGGTCCCTGGTGTCTTCTATCCCTGCGCGGCTGTCTGAAAGCCATGCCATATCCTCGGGCTGCTACGCTCATCACAGGCACACAGGCACAAACACGGGTGTGTGTGTGTGTGTGTGTGTGTGTGCACGCGGCTGTAGAAGTGGCTGAGGCTCTGGGAACATGGAACACATACATCAAAGAACAACACTGCGAGCGGTTACCATGGAGATCTCAGGGTCTGAAACACCTTCTGCCCAAGTTTGTCCAAGAACAGACTTTTTATATAAGTGTGTGTGTGTGTGTGTGTGTGTGTGTGTGTGTGTGTGTGTGTGTGTGAGACACAGCTGATGAAGGCCTGTCGGAGCCAAGGACAGCGAGACTCCCATGGTCAGCCGGAAAGGAAAACTAAGATAAGAGACACCAGTGCCCTCACGTAACATTTGGATTTCAAGTGGCCACATGAGGATAGACACACACACACACACACACACACACACACACACACACACACGCACACATACACACACACACACACACAGAAACATACACAAAAGTGGCTGAGCAAAGGTTACAGATTTACACAGATTATAAAAGGTTATAGACACATAACTGAAGCAGCAGTGCTCTGAGTGTCAGATAGAGAGCAGGTGAAGGCACAAGAGGGAGAATCTATTACTGCCAGCAGAGTCACCATTTTACCTGAACACTGTTCAAACAGCTGCGGCAACAAGACACTGCAGCTTTATATTTAATGCCACAGAAGGCTTTGAATCAGTGCTGCGAAAATGTATCTGAGCTTAATTAATAGTCGGTGCATCCATGTATGAAACTATAGCTGAAGGTGGCGAGCAAATGTGACCCTGACATTTGATTTTTCTTGTATAAATTAAAGTTTTAGTCTTGAATTCATATCGACTTTCAAATGTATAAATGTCTGTCCCTATCTTTTGCCAAATGAGTTAACATGATGGAGATTAAGCCGACGGCCCACTGATGATAGCTTTTATATTTGCTGTATTCTTTGGTATTACCAAACAGTGGTGTAATGTTATAATGTTATAGTACTTCGTTACAGTACTTCAGTATTTTCTGGGCGTATCTGTACTTTACCTGAGTTTTTATACTTCTGTCAACTTTCACTTTTACTCCGCTACATTTCCAAAATAAAATGTGTAATTTAACTTTGACACATTTCCCCTCAAAATGCTCAAAGTTTAATCTTCTAATGATTTTGGATTTACTGAGAATACGGCTTTAAATGAACGAGGGTGGCAGTAAAGCAACATAATGGATGCCAACTGCTCCGATGGAAGATGATGGTGGTGACGGTGGTAAATGGACTGTACTTATATCTTTTCTAGTCTTCTGACACTACATGTCACATTCACACACTGATGGCAAAGGCCAAAGTGCCAATCTCCAATCAGGACCTATGCACATTTATACCCGATGGATATTCGTTAGGGAGCAATTTGGGGTTCAGCAGGGATCGAACCACCAACACCTTCTGACTGAGAGACGACCACGGAGCTACAGCCAGTGGTGACAAAGACTATGGTTAAAAACATCACTTTCATCAAAAGGGATCTTTAGGTTGTAAAGACCTTGTTTGTCTTCAAGTGACTCCATTGTTTGAGGTGGTTTACAGTAAAGTTCATCATCATGTAGGCCTACTTGTACTTTTACTTTCAACACAGTACAATTAATATCAGAAAAATACTTTTGATAAGTAAGTACAGTAAATATCAGATACTTAAAGACTTTGACTTGAGTAATATTAGACTTTCACTTCTACCTCTGATATGTCATCTGCACTTTTACTTAAGTTTGGCTTTCAGGTACTTCATCCACCACTGATTACAGGTGGAACTAGTTGTCATGCCAACATCAACTGAAAAAATCTCAAGGGGCCGCCAGGGAGAGGGTGGAGGCATTGTACAATTTTCTATGGTCCAATCCAATCCACTTTATTTATATAGCACATTTTAAAAACAACAAGGTTACCAAAGTGCTGCACAACAGATAAAAACAGTAAGTAAGTAAAATTCAAATGTTAAAATAAATATAAAAAGTAAAAGATTAAAAACAAAGTAAAATAAAAGCATATAAAAGCACTAAGACAGTCACTGCTACTTTAAGAGAAAATGGGTACTATTGGCAAACAAACAAATTTCCAAAAAGAAAAAAACTTTCAGAAGAAGAAACTTAAAAACTGTTCAGATCACTTTTAGAGTGAAGTCGAAAAACAGACCTGCAATTACAGCTTATTGTCATCATAAGACCAACCATTTGGTAAGAGATCAAAAGTATGACCTATATGGTGCTAGAGGAAAAGTCAGGCTATCACCAAAATAAATTACAAACCATCCTCTGTGAACCAGAAGCATTTGTGCCACATTTCACGGCAATCAGTCAAACCGTTGTTAAGCCCTGTCAGTCTGAACGAAAACGCAGGGCCGAGCAAATAACACCTATTGAGTGTTAAACATAAAGTACAGGTAGCTGAGTGCACACACTCACAAGCTGGGTTACATTTTCCCCACGGCCAGTCGTCTTGTAAACATGAAGGGTAAACCAGAATGAACAAGTACAGCATAACAACTTAATCACTTGATGACACTTGATGTGCAAAGTCTTCACACAAACACCCCGCCCACACGGCGAACGTTTGACTCAGCCTTTTCAACCAGTGGCCTTCTTCACCCAAACCGGGCATCGAGTTCAAGACATTTTATTTCAGATGTGTTATTTTGTCTTGATTAAACTTTAATACATGAAGGTCTTTTTGAAATAGTACTACAGCGATGAATGCTACAGAGATTGTGTTTTTTATTTCTCTTAAAATGTTAAGATACATCAGTAAATAGTGTCAAGGTCAGCTTCTGAATGGCTTTCAAGTATTTGTAACTATGAAGAGACGGTCACAAACTTGTTGCTTTAAACAGAATCATTGGATATCGACACTTTGAAGGAACATTCCACCTCAACACTCAGAGTTAAAGTATGTAAATGATCTGATAAAGCATTCCAGGAGTTTCTCTCATGTATCTTTTCTCTCCCTCTTCGCTGATGACAGTTTTCTGTTCCAGGGTAACAGCCACAGCAGTGAATGCCACACTCGTGTAAGGTTGTTAAAAGAGTCTCCTGTCTAACTGTTACATATCAGCATAATCTAAGTATTATTCACAGATATCCATGGACAGGAAATGCAGTTAAAACAAGCTTCTCTTTTTTTAAACCAGTGCATCACAGGTTTATTAGCTGTGTTTGGTTAAAGGAGCAATCCACCCCTGGAAACAGCCGCTGTCAGTAAAAGCTGGTGTTCTCTGTAATCAATAGACGCAATTGTATTTAAAATTGGCAACATAGCTGTGGAGAAAGTTGTACAAACAGCTCGTGGTTTCACCCATTCTACATTCCTATAACACCCAGCATGCATTGCACCCCTCCCTCTGAAAGGAACGTCCAAAGCGAGAGACGCTGGAGTGAAATACCGTTTTCGCTGCAGTCTCCGCCCGTCTCCGTCAAGGCAGCGCTCGAACATCGTTCCCAATTTGTCCGCGCCGAGTTTGATACACAGACTGAATGAGAAATAGATACAATAAACACCTAACCGCTGTAACATCTTCACTGTTTACTAACCCTGTCTCCGGCTCGTTTGTGACGTCAGACGGTGACGCAGTGGAAAAGAGACCAACAGGAGTATACTTCACTGGCAATGGGAAAAGAGACAATCAGTATCATAAGCGGGTCTTCCCGGGTCTGAAAAACTGGCGTCAACGCGCTAATTTCGGTGGGAAAGTAATAAGGTAATAAGATCCCAAATAATAAAAAGTGCGATCAATAATAATATATGTATTAAAACACACTGCATTTATCTGGCATAATTTCCTGTATTTTTTATATCGCAAAAAATTATCACAATATAACTTTTTTCCACTATCGTGCAGCCCTAACGTGAAGCACAAGGTGGTTGTTTACACCCCGCGCACATTTTGCTTCCGCAGCGCCACAAAGCTGTAAAAACACACACTGGTGCGTTGGTCCAATATGTTACGGTCTCCCTAATTAAACAGAAATAAATGTAAAATGGCAAAGGCGGCTTTGGAGCTTCGTTGCGGCGCTGTGGCGGAACAACGATGTAAAAAGGGCTAATGACTCATTTCTGCTTGTTATCACCATTAAGTTCAGATTTACTGAGTCATTCACAGTTTTTGATTAAAATTAAAAATCTGATGAGGGTTTTTCTAAAGCCTGAGATCACAGAGAGTCTCTGATGGTGTACAGAGAATCAGATTTTAAACCAAAGCCACCTCGGGGGCGACACATTTGACAAGGCTTGTTAGACATTCTGTCACGTATCTCTTTGGTTATGCAGAAAATTCAAAAGAAGTTAATAAAAGGTCGAAGGAGGGCTTTTAAAATCAGCTTTATTCAAATTCTGACCTTATCAATGCTTATTTGCATATTCACACTTCTGTTAAAAGGTGTTTTAAACAATAGCTGACCTTTATGATAACAACACGGTTCTGTTAGTATTAGAAAACAACTGGATTTCTCTCATTCTGCGGAGGGAGAGAGATAAAGAAGAAAAACAAGGTGAGTTTAAGGTAAACAGCAGCAGGCTCCTCCGACAGGGAGCATAACAACAGACAGAAAAGTGCTGTTTGTTTCTCCAAAGATCAGGGGCAAGAATCTAACAAGACTAACTTTCACACAAAATCTAAGAAAGGACAGAGCTCAACAATGGAGAGGAGGAGTGCGATCCCATTCATCCCCTCTTTTCATTTGTCTATCCAATTAAAGGAAATCGATGCCTCCTGGCTTGAGATGCAGGGCGGGGCTTTATGGTGACCTCATCCAACCAAGGAGCTGCATGCTGCCTGAATGACAATCATGCTCCTCTCCCACAGCAGACAGGGTCAGAGGAAAGGTGCACACCCACGCCCTGAGACACTTCGACAGAAACACATGAAAGACAAGGAGGCTCAAAGCGAAGACAGAGGCCTGCTTCCCTGCCTACACAAAGATGAAACGCTACTTGTTGTGTTCCTGACCTTGAAATGAGCTTTGCTTCCACGTTATGTATTGTTATTTCTTGTTCTTTACTTTATGAAACTCCTTATTTCCCCCGCAGATCAGACGAGATCAGAGTACAACTATTATTTTCATCATCACTTAATCTGGTGATTTCCTCGACTATATTCACCATTAAATCTGTGAGATGTCAAAGAGAAACAGGAAAAATGGCCTTTTTATTTGCCTTAAACGCAACAAGACAAATGCCTTTTTTTCCAACCCAAAGTTAGAAATCTGAGCATTTTTTTATTATGTCCACATGGGACAAAGAAAGAGCAAATCCTCACATTACAGAAGATAGAACGAGCAAATATGAAACACCTTAAATTCTCAAACAACAGCCGGTAGTCAAAAAAGCCGGGGACGTGGTCGGCAAGAACAAATAAAGGCCGGCCCCAAACAAGGGGAAAAAGTCAAATCGTATCATTCTTTTTATTTACAATCATGTTACTTTTAACAGATCAACACTTGTTGTTGATTCCTCATCTAAGCGTTTGTGTTCTGTTTCAATCACTGCGGGCGCAATCTAACCGGAGCGCTCTTCCAGTCAAGACTTCCTGTTCCGTGTGCTGCATTGTTACAGAAAAGGAAACCGTTAATTTTTTCCTGTGATTGACTTTAATTAACGGGTTTTACCTTCGCCCAAATTTCAGCATCAAGATGCAGATTTGTAAAGAGTAAGGTCTGTCCTCAAGAGGAGAAGAACTACTTGCTCGTTTGTTGAACGGAGGTCGGATCGACCGGATGCATTCAAGGAAGTCGGGAAATCTGAACACTAAACTGCTTCCGTGACGCATCGTCAGGGAATTTGTCTCAAGCTGAATTTTAGATCTAGCTCAGAGCTTTAACACTGATCCCAAAAGAATCAGGTGGAAGAAACAGCGCAAACAGAGCGGATCATGGAACAAAATATGACCACATGTACAGACGGCCTGTCTCTAACATAAGCCTGCTTCTTATAAAAGCCTGGTACCCTCTGTTGCTAAGGTACATTCAGGCCCCGCCCACTATTTGAGAATTTAAAGTACTTTAGCTTAAAGAGACTGAAATGACTCCTTTATTATCATCGCAGCTGCTGATGGAATCGAATTTGACAAACTTTTGGATTAATGAAGCAGTCTTTCAGGTTCATTTGGTGTTTTGGAGTTTGTTTTTTGGAATGGCATTTAAAGTAAACATCAAACATGTGACCTTTTGATGATTCTGTTAACTAAAGACTCGGTGGAAATGTGCAGTAATTAAAGTTTGCTGAAGTTTGCACAGCTGTTTTGGATAATGATTAAGCCTTGCTTAACAAACTGAAGTATACATGTGAGACCCATTTTCTAAAGATTTATGTGTTAAGTAGAAACCAAAGGGGAGGGGGCTGATACACACTGAAAAGAAGGGAGGATGTGTTACACCTGTTGTGATTAATACAAAAAAGAGCTCCCGACTGTCACCGGGAACTCATCACATACTGAAACTCATCTGTTCAAACAATCCCCTGGCCCATGAAAAAGATTCAATAAGCACCTGAAGCACTTCAGAATGTTTAGTGAAGTTTATGTTCTTGGATAGTTCCTGCATTCTTTGGGTTGTAGCAGCTGGTTGAATACACTTTGTATAAATAGATGTAATGTGATGGAAATAAAGGTGCACTAAAGCACAGTTACATCCTGCACCTGGTCCAATAATCACACAGAAAACCTGCCTAAACACCGGGTAGCTGCTACACAACGCAAACAGACTGTCGCAGGGTAACCAGGTGCAACAGCCGTGTGTGTCAAGGCCTCTCTTGCTTATTTGTGCTGTTTAACTTTTAAACCTTAAAATACATTCTTAATTTAGATATGTTGTAATGCAGCTGAATCATTGAGGTAAATGTTGTTATATAATTCATGTGCAGTGAGTGCACAAACAGGTTTTCTTCTTATCTATGTCTTTAATCCACAACTCGCTCCGGATAGTCAAAGGTGAAATACTGCCATCATCTCTATGAGCTGTGGGTTTATTTACATTTACACAAATGTCTCCTATTTGATTACACTTATTACTATAATGACAATTTGTATCTAACATATTTTAGGTAATCTATAATGAAATCAAATGTTCCTATTTAGAATATTTTCAAGTTTCAAAATAAAATCATCTGATTTTGAGCTTTTTTTTAGACTCTTGTCAAACCACTCCGACATCCCCTCGGCAACAAGTGGGATCATTTTCCAAGCAGAAAAAAAAACCTATTTGATGAGCTGTTTCAATTATGTGCTACTGTGATTGCCAAGACACTTGAGGTTACTGAGAAGATAACAGCCCCTTTTACACTGCCACTTCACGCTGGGTTATTACGCCTCTGTTACGCCTCGTCTTCTAAAGCCTTTTTCACACTGCAGCTCCGCCTCAGCGCCGTAACGAAGCTCCATCGTCATGCCACCTTTGTCATTCTACATTGGTCCATGCAACGCCTACGTCAAGCAGCCCTAGTGTGTGTTTCTAAATAGCGTTCAATAGTTGCGGAAGCAAAACGTGCACGAGGTGTAAACAAATACACACACGCAAAACGCTGTTCCACCCTGCCGGCTCTGCTGTTTACACAGACACCGTTTCACCTCTGTAACGCCTGTTACGGAGGCGGAACGACTTCGCCCCACCTTTCGCCTCTGTGCGTTTTACATTGAAGAAGGAATGTAACAGAGGCGTAATAATCCCGCCCTGAACTGGCAGTGTAAAAAGCCCTCATGTAAAAGGCACGGAGGCAGAATGGTTGGACAGAGTTGTTCCGCCTCCGAGCCCGCATCAGAGGTAGTAACAGAGGCGTAATTGCGTCAGTGTAAGTGTGTATTTTAATCTCGCACTTTTTGTTCACATGGCGTGCTTCCTCAACGTAGGAATGCAATGTAAAAACACACACGGGCAGCTTTCCACCTGCGTAGCGTGGTTCAATCTTAAACGGCAATGGCGGTATGACGACGGAGCTTTGTTACGCCGCTGTGGTGGAAGCACAAAGTAAAAAGGGCTGATGATTAATCAGCACTCCCCTGCTATCTGTGTTACAGCTCCGCCCTTTCCACGCATATGGAATCCTTATAGACAGCTTCACTGACATGACATACTGCTTTCTGCTGCTTTATTGTTAAAACAGAGGCCTCAGACTGCGTGTGATGGATGGCTCCATATTGAGGTGGTGACACGCAGTTCACAGATCAGTTGACCTCTGTCTGCGCTCTCCGCCGCTAATGAGGGGACTTCTCCTCTCCGTGTCGTTCTCTCCTCCCACTGCTGCATGGACGTCTCTCTTTGACTCAATCGTATTCACTTCTCATTTACACTTCAGCCAGATTCATCCAGCTCCCCTGCACCGCTCCACGCACTTATAAAGTATTCATACACACACTCTCCACTGTCCCACCGACAGCAGCATCATCAACAATAAACAATCCCCCCGCATGGCGTGGCTGCTGATTGGTGGGGGTGAAAATAAAAAACAGGAGGCAAATTAATAGAATAATCAGAAATATGCAGATGAATAGCTTTCAATTTAAATGCAGATTTTGGCATTTTTCTGCAGTCAGGAGACGGATGTCAGAGGCAGACAGAGGAATAAGAGAGATAGCGTACAGCTCCCACAAAAATAATAATTAAATGAGCAGCAATTTGATCCATATTTATATTCTAATCATCTCTTTGTTTACTGTTTGTTTTTAAAGCCTTGTGCATGAGTCTGAGTAATGACTACATACATCTGACAGAACTATTCTGCGAGTGAACGATAAACAACTGAACGACTGATCAACCTGATTCTCACTAGCATAAATGCATAAAACATGGAAGCAGTTACAGTTGTCAATAAAACTAAACACGAGTCTGGATGTTCAAAGACTTTTGTTTATTTCTCTCATCTTTGCCGTCATTTTCTGAGCGTTTCAAAACTCGAGGAAACTTTTATAACGAAAGAGGCGATAAATGTTGTTGCATTAGCTCCCAGAAAACGCCATCAATAACCGCTTTTATGTTGGCTTTAAATGTGTAACTCTATTATATATTTGTTCTGGTTTAAATGATTGCTTTTGAAAAATTGTGAATCATTTTGTCAGGGGGAGAAAACAAACCCACAAATATGCTGCTCAGCCCTGGGAGCCACCTTTGATGTTTGATTGACAGGTCATTAATCAGCTAGTTAGCGCTGAGAGTGACACTGCGCTGACCTCTGTGTAGTATTAAACAAAGCTGAGGCTATTACAGAAGAAACTCGTCCATTACGCTGGATTTTCCACCATTTAAATTCCAAGCAACATACTGCAGCCGGAGAAGAAGAAAAGTGTATTTAGATGCAGTTTGACTTTCAGCCACAACTTATTGCTAAACATTAAATGCAGTGTGTGTTTAGATAAAAAAAACAAACCCAGGCTGGTAAACAAGATTTAGCTGCTGGAATTTTAAGAGGGCTCAGCAACGGGTCCGTTTTTCCGAACTAACTGTGAGGCAGCAGAATATTTTAACACATTAGCTGTTACAGTAAGGTCCGGGCAGACGTGTGATGCTTGATGGGACCTCTAAGCTAATGCGTCTCTCTCTTTGCATCACACACACGCACGGAAAAAAGTACCGTCCTTTTTCTCCCACTTATTCACTGATGTATGCGATACACGAATCTGCTTATATCTCAGGTGTACTGGTACTTTACTAACACTAAGTTAATTTGAACTTTTATATTTGAGGCAACTCTAGTGTTCTGGTTGATTATTCAAAGCTCCTCTGGCATAGGGAAACAGTGTTAACCAACCGCTTACATTTTTAAATGGTGAAAGAACTGTACTTACATAGCTTTTCTAGTCTTTGTGACCACTCAAAGCTGTTTTTACACCACATGTCACATTCACCCATTCACACACTGATGGCAGAGGCTGCTACGTAAAGTGCCCAACTGTCAATCAGTTAACAGTGCCCAAGGACACTTCGGGATCGAACCTCCGACCTTCTAATTGAAAGACGACCGACTCTACCACTGAGCCACAGACATTTTATTAATGTCTGAATGAGTAGTGGAAGCATGCTAACAAGACAACAGCCAATAGACTCGTTGTGTAGTAGGGCCATTCCCCTGAATTATGCGTGTTGATACGTTACAGCATTAACAGGGACAGTTTCATTGTCAGTAGCAAGGTGACACAGACAACTTTTGTCTTAAATGTTGCATAAACTATAATTGTTTTCCAGTAGAATTAAATATGGAAACTTTCTAAAGCTGACTAGCATGTATAAAAAAAAATGGAGGAGGCGTCGGTTTAGCTTAGTAGTTAAATCGCACGTCCCATATACAGAGGCTCAGTCCTTATTGAGGCGACCCCGGGTTCGACTCCCATCCTTGGCTCTCTGTCACATGTATTCCCCACTCTGTCGTCCCATGTTTCCAACACTATCCGCTCTCCTCTCACTTAATAAAAGGCATAAAATGCCAAACCCTAAAGAATATCAACAACCTGCAATTATAAAATGCATGACTTAATCTAATTTTATCCAGTAGAAATAAGTTTGAGATTACCCTTCATAAAATTAGATTTGCGATGTGCGTATGTGTAATATTTACATCGCAGGACGTCGATATTGAAGCAAGTGAAACACGTCAAGAAGCTACTTTTCTGTTGCTAGGTGCAAAACGAAAACTCGCCAGTTTCTGGTTTTACATCAATAATCCACAGGACAGGTCCGTCACATTGGTGCGGCTCTTCAACAGAGCACACAGAGAACTGATCGCTGTGCAGCAGAGACTGTTTGTCACCCGCCTGTAAACAAGCACGAAAACTCACGTCTCCTGCTTCCTGTGGGCACGTACACCCTCATGGCGCGTGTGCGCTGCGGGTGTAGCAGCTCATAGTAAACACATATTGTTATTGCGATATTGAACAACGTCATCGCATGTCACAGGATTTACTCATATCGTGCACGCCTAATGTGCACTAGCGCTTCTTAAAACCTGTAAACAGACTTTGACACGTAAAACTAAATAGGGTTCAAACTCTGAGGGCAGTAGGCCACAAACATTATAAGCTCATCTTGATTCATTAAAGGCGACTCATCAATATCGTATCGTCTATCTTCCGATCTCCAGGCTGCTCATAAACTCCTGCGGCTGACGAGTTAAGTGATTAAGTCACGGATGAAACATTAACGTGTGAGCTGCTGAGAGTCTGTGACAGAGCTGCAGAGGCTCAGGAGCGCTCGTGACCTCAGGTGGACCTGTGCGCGCTTCTGATGTATCACGTTACCATGGAGACAGCAGACATATGTTCCGCACATCGACCAGAGGAGAAAGTGACGCCAAGAAGCGCGCAAGCTACAAGCCTGCATGCACACACACACACACACACACACACACACACACACACACACCCTGAGGGCAAGCAGGACAGCAAACTGTCAGGAGAAATCAGAGTCAACATCCTCTTCTTTCTCCGGGATTTCAACTCCAAGATTCCTCTCTGAAGGTTTGAGTACATAAAGTCACATCCTCCCAAAAAAAAGCAGCTAATTTATTCACTCTTGTATTCCCATCAGCCTTTGTGTTTACTGTTTATTAGTGCTTTGCTCATGTTTATCTTCATAGCTATCAGCGATACATCACTGAGTGTTTTGTTTCAGTCAGTGAGCAAAGTGAGATTCGGTCCCAGCATGCCTTCTGTCTTTTCCCAAACACCCACACATCCATCTTTTTTCATTTCATATTCATTTCATCGCTCTCAACTCTTAGACCCATGAACAGGAGCTCACGCATGTGCACACGCGCAGAGATATTTTAGAAGACTAGAACCGATGCATGATACGAGTGCACGTTAATGGATCTTACTGTTATTTCAGCAGTAACACAGCTCGCACTGCAATATCATGACAGAATTCTCTTTATACCTTTGTTGGTCTCAAGTCTGCTCTGACCTTGTTTGATCACATTGAGCTAAAAATAGATCTACTACAGGGCTACAGCACGAGCTGAATTATCCTACCAGAATAAGTACAGTCAGCACAGCGTCCATGGATGAAGCCTGATAACCTAAATATGATAAATAAAGCCAGGGGGACATAAGTCATACGAGGTATCATGCAGAGTTTTAAACCTTTGAAATTAATTTCTGGTTCCTAATTTACTGTAATCCTATTTCTGTGAGGGTGTCTGAGTATAACTGGATAGGCATGGTGCAAATATAATGCATCATAAAACAGTGGCATCAGTTAAAAAGTCAGTTTTTAAATCAGTAAGTTGAAGCGATAAATCTCAAAGATTTTCATTCAAATAAATATCTGTTAAGTAACTATCTATCGCCAAATGAGGTAACACTGCTTTTCCGCTCTCTGCAAGTGTTGCGAGTAAACAGTAATCTACTATGGCTGAACAAACAAAGAAAAGATCGATGACTACAGATACAACTTCAAAAATAAGTGAAAATCCAAAGAAAAAGAAACAAACTCGACGCTCAGATGAAGCAAACAGTCTGAAAAGGAAAGCGACCGTCAGCGAGGAAAATCAAGAGTTACAACCGGAGCCAACCGTGGACGTCACACATGCGACACTGTCTGGATATCTGGGAAGTGTGCTCCTGCAATTACCGTTTATCACCATAGGTGGTGCCACAGAGAATAAAACTGAGATCTGCAAGATAACCGCTTTAAAACGTATCATGTCTATAGCATTATATGGATATCATCATGTTCATTGTGTAACCTTTTATTGTACCTGTTTTCTTCTTGTTTTAAACATTATTTTGGGGCCTTTTGCGCCTTTATTTATAGAGAGGACAGTGGATAGTGTCCGTGTCTGTACCCATCGTCTTCTGAATTAATAATTTGAGAGTTACATGATAACATCTAAGATCGTAGTTCGCACTACTGATAACAGTCTCACAACGCCAGAACGATCTTCAGGCTCAGTTTAAACGCTGCACCAGCGTTGGGAAAATGTCTGGCTGAAGCCATCATGAGTTTGCACATTGGGCAAAAAATAACGATAATCTTTGGAGGTGTTAAGTTCAGGAAGGAGCAAAGGTGCCTCTTAAGAAACGCCAGATCAAACAATAAAGGACGTACATGATGTATGAGGATAGAATTTGTAAAGCTTGTCTCATTACACAATCCAAATCTTCAGCATAACGTGCCATTATCAGCGAGTACGTTGCTTCCTCCGAGGTTGTTGCTGTTTCAAGCAGCCTGCAAAGATTGAAACCAGGAACATGCATGTAGCTGTAGGCAGGGAGAATTCGGTCTGAAATGTTCAGCCTTTAGAAAGCACAGTCTGCATCCCTTTAGTCTGACTGCTCTGATCATAAAAATGTGATTCTCTAAATATCCTCCCTTTTAAAATCAGCTGTATTGGTATATTTACACCCTACTGGCTGCTAATAGTGCTGTTGTTGGCAATGAATGTTCTGTAACTGCCAGTCGCTTTAAAAATGAATTTGCACACTCCACTTTACTCTCCAATCAATAAAAAAATGGTTAAAAAAGAAAATAAAACATCTTTATCGGCCCTTATCATTTTAAGCGGCTGCCACCCTGCCTGCTACAAATAACACCCGAACACTCCAGTGGCATTACATCTGATTGGTCCGAAGAGGAGAGAGGTAAAGATAACGGGCTTATCGCGGGGTGACAAAGAGTGACACCACAAACGTTTCTGGCCACTGACCCGGCCGTCCCACAATGGCTCCCGTGTGCTCCCGTGGCTCGGCTCTTATTGGCCCTGTAGCCGGCAGCGGCCCCCCGACAGTCGAGCTGTGCTTCAAAGTTATTTTAAAATTAAGCTATAACAGACAAATGACTAAAACCATTCATGCAGTGATGGCTTACACTCCGTCTTACACACACACATGCTCGCACAGGCAAACACACATTTGTGTGGCGTTAATCATCCCCAAGTGGCTGATAAAACAGAGACAGGTCATTAAGGCTCGACAGTGTTCATAAACTGTACTTTATTAACTGTCCTCTTTCTTCTGCCTCCCTCTCTCTCTCTCTCTGTCACACACACACACACACACACACACACACAGATACAAATGATGTTGCTTTTTCAAAAGGAGTTATTGCGTTGCTCCTGGAAACCATCGCCATTTTTTCTTACATTCTGCGCTGCCAATGCACACGCCACCTTGCACCATTCCTCCATACGTTCCATTCTCTCCCTCCGTCCCTCTCTCTCGTGAGAGGGTTGACAGTTAATTGGGAGTACGTTTTAATGAGCTGGCCCTGAGATTCTATCTTCTCCTTTCATTAGGAAGGGAAGACAGGGGAGAGAGTGTCAAGGAAGTGAAGGATGAGTGAGAGAGAGAGTAGGAAGAAGAGGGAAGGAACGAAAGAAAGAAAAAGAGAGGAAAGTCAGACGGTCGATAGAGTACATCTTAAAGTTTGTAGTCTCTGCCGCGGAGAGCTCGCCTCTGTGCGCGCGCGTTTGTTTATTTGTTAATGAGCTAATCAATAGCCGAGGTGTGTAGGCCCAGCAGTGGGTCTGCTTTGGGAGATTACTTACAGAGACGCACAACTTGTACGACTTGTTTGCCTACAATGTGCCTCTCTTGTTTTTTTAAACGGCTCTGACTCGACCAAAGTTCCTCCGCTAAAGTTTCTCAGGTACAAATTAGAACAACAAGAACATCACGGGACAATTTCAAGCCTTTATCTGACACATGCACAGCTTCATTTGAGCTCCTCTGGCCGGCATTATCACGCGCTGAAAAGTAATGTACTATTTTCTCGCAGCTTAGAGGAAATTAAACTAAACAAAACAAACAGCAATCTTGTTACTTCTTAGGACGGCGGCGACATAATCGCCGCTCGTCATAAACTCTTTCCTGTGCGTCAGGCTGACTTTTTGGACTTTGTGTTTATCTGAATCTTTAAATGGAAAAATGTTAATGCAGTGCGATGAGAGCAGTGCTGCCTGTGTGTGAAACTTCTGGAAGAAAAATGTTCAAATAACCCAGTCGCTCGCACAGCTAAGGTGTTTATCTCGCTGATTAGCAGGGCCTCATAAATACCTAATCACTGATGCTAATCAGCCCTCTCACCTAGGGGTGAGCTAAAAATACTAATTTCACACATGCTCAACTCGGGCTAATACACACAACAACATTTTCTGCTCAATTTCCCTATCAAAATACTTCTGGCAGCACAGCCCTTTTAACATAACACTGCTTTCATCCATTATTAAGTGACAAACAGCAGACTAAGTAGCTTCTGCACAACAATATAAAAGCACTGCACAGTCGACTTTGACACCCACAACTTTTGACTTCTCTCTTTAAAATTGATCAAACACAACAGCACGGGGGAGTCATCGTAATGAGGCTGCTTTTGACTTTAAAGCAGAGAAATGTGTGTTCAAAACATTGTTTTCATTCTGATCAACCAGAGGACGAAAAATAAGAACCTCTGATAAGGTCTAAACGTTTACCTTAACATTATGTGCAAAGAGTAACAAGCAAACTCAGTTAGCCGTGTTACAATGTTACAATTTCATTCAGCAGACGCTTTTGTCCAAAGCGACGAACATCTGAGAGTTAATAGAACAGACAGGAGGGAACGAAGTCAGGGAGAGCCAACAAACAGCTTCAAGCGCGACCGGACACTGGTGCTGATCATCAACATCAACATGGTCAATATCATCATCATAAATATCCTAGTCAACATCAACAACACGCTCAACATCCCATCATCAATAGCTTCAATATCATTAAGGTCAGAGGTGTTCATTAAAGAGCTGGGTCTCTGCAGACCGAATGGAGTTTGGTAGCTTGTTCCACCACCTGGGGAATACAGAGGAGGAGAGTCTAGTTAGAGACTTAGGGCCCTGTTGTGATGGGAGCACCAGGCGCCTTTCATTGGCAGAGTGTAGTGGGCGGGACGGAGAGTAGACCTGGATGAGGGCGTTCAGCGTCTTAAGATGAAAATGTGTATTGGTTTTAGTCACATTTGAGTCGTTTTTACCCTTTATAGTTTTAGCCGACGGAAAGTAATTTTAGTCAATATAAATTAATCACATTTTAGTCTTTACTTCAGTCAAAACATTTTTCTCCCTCTTCTCATTTTGACCTGTTTGCTATAATTGAAATTATCACTTTAATTTCAGCAGATCATCCACACAGTAATGAACGATGAAGACACAGCATCTAAAGACACGGGATAACCTTTTTATGCTTGGTCTGAACCTTTCATAACTTTTTTCTGTGAGCATGCACAGAGCCTGAAGCAGAGAGCCTGGGTTACCAGAGAAAGTTCACAACCACCTTGGATATACCTGTTACCTCTAACAGGTGCTTAAGGCTTTTAAATGCCATGGGACTTGAATGTCCAACAGCCCAACAATAACATTTTAGTCCCGTCTCGTCTCGTCTACGGAAAAAAAAACAACCGTCTTGTTTGAGTTTTTGTTCTCAAAGATATCTTTTCAGCTCGTCAAAGTCCCGTCTTCATCATGGAAAAATGGTCATTGACGAACATTAATCGCCATAATGTTCCTTAATGAAATGAACACTGGTCTGGTTTAAGAAAAAATGTTGGAGGTGATAGATGAAAAGTCAGTAGCTCATTAGGATTCATCCTCTTGGGATCATGAATGTTTCTGGTAATCCATCCAACAGTGTTTGAGACAAAGACTGACACATCAATCAACATTATTTCTCTGAGTCTAAAACAAAAGTTTTGATCACTAAAGTATTGTTTCAGTATCTTTTCTCCCCAAAAACCCTCCATTAGCGTTCCACTGTTCCGACACTTTTCACAGTGCAAAGTAGTTTCAATGACAACAACCGAGCAAAGTTTGTGGCAAAGAACGAACAAACAAAACACGTCCTGCGGTCATAATTATCACCATCTTTGTGTCTCTCTTCTTTTGTCCCCGCTGGGACTCGAGATTCAGAAAGACAGAAAGCATCTCATTTCACAATTTCACTTGAAACATTTCAATTATCTGATCACAGCGATGTCAAAGGGCGGAAGAAGAGTGATGAAGGAAGAGCGAGGAATTCATCTGAATAAGTGCCACATAATGAATGCATGAGGAAAGAGAGAGAGAGCGGGAGAGAGAGGGAACGTGACAGTTGCAGGTTAAACAGCTTACACTATAGGGGGGGATTTGGATGCCTCTGCTAGAGGGGGATATTAGCAGGATTATGTGGCAACCCTGTTGCTGAGGTGAATAACATTAGAATCCTATTTGTAAGGACTTCTATGCTTCCTGTCCAAAATCTCCTCATCCTACAATTAGTCCACTTTTTATTCTCATAATGCAGATTACACTCACACGGACTTGTAAAGAGCATGTTGTGCTTTTATATTCATGTGTGTGTGTGTGTGTGTGTGTGTGTGTTCAAAGTGTGCATGCGAGTGTTGTATTCCATTAGTAGTACAGGCCTCTGTGCTCCCATAGGCCACCAGGCGTGTGTGTCATACACACTCAGACAGCGGCAAACACCCTGAATACTAATACAGGAGGTGTTAGCATCTGTTTTGTGTGTACTTGTGTGTGTGTATGTGTGTGTGTGTGTGTATGTGTGTGTGCCTTTGTGCATCTGTATGCATGTGCACCAGACAGAGAGAGGTGAAGTGTGGTGTGACGGGGAGTGTGGAGATTGCAGCGAGTATGTGTGCATTTGAGTGTGACAGTGCGCGCTATGAGAGAATAACGACTCTGTGTGTGTGTGTTTGTGTGCGTGTGTGCATGTGTGTGTCTGTGTTCTATGGTAAGGTCTGAGGTTAATAAATATTGACAGCGAATTATCTCTTCTGGCAGGGTCGCAGGTGGGTTCGATGGAGCAGATTGGACACACCAGCGAGAAAAAAAACACACATGTACACGCACATGCACGATCACATCCTCCTTATTTCTTATTCTCATGTCACTCTCTCCTCAGCTAGCGCTCAAGTGAGTCCTTGAGCAAGGCAGGAATGACCAGCTGCAATCGTCTTGCACTCGACCACAATAATTACCCTGCCAGGATAATAAAGCTGCCTTCCACCTTGCCAGTATAGATTCTCCATGCTCTCTGTTCTAGCTCCGGGCCCCCCGTATCATAACAAAACACAGCAACAACACGGTGATTAGCTTCCGCTACACGCTCAGATCAGAGAGGGGGAGAGATAAACAACAAGAGAGATAAACAGAGAGAAAAAGTGCAGCGGGGCAGGATGGAGAGAGAGAAAGAGGAAGGAGGTGAGTGCGAGGGGAGCACAACAGGATGTTTTCACTGTAAAGATACTTAAGAATCGGATTTGCTCACCTGCTAAGGGACAGACACACGTACAGTTTTTTATTTAGCACACTCAATGAGCGTACGGGGAGTAGTGATCGATTAATGCAGCCCGTCCTGCGACATTGCCCAGTCATCACTCTCTACCTCTCACACACACACACACACAATCATTCCTCCACTCATGAGGTACACACACATTCATTACACACAGCAGAGGAGAGTGTGTGTCGGCACAGTGCTCCTCTCCCTGCATGGCCGCGTCGGGCACAAAGCTATAATGTGGCGTAATGGTGCATAAACGTGGATGTGGGGGAAACAGTAAAAAAAGAAAGGGAGGGGGGCGTTGCAAGGTCAAATTTGCACTTCCCGAAGCATCGTGAAAAAACTCACAGAGGCAGATATCAGCTCTCACGCAGATGCTACAGCCTGTAGGAATTCTGTTGTTGACAATGTTTCCTTTTAACTCTACACCTCTATGTTAATAACTGCAGTCAATATGCTGTATTTGAAATACACACTGCCAGTGACTGATAGATACCTGAAACTAGATCTGATCTAAGAAAGTGTTCAAGTATAAAAAAATGTGACTCTAAAAAACTAGATATTTTCCTCATGGTAATATTTTATTATAAAGTGTTAAAGTGTTTTTTTGTTCCTTAAGATATAATACAGTTTGAGACAAACTTTTTTTCATCACTTATATAAATACTTTAAATTTAAAGCCCCAAAAATATAAAGTTATATTGTATAGATATTAAAGCTGCTGTGAAGAACTTTCATTTTGTGGCCATTTTGTTGCCCTCTGTGGACAAAAGCGGAAGTGTTTCCCAGAATGAAGACCTGGGACCTGGCTGGGTTGGAAATGCCGTACTATACGCTACATGCTATATACTGCACACCGCGTTCGGCGGTAGTCTGTAGTGTGGAGGAGCTTTTCAAATTAATTTTGCAGTATGCTCGACAGGCGGAAGTAAACAATAGCTGCAGCTTGTTTTTAATCTAAAGCGCCCCCTTCTGCTGGAATGCTGCTGCTGTCCGTCATTTCAACCGCCGCTGTGATGTTCCAGCGCTTGCATTGCATTGTGGGATACAGTAGGCGAGGTAGACTGGTCTGATGCATACTGGAGATTTTTCCTGAATCAGTACGACATCCAGGTATTTTTGGCACACTGCACATTTTGCTTTTGTTTGCATACTGCAGACTACATTTTGGCCAATTCAGTACGTACTGCTAGTATAGTTTGGCATTTCGAACACAGCTCTAGTGTCATAAAGATCTTGATCCGATTGTGGCGCATCGAAGACTGTCCCAATTTGAAGGCTCAACAAATGCGTCCTCCGTTTCAAACAGGAAATCTCATCCTCTGTAGCCCACGTCCACCGAAGGATGTAGCCCCCGGATTGGGACGCAGCTCATGTTTCTGTCTGGGGCTTTGTAAGCTTAGAACTTTTCTATGACGACAGTGAAACTTGTTTTAATAAGCAACTTTTCACACACCGCTTTGAGCCTACAACTCACAGGTTCGGTGGCACAGTAATAGTGTTCTTTTGAAATCTTATGCCATTATCATATATAGCCACATCTCTGTATTTTCTTTTTGAAATGGACATATTTTATGGACCAGTCCAGAGGGAATAGGAACAATATCCTTTATCCCTAATCCCTTAGCTTGCTTCATGTTCATGCCCTGGATCTCTCGCTGTCCAATTTAGCTATTTTTCCTTCAGTCAATTCTCTACTTTATATCTCTTTGCTGATCCTGCCCTGAACATATGTGCACACTAGTTCCTAAAGGAAAGCTTTGAAGTCCATTTGGAGGAATCAGTATTAAATTAAAAGTGTTACCATTACTCTGTGTTCTGTTTAATTGTGTCGCTTAATGTGATGCATGTGTACCTTTTTGAAGAGCAGGGAGTCGTCCATGTGCTCTGCATAGACTGAGGTGAGCCTGTACTGGTTCTCAGTGGTGATGTCCATCTGATAGCCCGTGAGGAGGTAGCAGACTGTGCGGAACTCCTGAATCTTCCTCTGAAACACCTCCTTCAGCCTCTGGTTCCTTAGCTCCGAGCTCTCCATCTGCTTACGTAAATCTGAAACACACACACACACAAACGTGGGGAGAAAACATCAGTATGGTTGCTAGGTCTATTTTTATAACATCATTCTTTATGTACAACTGAGACACTCGGGTTCAAGACTCCTTCCCCATAGAGCTCTACAAGTACATGCTCATCTCACTTAGCTAACACAGCATAGATGGACGGCTCCATATCAAAAATACACTCCCCGAGGCTCTCCATCTGCTCACTTAGTGTCTACCAAACATGCACAGAGTGTAATGGTGACTAAAGCAGTCAGCTGCGTCTCCTCGCTGGGAGCAGAAAGGAGGAGCGGGGTGGGGGGTGACTTTAATTTGTTGAAAATCAATTTGAGATAATGACTTTAATTTGAAGACTTGATTTGAGAAGGACGAGAAATGAGTTTTCTCGAGCAGAAAAGGAGTTGTTATAGAGGGAATTATTTACAGCGTTATCATTGTGGAAAAAGCTCAAAGTCATCCGTGTGCATGTGGGCGTGAGTGTAACGTAACATCAGAAACAGTCAAAGGAATCAGGAGATAAGAGCAACAACAAAGAGGCTCCTATGTCTCCTAACGTTCCTACGTTTAGCCTCTTTAGCACTGGTCAAAAAACACGCTAACACCTGCTAACACCCGGCCTTTTTGGTGAGAAAGGTTACAATCGGCATTCAGACCCGGGTCAAATGACTCTGCAGTAGACCCGGGTAGTTATCGCCTCGGCTCCGATCAGCACTGATGGGAACACAAAACCCGGGTCGACGCGCTAATCTCCGCCCCCTTTCCGGCGCAAATTACGCCCGTCTCTGTCCATGCAGCGCTCGAACATCGTTCCAAATTTGTCGGCGCCAAGTTTGGTAAATAGACTGAATGAGTCATAGATACGATAATGACCTAACCACCGTAACATCTTCACTGGCCTCCATGCTGCTTACCAAAGAGTATAATAGGGCTGGGTTAAAATGGATTTTTTTTATTTGAATTGATTCTCATTTGAATGACCCAATATCTTCATTCTCGATCTTTTAAAATATGCCTTTCCCCATAACTCTTGTTATGCAGTAGTAGTATACAGTAGAATGTGTATTGTGTAATATAATATTGTGTTGTCTGCTGTGTGTTGGTCATGTTACATGATGTAACTACTTTGTTACATTAATTCTTAATGTAAACATTAAAAATGTTGATGATACACCAGGTTAGATGTGCATTGATACTGTAACTGAAATACGATTCAAATTGAGACCATGTGAATCAGATTTAAATCGAACTGAGAAATCCTTATTGAAACCCAGCCCTACAGTATAATGTAAGTTCTTTGTGCGTATTATTGTTTAGTAACCCGGCGCGTTTGTGACGTCAGACGCAGCAGAAAACAGGCCGAAAGGAGTATACTCCACTGGCAATGGGAAAAGAGACAATCAGCATTTATTAGCGTGTCTTCCCAGGTCTGAAAAACCTGCGTTAACGTGCTAATTCTGGTGAGAAAGGGGTATTCCTGTTCAAGCCTACTGAAAACAATGTCACAAGTTTTGTTGATGAACCTTCACACATCTGTGGCTTCATCAAAAAACTGAGCTTTGTTTGGAAGCTTTCATCCTATCGCAGACATCTTTAAAGGCCGTGCGTCCGCTACCCTTTTCAAAAAGGTCCAGACGTGACAAACAGGCAGAAAGAAAGCTCTCATTAAAGTGAGGTTGTTTTCTTCATTTAATCATAAACAATTATCCTCAATCTTGTTCCTGCTTTTCACCTCGCGCATTCCCATGTCGGCCGTTTCTCTTTATTGTCAAAGGAAAAATAAGAGAGAAAAGATAAGTGTTAAAAAACATGGGAAATAAACACAGAAAAGAGCACCGGAGAAAAAAGCATTAGAAACTTATTGACCATGGCAGATAAAATGTGCTTAAAAGTCTCGAAAAACTTCAAGGTCAAAAGCATTTCAGTCGCTCAAATGAAAATCTACTTCGATAAGAATTATACTGTACTTAACAACCAGAGCTTTTCACCTTCTGACAGTCATCTCTTGTGCTAACACACACACACACACACACTCATATATAAAGTATATTATATTCCTTCAAGAGCAGTTAATAGAAACAGAGGTGCATTTTCAAAGCGCGGGCCTCTAACCCTGCTATGACTAATAATTATTTCTTCCCATCATTCTCCTCTTCATACATCCTACCCTATTACATTTTTATCCATCAGAGTTACACAAGAAAAAGGCTGCAAAGTACAAACTTAAGAGTCTGGAAGTGTCTGTCTGTGTGCCTGTCTGTCTCCTGGGTGACTGGGCTCCTCTTGAGTGTCAGTCAGTGCTGATAAATACTGTTTCAAAACTTCAGCATTGTGACAAAACTGTCACTGTATGACAGCTATTCAAAGTGTCCCGAAAATGGCTGTTAATTCTCCAGTGACAGCGCGAAGGAGACGCTGCTTAAATGTTCTGCAACATGCAGACAAACGGGCACGCACGCGGGGACGTTTTACCGTCCGCGCACACACACAAATGTGCCGGCGTGTGTGTTTAGTTGATAAATTAAAGTGTTTGGGGTTAAAAGAGTTTTACAACAACTGTCAAGTTTGTGAGAAAGTTAGTGGCTTCTGACTCTTGGCCTTAATTGGTCTCCACGGCTCCGGGCAGGCTGTCTCTTAAAAGCTGTCAAGGAAATTCCACAGCTGAGGGAGCCTCTTATTTATATATTTCTGCCCACTCATGTTTCAACCTGAACTAAGACCCAAAATTATTAAAGAAAAAAAATGGGTAATGATGAAAAAAATGTTTCTTGTTTTGCTAAAGGAAAACATCAGAGGTTTAAAAATGTGACCGTAGAGCCAGGCAACCCAAAACAAGAAGACTTGACTTCTGGTGATTTCTAAAGACGGATCAGATTTAAAGAAAAAACGAAAGGACAAATATTCTACAGTTATAATGTATATAAAAAATAAATCTTAATGAATAATAAATTGTCACATTTAGAAAAAAAAGTAGCGAGGGGTCGTAGCTGTAAGAGAAGGTGGGAGGAGAGCAGCCTCAGCAGACTAATCTGTAAGTGGTACGGTCTATTTCCTGGCTACATCACGGATCACTGACAAACGTGTTATCTAAAAGGCCTTCAGCGGGAAGACTGTTGAATTGTGTTTCGAAACTCAATATGTTCAATATTTCCACTTTCCGCTACGTAGTAACCCTCAGGATGTTTCCGAGAAGGACTGAAAAGAAATCCTTCACTGGCAGAACGCAGCCATGTGTCGAGCTGTAAAATAAAGCTTAATGACAACAGCTCAATTCACGGCTTTCATTTCATTTTTTAGTAATGCTCCATGATTTTAATAGAAGGGTGTCCAAATTAAATTATAATTCTTGTCGCTTTAATCCTCGGCTTAATAACACATGTTTTTGTCATCATAATTGTTTAAAGTGTCATTAAAACGGAACTGTGAGAGCACTTAACTCAAAGGTCAGCGCTACCGAAGCACTGATCACCTTTACGAACACACGGCAGCAACAGAGGCTGAATATTGTTTATTTCCTTTTATTTAAAACATTGTTATGACCCACAGTTCAGCATTTCATAAAGTGCATTAAAGAGCAGCTCCGGTCGTGTTTTAAGACATAAGACTTAGCCAGCTTGAAATGTAGTAATTAGTGACGTAAGCGTTAGTAGTCGTAGTGAGATTGCAAAAATTACGATGACGGTTACAGCTGGCTCGCGCATTGCTGAAGTGGTTGCCATAGGTTACACGTAAAGATATGCATAGTGTCACCCCGTCCATTAACGGGATTGGCTCCTTAGGTTTGTGACGTCTCAAACCTGCCAATCTGAAAACGAGTTGTTCAGCCTGTCCTTGGTACACTGCAGTTTAAAAGCAGACAGGCCCAGCCATGGAGATGACTGCTGATGTTGTCCCTGATATGTCTTGTCCATGGAGATGTTTACAATGTTTATTTTCTACTTTAATATAGGTTTAATTGACTAAAATCATAAGACTATTGTCATAATAATGAAGGTTAAAAAAACCACATCACCTTGTGCACATGTAAGGACGTTTGCCGCACTATTAATTCCTGAATAAGGAACTTTTTTTAGCAAGAGATAACTTTCAAAAGATCAGTAAATCCTTATTTCAAGGTGAGATTCAACCCCATTTTAAAAGATCGATAACCTAAGTGAAGTCATATAGAGTATATGAAGGCGTAGTTTTCATATAAACCTGTGCCAACCTCAAAGACGTGGAAATTATTCCCCTCTTTGATCCTTTTTCAGACACCCCATTGCATTGACCCTGGTCTGAGGATAAGAACAGATACCACACATTAGGTCTGTATTATCTGCTGAGTTTAAAATGAGCACACCGGTAAGAGACTCAATTACCGCCTCACACGGAGAGGAAAAAAGGAACAGACAGGCAAAACTAAAGACGGAGAAAATGACAGTGAAAAGACAAAAGTGAAAGGAAGTGTGAAAAGGAAGGACAGAGGTTGAAAAAGAGATGAGAGAGGAGTTACAGAGGATGAGCGTGCACCGTGTGCTCCTCAGAAGACAAATTAGACTTCCGGCACTGAACTGCCCTGAACTCCAATTAAATATTTAACCCTGTCATAACTACACTTTCCTCCTCTAACTGTCTGTCATACACTCAGAGGAGGACAAAAGCCTCAGTGGCCTCGAATATAAATATCAATGAAGCAATTCCTGCCTTCCTTTGGTGTTCACTCGTTTCATTCTTTTCATTAGTCTCAAAGGAAACTCAACATCTGTCACAAATGAGCTGCGCACAAAGTAGGAAAAAATGCTGCTTACTGTTAACTATGACGGCCGTTGCGTGCAATTACCTTATTAGCCTTGGTAGCTAGAAGCTGAAGTAATCAGAGCTTAGGCTGAGCCCTTTATGTGCATGTACTAACTGTGTCCTACAGTAATGTACTCTGTGTTGGGGAAGATTTATTCTCCAATAACGTTTGCTCTGGCCCTAATCTCAGCTGAGGCACCTGTGTTCAGCTACATAAAAATTTATGGTGATGGAAATGTGATGGACATGAAAGAGTCAATGGAACGGCCCAACCTGGCTTCATTTATTACACGGCAAGCAGAAGCTAATGAGGCAATTTAGTACAAAGGGAGTCTGTAAAGAGAAGTCTGCGCTGTGAATCTTACCCAGCACCTCCTTGGAAGGCGGCAGACTGAGGCCGAGGCCGGAGATGTGCATGCTGGAGTCGTCCTGTGTATGCGCCCGAGCTCCTCCCTCCTGCAACGAGCGCACGAGTTCCCTGAGACATGTCACTTCCTCCCGGAGAGACTCCACTTCCTGATGGCGCTGCTGCTTTGCAACATTGGTGGGGTTCATTTTGAAGTGGAGAACTCGGGTTTTGACTGGATCATAGTCACCCTGTGACAAAAAGAGAGACAGAAGACAAAGATAAGGTGTGTTTAAAGTTTGATGTTTGGCTCTTGATGCACCTTTACCAGCGTTAATTTTGGCAGCTACTTTAGATTTAGTCTTTAGATGACAATACTTCTTACTTTTAGTCACATTTTTGTCATTTTTAGTCCAGTTATAGTCAATAAAAAGTCACATTTTGGTAAAAACTTTTTCTCAATTGAGAAAATATGACCTCCTCCAGTCTGCCCTCAGTCTCCCTCTTCTCGTTTTTACCTGTTCGCTTCAGGTAAAATTAACACTTCAAATTTCAGCAGATCAACCATACAGTAAAAGAACGATGAAGACACAGCATCTAAAGATTACTTTTCATCATCGCTTCTCATTGAAACAGTCTGACTGAAGCAGACAGCCGGTGGTCGCTCCTTTTTGTGAGGAAGAAGACGGAGCCTGAAGCAGACAGCCTGGGTTATCAGAAAAAGCACCTTCGTGGTACCCGTTATCTCCAACCAGGTTACGCAGTTACAGGAATGAATTGCTTGTATTTTGACAGATTAGACGCACAGTGAGCATTAAATATGGATTTTAAATGTCTGACAGCCGACCACCAACATTTAAGTCCCGTCTCGTCTCATTAACGTGTTGTCAGCGTTTTTATTATCAACGATCGATTTTTAGCTCGTCAACGTCTCGTCTTCATCATGAGAAAAAGCTCGTTGACATTTTCCGTCATTATTAGAACTAAATTAACACCGGTCTTAACATTTACATCTCATCCAGCTGTCTCCTTGCACATGTTGGTTTAAACTTGTTGCGTCTGTAAAATTTAGATTTTGTCATTTAGATTCTTAGATAATTTAGAATATTTGCTTTTTCCCCAAGAACTGCTTTGTAGACTCTCTCACTTTAAAGTTGACTTCAACAATTTCTGACTGAGGCTACTTACTAACAAGTGGATTAATTAGTGGTCCAAATTTTAAAAGATACTTGGGAACTTTTGCTCAGACTTATAATTAAACAAGTATGACATTTCTATCTGATTCATTTTCTTTTGTAAACAGTGTGAAAAATTCCTGCACTGGATTGAAAAATAACTTTTTTGTCAGTTTGCTTTGCAACAGCAGCAAACACAAGCAATACACATTATAAAAGACATACAAGAACAGGAGCCATAAATACATACATATAATGTAATACATACTCCACTGGATGTCATCATTATAGACACAAAGCCAACAGTCCTTTGTATATGTGTAATGGCAACAGTGCCTGCAGCTTGTTTAAGAGCCCAACTGCTGATGGAACAAATGACCTCAGATATCTGTTGGATTTGCCTCTCTGAGCGTAAGTGAGCCTCCTCCCTGTTGGCAGAAGTCGACACTCTGCATGAAGAGGGTGGTGAGGGTCTTCCAGGATGGCCTTTGCCTTCTGAGTGGCTGGTACTTGATAAACACGGCCAAGATCATTAACGTTAATGCCGACAATCTTTTGGCAAAGTTTAACGATGTTTCTCAGCCTGTTTTCGCGAACAATGCTGAGGTTGCCAAACCAACAGATCGTCGCAAAAGTTAAAATGGACCCAATAAAAGATTTTTCACTTAAGTTGTTGCAGGTGTGTGCACAGCTGGAAAAAATCTGTTGTTCCTCCGTCACCAGTGATGTCACTCCATATACTTGGCGTCCTGCAAGAATTACAGGTTTTTTCAGGTTGGATTTGTAGACTCCAGCTTTGCTTTCACTGCAACCTCGCTCTAAAACTACCAAATGACATCCCAAAATCTGAGTGCAGAGGACGTTAAGGGCCGAGATACTTTTATTGTTGACTTTGATATTCAGCCATATTTATTCTGAAACCCAGAGCGTACCGCTGAAGATATTCAGCAGAGTGAGCAATCTGCAAGCACTTGCGCACAAAGCATCCTGGTACATGTAGGAAACCAGAAGCAGGGCCTCGCTTCCACAGTCACTAATGCATGCACTTAGGAATTTATTGCTTCACTTGGTTACATTTAACCATATTAAAGCTGATTGGACCACATAAAGCATGGCTAAAACTCCCTTTAATGTGATTCAGGATGCATTTCAATCCCGCCCTCTGATCATGTCTTCAGATCAGGAAGTCGGTTTAAGTCTGTCTGCTCTTGGTTTAGATGGAAAAAAGACACAGGGCTAAAAGTATTGATATCCAGAAGAGAGTGTCTCTCTCTGTCCTTCCCCACGGACTTTTTCTCCCCATATTGATCAAGTAAACTACATTTGAAGTTTTCACACATAATACCTCACAAGCTTTTAAAAAATGTGCACTGCCCAAGGCTAAACCGCATGAAACACCAGATACATCTGTACAACAACTTGTGCTCAAGTATCTCTGTGATATGCTTTGTACGTGTTTTATACCGAACACATAAAAGCCTGAACAGACTTTGTTAATGACAAAGCCACGAACAGTTTGATGGGAACCATCAGAGAGTGCTGACTGTGATTCGGAAGAACAAATGAGGAGATGAAAGGTGAAGTGCATCACAAAAGTGCTTTCCAAGAAAACCCGTGCTTTCAGTCACAGTGACTCCAAGACAAACTGAACATTTAAATAATAACCATGCCTTCTGAACTGTTGTCTACAACTGTGCTGCACTACTTCAGACTATGGCTCTCTCCTTATTGGGCTGGCTGATGGAGGCAGTTGAAAAAGTCTGACCTTTTTTGGTTATGCAGCAAAGCAGCACTGAAAAGGTAAATGCACAAGAATATATACATCTCGCACAGTGAACAAAGGTCATCTTCTCATTCATTTTAGCTTCGAGTCACGCAACAGCGGTTCAGTTATTACTTGTGCAGAATTACAATGTAACTTTACTGCATTGTCGCACAGTAGGTTTGCAGAAATATATGTACATACATCAATTAAAAGTCTGTGGAGAAGGTGCACGGCACAAGTCAAGTGTCAAACCAAGTTTCTATATGATCAGCAGAAGAAGATGCAAATTAATGTGAATTTCCATCCCCGACTGTTCTGTGAATATTAGGAGTTGTGCTCATCGAATCTCATACACCCCTTTCCCACTGAAATTAGCGCGTTGACGCCGGTTTTTCAGACACGGGAAGACCCGCGTATAGTGCCAGTGGAGTATCCTCCTGTCGGTCTCTTTTCTGCTGCGTCACCGTCTGACGTCACAAACACGCCGGAGACAGGCTTAGTGAACAGTGAACATGTTACAGTGGTTAGGTCTTTATTGTATCTATTTCTCATTCAGTCTGTGTATCAAACTCGGCGCGACAAATTTGGAACGATGTTCGAGCGCTGCTTGGACGGAGATGGGCGGAATTTGTAGCTGAGATGACGAGGAGTCGTAGAAGTTACAGACGGAGCATAGCATCGCGCTGGAAAGGGGGCGGAGATTTGCGTGCTGACAGGTTTTGCCGATCGGAGCCGAGGCGATAAATACCCGGGTCTACTGCAGAGTCATTTGACCCGGGTCTGAATGCAGATTGTAGCCTTTCCCACTAAGCAAAATAGCCGGATGTTAGCAGGTGTTAGCTGTGTTTTGACCAGTGGGAAAACTGTTATAGAATCTCATGTAACACTTAAGTCAAGGCCCATAAAACAACTGCAGTGCTGCAACAAAATGCTGCAATTTAAGCAGCTCAAGTCAAATCTTCAACCATAAAGAAATATTGCATTCATGTTTGTATCAATATATGATATTTTGGCTCTTAAGCAAGGGTAGTGTGCTTTGTAAAATGTTTTGCTTGATCAATGTACAAACATTTACACCTCAGCCAAACCAATATTTCCCTTTTTTTTTAATTTCCACATTGCATCTGATTTGTCAGAAATTGAATATGTGCATAAAAACGGGTGGAGGAACCTGCACATGTATGAAATCATCCCGGCTCTCTCAGGATGTTGCAGGATCTAATGAGTCACTTAGTAGCTTGTGTTCACATTCATTCTGTTAAACAAACGGTGATGCCAGCATTGCATGGATCAAGCAACTCTGCTGCTAAACATTTGTGTGGGAAACAGGGAATTTTAAACCAGTAGCTTTGCTTCTAAAGATATTTATTTGTGTAACCTATGACTGCTCTGCTTCTTCCCGCCTGCCTGCCAAAATCTTCTCTACAGAGGCTGCAGGAGTGTTCAGTGAAGTTATGAGCATCAAACTGCCTACCTGCTTTATTTCCCAGTGTGCTAGTCTTTGCCCTCAGCACAGAGCAGCGCCGACCGCAGCAGCAGAAAACCTGCGCTGATACACAGTCTGCAGCGGATCAAGAACATCTGATATGTCTGTTAAAACAGCCTTCCTGCTCCAAAATGTGAACTGAACTGACGAGAAGGAAGCCAGTGAAGCCCAGAAGCCTTGAAATTTAAAGCTAGGCAACATTATGAACACATTTTGATCACTGCATTAGCATAACAATATTGTGAGTGACTGTGAGCGCCCGCCCCTTTGTATTTAGTTTGGTAAAAAGTGAATCCGGTCTGAATCAAACAACCAATCAGACTTAGCTTTCCACTTAACTAGCCAATCACAGCAACTCTGCACAAACTAGCATCATCCAGCTTTCACATGACTTGTGTCAGCAGCGCGCACGCAGAGGTCAGTCAGGAGCTGTGGCAACATGCGGTACATTTCCTGTACCTCCTTTGCTTACACTGGCATATACTGCTAAAGAAGCAAAAAGAAGGAAGAGCTTGGAGGAGAAAAAAGCTACAAAGAGAGCCCTAAAAAAAAAGAGGGATCAGACACGTGGGAGAGTAAGGGGCTGAAGAGGGAAGCGATGCAGAGGTCGCCCTGTTCCTTCTTGACAGCTAACGGTAGCTCTTACGGTAACAGCTAACGGTAGCACTAAGCTCCAAGAATCATAACTAGAATGATAACTTTAGTAGTGTTTAAACATGTTGCCAACAATAAAGTGTACTTTTGGGAATAAACAGCGTCTCCCCCGTCTCTCTCTTTTGGCCTCGGTGCTGCAGAGAGACGCACCGCACAACGGCTGTACCGCACAAAGGCTGCACGGCACAACGGCTGCACGGCACACACCAGTTGCAAAGTGGGCGTGCGTGTTTGGTGTAGCGGAGTGATACAGAGGGTCAGAAGGTTTCTTACATTGGAATGGTCGTGTCGCTTACTGCCACTTTAACTGTATTTGAAATTATTTCACATATTTAGATAAGAATCGTGTAGAATCAACCAATTCAATGTGTACCACAACATTAAATATGAAGCCGAACTGTTTTACTGAACGTATCAAACTCCAAAGATCCTGAATCTTAAACACAGACAAAGGAGAGTTTAAATAAATGTTTCATCATCTCTTTGTAGCCTTGTAATATTTTACTACATTTAACTGTAGCTATCAAGCTGTAAATACAGATGGATGTTAGCAGCATGAGCAAACACACAGAGTAAGAGGCTAATGCTAAAGCAAAAATGAGGAGAAAACATGATTTCCTTCTTTTCCTACGTTGGTTTTTTCGACTCTCGGAGGTCTGGGTAAACGGGAAGAGTCTATCTCAGCTTAATGCCAATATAAGGAAATACACACACACACAAGCACACACAAACACAACATACACACACACCAATCTCAGCTCTTGATTACTGGCTAAATTAGATTCCATCTGCCCCCTGGGCGACGGTTGCCGAATAAACCACAGGCGTGCAGGAGAGCAAGAGGCAGACGGGGAGAAAGGGGAGGTGGAAGATGGAAAACGGTGAAGGACATGGAAAAGAACATGGTGAAAACAAAGAGGGGTGGTGTATCATAGCCTTCAGCGGCGGGGAAAAGCAGAGTGGATGGAGGGGGGAAAGCCTCACACGCTTATAAATAGCGCTTTGTATAATTTAAAAGGAAGACGGGGATTGAGCTTTCCAAAATAAGGAACAGAGAATGTGCGTATTTATATCAAAGCCGGACTGCAAACACGTCACAGCCAAATAAAGTCCGGCCTTTTTTTGCTTCTTGCGTAGAGCTTTTAAAGTTCTACATCTGTATATGGAGGGTTTATTCAAGGATGCATCAGTGTGTGTGTGTGTGTTTGTGTTGTGATAAACAGTGAGGGAAGGGAGAGCCAGATAGTGTGAGACAGATATGTAGATTAGAGCTGTAAACTCAGCACAAAACACAGAGTAAAGTCCTCAAAATGCAGCCAAAAGCTAGATGCTGTCAAAAAAGTTCAAACTCTTCAAACATTCGTCCTTAAAATGAGGTCACGCTACAGAAACATTTGAATGATTTGGCCGCGGACGTCCTATTTTACGTTTGGAAGCCTGGACCCAGCTGAAGGGCAAAGTTTTAATTGACTCAGCAGCCAAAAAATAGGACATTTATTTTCCCTGAGAGTTGAGGAACATCACTTTCAGGGTAAGCCAAGACATAGCATAGTCATTATTTTAATTGGTTAAAGTTTCTCATCAAGCTTAAAGAAAATGGAAAAAGGCCATCTTCCTGTCTGTATACGTTTTACTTTGGTTGCAGAAAAACAGACACAAAAGTAAAGAAGTGATAAAGTCTGATCCACTGAAATGCAAACATGTAAATGAAGCATTTTAACAGGAAGGATCCATGTAAAATGGAGAATAGTGCAATAACCTTAAAGAGGTTATGACATTTTCACACCTTTAGAGACAACACTAGTCTTACCGATTACACAACACAAAGATATTTGTCCATGATGCCTACTATCTGTAGAGGAGTTACTTTCCCCCTCCATCCTTACTCTTCCTCTCATGAAGTGTAGCTCTATCTGTTTGAGTATTAAGTTACATTATCTCAGGATCTGCCCTCCTCTGGTTCATGTCCTACCTCTCAGGGAGATCTTTTACAGTATCTTGGAAAGGGGAAGTGTCCAAACCCCACAGCTTATCCACAGGGGTGCCTCAAGGGTCACTGCTCGGTCCCCTTCTCTTTTCACTATATGAGTGTTGAATATGAATGTCTGCATTTGACAAAAGAAAGGGAAAGTGATGCAAGTGACCTGTTTATAAATTATAATTTAGTTCACTCCTGCAACAACATAAAAAGCCAAATTGCCCGAGTTTCAAAGTGGATGTTCGCTAACTGTTTAATATTACAGTATTGCAGTTGGCCTATTTTGTGTGTGTCGGTGAGCGTGTGCGTGCGTGTTTACATGCATATATACAGCCTACTCTTCCACGCAGTATTTACAGTGCAGCAAGGTGGAGTGCCGTTCTAAGTGCCTGAGGCTACATATCTCTTATTCATAGAACAACAATAACAACACATCTAATACCAGAGCCTGTTCAGAGCAAGAGGCGGAGAGAGAGCAACCGAGCAGGAGATCAAGAGAGAGAGAGAGAGAGAGAGGGGGCACGGTGGGGAGGACAGTATAAGAGGGAGGGGGCACGGCAGTCGAGGGAACAGTGTCTGTTTTTAACACAGCTGAACAAATCGCTCTGGAACATCCACTTATGTACTAAGTACAGCAGCGACCACATGGGACACATGAGTCACTGATGGAACAGGTGACACACTGATGGCGATTGAGTGTGAGAGCAGAGGGGTGCTACCAAAAAAGTAATGACGAAGAAACGCACAAACACACGTCACACACGCTTCATCCCCATGAACTGATAAAGTTGGGTTGAATGCGGAGCCCGGAGAGACTTTTTCCCTCTGAGATGGATTTTCAAAAATAGGCTGGAGCATCTTTTTTTTTTTACCAACTCCTCTAGACAAGTTATTTATACCTGACCAGAGCAAACGAAACAACCTTAATCCTACTGGTACTGGAGGGTGCTTTCACACCTGAAGTCAGTTTGTTTGATCCCAATCAAAGAGCAAATTGTTACAATGTTGCATTTTGCCTCGAGGTTGGTTTGCGTTCACACGGCAGCTTTTACCGGCGGACCAAAGGTTTGGATGCGTGAGGAAACTGCTCTCTTATTGCTCAGAATTCCCACGTGGGAAAACTCCCTGAAGTAAACAAAGAGAGAGAGCACACTCCTCAATCACACTCAAGACTATCACAGACTTTAATGTATTGTTGTATTGTACCTGCATTGTTCCACAGTTTAGTTTTTCAATGAACAGTTTGAACACCTCCATGTTCTTGTGTGTTTCGACAAGCATTCGTCAAAGCCGGAATTTTAATTAGAGCCCTCACCTCGTCACTCCCCCACGTTTGTCCTTTACTCATCCTGCTGCCTGGCCGTGTGGCTGTCTCTGCAAGTGTCAACCTCCATTAACCCACAATGCACAGTGTTTTGGTTTGCTTCCTGTATTAGGTCCTACTTAAAGTCGGATTATGTTCTCACCTGAATCGAACCGGACTGTGGTTCATTTAGAACCGAGTCCTGTCTTTTCTGGCGGACCATGGCTCGGTGGTTTGGTCCACACCAGAGTTCAAATGCATGTTTTCACCTGTCCAAAAAGAGCCGGACTCTCGGACCAAAGCGGTCAGGTGTGAAAGCACCCTTAGATTTCCATTGCTGATATTTATAGTACCACCCCATTACAGTGGTAGTTGTGTCGTACCCCACCACCAGGACTGAGTGTCTATTCTGGATCATTTACAGTCCTCTCTGGCAACAGTTTATTGAAATTGCTTTAGGTCTGTTGATTACCGCTTGTGAAAGAAATGTAGCTTTTGGAAAAAAAAATCTTTCGCTATTATTTTTCTGTCGTTCTAAAGAAGAAATCAAAAAATAAACACAAACTAGTGTTAGATTCAAGCGTTGAGACCTGTGGGCTTACATCTCATATAAGTGCATTAAGCAGTGTACCCTACAGTATCAACAAGTGCGTGTTGTGTGTGAACTGTTTGCTGTCAATTAGGTAAAAAAAACTCAACATGCAAACATCGTCTGTGCCTTTTTTGGGCGATGGGCTGACAATGATCTTTGGCTGATGACCTTAAGGCTATAAAGGAACAATGGAAATATCTCGGTAGATATCAATGTTTTTTCCTGCATGGGTAAGACTTGTGGATGACCATGTAGCTGCAGCACAGCTGTCCTGATAAAGCGTCTCTTAAACGAGGCCTAGGGAGGTCACCAGGTCCCTGGTGGAAGATAGACATCAGCCAAATGGTGCTTGAAAGCTGAAGATGGAGTTAGGAGGAGGAGTAGTACAGGCGCAACGGACTGCACTCTGCACTGACAATGTTTGGTTTGGTAATGGGCTTATCCTTGAAAGGCTTAGTCCAGGACACAAGTATCTGGTATGCTTTGATAAAATCCTTCGTTAAAAAAGAAGCACTGTTGAGTTTTCCCTTAGATAAACAATAGGGCTGTTTGCATTCACTGTCAGCAAAACGCAACATTTCCTTGAGGCCCAACAAACATGTCGAGTGTTTCTCCTTTCCCATAAAACATTTGGAAAGCTATTTTTTTAAGGATTCAAAGCTTGCATTGTTTACAGCCATTGTTAAATAGCTTGCCAACTTCTTCTTCAGGGTCTTTGTTGGTAAACTGCAGCCTATCTTGGCCCGTCACTGCCACCTGTTGATCACTAAAAAGGGGTGTAACCAGTGACTTTGTATTGCTATGCGAGATAAGAACAGCGTTATAGAGCTACTAAAAGTCTAAAGGGAACATCTCTTCCAAAATACACAATGAAATACGTTGCTCTGAAAAACAGTAGGATTGCAGATAAAGAGCTCTGAGATCCAACGGTCCATCAGTATGCCGATTACGGTGGCAGGGTCACCTCTATGTTCCCTGGTGAAAACTGCATACAGGCATGGAGGGCACAGCAAACTTGCTTTTGCATTGCTCGAGGCAAAAGCAAAGACACCGGGTTGGTTTGGTGAGGGCCCAGAGAGGAATAGCTGAATCACAAAAAGATGATGATCAGGAGGCAGCTCAAAGTCTTTATCTTCTGTATAAAATGGCAGACATGTGACTGTTGCTTCACTAGAAAACCAAGATGAGTCAAAGGAATAGCAGCCGAGACATCATTTGTTTGAACTGCTTTGACAACGTGCATCTCTTTGCAAGCCAACTGAGGTAAAGGACCAGCTGCGTAGCCTTGGGTGGAGCTGTAGTTGAAGAGCATTTTACACCACGCAGTATTAGCATCAGATTCTGTGGAAGACTCTGCCACAGGGACCCGAGCCTTCGGGATTTCATATATAAGCATGCGTAGGTCGATGCGTTGCTTAGAAAGCATGAAGGCAAAGGTCTGCAGAGCTGCAGCATCTTGAACACAGACTGAGCTGCATTGGCTCTTCTTTTCCTTCTTGGTTAAACCTTATCAACACTGAGGCGAGTAAAGTGCAGGAGATTCCCTCAGGAAAAGCGGGAATGTGCAATATTTCTTCCTCATCAGACAGCTTGGTCACGTTGAACCCTCTCACCTGTGAGATCCAGGTGTTGGAGTGACCTTTCTTGTGTCTTCGGGCTGGTAATTGGACTCCCAGTTGTTTGTTGTAGTGTGCCAGAAGCTGGACAGATGGTTTTTCTCTGAAATGTGTCCGTTTAACAAGATTCAGCCGCAACTCATAAAAGGAAATTACTGATAATGACTGTAAAGGCTGTAAAGGGAGAGTTTCTTTAAGCACTTGGAAGCTCTTTCAGCTGTTTTTTCTCCCTTTTTAAAGTCGTGAAAAAGAAGCAGGAAAAATACTTACATGTTCAATCAAATGTGTTTCAGCATAGCTGTCATTACTGACATTTCTCTCTCAAATTGCATCTTACATTGAGTAGGCTGAAGGGGCATGAGGCAGTCTTTTCTGACGTCTTAAATCATTTCACTTATTTCCTGAATAAGAACGGAGCCGTACTGCCGTCATCCCTTCTCCTCAAAAGTCAAAAAAGCTGCCATCAATTTTACTCAGAAACTTCAGGATTTATTCCTCCCACCAATGCACACAACTCCCCACATGTCAGGCCGAGAGTGTGATCCAAAGATACAGCCTGGTGGGAACGAAGCTCAGTCAATGACATGCAGGAACAGTACTGGGACCCGTGCGTCACAGTAATAAAGGGAAATGATGACAAATTCAAAAGTAGGGTTGGCATGAGGGAAGCTGGTGCTCTGTTCCTTCTTTCCTTCATTTGTAGCGGCAATCCTGCAGCCACCGATATCCTCATTAATCTGTGTTAAACTGTTTAGTTTAAAACACCCAACTGTTTAGGGAAAACAGCCGTCCACAATAAGCAACAGCTTCATTAATTTTAGAGTTTGGGGGTGTTCCACATCAGATTCACACCATTTAAACCAATTAAATACATTTCAAAATGATGATGTGACTAGAAAGAGGTACTTTATAACACTTACTTAATAAAGTGTTTTTTAGTCGAATAAATACTGAAAAAATGTTTTCATTTAAAAAGATTTGTAATTGCTTTTGTGAGAAAAGCATTGTCTTTGACGCTGAGATAAAAATATGTCTTTTTTTCATTTGTCACAGTGAAGCAGAAGTGAGACGTAGCACTTTGTGGCTGCCAAAAGTGAAAAAGAAGATTTTGTGAAGCTTTAACACAGACCGACCGGTGCTTCAAAATGATACAATCACCATTGGCGCTACGTTTTCGTTCAGTCCCGACCTGACGACTGTTGGCTGAGCTCCATAGCAACACTGCCAAATGTTCCAAACACAGCAAAATTATAGAACTACAGATGAAGATCCTCTGCAGATACAGACACCACCTCATGCTTCTACTGGATTATGTGCGATGATCAGGAGGGAATATTGTAATATGGGTCTACACAATATTTGTGGGGAAAATCCTGCTCATTTAGCTTTACTATTAACAGTATGTCAAATGAGCTGGTATGAATTTGGTGACTTTTCTGAAGGTGCAAAAATAAGAACATTTTTTGTTTCCCAGGACTTCTGTTGTTGTTGCCGTGGTATCAAAACAGGTATCGAGTATGGTGTTTTTTACTAGTGCCATATCAAAGTTTGCAATTCTGGTATCGTGACAACCCTAACACGTAATAGAATAGATAAGACTTAAGAAGTTGATTAAATATTTAAAGCTGTAAAACTTCCATGAACACCTAAAGTGAAATGTTGTATGTTGTGTGTTGTACCAAGTGAATTGACTGAAAGGGAACAAAATGTTATGAATATAACTTCTGTTCCGTGAAGGAGCAGAACGAGGTACAGCACATATAGGATATCACCTTTAATTTATGTGTTGTACCGAGTGAATTGACTGAAAAGGAACCATAAACAACATCACAACAAGACGTCTCAATTTAAGACCTACATTAAGAGTGGAAAAAAAAACTCACCAGGCTACTACAATGCCAGAATAAAAACAAAATGTCAAGTCTTTTTCTATCTATAAATAATGTCTAAATATAATGTTACTGTGGCTGAGAATTATTGAATTGGGCATGTCCGCGTAAGCGTATGTACAACCGAGCGACTATGTTGATGCAACCTCTTGCAACGACAACAATTATCTCTGTCTAGACGCTGCCATGACAGCAAGAGCAAGAAGATGAAGTACAGCAGTGTTAGGTCGGCCATTATTGCCGCTCCGCTCTCGAGTGCGAGAAAAGAAAACTGAACAGAAACATAAATAAAAACAGAGAAATTGTAAAGGATTGGTTTATATTAGAGGTCATACATTCTCTTGTTGTTGTTATCAGCTGAATTCAAAACTGCTTTTATTCAGCTTCACTTCCCGAGGCCATGACGGGGATGTCAATCGCCTCTATGTGCTAATGAAGATGACGGGTTCCAAACCACAGAGCGGTTACTAAAGATAAAACAGAACAAACATGGAGGAGGAAAAAAACAGCCCATGACAGGTTCTGAAAACCTGCAGAAAACATTGTTTTTATCAATTAGACTCAATTTAATACTGAAGGTTCTTTGATGTAACCTGTCTAGATAAACTTAGCACAATATCTTTAACATTCAATCCATAAACCATTCAGCACACTCACTTCAAATCTACCCCGTAATGGGTTTAGCTAACGAAAGAATAAGTTGTGAAGTTAATGCTTTGCTCCTCTCCGTTGCTAAACGATAACTTGTAACACCAATAACCACTTTATAAAAAGCCTCTGCATTGAGTATTCTGAACAACGGAGGAGGTGATGGGGAAGAATCTGGTTCACAGGACGTAATGTGTTTACCTTTCTGTCATCATCAATAATGAATGTTTAGAATGAATAGAGAATCCATCAGTTGAGAAAATAAAAAGATAAAAGCTTTGCAGTTCTGCTCATTCCCATGGATGATCTGAGAGCTGACATTTTAGCCTGCTCTCTTCTCAGTGAGAGAACTCATTAGTAAGCATGGCCACAGCAGAATCCATGCATTAGAAGTAAACTTTAAAGAATCATTTAAACAAAGCTTAAGTCAAAAGCCTGACGTGCAGCAAATAAAAATATGATTACTTTCAAAGATTTAAGCGCAAATACACGACTCACATTAACCTGAAGAAATCAATCAGTTTTTTTCACAGAATGCAATGCAGCTTATCCAGGGCCGGGTCGCGGCAGCAGCAGGCTAAGCAAGGTGACCCAGGCGTCCCTCTCCCCAGTAACGTATCACACTATGTTAAAATGTAAATGCCCACTCTGATATCTTTTATATAAAACAGTGTGTTAAACAGGAAAACCAGTGTATTACAAGTGGCAGTTTTGCACATTATATAGTTGTTTTGAGGACAGAGACGATGCTTTGATTGCAAGAACATGTTGTAAGCTTCCATAATGAGAATGTAGCCCAAAATATTTACTCAAGTCAGAGAGGGAAATTGAAAAAAGTCAGAGGGATGAATGAAGGAAATTGGCATGAAACTGGCAAAAAAAAAAACATTATATAAAAATTAAGTTTCTGGCATCAAAATAATAATAATAGATTTGTTAATATTCTGGATGCAACCACCCTGCATCTCACCACCCGCGGGATTTAAAAGCGAGACTTCTGTTTCTGGTGACACAAATAGGATCTTACTCTTTAAAAAAAGGTTGATCCTTGTAGGGATCATTTCCGTAATGTTGTCGGACACCTGGAGCAACAATCTGAGCCTGTCAGCAGCAAAAACAAGCACTTTTAGTGGACGTGCTTTGATCGGGCGCAGTTGCCCCAGGGGATTATGTTGCAGCCATTGCGGCCGTATCACGGCAACGGCGGAGGACATCTACTGGAGTCCAAAAGTTTTTGTTCCTATGAGTCACTTCAACACACACATTTGTAAAAATAGGGCCCAGGTTTAAAAATAACGAACTTCTCCTTTAACACTACATGTCACGTTCACCCTTTTACACACACACATTCATACGCTATGCAAAGAGCTAATCTCCAATCAGGATGTAGCTAGCCATTCACACAGACACACGCCGAAAGCGATGCCATTTGGGGTTCAGTGTGTAGCCCCACTGACACAATGACAAGAAATGGTGGAAACTACAATATTTGATACCTGATTTGAGTCCAAAATATTCATAACAGTAAAACTAATTTCTTTTCAAATTGAACACTTAAGGTTTATGAGAGCAAACATTTTCTAAAACCAGCGTCTAATGCGATGGAGTCTGAACATCCAGCATATTCGGGGGAAGGACAGCGCCCTTTTAAGGTCGTAAGTGCTCATGCAAACTGTAATTTTTTCATTTAATTTTTGCTAATTAAAAAGTCGTCTCAGAGCAACCTTCTTATGGGAAGAGGTGTTACGTACAAAGCTGATTATGTGTTCTTTCTGTGAGGCTGCCCTTGACTTCCATACTCCTGATTACTGGCACCTGTGTGCTGGCTTATAAGGGACATTGCCAAGCTCCTCCCTCTCTCTCACACTGCAGCCGAGATCAGCCACCATTGTCTATTGTTTCATCTATTGTATGTATCATTGTCAATAAACCATGTTTTTGGTGATTGATGGTGTTTGACTCCTCTAGGTTCGTAACAGTCTTACAGGTTTAAAGGTCAACAGTCGGGGTGCCTGCTCCTGCTCTGTGTTTACAAGTACACTCTTTTCCTGCAGGTATTCTCAAATCACCTTAACTTGGTAGGCAGCATTTTATACCATCACAATCCCAGTAGGCACTTTTTAATTGCAGATTTAATCTGTAGCATTTGATGTATTAACCCAACAAAGTTAAATACTGATAATATAGCTGTATTACAGAAGACAGATTACTGGCGTGGACAATTGAGTTTATTGAAAGCAGTGGCTTCACACTGGTAATCTGAGTGGCTGCCTGTCACACTGGGCTAAATGGTCTAAATATAAAGGCAGGGCTGAAATGATAGGTTAGGCCACACGTATCTGACATGCGAGTTGATATAATGAAAAGTCCCATTGTCCGTTTATCCAAGCATTCAATTCTGCAAGTCATTCATGCCCGCTCATTCAGACGCCCATTTCTCCTTTCAAACACTTCTCCGTTCAGTCACTCATCTCTTCACTCGGCCTGATGTAGCGGTCTCTCAGTGTGCATTAGACCATGGAGGAGTCATAAGAATTAACTCTTAAGAACTGATCCATTGACCGTGCAACCTTGAAACCTGCGCGCGCACACACATACACACACACTCCCACGCATACTCTGCTGTCAATTGCCTTAAAAGTGGTGGTCATGCTTGAGAACACATGGATTTCATTCACCCCTCAGCTAAATGGAACCAACACGCTTGCCCACACACGTTTCATTAAAGTGCCCTGGTAGGCTTAGTTTGGCACAGTATGAGTCAGGCGAGTGAGAGGACCTGGCTGAGATGAAACACACACACACACACAGATAGGGCCAATTTAAAAAAGGAGAAAGGCTGAGGTATCAGGGAGGGAGTTAGTTAAGTAACTTTGCGAGATGAAAGTAGCCGGATTAGATGCACACAGTCATGCATGTGTGCGTTTGTGTGTGATCCGAGATTCGTTTCATTTCAGCCAGGTTCCCTCCCAGCAGACACTGGGGAGGGTCTAAATATATTTTGACGATATCGCTCCACCACCCCAGCGCTCTGTTCATCCTAATCCCTTCAACCAATAAAGGAGGAATTTAAAACCAGCCACAGGTTCTGCGACTTTTCCATTGGACGGCGCTGGAATCACACCTGGGTCCAATTGTGGTTGAAAAGCTGTCAGATGTGGGAAGCGTTTGTGTGAATCAATCTGCGATGTCATATGGACTCGGCTGCTGCCATTGGGGTTATTAAATTGGTTCCTTTGTGCCAGACGGGTAAATCCATCACGGAGAACAGTTGGAGGGAAGTGTGGGTGCCTTACCTGTAGGTTGTGTCTCTCCAGTCTCATCTCCAGAATGTTGTTCTGCTCCTCCAGACGCTGTCGCTCGGCCTCTAAATCCTCAATTTTCTGTCTGAAAAATGCACGCACACACACTCACTTACTTGATTATTAATATCTAGCCTGTAGAATAACAACTATGCTCATTGTTGATTCAATAGGTTAATCCTAGAGGAAGAGCTCTGCTCGCAGGCGAGGCATGCAGGGTCTAGCGGAGTTAATCCACCCTCGGTTTATGCATGAATCTTTAATGTCCCAGGTTTTGAATTGGTTGTACTTGCAACAGGTTGTGTGTATGTGTGTGTGTGTGCTAACTACCTGAGTATGCTGACCTCCTCTTTGGCCACTGAAGAGTTGCCGTCAGCAGCAGAGGCTTGCTGCTTCTTTACAGACTCCAGCTCCAGCTCCACCTGGGACACACACAGGAGAAAAATGGGCCTTGTGCACAAACATCCGACCACCTTTGGCCGTGTGCCTGGCACAAACCTTTTGGCTGCAGATAAATCTTGAGCTCTCTATTTTAGTGTGTTGCTATCTATTCAAGCAGACATAGAGACAAACAGATATATCCCTTATACAACATTAGGCCACACTTATTTCCTTGTACTTCGTCTATACTTGTTTAGTTGGTTTCTCTCTCCTCTTCCCTCCTCTCTCGGCAATCATCCCTCATTTACATTTGCACACCCGTTTCCCTCTCTTCCTGACAGCATCTGTCTGTCTCTCAGCTCATCCTAGCTCCCAGTCTTCCCAAGACGGATAAGTAATTACGGCTGAACCAGACAGGTGGATTTCACGCGTCAATACTCATTGCCATGGCTATGTTGATGTCTCCTCGGCAACAAGGAGCCATGAAAAGAAGGGAGATCAGAGAACAAGTGAAGACACAAAGACACAGTCATGGCGCGTGTAGGAGAGTTTAGGTCACACCTGCCAACTCTCTGCTTTATCCAAGTCGTGTACCATATTTTAAAGAAGTCTACCTTTTTGGAACTTTTCTGTAATTTCCAGATTCCTGTAATGTAACAGATGAACTAGGCCCAATTAATCTGTGAAAACTCACAGATTAGACTACTTAACGTCATTCACAGACCACGCTATCTGTTCAGTGCACCTGGCAAACACTCACTTAAGAAAACTGCTTTAAAAAGGATGTTCCATTATTACTACTTTTCTTCTTGTAGCCTGTCAATTAGTGCCACCTCAGTCAGGACGTAACAAGACAAGAGAGCGTCTGTTCTTGTACAAGAAATACCAATCCAGACTCTAAATAGGACTGTCCTTTGGAGGAAAAAAAAAAGGTATCCAGCTCAAGCTTCATTGTTCAGAAGAGCAGAAAAAAAGATGTTTCGTCAGCATGTTAGTCACAGGAGCATCGCAGCGTCTTTGAGTCACAGAAGGCGCTGTGCACCTGCAAGGATAACAGTCGTGACTAAACAGCTACCTGAGATAGCAGAGGCAACATCAGTCTGTGAACATCTGACTAATCAGTAGGCAGTAGTCAGGATTTCTACGGCTTTAATACATTATTTTGCATGTAACCTTTTTGTGTTAAGTAGTGGTAGGGTGCAAATGGAAGTTATTCTGGGGCCAATAAAGTCAACAATAAGCAGTAAGAAGAAATTTAAGTTTTATCTGTATATCAAAGAAAAGCAGAGTGTGTGTACATGTATACATACCGCTTGCAACTGCAGCTTCAGAGTGCCAGTCTCTTCCTGTGCTTTGGTCAGCTGAGCCTGAATCAGGAACAGAGAAAAGGAGGACGCGGACAATTTTAACGGAGAAAAGGAAAGAGCAGCCAATAATTATACAAAGCGTAATCTCTATTTACAGATTCAACATAGAGATGTAGAATCTGTAGGCAGGGACGTGGATTTTAGGGACGGCAAGTGTTCTGGTTTCCGTTTGTAGCACGCTTGTAGTCCGAGTAATGTTGACCAATCACATATCAGCAGGTTGCGGTGTATGCAGGAAACAGATTTCCCGACTTCTTCAAATGCATCAGAAATGATCGATACGACCTCTGTTCAACAAACAGCATTTTTGCATCTTTACTTTTTACAAATCTGCAGCATGATGTTCAAATTTTGGCAAAGGTAAGACGCGTTCATTAAAAGTAAATCACAAGAAAAATGGGTTCAGGAAGTTATTTTTTAATCGCTAACCGCTGGCTAAAAACAGACACGCCCGACATTTTCACCATTGTCCCCCAGAGGCTCCGTCGTCATCAGACTATAGCCGATGGGATCTGAGCTGTCAAAAGTGTGAAGTTGATTGCTGCATTTTGTTCCATGTGTTGCACAAAGTTTGTGCACCATACCAAAACTGTGTGTGTACAAAACAAAGTGCACTGGCCCAATAAGGATGAGTGTTTAGCATGTAGACAAGATGCAGCATGTGCTTGCAGCCATTTCAGCTGTTAGCCAAAACACTCAACAACATGCATACTATGGTAAACTGGCCTGCAGCTAAGAGGACTCTTCCTTATATTAACATTTTTGCAAACTGTAAGACGAGGATATGTGGAAGATTAACTAGGATGTAATGTATGTATGTATTTGTGTGTGTGCACAGGCACCTCCATCTCTGCACTGTGGTTCTGTGTCTTCTGCAGAACGTCTTCTGCCTCTCTGAGCCGCTTGCTGAGTTGAGGCGAGTACTCAGTCGGCGCCAGCTCGCTGTCGTAGGACTCCAGTATCGCACGCATTCCATCACGCTCCTGCAAGATAAAAAAAAACAGACACAAAATGTGAAAATCCCCCTGAACACTTTTCCAACAAATTTCCACGTTGCCAAGTAAGAAGTCATGACATAACCGGATTTGATCAGATATGTTGGGTTTGTGTGCATGAGTGACTAAACCGAGAGAATCAAAGCATCTTTATGTTTTTTCTGATCCGTCTGCGTTGCTTTTGTTTGACGGCATGTTGTGTTAATATGACAGGCAAATGCCTTTGTAAATGAGGAACAAAGCATGAGGCAGCTGTGCCTTTCTCCTCCAAGCTGTGACAAGAGAAGCTCAGGGTTATGGTCTTGCTCAAGCGCGTTTCTCCTCATGTAATAATCAAATCAGAGACAAATGTCTTTGTAGACAAAGGATAAAGAATAAATCAAGAAATTAAATCAGAGTGTCATGACAGAGAAAGGTCTTTGCGAATGAGGCATATAATATTATGCTGCCTCATCTCTCTTATCTGAAATGTGATGAGATAATTTAAAAATTTAAATGAATTGGCTCTCCTCTAGAATACTGGAATAAGAGACGTGTCCTCCACGCCGCAGTCTGTCCAGCAAATAGACGCACCGAGAAGAGAGGATAAAAACCTCCTCAAGTCTACGTCTCCTCAAGTGTCACTCAGACTGTCACGCTGTCTCAGAATAGCTCAAGAGTTTCTGTCAGTTTGTGTCTGTATGAGGTCTGAGTGTGTATGTTCATTAGCACACACAGCAACGTGATGTCTGAGTACGGTTCCCAAAAAACGCGAAGACAAATGTAAAGAAGGAAAAGTCAGCCCTCTACAGGATGTGTTAGAAAGTCAGACACAGATAAACGATAGTTGACAGACACACCAAAAAACAGCTGGGGCCTTGTTACTGCCTCTAAATCCTTACATTTTCCCAGCTAATGGTCCATTTTAGCCACTAAACTCTGAATAAGGAGTCTGCATTGACTCACCATGTGTGAAAAATGAACTCATGTCAGACAAAGTTATGTTCTGCTCTTAAATATATTCCCTGCTTTGTTTTCAGAGAAAAGAAAAGTGCTGTAGTCAGCGTAACTGCTACAAGTGGACAAAAAAAACTTGAATACATTGTTTATGTTTACTAGTTGACCTCTGGAACACTGCAATCATCTACTTCTGGGTTTTAAAATGTTACCAGTAACAGTAACAGAGTTAAATTTGGGGTTTAGCCTTTGTCAGTTTGACCCAAAAGCCTTAAAACATACAACCAAAAGATGTCAGGGGATGAAGACCATTAAAGACTTATTTAAAGCCGCCATTCAGTGAAAAAGTGTTTCACCTTGTAAACATCCCCATGTGGTGTTTTTCATGTGCTACAAGACATATCAGGGACAACATCAGCAGTCATCTCCATGGCTGGGCCTGTCTGCTTTTAAACTGCAGTGTACCAAGGACAGGCTGAACAACACGTTTTCAGATTGGCAGGTTTGAGACGTCACAAACCTAAGGAGCCAATCCCGTTAATGGACGAGGTGACGCAATGCATATCATTATGTGTAACCTATGGCAACCACTTTGGTGATGCGCGAGCCAGCTGTAACCGTCATTGTGATGTTTGCAAACTCACTACTGACTACTAACATTAACGTTACTATGACGAACTACTACATTTCAAGCTAGCTGAGTTCCAACAAGTTGACACTAAACAACGGCAGAGACGTGTTTTGTTTTCTGTTGTAATTTAACTAAAGGAGAAACGTAGCACAGAGTGGGCGGGGACTCTGCAGATTCAGGAATTTTCAATGAGGGAGAAGGACACAATTTATTATTTCAAGCAGAGCATTTTATACGTCTTAAACACGACTGGAGCTGCTCTTTAAAAGAAGTTAAAAATCTATCCCTCCACTTTAGCCTTGAACCAGCCATTGCTTTTTTTTTAAACAGGCCTTTTTGAACAGTTCATCACTGCTCAGATGAAAATCTATGAAAAATGCTGTATCAGCTGATTTTACAAATTCTTTATTTATTTATTATTATTATTTAGTGGGTTTTAATACTTTATGTTTGGCATTCTATGTAATCTATCGTCCTCACTTATCTTTATCAAGTTGGCTTTATTTTTAAATTTGATTTCTATCTTTGTATTTCTTCTCATTTTTACTATCACAGTGTAAATGGACTGTAACGCTTTTCTAGTCTTCTAACCACTCAAAGCTACTTGTACTACATGCCACATTCACACACTGATGGCAAAGGCTGCTATGTAAAGTGCACAACTGTCAACCTGTCATCACATTCACACACCGATGGCTCTGCCAGCGGGAGCAATCTGAGGTTCAGTGTCCTGCACAAGGACACTTTGACATGTAGACAGAGGGAGCTGGGGATCGAACCTCCGACCTTCTGTTTGAAAGACGGTGAGTCTTATTTCCACCTCATGATCAAGTGAAGCACTGGAGGCACATATTCCCTGACTGCACTTTGAGTTGCATCTCATGTACGGAAGGTGCCATTAACGTATTTTGATAAATCAGCATTGAAACAGCACAATATAAAGACATCTGAAAATGTTACCTGATACATCAATCTAGCTTGTTTCAGTAATAAATGATTACTACATTTAATCCCTGTGTTACATAGCTAATCTGTGCTAGTTGCCAAGCAACATGATGAGTGAGATCAATCTAATCTGTTTAAAAACTGGCAAACAGCCCGTTTATTAATGCAAATTCACCGTCAGTCAAGCCTGTTAAAATGATGCATCTCCTCCCCTCCGTCGCTGCGCTGGTCTGCTCTGCATTATGAAGCAAAGCAGGCCGCATTCTGTGGCAATCAGGCTTTTAATAACCAGCTCACAAACAGGCTGCTTACGACCATCCTTGAGTTTTTGAGGGTCATTGAAAGCTCAATAGACGATTATTAACGGGGCTGATTCAGGAAAGTGACTGCAATTTAGGTTGAAGTCGGGTAATGAATACCAGCAGCCTACACCAGCTCAGATAACAGCTTGCACTGTATGTTAAATGCTAAGTAGTGCTCTCTATGAAGACTTGCTCAAAAGCACCGTGTAATTCCTGCATGTAAAATTCTATGAATAATGTGCTGCAATTGTCCTGTCAGATTAGCTTGTAGGCTAGTATCTAAAAACAAACCATGATTAGCCTAATCAGATTCAGCCTGTGATCAGCCATTTCAAAAGCTACATAATCCATTTAAAGAAGACTGAGCCTGGTTCATTTCAAAACAGTACATGTGAAATCATCCTTAAATTCACTTTATTGGTTCTTGCACTGTCATTTGTCACGTAACGTTACGCAATTGCCTAAAACATCTTTGGAGAAACTTAGAGAGGAGGACCGACTGAGCAGAAGTAAATAGAAAAAGGTACGCACACATTTGGAGGTCAGTGTGTAAGTGTTTGCTGCCAGTCCTAACCAGCAGGCCCTGTGGCTATTTACTGTCTATTAACGGCCGATGAAATTCACTCAATCTTAATCAAAAATCTGTCGCTTCTTTTGCGATAAAAAAACTCTCATTTTGAAGCATAAACAAACAAACAGGCGGCGCGAGGACAGAGTGATAAAACTGTCATTACTGTTTTTTATCATCTATTCTTTAAAATTGCTTTTATGTCAACTGTTTTATCTGCTGCGTGGAGACGCCACTGCGCTCCTGATGGGTCAGCGGCTGTACGAGGAAGCAAACATCTGAGCAACAGAAGCATAAAGGAGAGGCAGAGAGGGAAAGGATGAAATTTGATATCCTCTCCACTTCTTTAACGCCTGCTGTCAGGGCACTTCATCATCATTGATTTATGAGCCGGTCTGCGGCTACAGTCGGTCCCACAGGTGGAAGACGGAACGGGAGATCTGCTGGAGCTCAAATGGTTGATCAATTTATTGAAAAGGCGATCAATACAAAATGAATTGAGGACAACTTTGATAACTGATTCCATATTTATGTCCTTTCTCAATCGAAGATGTCCCACACTTCCCTGCTTCCACTTTCTTTAATAAAAAGTTTTTCTGCTTTCTTCTCTTTTATTCCCTCAAAGGACTTGGCTTTATTGAATTTAGGGATGCACGATATTAACGGCACGTTATCGGTATCTGCAGATGATGGCTTAAAAATGACATATCGGTATCGACAGATATGTCATTTTTCTGCCAATATTTTCTGCCAATATTTTCCGCCAATAAAACAACACTTTAATTCTGCCTAAATGCTCGATGATTCCCTAAAAAAGCTTGACTTAATGCTACAACATTAGCTTGGCGCGAGTGTGCGCGCACTGCCTGCACCACCCCTCTTCCGTCAAGTGTGAAGAAGGATGCAAGATGTCTGCGGGATTTCAAAATTTCTGAAACAGACAGCAAGGTTGATTTCATTTTATGTATTCCCAACTGAATTTTTTTTGTGTTCTAAGAACGTTCTGAGAATGTTGCGTGCGATGTTCTGTTAATGTTTTGAACAGAACGTTTTTATTTGGTTCCCAGAATGTTCCTTTTAATAGCAGGAGAACGTTCTCTAAAAAAATCTACAGAAAGTTGCAGTGAGAATGTTCAAATCACATTTCAGGAACGTTTTATAAATCACGTTCTGATAGTTCAAACTAACATCCTTAAAAGATTCTCAGAATGTTGCAGTGAGCATGTTCCACCTTTGTTTTTATGTAACACTGAGCAAATGTTTTATAAAAGGCGTTCTGACATCCCAGGCATCAATAACATCCTGAAAATATCTCCAGAATGTTGCAGTTAAAACATTTTGTCTTAATTTAAGTTTTAATGTTAAGTGAACTTTATTTGAAATGATAAACATCCTTAAAACAATCTTTGAATATTAGATTAAAATGAAGAATAAAAATAAGAATAGATAGATAAATAAAAATATAATACGAGGTATATACAACTGTTGTACAAGCAGGAGTAAGTGACAAGAGAAAGTGACAGTTATGGCATAAAGTGACATGGTATGCAGGATGAGATAATACAGTACGGTATGAGGTCTAAGGTTTATGATATGGTACAATATAAGGCGCAGTATAAAAGTGCAAGTAATATAACAGTAAAAATGATATAGTATAATATACAAATAATACTAATAAATTAGGCATTTTGTACATAACCTAAGTTTAAGTACTTTCCTTATATTACCCAGTGAATGAGTACATTTTAAAAAGCACTGTATTATGTTATTTCTGCATCTGCCAGTGGGCCACTACAATAAGAGTATGATATCAACTACAGGGGAGACTTGATGTTCTCTGCAATCAGGTGAAAAAAACATTCGCCTAATGTATCGGTTTAAAAATCGTCAAAAAGGGTTGGAAAATATCACTGGCAAACAATCCAATAACAACAATATAATATGCCTCCATCTTGACTTTTATATAACAAGTACCAAAAGTAGATTATTTTCAAAGTATTGATAACATAAGTCGGCTACATCAGAAGTCTTCAATTATAATAATTAAGGAAAGCATACATTGGCTGCAGTTTGGTTGTCAGAAGCATCAGTAACTTGATACTTTAAATCGACACAAGCTGTTTGAGTAGATATCGGTTAACTTTTTTAGCCTAGGATTGCAGGTACCAAGCTATTAGAAAAAAACCGACAATAAGATGAAACACGAGAGAAAAGAAGAGCAGCGATAGCCGAACCATCTAGACAGTGAAGAAGAAAGAGAGCGGCGATGTGTAGAACAAAACTGGGAATGAGAATAAAACGTTCTGTTCTGATTGGCTCATGGTAGGTAAGTTCTAAAGCACAGATAAACACCTCCCCACAGTCCTGTGGGAGGATGCTGGACTGTCTTTGAATGCTTCTCGGCTGTATGTTGCCCCTTTGCTCCACAGTCGTGTTTTTAGCTCATCCCAGCCATCGGTCACAGACAGACAGACGCCTGCAGCTCTTTGTACATCCACCACGAAAAGAGCAGAGGAGAGATGTAACCTGGTCGCTAAGGTTTTTTTTTTTTACTCTTGCCCTCACACCTTGCAAGCTGTTTGCTCGGCGCTGCACACCCACTGCCCACTGCACCAGTATATAGGACGCAGCCCACTTTTTAGATGAAAACAAATGCATTAAAAGTGCGTCTTTTAGAAATTTCACGGTGTCCTATTTTGTGTCTGGGACTTCTTTTCTTTTTGCCGTTTTATCTAAAGAGAAATCAAGTATCCTTTTTTCTTTACAGTATCATATCGAAGTAAAACATGTTGGTAGCGTGATAGCTCGAGGTTACAGTCATATCGATAACATCAGTGTGTTCTAGTTTTCTTCAATATATAAAGAATAAGAGAAAAATGATGGATAAAGGACTAAATAAACTCGGGCAGTTGTGGATATGGTTAAGTGAGCTGCATTTATATAATCGGTTACAGTTGTTAACACAACTTTATGAATATTTGGCTGGTTGGAAACTAAATGTTCAGCAGACCATCCCTGAATAAATAACGTTGAATGGGCCGGTATCACACAATAACAGGAACAGATCGTTTTTAGAATACATTGTGACTGAATGAAAAACAACAATTAATCACAGCCTGAAAGCGTGTGTGCTTGAATGTGGTCTCTGCCAAACGAATCTTGGGCCAAGCCATATTTTCAGAGTGCCTGTAGCCCGGCTTAGTTATGATGCTGAGTGTGTGTGTGCGCGTGTGAGTGTGAGAGAGTGTGTGTGATTTGTGTACTAAGAGACTGAGCATGTTGACCTAGGGAATTACACACAGTGAAAAATCAATATCACAGGGAGGTCTAGTCAGGAACTGCAGAGCAGGGAGAAGCCAAGCGGACAGACTGGAGAGTCACATGACATTGATTGGCCAATCAGAGGGAGAGAGGGGTAAAGGAGGGATTAGGAATTCTGTGCTGGCCTTGAGATTTCAAGTGCTTCCTGTAAACCCTGAGCGTTTAGATTCTGGCGTTGGTTGATGGTGGAAAGGTTGTAATGAAAGGTATTTATGGGTTTGTTTGTGTGTGTGTGTGTGAGAGTGTCGGGCACCTTTGTTAATAACAGCACTCTCTTCTGAAGTCGACGGACAAGAGAGTCCTGCGTCTCCCTCTTCTTCTGCTCCTCCAGACTCTTGGTGCGCTGCTGGGACAGCTCTGCCCGGAGCTCAGACTGCGAACGCTCCACACTCCTCACTCTGACAGAGTGGGATAAATGAACAAAGCAGGAGCGTGTGGGTAGGTTAATAACAGGGGAGAGGAGAGGGCAGGGAAAGAGGGAAACGGGTTGATTAGTGCTGGTCAGACAGCAGTTCACAGTCAATTTAGAAGAATGCAGGCGACTCACCTGACTGACACTTAATAACTCGCGGACAACCATCCAGAAGCTGTTAGTAGGACTGATTTCAAGCCGGTTTTATCAATAGAATAATAATGAAACCTCAGGACAATAATTACACCGCAAGCTCCTTTCACGAGTCACCTCACCCAGCACTCTCCTACTCTGCAGTTTCAAATATTTCATAATGAGCCCAATACACCGAGGACAAGAGGGATGCTTGTTAGCTAATAAAAGCATTCTTAGCTGGACTGAGCTGCAGCGGGAGCATAGCAGAGCATGCGCGCAGCCCTCCCTACAGACATCACCTCTGCCTAAACAGGATAAGTTTAATTAGCGAATTCCCCCTCTCTCTCAATCACAATCTCTCCCTCTCTCTCTCACACACACACACACATACACACCAGTGGTTACTGTCAGGAGTGCTATCAGAATCAGGACCAGTTTAATTAACTTTGTGACAATTAAGGACTTCTCAGAGATACGCTCTAATAGATACATGAGGGGAGAGAGGCAGGAAGGCAGAATGGGAGAAAAGGTCTGAAGGCAGGGAGAGGGATTTGGTGCATGTGTGAAGAAGTGTGTGTGTGTGTGTTACCGGCTGTTGAGTGTGTAGTTCTGCTCTTTCAGAGCAATTTCTCTCTGCTGGATCTGAATCACCTCCCTGGACAGATCCTCTGGTTTCCTACAGGCAGACACAAACACAGAACAGTTAGCATGCACACATGTGTACACACATGCACACACAACCGCACAGACATACTCACAGACACACACAATGAAAAATCAATACGACTGAGAGAGCAGAGAGGACAGAGAATAGATGAAAACGACGGCTTTTCCATATTCTTTTGTTAGCCGGCCGGTGGGGAGCTGGGAAATAAAATGACATGAGCAGCAGAGGGAGAGATGAGAGGAGGATAGTGGGCTAAATACTGGTCACAGTTCTGCAAAACAAACTCGCTCCGTGGGAGAGATTGACAGATTACACACACACACACACACACACACACACACACACACACACACACACACACACACACACACAAGGGTAAGGCAACAATAGAGAAGGTCACATACTCAGACAGAGATGCACCACGTGACCTCCAGACTGTAAATCCTGTGTGTAACTAACTATGGATCTGTGCATAGAGAAATGAATTCCATTATCTCCTTAGCTCATGAGAGGGGCTAACATTAGAGGAGTTAAGCTATAAAACATTTGGTGCAACCAAGCAAGGAAAAAGGACACCTGAGAAGTGCTGCAGCTCTCTGCACAGTGCATCTCTCAGGTTTGGTCATAAGAGCAAAATACCTTTAATTTGTAGGAAGTAAATGTAACAACAACTTGATGTTTCATAAGCGATAGCCTGTGCATGAGACATCCACTGAGTCATATGACAAATTTAACACATGGGAGGAAAAGGCCGACAGGTCCGGGTGAGCATCGTGGGCTAGAAGGCCAGAGTTCACCATGTGAGAGTTGGATGGATTTATCATCACTTCCACATCCGCTAGGTGGAGCCTCTGTATGGAAATAATCTCATGACTAAAATATGAGTTCATGAATCATGATGGAATAACTGCGGTACCCAAAGAAGGTAATTCCACATCGCCCTGAGCACAGAGGGATAAGCCTGCGCCTCAGCTTATCGGAGAGGCTCTCTCTCTGTGTTCTGCTGTTCATCTGGGGGGTTTCGCAGGTCATGAACCAGCCACCTCTGTTGACGTTATAAATAACAGGTTGGTAGCAAATTATCGGCCGAGATGTTGTGAACTTCTACGTGTGAATGCACTGGCAGGGCAGTGAAAGTCAACTGTGAGTCTAGTTTTGAGCACACTGTGATATGAGTGAAAGGGAAGTGCTGCTAACACACAGATGTGGATGCGGCCACAGTGACGTCACCCTTCGGTTTGTGGACGGCTGTTTGAGTGCTTTGAGGCATTTTGGCTGTCAACTTCACGGCTTTAGGAGCCAGGAGTGACCATACTGGACAAGAAGCCGGAGCTGGAGAGAAGCAAGGATTTAGAAAACGCTAAGTTGTCAGCTAACACTAGCGCTATCGTGGTTAGCAAGGTATATTCGTTGTTCATTCAAGTTACAATCTCAAAGATCTCAGTTTCGTTCTCTTTGGCAGCACCTATGGCAATAAATGGTAGGGAGCACACTTCCCAGATATCCAGACAGTGCTGCATGTGTGACGTCCACGGTTGGCTCCGGTTGTAACTCTTGATTCTCCTCGCTGACGGTCGCTTTCCTTTTAAGACTGTTTGCTTCATCTGAGCGTCGAGTTTGTTTCTTTTTCTTTGGATTTTCACTTATTGTTGAAGTTGTATCTGTAGTCATCCATCTTTTCTTTGTTTGTTCAGCCATAGTAGATTACTGTTTACTCGCAACACTTGCAGAGACCGGAAAAGCAGCCACTTAGCTCCGCCTACCCTCTCTGGCAGACCAACCACTGCTGGCTGATGGAAAACGCGTCACTAACTGGGCGCCGCTTGGGATTTTTCCTGCTAATGTCACCACCGACACCCAGTCTGTAATACTGCAAATGCAAAGACTTTCATCAGTGGGCCATAGGCTCAATCACCATTGTGTTACCTCATTCAGCGACAGAGAGTGACTTAACAGACATTTATTTAAATGAAGATCTTCGAGATTATTACTTTAATTGGGATGCTAATTTTGGCTAGTGATAACAGGCTTCAGAGTGTCTTTAATTACGGCCAAACCCTGAACAAGGAATTTTTAAGGTTGCAGAGGTTACAACTTTTCAATCCAAAGTAGCCACGCCCCTAAAGCATACCCTGCCCCATAATTTACTAAATGAACATCGTGCGGAAGTAAAGAAGATTTTAAAAGGGACCATAAACTCATAAGTAGAGTCATGTTTTTAAAGACTACTATTCAATTACACCTTTTTCTGCAACCAGCAGAGGAGCATCCTGCTGGCCTTTAGGAGGAATGCAGGTTTAAGAGACCTTTGTTAATCTTCACCTTTCTGACCCGGAGGCTGCATCCAACATTTTGCTCAATAAATTACTTTTAATAGGTAATTAACCATCAATTTCATTCAGAACTGATGTTATTGCAGCATTACTCTGTGAGGAGCTCAGGCTAAACAAGCATTTTGTGATCATTTAGAAGCTCTTCAGGAGGTGCAGAACCTAAGACTGGGAAAATGTAAAGCTAAACTTTTTAAATAGGGAGAAAAGACAGAAACCGTTGATGTTGGAAAGAGAAGGAACACACACACACACACTCAAAGACACCTCAAACGGTCTCTAACTTCTTCCTTCCTCCTTTAAACACACATGCACCAAATGGTCTCCATTCTCCCTCTGGCTGCTTTAAACGTTTCTGAAAAGCAAACCAATCTCAGGAAAAAAAAAATACCTCCCTGAAGGTTTCCATCATCTGTCCCTTCAACGCTGTTCCACCAAACAGCCTGATTTGAAGAAAATATTTTCAGACAGTTTCTGTCAATCTCATGTTTAATTGTGAACCACATGGGTACACACATACGCAGGCACAATGTTCTCAGACTGGGTAACAGAAGGAAAGAAAATAAACAGCAGCAAGCAGCCAACTGCTGGCAGAGTGGAGCTGCGGCTGTGACGCTCGTCTCCACCAGGCAGCCTCATTGATTGTTGCTGGGGAGGGTTAACTTCTGTCCAAAAAAGTTATTTTGGTCTGGCAAAATAAGACAAAAGGCTGGGAAGAAACCAAATCCTGGGGTTGTAAGACATAGACCCCTCAACTACTGTGCCAATGTGTTTACTCCTCATTAACAACTGCTGCACAACATGTTCTTTTCACAGCACTAATGACCACCCTGAAATGGCTAGTGACAGAGAGAGAACAATATCTAAACTAAAGCTCAACGATGTAAAATGTATCAGTAGCTTGCAGTCATGAGAAATGACTAACAGGCCAGCAAAATGACCAAATCAATAATACAAATACACACTGGCACGCCAAAGCACTGCAGCCATTATGAGATATTTCACATTTAATGACAGAAGAAGCCGACAATACACAAGACACTAAGAGAGCTTTGTTTTGATGTCAACATTCATTCAGACGCTGTGGTGTTATCTTTCTGTCACTGCGGTTTCATCAAACCGGCTCATCATCTAATCTCAAACAGGGTAATGACACAAATCAAGATCAGTTTCTAATTCTTTGAAGTGATAATCTAGACGATTTTCATGTAAATAAATGTCTGTTAGTCACTTAAGTCTATCGCCGAATGAGGTAACACAATGGTGATTGAGCCTATGGCCCACTGATGAAAGCCTCAGTATTACAGACTGGGTGTCTGTGGTGACTTTCATGGAAAATAATCACAAGCGGCGCCCAGTTAGTGACGCGTTTTCCATCAGCCAGCAGTGGTTGGTCTGTCAGAGAGGGTAGGCGGAGCTAAGCGGCTGCTTTTCCACTCTCTGCAAGTGTTGCGAATAAACAGTAATCTACTATGGCTGAACAAACAAAGAAAAGATGGATGACTACAGATACAACTTCAACAATAAGTGAAAATCCAAAGAAAAAGAAACAAACTCGACGCTCAGATGAAGCAAACAGTCTGAAAAGGAAAGCGACCGTCAGCCAGGAAAATCAAGAGTTACAACCACTCGCAATTACCATATATATATAACCATAAGGGGGCGCTCAAGAGAACGAGACAGAAATCTTCGAGATTGTCAGTTTAACTTTCTTATGAAATATAAAAACAACACCTAAAGGCATTCATCATAATTCAAATTATGAAATAATGACTGCCTAACAGCATATAAGGCAATTTAAGTGTTCTGCCAAAGCACAAAGTCAATACTCATTTTCAAGTGAGGGGAATGAAGGTGAACAGATTGCTGAATGAAACGCTCCTGCTCTGCACTCGACTCTACATCACAGCTCTGCGTCAGGAAAACAACATCCTGACAATTAAGTCGGCCCATTTAGTAAACAGTAAAAACAGCTGGAAGGAGTTTCTAACTGTTGATTTGCAAGCTGCATTAACCTTTACTTTTGATCAGTATGAGCCTCACACATATGGCTGCCCTTTAGAAGCCGTATGTGCGGCGGAGTTTTTTTTTTTCCCAGCAACAGCGCTCAGGCAGCCAATCACATGGTAGTCTGAACACCTGAATTTTGAGGAGGGTTTTAAATTTTCAACTCAATTTAGGCAGGGTGGCAGCCTAGCCTGACGTAAATCTTCAGAAAAATGATGGACAGCCCAACCCAGTCATTGTATATATTAAACTGAGGCTGGTATTACATTCCAGCCATCCTCCCCGGGCTTTTAATAACTGTAAATTTAACAAATGCTATCAGGTGCCATAATGCATTACATAAGACCTGAAACCTCTCATGAGTCAAAATTTCATTTTATAATTTTGACAGCATGTCTACCTATTTCTTGTTGCCCTGCAGGAAGGTTTAACACACACACACACAAGCTCAAACACACACACACACACACACACACACAGTGGGAGACAAACTGGATATTCTGCGTGGATGTGTCCCATTTAACATTCAGTTAACATCACAGCCCAAGTTAATCAAAACGATGTGCGTGTGTGCGTGTCGCGTGTGTGCATGCATGTTTGCATTGGACGGACCAGGCTACAGTGTTTATAGGCTGTCAGATGTGCTCCACCGCTCACAAGGAAACATGCAATCATTCTCTCATTACCAGTTTAGACTGGATGCATTGAGACGCACTCAATGCACACACAAGCAGGTGTAAGACAAACACACACACACGCACGCACCTATACATGCTGGTGGAATCAATCCACAGTGATGAGGCACATTTATTTGGAATGACCACAGCTCCACCTAGTGGTACTTACTTATATTGCATAAATAAAACATAATAAAACAACCCTCTGTTTTTGTGTCTCACAATCACACACTCTGACACAGTGTCTGACCTGATGTTGAGTCCAGTAGATTGCCCCAGGTTTTCCCAGGCTTGGAGCTTCTCTGCCAGCCTCTACGGGATCAAGAAACAATAGGTCACATATCTGAGCATATATGGGGAGTACATGATGTTGTTATGAAAGCAGTCAAATGCATAGAAAATGTGTGTTTTTAAAAGGTATCTAAGGTCAAAAATACATAAACATGAATTATAAAACATAATCTGCTATAAGGACTCTGATAAGATTTACACTTCATGGTCAATCCTGCTCCTGTCCTCCAGAACCTCCACTGGCTCCCCGCTCCACAACACATCCAGTTCTAAGTCCTTCTTCTCACCCACAAAGCCCTCCATAAGCAGGCCCCTTCATGCCTCACAGACCTGCTCCACCGCCACACGCTCCTCTGATGCAAACGTCCTCTCTCTGCCACTCAGAACCGAAGCGCCGGACCTGGGGCGACAGAGCTTTCTCCATAGCTGCCCCCTCCCTCTGGAACTCTCTACCCAAACACATCCGAGACTGTACCGACCTGACCGCCTTCAAATCACGGATCAAGACCCAGCTTTTTAGAACTGCTTTTAACCTCTGATGCTGATTTTGTTTTAATTGTTTGTTTATTTGCTTCAGGTGCTTCCCCCACAAGCTTTTTGAACAGGTGCACACACCCGTGCAATCTCCATAGACAAACATTTAACTGCATATAAATCTCCCATCATCTGTTGCATCTCTCACTACAGTTCCTTGCAGCCTCTGGACGCAGCACATCAGCATACAGAATGTGTGTCTGGAGCTTCATGAAATGGGTTTTTCATGGCCAAGCAGCTGCACTAAAGACTCATAACAACATGTGCAGTGCCAAGTGTCAGCTGGAGCTGTGTAAGGCAGGCTGCAACTGGACTCTGGAGCAGTGGACGTGTTCTTTTGAGTGTTGAATTAAGCTTCACTATCTGGCAGACTGATGGACAAATCTGGGTTCAGGGGACGCCAGGAGAAAGCTATCTACCAGAATGCATTGTTCAACGCTTCGTACCTTTTTGGCACGAGTTTGGGAAAGACCGTTGTTTCAACATGACTGTGCCCCTGTGCACAAAGCAAGCTCCAAAAAGACATGGTCAGACCAGTTTTTTGTTGAGGAACTTGGTTGATCAGTGCAGAGCACTAACCTTGAACCCATTGATCACCTTAGACGGGCAGGTATTAAAGGGCCAGTTCGCCGATTTTCTACCTCAGTCCTATCATGCTATTATTGAGAGCTAATGCCATTATTGTAGGAAAAAAATGCAATTTGGCTCTGTGCCTTTGGAGGACGCCATCTGCTTCTCCAATGGGCCCTGTAAAACTTCAGCCAGACTACATGGAACGTGTCATCAGGCGGAGGCCAGGGAGCTCGCTAAACTACACTTCCTCAATCTAGGACGCCCGCCTCTGATGTCATGTCTCGTTCAAAATCGTCAAAGGTTTGAAATGTAGACTGCAGACCTGAAGATTTTTTAGACGATCCACCGGTATATTCTTGCCGAATTTCGGATTCTGTACCGCTTTGAGCCATTGCCTGCAGCGGTCAACAACCTTGACTGTAAAACGGAAGTATTTCACTCCAGCCTCTCTCGCCTTTCAGAGGGAGGGGCGCAATGCACGCTGGGTGTTGTAAGAATGTAGAATGGGCGAAACCACAAGCTGTTTGTACAACTTTCTCCACAGCTATGGCGGCGATTTCAAATTTTATTGCTTCTATCGATTACAGAGAACACCAGCTGTGAATGACAGCGGCTTTTTCCAGGGGAGAACTGCTCCTTTAAACACTCCAACACGCCAGGCCTTTTCTTCCAACATCACTGCTTGATCTCATAAATTCTCTTTTGGCTAAAATGGGCACAAATTCCCACAAACACCCTCCGACATCTTCAGGAGAGCCTTCCCAGAAGAGTGCCTGCTGTTATAGCAGCAAACTGGGGTCTTTATCTATTGTATTGCAGTGCTCTGGTATGTCGGTTTACATCCCTTCAGTTCATGTTCATGATAGGAGGATATGATAATAAAGTGAATATCTATGTGTAACATGTAAGGGATCCAGCTTACCTCCTTCTCCAGCTCCATATTGACCAGCTCTTCCTTCGTTTTCTCCGTCCTCTCCAGCTTCCTCCTCAGCCCCTCCACCTCCTCTTTCAACAGGCTGCAATTCTCTCTGCTCTCCCTGGACGGAGCAGAGCCAAGACATAAAACAAAAACAAAATACACAGAACATTAACTTCAAAGATTAGAAATGAGTGTCTGCTGTGGAAATGTACCAAACTCCATCTATGCACACAGAAACTGGATTACAGGGAATGAGCAAGATAACTCAGAAAACTGTGCGACACATTAACCTGTATTGCATTAATCTGATTATTCTAAAACCCCTGCTTACATGTGGTTATCTCTAAAAAGGGATCAAAGGGGCTACACTAACAAGAAATGTATCTAATCCCACCACTTATAACATTTCAGAGAACAGCCGGCGGATGATAAATGTCATCAGAGACATGACACTTGATGTGACGTAACAGGAAATCACTTTCCCAATCCCAATCTTTTCTGTGCACATTTGCCTCGTTAAAAAAAACATAAGCAAGCAGTGAGTTAAAGTTATTTCAGAAGAATTCTAGCTGTGTTAGAAATAAGAAAATTAGGTTTCAGGCTTTAATCGGTGACAATATACAGAGGCCACCCCCACTCTCTCTTCCCCATTTCCGCCACTGTCCACTGTCCTCTAAAATAAAGTAATAAAAAGCACAAAAAAAAAAGTGATATATCGTTGTGACTTGGTGAAACGTTAATAGTTTGAACTGTAATGATGTGATCGAATTCAAAACTGAAGCACAGCAGAAAACGCTTGCCATCGAACAAATTAGTAATCTGCTTTCCAGAGTCCCAGAGTGTTCTCACATTTAAAGTAGTGTGCCTTGTATTCCAACAGACGCCAAAAATACGCCACCTGCTACAAACCAATGGAGGAAACTAACGAGCCAAGCCGTTGTTAATCTTTCCTGCTTCAGCGTCCCGACCTCAGTCAGAAAGCACAGGAGAGACTTATTATTGTTGGGTCCCAGGACCTCAAGGCTGTAGCTAGCTACGGGGCTAACTCCCATCACTTAAATACGCCAGCAGAATACTTAAACTGTACATTAGTTCTGTTGTTTATACAGCTACCGATCACTCTTTTCTCTGGTCTTCTGCTGCTCTGGTCCCCGACGCTTCACCTGACTCGTGCACAAACACTTATGTTCTCTCTCACTTACTCTACCACCACACGCTCACGCACCAAGCTCTTCCCGAAACAAATTCAATTAAACGTTGAATTCCAACATTTGGGAAAAGTGACAGCCCTAATCTGCTCACATGAATTAATGCACAATAGGGCTTGATGGCCTTCAAACTATGTAAAGTACAAAATCCTGAACACGAAGTATCTGGTTTGGAGGATCTAAAACAATATAAACAAAATCACCTGTCCCCTAATTCTTCCTAGTGTGGTATGATAACCCACAGGCACAGTGAACTGTCAGTTTGAAGCAGTGTGGGGTCTCACCAGGCTATAGTCTGGCTGTTCCATAGAAAGGTGGAACCTTTTGGAAAGCAATAAAAACTTAAAAACTAGTATTTGACCTGAGGAAAGCATTATCGTCTCTGAGGCGCTTCAACTCCTTCTCCAGGTCCGGCACTTTGGCCACCTCGGACTTTACAGTCTTCACAATGGCGATGTCTTGTTCCTGGAGGGCCAGACGCCTCTCCAACTCCTGACAACACAGGAAGGAAGAAATCAGTCGAAAGAAACGGCAACAGTGTGTTTTTTATTCAGTGCACTGCAAAAGCATTCAGTGCCTTTGTAGCACACAGACATACGTTTAGAATTTAATTATTGAAATAGCTTATAAACATGAATATTTATTATATTCAGAAACTATTTCATGACCTGTAAACACATAATAAACAAACACAACGTATAAGAAAGTGATGTGAAAGAGATTTCAACCTACTTTGTGCCATTTTTGTAAAAACGATACATACATTCACGAGGATGGGGCGCCTGCTCCACCAACTGAGCTAAACCAGCGCCCCCTAAAGCTAGTTTTAATAATTACTAATTAGGGCTGGGTTAAAAAAAAACAAAAAAACAGACTTTTAATTAAAAATATGTGTAAAAAAATCGAATCCAATTGGGACCTTGTGAATCAGAATCGAATTGAATTGAGAAATCCTTATCGATACCCAGTCCTATTAATAACGCTGGGGATATATTTATTATCTTTAACACCTCATGGAGCCAATCACTGTTGCTTTTGTACAATCTCATTTAGCAGCTTTGCCTGGTCTCTTCTGCATGTATTTCTCTGCTGATAAAGTAATGGAGAAATAACAAAAAAAAGTCGGTCAATCATGCATAAGGCTGTCTCTATATTTGCAATGCAACAGTAGTGACAAGTCACAACCACATTCACTATGTTTGGTCTTTTATTTCTAGTGGTTAGGTCCTTTCTGTTTTACACTTTAATGTGTGTGTGGTGAATGTTAATCCATTTATAATTAAAACAGGAGTTAGAGTGTACTTGTCTCAGCCAACTGTTTGTTCTCTTCCAGAACTGACAATTTTTAGTCTTTGTTTTCTAAGAGGAATCAATGGCGGGCACTCCGGGCACAAAACCAAATGTAACTAGTAACTCGATTCGGGAACTTTGCACCTTTCAACCGGCAAATTAAGTTAGTCAATATGCAAAGTCTGCATCAGAAAGGTTCCTCTGAAAAAGAAAAACACCAAATTTGTGGGCGTATACAGCTCCCTATACTCCAGCTTTCAAGCACATTTGCCCCTCCCACCACCAAGTTGCAGTGCTGCAGGTACATAATGTTGCTGCAGAGAAAATTCTCTTACAGATTCTACATAGAAAAGTAGAAATTAGTAGTAAAAATTGCAGCACGCGGAAGGAAGATAGGAAGTCTTGGCAAGAAGTAGTTTATCGCTAACTGCCAGCTACACGCCCGGCATGTTCACTGTTGTCCCCAGAGGCCATATCGTCGTCAGACTATAGCCGATGGGATTCAAAATTGCAAACTCTGATTAAAAACGGACATAACAAAGTGGCCAAAAGTAATTTCAACTGTGTTTCACATACCTTAATCTTGACGATGTGGTCTGAGCAGGTGGACTGGGTAGCTTGGAGACTTTGGCAGAGCTGAGAGACTTCCTGATACTTTCTGAATATAATGCCAAGCAGACAGAAGAGTGTGGTCAGCATCAGCCAGTACTGCTTACTCTTCATTAGCATGAAACAGAGCTGGGTAAGCAGTGATATCAATGTGTGTGTGTGTGTGTGTGTGTGTGTGTGTACCTGCGTTGCAGATCTAACTGTTCCTGCAGCTCCTGGTTTTCCAGACTTTGAGAAGAAATGGTTAAGTCTTGGTTTTGAATCTTCTGCTTCAGCTCTCTGATTTCGTCCTTAAAAGAACTGCTTGTCTGGAAACAGATTACAGACAAGAGCCAACATTAGATAAAAGACACAACCAGTGTACAAACACACAGGTGTGTGTGGCTCACTGTGTACCTGGTTAGCAGTGGTCAGGCTAGCATCCCGCTCCTCCAGTTTCTTGTTCAGTCCCTCCAGGTTCTTGCGGAGAAAACGATTTGCATCCAGCTGATCTGACAGGTTTTTAGCTGCCTCAGTTTCTCTTTGCTCCAACTTTTTTATTCTCCCCAAGAGATCCTGGTTTCTGTCGACCTCATGCTGTAAAATAAAAATGGAGAAATATGCTTTACACAATGTTATAAGGTAATGTAAGATTTTCTAGGTAGGAATTATTATACGTTGGTGATAAATACCTGCTGATACCACAACAATCTTTAGCTGCGCATCTTACGGTATCTTACAGAATCAAGTATTCACCCAGACCATGGTATATGGTATGGTATGGGATGTGTAAGGACTTGTAACCTGTACCTCCAAGTCTCGCGCGCTGTCAGAAGCAGCCTTCTCCAGTTCAAATCGAGCTCGCTTGTGACTCAGCTCCATCTGCTTCTTCTCTTGGTCCAACTGAAGGTAGCGATTCTTAGAGTGGACCCTGTCTGCTGCTTCCAACAACTAAAAGCAAAGTCAAGTCAGTCAGAGCAGAGGTCGAATGTTAATATTGTCCTAACGCTGCTTTCTGTTAATGCTGTAGGTTTCTGTTTACCTCCATGCTGCGTTTGTACTGACTCGGCAGGTTTCCAGTCCCCGCTGAGTGCTCTGACAGCCGCCGTGGAGGTTCAGTTTGGCTGATGAAGGAGTTGAAGGACTTTAAGGTTGTTAACACAGTGGTGTCATCTTCTAAATCCATGTTGAGAGTCTCTGGTGTTGCAGAGCACTAATAAAGGGTTCAAAGTAAGAGCAAGTGTCAGGGAAGTATTAAAAACACACACACAAAAAGCTATTACAGGGGTAATATTTAATAAGAGGGGAGAACTAAAACATATAGATACCTGATAGCAGATAGATAAATAAAAGGAGATTATTTTTAAATGTTGCACACTACATTATGTTTACGCACGATATGGAAAAGGTTGAAAGGGTTCACAAGTTAAACGTCATAATATTCCAGAGGCTAACTGTTCACATTTAACTAAAGATAGCTATTTAACGGTTCGTAACACTGACGTTAGCTTCCTTGCTCGCGGACACAAACAATACGAAATAAGTTATCAAAGCTAACCTAGCAGCTAAAAACAAAAGCTTGTATTCAGTCGCAACATTATTTTAAGTTGTTCTGGTACTTTTTTCGTTCCTGTTTCTGTGTTTAACAGTTGTTCCTGTGTCACCACAAACTAGGCAGCTATTCAGAAGGTGCTAGCAAGCTAAAAATCCTGAATTAACTATGTACCATTCACGTTATTAGAGTCTCATTGGAAGTATAGGTCCTTACCTCGGACTTGACTTGATTATCAAGAGGAGCAAGTAAGTTGTAGATTAGTTATCTTGGCTCTGCTAGCTTGTTAACTGCATACACTGCATGTATTAGAAATCCCTCCAGTTTAGCTCGAATGAGATGCCCGTAGTATCGCGAGACTCTTTTGAGTCTCGCGAGAGTGTCTGTTGTAGATAGCAATACATCCAACTACAATTCTATTCTTAAATACTACAGCTTTTCAGACATAAAATCTCATGGGAGCGATTATCTTGGCACTTGTTATGACTTTTCTTGAGGAGGCACGTGATTTGTCTGTATATTAATCCACTTTCCGGCACAAGAAGTTGAAAAAAAACTACAGTTAGGCGTCACAACATCGTCATACCCGCGTCGGTGAGCTTTTCACTTCTAACATATTACCCTTTTTCACAGGGTTTGTCATCCGTCTGGCACCTGCATTGTAATTGCATAGTTTGTCCAACAGAGAGCAGTAGTGCTTTGGTCACAGCATGGTGAGGGAACTTGTCAAGAGTGAGCTTGTATTTTATTTCATTCTCTGAATGCACATATTATTCTTTAACATGAATAAGCTTATATGAATATTTTACCTACATAGCAGACTGACATGACATGAGGGCATTCATATGATACTCACATATGCAAGTAAAAAAAAAAAAGGTATGGGCTAGTTGTTGCTGGCATAAGTGTCATAGGTGACAGGAAAAAAGACCAATTTGGCCACAAATGTATCGCCTTTATTATTAAAAAACCCATGTTTATTCTAATCACAACTAATGACCTCGAATGGTGCTTCTCATCACACCTTGATTTAGCTACAAAAAGCAAATGTTACCAAACCTTGCAACCAATAGTGCTTTTTTTATTCTTATGCATCCCTGTGCACCTACATGAATACTTCACTGATTGACAAAACTTGTCCTCTGCATTTGAAAACCTCATTGTAGCACCCAAGGATCAACTACAATTCACTTAAGTCTGAGGCAGTGGCCAGAGTGTTCTTTATTCCTAACATGTATGTCCTTTGATGTTGGGAGAAAATTGAAGACTAAAAGCATTTATGTGAACACAGGGAGGGGGAGAGCTCATAAAGGCCCAAAGCCTCACCTGTAAGATGAGAGCCGCTGTGACGTCCATGTAAACAGCGGAAACATAGAGTACTTTGAAGTACATTTACTGTATATAGTATGGTAAATGCACTGAACTTATATAGGTCCTCTGTAGTCTTTGAAACATCCTACATTCACCCTTTCACACACACATTCAGACTTCCATGTAAGTTGCTTACCAATCCATCCAATCTAATTCATTCACACACCCATGGTTATACATTCAGGAGCTTTTCAGGTTCATATTGACTGCAGGAACTTACCTGCCGATCTTCTGATAGGTGGACCACACCTCTGAGCTGTTTAGTTGACAAAGACATCCAGGGATTTTGTTCACAGTGTTTAATTGTCTTGTTGTTAACAGGAAGTGGTCATGCCACCTAATTAGCTTCCCGCTGAGTGGTTGTGACGGTTTGGAGAAGAGTAGACGCAGACAGAAAGCAACACATTAGGCTGACTGACGAAATCCGGGAACATTTTACACTAGCAGTAGCTTTAATTACAAAATTGCCACCCCAGGTTCCCGCTGGAGAGCAGCTGCGGAAGAGGTCAGAGCGGTTGCACTCGCTTTACAATATTTATGCAAGAAAAGAGCTGGAAAACATCGCACAAAAGCTAGGGGGAGCAACAGCGGGAGGCTTTTAAAAACTTGGGTGAGATCCAAGAGGGAGAGGGCGGAGGGGTGTGAATTTGTCTGAAAAGGTCAGACAGAAGACATGTCCTCCTCAAGGTGACGTAAGGGCTCCCATTTGCTCTGTCACTGTCTCTTTCTCTCTCATCCTTTCCCCCCCAAGAGGACTCTGTCTGTTTCAGTCTGCGGCCCTCAGCCCCCTTGCTCCTCCCACCTCTTGTCTATTTTTTTTGGACCCCTCTGACTCCCTCGCTTACTGGCTAATAACACTTTTATCCTCACTGTCTTTCTATATCTGTCGCATCTGACTCAGTCTTTCCCCGTCTCTCTCGGGTGTTCTGTCTCCCTCCTCTGCCCTCGCTCTTCTGAGCTCAGCCTGAAAGCAGCAGCAAGTAAACAGACACAGAAATGCACATTCTGTCGCACATCCACATAAACACACACCGCGAGATGTAAATCAGCAGAAGTGCCTGCAGATGTGCCCTTCATTGCCATCTGTAATGTAAAGGCAGCATCATACACTCAGTGGCTTATCAGCACCAACATAAATACTCTTTTATGTACATTGTAAAGGCTTAGGCAGATGGCATCTATAAAGCTGTGGATATTATATGTTGTAACCTTGTGTTGTTGGTCGCAATGTCGACTTCTCCGCCTCATTTATTAGCTGCTGAATGGTGAGAACAAATGATCATGTCAGTCGAGCAGCCATGTAAAAGCCTTTTAGCACCCACAGTCATCTGAAGCTGTGAAGTAATTTAACTTTCTGCAGACTGGTGAGCTTCAGACATTTCTTCTTTGCCTCACTGCATTTAAATAGTCCTTTTATACCAAGCTCATATTCATGTGCCGTACTTGAAACCACGAGGCTTCACATTTATTAAAATGACTCTCTTCTTTGTCAAGACGTCTTTTGGATATGCGAACAATACGCCCTATTTAAAGTAATACCATTATGACTGTGCTTCATTCTTCTCCACCATATGTTCGTGCTTCCTAACAAAATTACTTTAATGTGCTTAGTTATTTCTCCACACACACCTATACCTGCTGTACCTGCACACAGTGGCTCTTTCTGCTTCTCTCTCCCTATTTGTTAACTACTTATTTGTAAACTAGGAATGCACGATTTTGGATTTTTTGCAGATACCGGTTATGCCAATATTTTCCAACTCTTTTTTTCTGATTTCAATACCAATATATTATGCACATGTTTTTTATCATCAAAACATCAAGTCTCCCCTGTAGTGGAATTGATATCATGCCTACTCTTATTGTAGTGGCCCACCAGTAGATTCTTGAGATGGGCAATTACATTTGTAGCGTTGAATGAATGAGATGTGGCCCCTCCTCGCATGACTGATGCTGAGCACAACCTCGCTGCCTGTTTTGGAAACTTTGAAAAACTGCCATACTGCAGACATCTGGCACCCTTCTTCACGCTTGACGGAAGGGCCAGGTGCACAGAGTGTGCACGCGCACTCGCGCAGAGTTAATGTCCTAGCATTATGTCAAGCTTGTTTAGGGAATCATCAAGCATTTAGGCAGAATTAAAGAGGAAAGAGGAAAAAATGGGCAGAAAAATGTCATATCGGCATCGGCACATGTACGTGGCGATAATATTGTGCATCCCTGCTCCAAACGATCAAAACCGACTTACAAGACCGACACTACACAGCTGCACTTAAACTTTTTAAAAACAGAATAAGAAGGTCGATATTTAACGTAAAGACATCGCATCTCAATCAACGCATTTAAAGGAAGGACGTTCAAGCGAACGTTGCGTGTGTGTGTTCTTTTTTGACAAGCATGTGTGGAGACACTGCTCCAGGTATGGGGGAGACAGAGCACGAGGGGAGAGTGCTCATTCATCCATTATCTATACCACTCATCTTGTTCAGGTCTTTGGACTGTGGGAGGAAGCTGGAGTACCCGGACGGAAGTAACGCAGGCACGAGGATTCGAACCAGGAACCTTCTAGCTGTGAGGCAACAGCGCTAACCACTGCACCAACAGGATAGTGTCCATTAAGTGAATCTTTTTGGCAGTTAAAGATATTATCTCGAAGTTCTCAGTTTTGTTCTATTGGCGATAAAAAGGAATTGCAGGCGTCCCAATGTAACCAGACGTCCACGGTTGGCTCCGGTTGTAACTCTTGATTTTCCTCGCTGACGGTCGCTTTCCTTTTTAGACTGTTTGCTTCATCTGAGCGTCGAGTTTGTTTCTTTTTCTTTGGATTTTCACTTATTGTTGAAGTTGTATCTGTAGTCATCGATCTGTTCTTTGTTTGTTCAGCCATAGTAGATTATTGTTTCCTCGCAACACTTGCAGAGACCGGAAAAGCAGCCGCTTAGCTCCGCCTACCCTCTCTGGCAGACCAACCACTGCTGGCTGATGGAAAACGTGTCGCTAACTTTTGTTGTTAGTGAAGTAGTATAATCACAAAGAAAGTCAGCTTAGGGTGAAGGTAGGCGGTGATGTACGGGGCAAACAACACAGGACCTTCGCCCAGGAGACCGAGGATCGAGCTCCATCTTAAAATGTTTAATTTAAACCTACCCAATAATGTTTTCCTCAACATTAACCATGTAGTGTTTTTTGCCTAAACCTAAACAAACAAAGACGTCAACCACGTGACAGGAAGAATAAGACACTACCGTGTGTCTCTGTTTGAGCCCCACTGTGACAAAGCGTCAGTATTTGATGATCTGGGATGAGAGCGCGTTGGAATATTCTCGGATGCAGGATGGGGCCCATGAAGGATGCCTACAGGGCCGAGCATTATTTTGCTACACCCCTGTTTCTACAGGTACTCTGGCTTCAAACCACTGCACAGAAACATGAAGGTTAGGTTGATGGAAACTCTAAAATGCACATAGGTGTGGGTTAGGAGGTGCAGCATGAATGGTTGTCTGTCAAATGTGCACCCTGCCTCGCTGTAAGGATGAGCGGTAAAGGTAATGGAACGTCTTCACGATGCAGAGAAATTCTCCAAATGAAAACGGCTGTTTGAGGCGCTGAAATACAATGAAGTCATTTAAATGTTCCTCTCACAGTGGACAAAAAGCGAGGTCAGCTCAAGGTCACCCAGACACAATGTGTTGCCTCAGTAACTATTGTAACTGTAAATCTAAAAGGGAAAGAAAATGGATAATAGGAGAAAAAAAGGATATAAAAACGATCAAGAGGAGCAGAAGGTGAGGACAGATGGGTCCATAAAGTGGAAGGAGGAGAGGGTAGGAGAAAGGAAGGTAGAAATGGGAGATGAAAAGAAGACAATTGGAGGAAAGAGAGAAGAAACAATGTTAGAGATCAGATGAGGCAAAGGGTAAAGAGAGGAATCAATAAAGTAGTGATTTTATACTCTTCTAATGAAGGAGGACAGAGTCAATAGCTGATCCAGGCTTCCTGTGTTCTCAAAGCCCCAGGGAATACTTTAACAATGTTAGTGTATGGCTGACGTGCATGCTCATACGCACACACACACACACACACACACACACACACACACAGAAAGAGGAAAGCTCAGTTACCCGATGATGCATAAAGAAACTATAATCAGGGGAGAAATTAAAAATAAATCTTACTTACTAATTAATAAAATGAGCAAAGTCAGTGAAGCAGTGAAGATGGAGAGGGGACGTGGGTGTCATGTGATCCTCTGAATGCTGCACCCTGGGGTTTCACAACATTAAAAATATCATCAGCACAGAACACATTACAAAACTGTGAGGCACCAAGCTGAGAGGCTCCGGGAAACAGGAGCTCCAGGAGGAAAAAGTTTATGACCAAAACTGACAAAACAAGATTTCAATAAGTAAGCCTTCAACAAAAGTTAACTTTACGCAATGACAAAAAAGGTATTAACTAAATAAGCTGACCTAACACATGAGGTAAAAGGGTAGATATATCAAGGTTTGGCAAAACCAAATAATAGGGGTAAGGGCCCGATCAGACAGAACGCGTTTTGCAGGTGTAAAACGCGAGGCGCACCGCACTGCCTTTTTGTGAAAGTAAACACCCGATAGGACAGAGCGCATTTTAGCCGCTGGGGGCGGCTTTTTTTCCCTACTGTTGTTAAGGCAACCACGGAATCATTAGCTGTCATTAACCTAACCGTTACATTGTAAACTGACAGAAGGCTCGCCTCTCCTTTCATCCGATTGGACGATGAGAAAAAACGCCCATATCGTCGGACGCTTTTCTGCTTTGAGTTGAAGTTTTTTCAACTCGAGGCGCTCGGAGCGTTTCCTCAAAAACACGAGGCGCACAAAACGGAAAAAAGGGAGGCGCTCTGCAAAGCAAAGCAGCGCGCAAAAAGCGTCCCTCTCATTGAAAACAATGACAAAAAAGCCGCCCCCAGCTGCTAAAACACGTCCTGTCTGATCGGGCCCTAAGAGGGTAAAGGACACACACTACAAGTAAGAAGCATGTCACATTCCCTGACTAGTTAAGCTTTTGTTTGTTTGTACTTGGCCTATGGCCCACCGATGAAAGCCTTTGCATTTGCAGTGTATTGTAATTTAAAGGACTGGGTGTCTGTGATGACGTTCGCGAAAAAAAACAGCGGCGCCCAGTTAGTGACGCGTTTTCCATCAGCCAGCAGTGGTTGGTCTGCCAGAGAGGGTAGGCGGAGCTAAGCGGCTCTTTTCTACTATGGCTGAACAAACAAAGAAAAGATCGATGACTACAGATACAACTTCAAAAATAAGTGAAAATCCAAAGAAAAAGAAACAAATTGGACGCTCAGATGAAGGCAAAAAGGAAAGCGACCGTCAGCGAGGAAAATCAAGAGTTACAGCCGGAGCCAACCGTGGACGTCACACATGCAGCACTGTCTGAATATCTGGGAAGTGTGCTCCTGCAATTACCGTTTTGTTGCCATAGGTGACGCCAAAGAGCACGTAACTTAGATTAGCACTTTAACAGAAAGAATGATGTCACCACTCTACATCTGTGCCTCTAAACATAAGTGAGGAAAATCCAGAAACATGACAAAGGGAGCCTTCCGTCGACATCTGGTTAAAATGAGACGTGCTCCTGTAATTACTAATTATTGTGCGGCGCTCAAGAGCGCAAAAACTGGAATATTCAAGGTTGTATCTTTGACTACATGTTTGCCTGCGTGCCCTGCATGCCCTGTGTCTGTTTGGAGCTGGATGTGCACATCCTCAAATTAATGCTACGTGGTCACAAGATGCAGTAAGCGCATTAACAGTAGTGGCAGTGTAGAGGCAGAAAGGATGTGACAGGGTCAACACAGCAGCAGGGACAACAATGGCAGACAGCTCTGAAGACAGGCTGATTTTCCACAAAATTCTTCTCTGATCTCAGAATTAACATAATAGTCTGTTAATTACATCCCGCACATCTGGTAGTTGCATACGGCCTGAGCTCTCTAGTGTGCCCTCCTGAGGTATCCTCCAGTAACATGGGCAGTGCAGAGCCAAGTAGATGAACAATTACATCCAGGACGCAGCTGGTTGTGTTAAAAAGCAAGTATATCTATGTATATGTTTCACGTCTTGTGTTTCCTTTATATTTTTATGCTCACCTTGTGTCTCGTTTCAGATCCTCTACTTCCTGCACTCCTGTGTTTCCCGCTGTGTGATTAACTGCCCCGCCCTAATATGTTTCACTAAGTTCTAATTGTCTGCACTCCCCTAGAGTATTTGGTCTCTGTGTTCCCCTCTTTCTGTGCCAGTTTGTCTTGTTCTTTTGTGACAGCGTTCCAGCATTCCCTCCTGCCCATTTGGATACCTCTGCCTCCCTGTGTACTGACTGTACTGACTTTTTCCTGCCAGCCCCTGAGTAAAAAGCCTCTGCAAAGTCGGGGTGAGCTGAAGTGTGAACGCAGCAGGCTATAGTCTGGAACATTCACCACAAACGAGTGAGGGCGGGTTGAGCAGAGTTGTGCTGCTTTATACTCCTTGCCAGCCGCCTTAGTTGCCTGTATTATGTTTTCTACTATTGTGTTTGTTTTGAGGAAACTTCCCGATACATGTTGTAGTGATATGAACAGAAACTCACCATAGTCATTGGAAGCTCAAATGCTGCTCTAATGTTTGACTGCTGTATCTCAGGTTGCACCTCATTTTAATATAGAGAATCTGACGAATCATTGTTGTTTCATTGCTCCCCGATAAATTAGCAACTGAATACTGACATTCTGGGGATAAATCAGTCCATATTTCAAAGGAAAACAACATCGTATAATTCTTATCGATAGATAATTATTATCTTTCAGCCACTTCCTAGCTAACGGTAATATTGTCTAGCAAGTGGCTGAAAAGTTAACTCTAGTCAGACCTTAGCTAATGGGTTATCAAGTATGGTCAGATTTCCCTCCAGATTTTTCCTGGCCATTGTCTTGTCAGTCACTGATCAATCTGAATTTAATGAAATTATTATTATTTGTCAGATACCCTAAATTCATTCGATTTACAACCTGGAACACATCACATTATAAAAGCATTTGAGCTTCCCACCCTGAGCATGACACCAGAGGCAAATGGCAGCTGTGTAAATATGGTCAATTACGAAAGACTCCCCTTTCTGCACCCTCCTCACATAAACCTAAAGCCGCTTTCCCACTGGTCAAAAAACCCACTAAGACCCGCTAACACCCGGCTTTTTTGCTTAATGGGAAAGGCTACAATTGGCATTCAGACCCAGGACAAATGACTCTGCAGCAGACCCGGGTAATTATCGCCTCTGCTCCGATCGGCATCGATTGGAACACAAAACCTGTGTCGACACGCTAATCTCCACCCCCTTTCTGGCGCGATGCTATGCTCCGTCGGTAACTTCTGCGACTCCTTGTCATCTCAGCTACAAACTCCGCCCGTCTCCGTCCGAGCAGCGCTCGAACATCGTTCCAAATTTGTCGGCGCCGAGTTTGATACACAGACTATAAAGACCTAACCTCCGTAACATCCTCACTGTTTACTAACCCTGTTCCGGCGCGTTTGTGACGTCAGACGGTGACGCAGCAGAAAAGAGACCGACAGGAGGATACTTCACTGGCAATGGGAAAAGAGACAACCTGCACCTATAAGCGGGAACTGAATATGTAGTGTGAAAGATAGTTCTGGAAAATTTCAGGACCTGAATGCCTGTGGAGTGTGTTAATCATTTGTGTGTGGTTTTCTGCAAATTATAATGAAAATGAACATGTGCAGTAAAGTGAGAAGTGAGTGTAGGTGCAGTTTTTGTTACCCTATGTGGCTGTGGAGTATTTCTTTTCCTGCACCAACCTTAAAGCGTTGACAGCATATGTAACAGCCATGTAATATAAGTGTGATTCGTATTCTGCACGATTGTGTTTGGACCGCATTATATTTCCATGAACTGCTGTCAGTCACCTGTGTTGCGATTAATAGTCTACCCCACAGCATCCCATTGGGAGCCCCATATTTTGATATGAAAGATTGGCCCATGTGGTTGTGTTGGCGTCGGAGCTGTGTGTGTGTTTATCTGCACATGTGAGCGAGCTTCTGGAATACCCCCAACGGCACAGATAAGTTTTTATCTGCAGGGTGTCTTGATTGACACATGAAAATAAGCATCAAGGCGTTGCTGCAGGTGCGCAGGATGAAAGGGAGGATGACAATAAAAAAACAAGCACAGTGGGAGGAAAAGGAGGAGGCGTGATGACCGTACCAAGAACGTGTGATAGAGGGAGAGGGGGGAACAAGCAGAAGGGGATTAGAAGAGCAGAGGAAGTAGCGTAGACGAAGTGCTAGATGTTAAAAAAGAGCTGCATCCAACAGTCAGATAAGCAGCCAACAGAAAGTCATTTCATACCCCGTGATGTGTGTTGTGGATGTTCTGTGCTGATACTGCAGGTCCGCTTATATTGGATTTTAAAGGCTGATAGGAATGCCAATATCTACAGAGTCAATAATAGATGATATCATCATCAATAACCCAGGGCTGACGAAGGTCCTTAAGGTGAGCTGCAGCTGCTTATGTATAAACCCACCTGACTACTCCGCCTCTAAAGTAACAACCCTGTTTTTTTAAGCAGAAAAAGTCATTAAATTTACTAGATTGGAGAAAAATGTGTTTATACAGGATGACAATTAGTTCTGCCTGAGTAATCTGATTGGATAAGAGGCATTCAATGAGTTTTGATACAGAGAACAACATCACTGGGACTTTTCCCTCTGTGTATCGCTCCGCCTCAGCCAGCTGTTCTGAAGACTGTTAATTAACACTACAGCAGACCGTGCGTGTCTACATTAATGAAGCTGGTGCCTCTGAATCACACAGCAGAGTCTTATTTCACTGGTTGATGATCAATTAAAACAAATGTACATGATAAAAAACACCTGATCTGTGATAACCCGTAGACACAGAGTGCAGGAGAATGTTTGGGTTGCTTGGCAACAAAAGCTCCGTTTCAATTAAGTTGTGGAACTAGTTAGCTGTGACCCAATCCAGGGGCTGCAGCCTTCAAAGGCCATATATGAACGGCATCGAAGGCTGTCCTAATTGGAAGGCTCCTTCAGATGTGGCCAACAAATGTATCCTCCGTTTCCCGGGCTGCGAGGGATCCGTCGGGTGCATCCTTCACGGCCAATTCAAACGAAGTGGCGGACTTTTACGCGGCCGAGGAATAAACGTTTAAATATAAATGTTTGTGGTTTCAACTCAATCGAATAGCTAGCGTTACACATGTTTAATAAAACGAAAGGGTCCTCGAAACAAGTAATCTTTAAAATAATAGGTTAACTTACGTTAGATGTCAGTTATGCCAGCTAGTTAGCCCTCTAGCTACCTGTTGCTAGGCGACAAGAGCGGCGTTTGTTGACGCAAGGGTCAGGGCGGGAACAGCTGTCGAGGCAAACAGGAAATGCTCCGTAGACCAGACCGTCTCGTTTCAGTTCGGCTTTAATGGTCTATGCAGGCTATGAATGGAGCATCCTCTGTAGACTGCCTCCTTCGAAGGCTGCAGCCCGTGGACTGGGACACAGTTGCTGAGTTGGTGGAGCAAAAAATCTGTTGTTGATTGTTCGTACGTTTTACGACTAATATCCCCTTTATTGATCCTACACTGGAAAAAACTCACGTGACAGAACATTTCATGAGTCAAATATATGTAAATCAAAGAAAAAATAACAATGATGAAATAATAATGAAGTTATGCTTTCATGAAGCATGAGGAGGTCAAATATTAACAGTTTTGCACATTAGGTTCAGTCATGTTTATTCATACAGTATTATACCTTCCCAGTGAGATAGTTGCAAGTAACCTCATAGCTAACATTAACAGTTATGTTAGCGAATGTTGTGTTTACTTTTAAGACTGATTTCTCAGGGTTTGAGCTTGTTGGACATATATGGGATAATGTCAGAATATTACCCAACAAAGTATATCACATACAGTAGTTATAGTTGTGTTTAGACATTCTAATGTGGAAATGTTACACAGGGTATAAAACCTGTAAGAGGCTATAACAGTCATCACAGACTGTCACAGGAGGAAACTTTGCAAACACAAGAGTTGAGGGAAATAGATTAAGAGATCATTCAGAATGAATAAAACATAACTAAACAGGATATTGTTCGAAAAGTCGGCAGGCATCCACGACTCATTGATTTTAATCAAACTGAGGAATTCTGCTTTCAAACACCACACATCTCCACGGCTTGAGGCTTTGTTCGGTGTAAAGTTATTTCCCATATGTCAAGCCTCATACATGCATAAACATACTGTGTGTGTCAGGAAAATCAATTCCTGGCCACGTTTCAAACACCCACAGGTGGCTCGCTGTGTGCTCTTTGGCTCAATGTACAGTCGTGACCTTTACTTTTTCAACATACTGCTTTGATTCTTTTCCCGGTGTCACAGGTGTGCCCATTTCACAACACGACAACAACCTAGTTAGCTAAAACGTTGGGCAACTTGAGTTTTGGTTAATTCAAGGGTTATCAAGCACCAGTGAATGTTTTGAGAAATGTGCCGTCCCTTCCCAACACACAACCTTGCCAGAATTTTTTACTGTATGTGTGCCTGGAAAATATGGGACTAATTTGATAATGAGTAACGTCCGCCATTTTTTTATACAGTTAGTGTGTGTAGAGAAAGTGCAACATGATGTGCATGTTTCCATGTACTGATTTACATTCTGCTCCTGTGTCTTGCAGCACGTAGCTTCACACTGAATACTGATGTTACTGAACTTAAAAGGTGGCATCAACTATCCTCGGATGATCGGTGAAGCCTATAAAATTGCTTCTGCTTTGCTCTGTGATCTCTTGTGGCACCACAATGACTGTTTCCTCCGCGACCTTTGCAGATCTGATAGTGTCGGGCTGGAAGAGGCGCTAGTCAGATAGAGGGTGACACGTCTCAGGGTCTCACAAGAGGGAAGAGGAGTGCTTCAGTGTGGGAGGGACCAACTCCAAACAGAAGCCCTTTGCTCCAGTCACTTCATCAATCATCACTTTTGCCCTATTGATTTTCCTATTCCTCCTCCTCCTCCATCTGTGATGAAGACCTTCAGCAGTTCAGTTGTCTTTGTAGTGGAACTTCTCATGTGGGTGAGCAGCGCTTCCCTTGCATGCAAAAGAGGCAGCAGCTGTGGTCAGAGGCCTTACTAAGGCGATGAAACAGCCTTAATGAAAGAATAATGACGAGAGGCCGGTTCACAAAACACCTGGAAGTGGATTCATATTCACGTGGATCCGGCAGCTGTTTGAGCAAATGATTTCAAATGAATCAATCAATGTGGATGGATGACTGTGTCTGTAACAGCACATTAAACAAAGAGGAATTCATCAAAAGGAGAAATTACCATCCTCACATCCGTTTAACCTTACATCAATAGTGTTGCCTTTATTATCTTATCCAGTAATTTATTCTGTGCTGACAGCAGGGCACAAGACGTATTAATCAATCAGTGAGCCATGGAACAAGTGAAAAAATTTAACAAGCGAAAGAAGTCCAATAGCAGGTTGTATCTCCCAGGAAGGTAATTAAACGCAATTTGGAGCAAAGCCTGGAGGAAGAAGGCTTCATGGTTTTATGGGGATTAACAGGAGCGAGGTGAAGCTTCATCACAAATTCATTATTCCATATGTCCTGTTAAAAACGTCAATCAGTTAAATCCTTTTAGCTCTTATGGCCAAATTATACACCTGTCAAAATAACACTTGAGCCATTAAATCTTCTGAGAGCAACTCGTAGCTTTATCTTCCCCAATGTTTGAATACTAAACAAGGATGAAGATGTCACCAATAAATTAACACTTTAATGTCATTAGAGAGGGCTTGGACTTTTTGGCAGCGAAAGAAGCTATAAACGAACGAGTACAACGTTATGACCTTCAATCCATCCATTATCTACGCTGCTCATCCTGTTCAGGGTTGTGGGAGAGCTGGAGCCAATCCCAGCTGTCATTAGGCGAGAGGCGGAGTCCATCTTGGACTAATCGCCACACAGAGACAGGCAACAATTTACCCTGTGATCCCACAGGATCCGTCTCCGGCGCGTTCCGTCTGCGCCACGTTTCTGGTCTGTCAACGGCGCGAGCACGTCTTGTACGCAGCGTAGCGGAGTGTTGGCCCAAGCAGCTGGATTCGCGAGATCACAAGATCGCGGGAGAACTACATAATCGCACGAGAATTGAGAAATTACGCGATAACATCAATGTTAGCAGAGCAACACACAAACTACAGTTCAGTTGATTATCTGCTCATTCATTTCGTGATCTTTGTGCTTCTACCATGGAGGAGTACTACTTAATTAAAAGTGTTCTTTTTTTTCTATTTCAGTGTGTTGATCTTAAAATAAACAGAAAAAAACGGGAGTCTGTACCGGTCTAAACATGGTGTTTTATTTTGAAATGACCGGATGCTGTATGCTGCTTTCGTGTGTGACTTCCTGTTTGGAATGATCTGCTCTGTTCAGCTTGACACGTATTTGATGCGGCCTCCGTCAAAAATAGACCTGGCGTGTATCTTTAGCGGAGCAAAGACTAACACGCTTCTGGGACTGGAGGAAGCGGACCCTTAGCTGTGAGGCGACAGCGCTAGGCGCTGCACCACTGTGCAGCTCTCCTACGAACTTGATATCACAAAACATTGCCCTTTATATATCCATCCTGCACAGAGCAACATTTGCACACATATAAAGCTGATTGTCCAACCACCAGAAAAGGAAATTGCGTTTGAGCTTTGTTTTTGGTCTCCACCACCTCCTGAGAAAAGCATGCTCCACTATCTTCACCAGCTAGTAGCTAACTGTGTCAGTCTGTTGTTCAGTAGCATAAAGTTGATCATTATACAGCAGTTTGCTGTTAAAAACATTGCGGCTTTTCAAAGATTTTTGTGAGCATTTTTGCCTTTATTTACAGGACAGCTGAAGAGAGACGGGAAATATTAGGAGAAGAGACCGAGGAATGACAGCAACCAGCAACCCAGTTAAAAACATGATGATACTTAGTAAATGAAGAAAGATTTATTACAACAAATGCCTTGACAGAAGGTCTTTGGCGCTTGGACTCTATGGGGAGATATTGTGATCGTTGAATGATTGATCTGAGCGGCAGCGGGGTAAACCCCCATGGAGTCCTGACACTGATGACGGTGGCGGCTGTTGATTTTGTTAAAGTCGGATGGAGGACGAATTGATGGCTGATGATTCTGCAAAGACGGGGCGGGTGATGGGGAGGTGGAGGGGCGCACGTATCATCATCAGCTTGAAAGAACTAGAGGCAGAGAAAGATGATATTTAAAAGGAGAGCAGATGATAGATGATAGACTAACGACAAGGGTGCGACGCCGTGCTATTGGATAGATGAGATCAGCTGAAGAGACAGCTGATTTCCTAGTGACAGCACCAAACAGTGACAACAGGAAATGTGAGCGAGCGAGGGATGTATGAGAAATAGACTATGACCAAGAAAGAATGATCGTCTTCCTGTCTGAACGTACGCTAGAGCGTCATTGAAAAAAACAATAAGCGTGCAATAAGAGTGCTGAGAGGGACTGCAGAGCTGGATTTATATGTCTCAGTTCATCGCAATGTATGTCCCCCTTTTAAATTACATATTCATGTGACCCATTGTTAATATGTAATACTGATTGGTGCTGCTTTAAGTCTCTGGAGTTTTAAGAAGAACTCTGTCCTTATTACGCTGTTTTGTTTACAGTGTTTCGAGTCGATGGTGTGCAATTAACAGTCAGTAAAACATTTTGAATTATTTAGTGTTATGTTTTTTACTCTAGTGTGTGTGTGTTGCTTTCATTCTTTGTAAAGTACCACTTACTGGCCAGCAGTAGCTTCATATATCATCGGCCCACACTGGCACAGAGGAGTGTTGAGAGCGTCAGTGTACAATAGTTTCTCTTCAGGCTCATTCTCACATCAAGGTGGAGGTATTAGCAGAGACTATCTGAAGCCGCCACATGTGAAATATGGCCTCTTTGTGTCTTAAGAGTCTCTGCCCCTCCTCCTGATGATTATTTTCAGCTTTTCTCATTTCCTTCTTTGACAGAGAAGAGCAGTGATAAGTGGTGCTAGTTCTCCATCATCTGACAGCTGGAAATCGTTTCAGAAAAACAAATGGGTCAGGCTTTCACGCACAATATCAGATGGTGCCCTTTGATAAATCTTGTTTGAGACGTCAAATATAGGTCAGATCAAGAACTGTGGGTCTCTGTGTGCCATTGTGTAAAGGCGTGGCCTAGTTAAGTAATGCTATTCCAGCTGGAAATGTTTTGTTCTAAGAACGTTCTGAGAATGTTGCGTGCAATGCTCTATTAATGTTTTCAGCAAGAAGTTTTTATTTGGTTCACAGAATGATCCTTTTAATAGTAGGAGAACGTTCTCTGAAAATATCTCCAGAAAGTTGCAGTGAGAATGTTCACATCACATTTCAAGAACGTTTTATAAATCACGTTCTGATAGTTCAGGCCGTACGAACATCCTGAAAAGATCCTCAGAATGTTGCAGTAAGCATGTTCTACCTTTGTTTTTATGCAACACTGAGCAAATGTTTTATGAAAGGCGTTCTGACATCCCAGGCCTCAATAACATCCTGAAAATATCTTCACAATGTAGCAGTTAAAACATTTGGTCATAGTTTAAGTTTTAACGTTACGAGAACTTTATTAGAAATGATAAACATCCTTAAAACGTTATTTGAGTATTGTATTAAAACGTTTTCTTTCAAACGTAATTAGAACTTGTAATGGTAATGTTAGCCAATGTTATGGGAACGTTCCCTGCTCGCTGGGATACTGGCATGTCTCTTTGGATGTGGTCCAGACCAAAAAGTCAAAAAGTATTGGACAAGTTGCTGTGAAGTTTTGTACAGACATTTAAAGTCGTCAGGGGATTAATCTGATTTTTGTGATTACCCACCACCATTGATAAAGTTTTTGTTTATCCTGTAAAATATTTAAACATCTAATTGATTGATAGTCATAAAATGTAATTCAAACATTCATGGCTACCAGACCATACTTTGGTTTACCGACTAGCACCCCCATGAGGTTGACATTTGTGGCTCTGAGTTTAATGTCTTAAAAACAGAGTAAGATGAACTGAAATTTGGAAAATACCTTCTTGGTCTTGTTTTCCCTAACTTTTAATTTGATGTTAACCAAAGACCCCTAAGACTATTAACATTCTGATTCCCCTCAACTGTCCTACGTAGCAGGAATTAGCTAATATTAGCATGCTTACTCACTTATCTAAGATAGTGAACATGGTGAACATGGTATACAACACCTGCTAAATATTAACATGCTAGCATTGTTACTGTGAGCATGAAAGCATGCTTTGGTCAGCGTTCAGCTCGAAGCGTAGCTGTGCCTATTATAGCCTCACAAAGCTGCTACCATGGCTACAGACTCTTAGCCTTGTTGTTATGAAGCATACTGTAGTCATATGTAAAAATCCAGCTCAGACTTTCCATTTGAAACCTAAAAGAATGTAGCATCCATTATATTTCCTTTAAGATCATAGCCTTTAGTACAGCTACACATATGCCAGCCATATGTGGCATTTCATGCTATATGTCCCTGTACAAATATACAATAAAGACATTAAAGTCAAGGTGAAATGAAAAATGTCATTTTAATCCTTTTAGATCACATCCCCGGTAATGTTGTGCATCTATTTGACAATATATAGAAAATAAATTTCTTCGTATTCTTGTATCAAAATCCGATCATTTTTTCTTCCGGTAAAACTAAACTTCATGCGTGCTTACGTAAGTTAGCGCCAAACAATTTCAACCAATCAATCTGCAACATTTAGCCACAGAGCACCAAGAACGCTCGGTCAGTTAGCTAGCTACTGCGCTGTGGAGAACGTCTGTCTACGCCCACTTCTCAACGATCAAATCAAATCCCTCTAATGATATGTCCCGCCTGCACGTCCTGTTTCACTCGGAAATACATCACGATACGAAAGCTAGATACTCTCGAAATGCCGTTTCAGCTTGACTTTAAGTATTCAGCCTCAACATGACACAATCAACTCGTTTTCATTCATCAGGTGTAGTTCATTTTCACCTTCTCACTCCACCTCCAGCACCATCGACTCACACGGAGCAATCACGCCTGTTCAGAATTAATTATAAGTTATCGAGACATTACAATGTGACTGCATTTTAATGAAGTCAATGGCCTGTGGCTACACTTCAAGGGGCAAGGTAGGATGCTTTGTGCTTCACTGTTTTCCAATTAGGTGATATACTGGAAAATAATAATGTGGGCAATTATGGATGACAACAGATATATAAGCATATGTATTTATTGCTACTGTATATTTCCGGTCTATATTTATGAGAAAAAGCTTCAGTATCAGTCCAGCTTCAAACATGTTTCCTTGATTTGTAGCTTTAATACGCCACGAAGTCTTTTGTTGTGAAAGAAGCAAAGAAAAGAGGAAAATAATTCAGACAAATATTAAAAGCCTTGTCTGATATATCGACCTATCTCATATGAAAGGCCTCTAACATTATCAAAGCGGTGTGAGTGTTATTCCAAGTCTAAATGAAGATTTTATCACTTGCAAATGTCTCCCATAAAATATGACACTTTTTTTTTCATATTTGTGTTGATTATTGTCTGTCAATATTAAAACACAGATTCAGATGTGAACTTACATCCAGCTTCTGTTCTCGTTGAGCTCATGGTCTCCTCAGTAATGTTTTCTAGCAGCAGGCTTTTGAAATATGTCCGCTACGGTCCTGTCAACATTCGCCCTCCGTACTTCAAACAATAAAGACTCCGGGGGTGCTGGTGTAAACAACATTGACAGCTGGTGAATGATGAAGGGAATGTTTATAGCAGTTTTTTTTTTTAATTGGCAACAAACATGACTCTATACCGAGTTCATGATTCCAAACCTCTTCATATAGTTGTCTTTACTGACGTGCAACTCAAAACAACAGTTAATCCCACATACAGAATGCACTAATGCTACCAAAAACACTAAATTTACCATATTCACACGGCAGCCATTTGCCTCTGAAAGTTCTAATGTCATACTGCTGTGATAAATCATATACATTTAGTGCCAGATATATCGTTATCATTTCAGCGCTACTCGACTGATCAGTAGCTGAAACGACCATGAGCAGTGTAAATCCAGCAGGAAAATGGTATATTAGCTAATTGAACTGTTAGCTAACATTACTATTAGCTAGTTTTATTGTGAGATAATATTACCCTACTGTAAGCTATGTTACTGTTAGCTAGTTTTATTGTGAGATAATATTACCCTACTGTAAGCTATGTTACTGTTAGCTAGTTTTACTGTGAGCTAACTTTATTGTGAGATAACATTACCCTACTGTAAGCTATGTTACTGTTAGCTAATATTACTGTTAGCTAGTTTTACTGTGAGATAATATTACCCTACTGTAAGCTATGTTACTGTTAGCTAGTTTTACTGTGAGCTAGTATTAGCCTACTGTATGCATATTACTGTTAGCTAATTGAACTGTTAGCTAATATTACTGTTAGCTAGTTTTACTGTGAGATAATATTACCCTACTGTAAGCAATGTTACTGTAAACTAATATAACTGTTAGCTAGTTTTATTGTTTGCTAGTATTAGCCTACTGTTAGCCATATTAAAGTTAGCTAAATTAACTGTTAGCTAATATTACTGTTAGCTGGTTTTAAAATTAGCTTATATTCCATTTAGCTATATAACTGTTAGCTTAGTGGCTGAAAGATAATATTAACCTTTGGTAGTGTTGAAAGATACAGTGGAAAGGCTTTAATTCCCAGATGCCGTAAAGTTAGGAAGGAATTTACTTCCTACCAGACCTATTGTTAGCTACTGGAAGTAGCTGAATGCTAATATGGATTGTTGTATAGGAAGCTAATGAGTCATCAAATATTGTTTTCCTTTTAAATATGGCCTGATGTCTCACCAGATTTTCCACTGTCAATTGTCTTTTAATTGTGGATCAATCAAGACGCATTGAAAAGTGAAAGACTGTGAGATTCCCTACATCTGTACAACTTACAACCTTGAAGTGAGTAGAACAATATTATGATAGCATTTAAGCTTCTAGCCCTGAGTGTGACATCTAGAAAAATAGCTGCTGTCTTTGTGAAAATACTTTATTTAATTATCTATTAGCATAAACCAGGATTCCATTACAAAACAAATATGGTGTCTTCTTTAATGCATGAATGTTGCCTTATAAAATGTTATTATATACACACTGGGGTAATTCCCACTGTACAAATATATTTTCCATATACAATAGGTTTAGAAATTCAACAGTAGTTAGTTAGTTAGCTAGTCAACCTGTCTTAAGCATTTGGCCCATAGACTGTACATAATAAGTGGATGATGTCAATGTGAAAGAGTCACTTCAAAACAGTAGTCCACTAATCAATGGTCTCCCAAGTTTGGCAACAAGTTCTCATCCACATCCCATCTCATGTCCTCCCTGGCAATAAACCTGTGAAAGAATCTTTTAGCATGCGTTATCCTTCCATGAATCCAGCATTCATTGGGTCCAAGACGGACGTCTGATCATGCAGGTCATGGTTATAAATGTTCCACCTCCACAAGAAAAGAACTCTGTTGTGCAGTTGAAGGATGGAGAGCAAGGTGGGGAAAAAAGTGACACCATCTTGGGATTGGCTATAAACCACTCAGTGACAGGGAGAGAATGGTAAAACAGCACATCGTCCTGGATTCTAAATCACTTGCATCATTTCCTCACCTTGCTCAAGTCTCTAAAAGTGGTCATCAAGGAATAAAAATGAAGTCACATTTAGGAGTTTATGTTTTTAATATCCATTATCTATACCGCTTATCCTGTTCAGGGTCGCGGGGGCTGGAGCCTATCCCAGCTGTCATTGGGCGAAGGGCAGGGTACACCCTGGACTGGTCGCCAGTCAATCACAGGTCTGACACATAGAGACAGACGACCTTTCACACTCACACCCACGGGCAATTTAGAGTCACCAATTAACCTTACAAGCATGTCTTTGGACTGTGGGAGGAAGCCAGAGACCCCGGAGGGAACCCACGCATGCACGAGGAGAACATGCAAACTCCGCACAGAAAGGCCCACCTTGCCCAAACCGGGGTTTGAACCGGTGACCTTCTAGCGGTGAGGCAACAGCGCTAACCACTGCACCACCGTGTTTTTAATATATTATTTCAAATTGAAAATCAATGAATTATGTATTTTTACAGTCTGGTATAGACCTAATCCCTGTCACGCTGCGCTAACAACAACTGTTAAATCCAAGTAGACACTTAGCACAGAAAAATAACAGTCTATGGAGATACAGTAATGTAAAATAACTTACTTGTTTAATTCTGTTGTCGTTTTCTGACTACCTGTAACATTTAAGGATATTAAGGATATTCATACAAGTAATACCAACATAAACTAAACTAACCTACTCACACAGAAACTGGTTTTTAAAGGATTATTCCTACATTAAAGTACATTTAAAACAGAGCATTTGCTTGCTAATTAGCAGTTTGTTAGCTGACGTTATATTCAGACGCTGAGTCCAGAGATTCTTGAGCATGGTTGTTCAACAAAAATGGAAATCTACTGAAAACCCTGAATCCTTCTATACTCATTATTATTATGTGGTTCACATTCCCAAGGCTTCAAATACCAAGGATGTGTCACGGCCCTTAGCGTCTCCATATGGCAGGCTTTCAACGAGATGTAAAAGCTTCTGTGGCATTTTTAGAGGAAATGCTCCTAGAGACAAATGTAAAGAACGAAAAAGTCAAGGGGCAGAACAACACAGGACCTTCAAACGGGAGACGGGGTTTCGATCCTGTACGTTGTGTGGTACTTTAAACCTACTGCATGATGTTTTCCCTAACTTGAACCATCTGAGCCTAGATTTTGTTACTAAACCTAACCAAAAAATCAGATTGATGTTAATCATGTGCAGGGAAACGGAGCTACCTTGTACATCTATAAGAGACGCCAAAGGATGCTATTTCACGACCTAGAATGAGCACGTTACACATACAAAACAAGACTTAATTTTCTCTTTCTTTTTGCTCTGCATCATTAAATTGCGAAGCCTTTTTGGCTCATAGAGAGTAGGGATGTGGCAGCAACATGAAGCTACTTCCAAAAATTGCATTCATACAAGATCATAACAATCTGTTGTGAGGCAGGTGGGGGGTAAAGCGCATGGATCTCCTAATTGTTCCCAGCTTCATGTTGTCCCATTCACCAGCATTTAAAAGACATTTCCAAGAAAGACTCTGTGGTCACATAACCGTCATCTTTTATGTCCTTTTTTTCTAGTGTTGTTTTCCATCCAGTTGCCGTCTCTACTCAGTTTAATTGCAGATTCATCTTTGTCAGTCGGTGACAAAAATAACAACAGCTTTCTGTCTCAGTATGGATGAAGTGTCAGCGCTGTGGACGTATTGGCACTAAATGGTGTCACTCAATCTGCTGTTTTGGCGTATACCTGTGTTTCTGTAGCCTCCATTCTAGCTCTGCTAGACTGGTGCTGCACATTAGCAAGTCAGTGCATGCAGAGCAAAGTAATGATGCGTTTGAGTTACACTTGACAGACTTTAAGCGTAAATTAAGACTTCATTTTTGCTTGTTTGTTTAATTTGTCAAATTCATTAAAGGGTTTAAAACATGGAGAAATTCAGCTTCTTGTTTCGGAGTGAAATCAGCAGGAAAAAGTAAAGTCGGCAAACTTTTTCACTTTCTTTCCTCTACTGCCTTTTCTTTCTTCCTCTCTGCCAGAGAAATGGACATCGACGCCTCCACCACTAATAATGTTGACCTCATTTATGCTCCAGTGTCACCGCTTTAGAGACTTAAACGGTAAAGATATTTCACGGCTGACCCAGCCTGCAGTTATGTATGTATGACCTGTTGGCCTTTTGGCTCAATCAAGTATGGATCACTTTCAGGGACCTCCATTGACCTCTCACTGCCGCCTCCAAAGGCTTCTGCAATTCTTCCCGGTCTCCCCGAAGTTCCCATTAGTGCAGACAACAGCATGGCAGCTTTAACATTCCATGGGCCACAGTTTTCTTGTGTTTCTGTTTTTGATATTTTTTTTGTAGGAAGTTACTGTTTTGATTCGCCTGCTTTTCTCACGTGTAAATCTGCCCAGCTCCAAAACAAAAGCCAGAAAAGGTAGCTGGTGAACAAAGAGTCTCAGAAGTTGTTGGAGAACGAAACAGAGCTGAAAGGGGGGTTAAGATTGGACATCCATTCGTCATATTTACAGAAACATTATGCCAAATCAATTTGGTTTCCAGGTGTTTGCTGGATGAGTATCTAAAACTACCGGTTGCTAATGTATACTCACCAGCCACTTTATTAGGTACACCTTGCTAGTACCGGGGTTGGACCCCCTTTCGAATGGTAGGGTCAGAATTTGGCGTAAACAACATGAAAGCATGGATCATATCCTGCTTTGTATCAACGGTTCAGACTACTGGTGGTGGTGGTGCAACGGTGTGGGGGATCATTTCTTGGCACACTGGGCCCCTTGGTACCAATTGAGCATCGTTTCAATGCCACAGCAGTATTGTTGCTTACCATGTCCATCCCTTTATGACCACAGTGTACCCATCTTCTGATGGCTACTTCCAGCAGGATAACGTGCAATGTCACAAAGCTCAAATCATCTCCAATCGGTTTCTTGAACATAACAATGAGTTCACTGTACTCAAATGGCCTCCAACGTCACCAGATCTCGATCCAATAGAGCATCAAATGGACTCAAATGCAAACACACAGACGGGTGATCAAAACTCAGAAACGGTTTAATGCCAGACAGGGTTCGGTAAACGGCTGAGCAGTCAGATCAGGCAGAGGTAACAAAAACATGAGGCAGAAAAAGGCAAGGTACGTAGGCAAAACAGGGTCAGATCAGTAGTGAAAAACGAGAGCCAGGAAACAGAATGCTGGAACTCGACACAGAGGTACAAACAAGCTGGCAACGAGACAGGGGAAGACGGGGTAAAATACATGAGGCAATTGGGCTGATGAGACACAGCTGGGGAGAGCACAATCAGGAACAGCTGAGCACACGACGGTGGAGAGGCAGGACACAGACCTGGAACAGAGACAGGGGTGAGTGATTTCAAAATAAAACAGGATATACCAGACATGAAACAGGAGGAAAAATAAAAGAAAACTTAACCTAACAGGCGGACATGAAAGTGGTGGAACGGGAGATTAGCATCATGGATGTGCAGCCGACAAATCTGCAGCAACTGCATCAATATGGACCAACATCTCTGAGGAATGTTTCCAGCACGATGTTGAATCTATGCCATGAAGAATTAAGGCAGTTCTGAAGGCCTGACACAGTATTAGCAAGGTGTACTTAATAAAGTGGCCGGCTAGTGTATTTACTCTATCATCTTAGTCGGAGACAAGTCCATGTTGTGTTTAAACTTGTTTCTGCTGCCAGAAATAGCCAAAATAATCACCTAATGCAGTTGTAATGTCTTAAAACTTGATTTTGGCGCAGGGCCCTGCAGGACAGGCCTTTAAGATTAAGTATTAATGCAGGACTTACTCAGCTAATGCCATATAAAGTGGTGCAATTTGCCAAACAAATTAGCATTTAATCATATTACCAGAAAGTCAAATGACACACAGTGAACTTCGGGGTCTTTGTGGCTGGTCTGGCAGAGCCCACAGATATGAAAGACAATAACTGCTCCAGAGGTCACCAGCTTTCTGTGTCTGGAGTTTTAGCGCCTCCGAAGTTTGTGTAGGAGATGTCACTGAGGGCGATCTTTTGGAGCTTTGGGAGTTTTTGAGGAGCATAATCAGGCTTCCTCACATTCCATGAAGTACCCATCATAGAAGAGTTCAGAGTCCTTTTCAAAAAAGGTTAACAGCTCCATCAGCCCTTCAGTCTCATCTCCTGCTGCCCTTCAGTTATCTCCAGAGGGCTCATGGCCTCCAGAGCGGACCGGCACACTTTAAAGCCTATATTCTTTCTCTGTATTTTATAATTCTGTCTGCACATGTACTGCAGCCCCTGAATTTGTAAGAATGCAAGTGTCCAAATGTCCAAAGTTAGACTTACATGAACTTTAACCCACCATTTCACTGCTATAAAGTCTGTGAGCCGACGTGTGAAGTTATTAGTTATTCATTTATTATTTTAAGCAGAGCATTTTATATGTCTTAAAACATGAATGGAGCTGGTCTTTAAGTCTAAGTATGAGTATTGGGAAGGAAACACCTCTACCGCCCAAACCAAACGTAGGATTATCAGCCGGTACTACATAAAGTGAGGTGTTTGTAAGTCCAGACATGTCCACACAAATCTGATTTCCTGGGTACAGCCGTGGAGAGAGACTGCATGATGCTGACACTGTTCAGTGGTAAATTTGTGGATTTATGAATTCACGCAGTAGATCAGGCCTGCAGCGGGGAACATAGTTTTATTTACCAGACAGTAAGTGGTCACAGCAGGCCCAGGCCTCGGGCAGATGTGTCTCTGCTGCTGAAATGTTGGAGCAGAGCCGGTGTGCTTCATTAACATGGAAGCAGACAGGAAAGACGTATCAGCGGGCAGCCGAAAAACACTGATCATCAGAGTCTTCAGAATATTCATGATTACTTAAACAATACCTTTGAAAATATTTTATTGGACAATAATTAGGCTCTTTTTTTTTAGGACCCTACACATGGGTCTGTATGTGACTGACTGAGTGACTGAGTAACTGACTGAGTGAGTATGTAAGTGATGGTACTTTCAGAGCCATAGAGAGAAAGAGTTGCGACATCGCAATGGCGGATCATGGAGCATATTGGACCACCGCCGACACGACTCTCTGTCTATACGGCTCTGGATACTTTGTTCGGGGAGTAGGCGGGGCTGCTCGTCCGCTGTCCTCACCTACGTCCGCAGGGCACACCTGCTTTCAAACACGTTGTCATCGGCCTCATAAGGACAGTCCTTGTAACACGTTGCCCATAAAAGCGCACACTGACCTGGAGCGGTCAGCCACATACATGGTTTTGACCTAGCCTTGTTTCTCAGCACAGTGGACCAGCCTAAAAAGACGATCAGTGATGAATGCGGGACTCCACTTTGAATTAATGTGTTGGTTTAAAAGCCAAGGTTTTGTTTTTTAACTTAACTGTAAAAGCTGTAAAATCAACGTGACCATTGCATAACGGGTCATTAACTTTACTCAGGCTCTGCTGCTGCCTCGACTCCGTGGGATGATTAAGCGTCTTTTAGCTCATTGATTTGTTCTTATGGCCTCAAACTTGCCACATTTAAAGCTGCATTAAGTATAGATTTATTAAACAAAAAAAAAATCTAATAAACCAACTTTGTGCTGCTTACCTAACTCCAAACAGCAGACACAGTTATTGACTAACATGGTGGAGCATTTAGCAGATAAATAGCCACATATTTCCCTCAAGAGGTGGTGGAGCAGGGAGAAGGTGGCGAATATAGCGATTACATTTATCTCTTGGCCAGAAACATGACATTAAATAAATGTTAATGTTGCTCCATGCCTGCTGGATGTGTTAATGGGGAAAGTCTCACAAAATAGAAGTATGAACTTTATCTGAGCTCCACCATGCAGTCCGAGAGACTAATGAAAATGTTGTTTTCGTAATGAAACTAAATTGAAGTACTACTAGAGGCTTATATTATGTACAAAATACCCTATTTGACATAGCAGGAACTCTGCTGTGGATTGTAGTTATCAGTGGCTTTAATAGACCAGCATTTAACCCCAATTTTCCTCACATAAGGCTTTTGATTCTAAATTAAGCATTGAGGGGAAACAAAGCTTCAGGCATGTTGCCAGCTGCAAAGTGCTTTAGAAAATTACCTTGAATGAAAGCCAATTCCCTCCACGCCAACCTCTCCCTGTTCAAGATGGTCATTGTCTTTATTAGTTAATTTCACCATATGATTTGTTCTGCTTCTGCTAACTGTCTTACTGTCCTTCCTCCTCATACTAACAGTGTCGTTCTCACTTCAAAGGCTGCTACATGTTCTCATATAGGATTACGAGCAATCGCAGTTTCTCTTATAGCAACAGGAAACTCTTGAGGTGATTCATGCAGAATCCCACTGAAGTGTGAAATTAGCTCAGAGTTATCGAATATATAAGAGGTTTGATTGTTTTTACTATGAAATATACAATTTCATTATTTTACGTGAGTCTTCCATTAAATCCCACTGTGAGAGCGCCATTATTATTCACTCTGTGGATGTGGATGACACCACAGTCCTACACACATTTAGTATCAACAGTTTTGTGGCTTTAAAGGTAAGTTCACAACCTTTTCTCATTATGTTAATTCAAAACAGTTTAGTCCTCATTATAATACGCACAAAGCTAATCGCTGTTGTAAATTAGTTTGATATAAATGTTATTTCTGTAAGACAGAGCCGGTGCTTCTGATTTCCAGGTTTATAATCTTGCCCGCAAATCTAATTGCTTCTCTTTCTAATCTAATCTCAGACACCAAATATACAGAATATTGCAGCCTGAGGCGTAAAGCTCTGTGTATAACGGCAAACTGGCACAAGGCTCCTTGGTTTAAACAAATTAAGGCATCAGAAAATTCAGGGGGAAAAAAGTTAAATTTTTCTTTTTTAAGTTTAATCTTACAAAAAACACTCTCGCTAACAGTTGCCACTTCAATCCATCAATTTTCTTCTGGGTCAGGACGCAGTGGCAGCAGGCTAAGCAAGGCGGCCCAGACGTCTCTCTCTCCCCAGCAACGTTTCCAGTTCCAGCGAGCTCTGGGTCTGCCCCGGGGTCTCCCACTAGTTGGATGTGCCTGGAAAACCTCCAAAGGGAGACTCCCAGGAGGCATCCTAATCAAATGTCTGAATCACCTCAACTGGCTCCTTTTGATCCAAAGGAATAGCGCCTCTACTCCGAGCTTGCTCCGGATTTCTGAGCTCCTTACCCTATCTCTAAGGCTGAGCCCAGCCACCCTTCAGAGGTGCCACTTTACTGTAAGCATAGAGAATTAGTTTAAGGGTAAAAGCAGCTAGCATGATATCATATAAAAATATATGCCCCCTCTAAACCATAGTAATGTAGTCACAGTAGTTAGTTAGTTTAACCTGTGCTCAAACAGACATGTAAAGACAACACTATGCGCTGAAATTCTTGACCAACAAAACTCTCAGCTGACGTGCGTCTTCGTCAAAATGTGCAAGGTAAAAATAAGCTAACAAAAAAGCTACAGTGAAACACTGTTAGCGGCATCATGAAACTTTTGATGAACAGAAGCCACTGTGGCTAGAAGTGAAAGTTACGAGCTAATGCTAAATGCTAAGCTTCTATTTATCTTAACTTTTGTTTAGCTATTAGCTTTATCTAATAACTTCACTTGTAGCCACATTAGCTGCTGTTCTGTAACTTTTGCTAAACAGCTGCCACTGTTGCAAAAAGCAATGTTGCATTTAGCTAAAATGCTTAACTATTTCGAGAGTCCCACAAGTGGAGAAGAGGCATAAAGCTAACTGACACAGGAATGCTTGATACTGGTGCTATCATTAGCAACCATAAGTTATGAGTCATACCAACTGCGGATGAAAAACATCTGTTTGCATTGATTGTCTTTTGATTTGTAGAGCTATGTTGTGGAGTAACGGAATACAAGTAACGATGTTACCCACTTAGGATACAAAAAAGGCTGTATTCTGTTACAGTTATAGAAAACAATACAATTAGATTACAGATACATTTATTGAAAATGGGGATTACTAGGATTACACTTTTAGAATACATTTTAAAATGAAGACAATATAACGCCACAGATGCTCTATAACATCTGCCGTCTCATTTCTAAATGTCTGTCTGACCGTCTCTTATCTACATGCACCTGCGCGCACACGGTAAGACGCTTCACGACACAGAAGTCCCACAACACCACTCCTCAAAGTTTCCATCAACATAAAACATGCTTTCACTGGGTGATCATTTTGTCATCATTTGGAGTAAATGGGAGCTCGGCATCTGATTTAAAGAAACATTTACAGGTAAGACCAACCGCTAACGTTAGCTGCACAGAATTCCAGATAAAAATGTTAGTTAACCTGTCGTCTTCTTTCACTACTACTTAAAAATAGACTGGAATAAGTTTATGGCAGTTTACTAAAAGTTTGAGTGTGAGGTAGTGTGAATAGCATACTTAAAGTACATCTAAATGCGCATAATTAATTGCGCATTACAAAATAATTTATTTATTTGCAGATTAAGTATTTACATAATCCAAAAGAGGCTGACAGTAATCAGTTACTTTACTTTAAAAATTGTGATACATTTTTTAACAGGTATACTAACTGTATCGGAATACATTTTTAAAGTCACCCCAACCCTGCAAATGTCCGCTCTCAACACTTCCAACAAAACTCTTGCTAAAAAGTCAAAACTCGCATCTTCCCCCGTGTTTGAGGTCGAGAGTCAAGGTTCTTATGGAAAAACCCGTGTTTGTGATTCAGAGCCCGTGTCTACTTTAATACACTCTGTTATTCATGTGGAGTGCCCAGACACAACCTCATATCATCACATCACCTTTTAGAACATGCATCAAGAGTTTGGGCGTTAAAGGAAAAATCACTGATTGTGTTGTTTTGTCAAGGGCATTTTAATGTTGAGATATGGTTCAACGCACCAAGGGTGTTTACACCTTCAGATAAGCACACGAATACCTCACATGCCCAGAGGAAGGAACAAAGAGCACAGTAAATGGGAGGATAATTGAGCAGTTTTGAAAGAGCATATAATAGGATTTTTTTTTTGTTATGAAAGAATTTAATAATAAAAGGGAAGTAAATTGCAATAAGGGAAGAGACAGACGAGGGCAAAGAAAAAGTGAGGGGCGCAGAATTTATAATAAGGTGAATGAACATTTGGAATTGAGCGTCTCGTCTGGAACGTTGAGCTCAGCATAGACGACACAGTCTGTATCTGCCTTAGGTGGGAGTTTAGTCCTTTGAATACACAATGACTCAGTTATGCCACCAAAAAGTGCTGATTTACCGGCAACCCAAACAACCTGTCTACCTCCATCAGGAGAGTTCTGTTGGCCAATCACGCTGCATTACCAGCTCTCCGCTCAAGGTCTGTGCAAGGCCAGCGTTGATAAGAAACAAGAAGAAGAAAGGGAGGACTTAAGGCTGCAACATTAGCACTCAGGCTGACTGCCTGGCACAGCAGGAGTGCCCACGTTGAGGGTCCAGATTAAACAGCACAAGTTTGTACCTACTTCGTTACGTGTAGCCCAACATTTAGAATTGTTTTACTTTCTTGGGCTGTCCGACAAAAGTTGTATAATGCATTTTAATCTCTGCACTTTTATATTTCAGTGCATCATTGAATACAAATCAAGCCAGTGGCAACAGCATAAAGGCTATAAACGTTACAGTCTCAAAATGACCCACCAGTGGTCATCGTACTTGAGATTTCGCCTGGAGCCGAATTATCTGCCTCCTCCTCCATGAAACAAACAGACCCTGTAAATAAAAGAGGTTTAAAAAAAACACTGAATACAGCATTTATTGTTAAACTTCAGCGTTTCTCCAGCAAACTTCGGCAGACAAAAGACATCAGGGGAGGCTGGTAGCTGAGCTGCGGCTAGCTTATTTCTAGGCGTCTCTGAATTATCCACAGAGGTCTACTTCTCTCAACAAATAAACAGACACAATTATTGAAAACAGTAAAACATTGAATAAAGCAGTTTCATATAAAAAAAATATCAGTTCTCTTCAACTCTTCGTCAGAGCTTTGGAGTTGCCATTAACTTTAGCTTATGCTGTTTCTTTGATAAACTAGCATCCAGACGTCTAATGATTCAAATCCTTCATCTGGTTTAAGGATGGTTCAAAAGACATTGAACATTAAAGAGGGGGTATTATGCTGTTTCACATTTTAAGATATAATGTGACAATGTTGGATGTCCAGACTAAACGTGGGTGAAGTTTCACATCTGTAGGTAAAAGTATGTTGGAGTAATCCCCAGGCTTCTCAGCTCAGTCTGCAGGCTGCTGTGAACGCCAGGTTTCACACTGTTTTTTCTACACGCTGCACTTTGTGATATCAGAAAGTGCAGGCTTCGGAGAGCAGGCCAATCAGAAGAAAGTGGACCTGTAGGGGCGGGGTTTCTTAAAGGGACAGAGCCGACTGAGTCGTTTCAGGCAGAGGCTGTATGAGGGCCTGCACAGAGTTTTTTTTCCACTGTAAATTATGCTAAGCTACTCCACAGGTATCAGCGCTTATAGAACCTGACAACATGCTGCATCTTAAGGTGGCTGCACACTGCCCAGACAAGCGCCGACCAACTCCAACCAACCCTAACTGTTGCGTCAGTTTGCGCTGACAGTCTGTGTTTGTCGGATGGAGTTGTTCTAGTTTGACATGTCCAGTCAGGTTTGGTGGAGCCGTTGAAAGTCGCACCTTTCTCCAACAAACCGCAACATTCTGAGAGTGTGTTCCCTTGACAACTAGCCTATACTCGCATGCGGAACATCAGTACGCACAGCTTTCTTTTTCTAATGTCGGTTAACTATCTGTCCATTAAGCACTCACTTTAGGTTTTCTATTTAACCGCTTTCTGGACCCAGGAACGTGACGAACGCCTGATTGAGCTGTGGAAGGAGAAACACCAACTTTATGACATAAGGGCGATAGCAAGATGAATGCAGTGAAATACATCGCAGAGAAACTGGAGACCTCTGCTGAGTAACCTTCCACTTCTTCCATCTAAAGTCTGGGCCGTGTGGAGCCGGCAGTTGGTTTTCAGAACAAAAACTGCAACTTCAGAATGTCGCGGTGAGTTGAGCATTGTCGGGGCAGTGTGCAGTCACCTTTATAGGTAAACACTGAGGCTGTTAAAGGAGCTGGTTTGTTGCTGAGCTCAAATCATTGTGTTAAACAGCCAAACCCGATTCAACTGCCACATTCTAACCTGCTCAGAGCTTCACTGTTTTCCTCAAACACGTCAGGCTGAAGGTTCAAATTGTTGCAGCAATTATTTCCCTCCATAGTTGTCAAATTCTGACACAAGAGAGCAAAATTCTTCATGCACTGTCTCTGCCTCTGAAAGCCTTCACACTGGACTTCCTTGTGTGTGTCTCATTTTCTCACCCGTACCAGAACAGCCAGACCTGCACAGACTGTTATGATTTCTAATGGGGCTATTTTTGGTCTGAAGGCAGCCTCTGGGAGACGGAGTGGATGACTAAAGGGGAGAGACGGAAACAAGAAGCTGTCATCGGTTTTCAGAGTGTTGTTGGGGATGAATAACTCTCTGTTAGGGTCACTGCTGCAACGGCTGGTAGCTTTGAACCCGGGCCAGGATTAGTCTTTTTTTAATATCTCCGTTGTGTGTCACTACACCTGCTGCGGTCACGGTCGAAAGGAAATAAGAAGCTGCTTTTAGATGGCAACGTTAGCTTCTTTATACTGCTGGTCTCAGGGCCTCAGGTCAAACTGTTCAGGCTCACCTTCTCTGTTAAAAGATTGAAAATGATAGCAGCAAGTATGAAGGATGATTGTAAGCTGGGCCTTGACACGACCATTACGACCACCGTTTTCCAACATTTCCTGAAACGGTAGGGTAGACAAAAGGCTGTACTTTATTGCTCTTCAGGAGAGACTCATCCTGACGCTGCATTTCCAGAGTTTGTAATGTGTATGTGCCTGTGCAGGGCTTCTTTTTACACTCACAGGCATGTTTTTGCAAGCGCTATACATTAAAAACAGGTATGACACTACAGGTGCCATAATCTGTCCATCTTGCAGTCGATGTCAACAACAATTTCAGGAACCTCCCCTCCCAGGGCCTCCCTTTTTATATCCATTCATCCATCATTTAAACTGCTTGCGTTGGTCAGACTCACAGGGGGCCCGAGCCAAGTCAAGAATACACCGGGCAAGAGGCGAGACATGTCACTGCTGCGTCACAGAGCAAGCGTGCACGAGGACAAACACGTTCAGACTCGCACTCTGGCTTTCAGAGCTGCTGTTCCCCGAGCAGAAGTGGTACAAAGATGACGTCCCATACAGATGTTTATCCTTGCTAGTGGTATAAATTCAATACAGAGAATAATACCTAGTGTGCCTTTAGAGGTTTCCTGTCAACACTTGCATCTTTTATTAGAAAGAAATGTGTTCATAGCAGAACTGCAGACGCACAAATTAAGTTCTATTATTATTTATTTCGTCCCTGCAATGTGTGAACAGGTTTTTGTCCCAGCAGTGGGATTAATACAAACACACACAGACACACAGAGACATCGTTGAACCAGTCTCCTCGTTTTGTGTCACACTCTGTGAGTCAGTGGTGAGTTCATACAGCAACACTGTGCAGGACACTGACTGAAGACACAAGCAGACAGAGAAACAAACTAAATGGACAATGAGAGACCCGTATTTGACCTAGTGTGCAATTAAGCTTTCAAATTGCCAGTCATGCAGTGTTTGTGGGCAAATCTCCACAGTATCAAATCAATAGCCTTTTATACACTGCCAGTTCAAGGCGGGAATAATTACGACTCTGTGAGGTTTCATCTTCTATGTTAAACGCACGGAGGCGGAAGGGTGGGGTGAAGTTGTTCCTCTCTATCGCCCCCTGCTGACTGGCTGCAGTATAGGTCATAAAGCCCGCCTCCTACACACACATTTGTACCATTATTATTGGCTTTGTAACCGTAAGTAATTATCTGTTGTTGTTGTTGCTCTGTTTACGTGTCTCTATTCTGCATCTCCTTCGATGCCACTTTACGGCCCATCCAGTGAAGGCAGATGTCTGTTCAGCATGAGTCTGGTTCTGCTCGAGGTTTCTGCCTGTTAAAAGGAAGTTTTTCTGCCACTGTGCCAAATGTTGCTAAGTGCTGCTCATGGTGGATTCATATTGGGTCTCTCTAAATAATATCACAAAGAGTCGGTCTAGACCTGCTCTTTTTAAGTGTCTTCAGATAATTTTGGTTATGATTTGACGCTACACTAATAAAATTTGATTGATTGATTAAACAGATGAGTCAAATTATAAAAGTAAAATACACGTCAAATAAAGTTTTCTCAAACATTGTTTCTCTCATTATAGTTAGTTCTTATCACGCTGATTTATGTCCAAGTGTTCAAGTGTTCATTTTCCTGACAAGTTTAGTTTTAATTAGTTATTTGATGCTGTAAAAAGGATGATTGACAGCTCTGTTGATGAATACGGCTCCTGCAGCCAATCAGTTCCGGATTAGCAGAGTGGAGGAGGATCGTCGAGAGGAGACTTAACTAAAACAATCACTACAGTCATTGAAGTTTACATACCTGTGAACTTTAACCTCAGACCAACACAAAGAAGCTGTTCTGCTGTTAAACACGCTGACGTGCGGGATCTCTGCCGTGTTTTTCTGTAAGTTAAGTGTGTGGTTTGGTTAGTGGAAGTGGCTACGGCGGCTCCACCCGCCGATCTCTTCTGCGCAGCTCTGGCTCCAAATTATGTCACCATCACATGATGGCAGCGCCCCTCACGGGGTGATTTTGGCATCAATTTTGTACAATAAGAGCGGATGGAGATGCGTCCTCCATCTATACAGTCATTGGTAAAAACACACTCTGGGGCAACTTTACGCCGGCGTTGGTGGGTTAAATGTAAAAGGGCAAAGGTGACATGATGGTTACAGTGTTGTGGCTAAACCCAAACAGTCTGGGGAAGTAGAGTCTGATATGTTTGCATATACATAAAACCACTTACTGTCCCCTGCATAAGTATATATCTTTATGCCCCCTGGACTTTAACAACCAGGAAGTGAAACAAACTTATTACAGCAGTCCAAAAGGCAGTGTTCACCTGAAGGCTATAGGTTGCACCTGATCTAAGCCAGGGCTTACACAGCAAAGCACTCAGAGATTTAACCCTTGAATATAATACACAGTTTGCAGTTTAATTTGCGTTTGAAAACGTATGCAAGTAACTGTGTAAAGTGCACCAGTGTTGGCAGACAGGAACCCAAACGCAACATGTTCAAGTTGTGAAGCATGTTTGTTTCAACATCTGAAGAAGCAACGCTTTATATATTTCGGATACCTGCATTTGGATTTCTCAAAATCTCTGGCAGTGAATCAGAAAATATACCACTTTCAACCATCATTACAGTCCTTGAATTCCAATTTTGGAGGGTTTAAGATGAAACCAAAGGTAGTGAGTCCCTGCTGCTTCTGGTAATCTTCATCCTTGTTTTTACCTGAAAACAGGAAGCAGCTATTCCTGGAGCTCATTTGTCTCTATTACCATATTACGAGGCTTTATTGCAGCTCTGTCACAGAGCCAATCTCACCAGGTTGTCTCTTTCTTTTGGCGTCATAAAATCTTGTTGTTTCTGCTTCACTTCGTTTGTATACTGAGTATTGGAAATCGTTGATGAAGGCGACACACACCAGCGTCCTGACAGAGCCGGCTATCAGGGGAACAGTGCCCTTTGCGTCAGGCTACGCTGAGTCCATCAAGCAGGAGAAAAAGGAAACGTTTGAAAAAAGGAAAAGTCTGATTTTTATCATTCATAGTCGCCGCTGAATGCTTAGATACACAAACACACACGCGCACACACACACTGAAAGAAGCACGGTTTCTGTTCAGGTGTTGCATTTGGGAAAATAAGAAAACGTTATCGTCTACCCTCAGAATATTACTCTGCTGCCCTCCAAAAAATAAAGGTTCATCTCAGACTGAATGTGCAGTGTGTGTGTGTGTGTGTGTGTTTGTGTGTGTCTGTGCTGATGCATGCATTGGCAGTGTTTACTTTGCTGACCACATATATCCTCCTTGGAAAAGCTTATTCAGTGGGCTTTATGGCCATGTCTACTCAAGGTTTCTGTGTGTTTGTCCTGACTGTAAATGAGAGAGAGCAACAAACAGGAAGCCTGAAGATGGACTGTTTGCTTTGTTGTCTGCAAATGCACAGATCAGCTTCGGATGACGTGAATAAAGGCCTCTAAGCATGTGAAAGAAAAAGGCAAAATGAGGTCACTGAAGAAATTATGTTTTCATTGACCTTGAGGTACAAATAGTATGTATGTAAGTATGTATGGTTTGCTTCATGGAGCAGTTTGTTTACCTGCAGAACCACACAAGGTTGTGTTCTTCTTGAGCAGAAATCATAAAGATCACGAGTGTCACTCTCCTCCATCTTCTTTAAATGCTGCTGTCTTTTAATAATTTAACACCGCTCATTTATAATTCATGTATCGCTGGGGTATACTATGAAGTGAAGTTAAGCTGATGTGACTAATAAATATGGCCAGACTAATCATGATGGTGTTTGTATGCAGGACAATGTGGAGGATAGTGGAACTGCGGGGGCAGAGGGTGGGGACTCCCCGCGGCTCACGCTCAGCTGGCTAGACGGCAAAATGGGAAAATATATATATATAAAGGAGTGCATTAAAAGACAAGGAGCAAGAGAACAAGAGGAGTTTAATTGAATCCTGTACTCCTTTCACTTTTAACATCTCCTTTCAGCACAAAAACGGTGGTGATGGTATTGATAGGTCTAACGTTAAAGCCCCCCTCCAGTGAAAAAAGTGTTTAACCTTGTCAACATCTCCATGTGGTGTTCTTCATGTGCTACAAGACATATCAGGGACAACATCAGCAGTCATCTCCATGGCTGGGCCTGTCTGCTTTTAAACTGCAGTGTACCAAGGACAGGCTGAACAACACGTTTTCAGATTGGCAGGTTTGAGACATCACAAACCTAAGGAGCCAATCCCGTTAATGGACGGGGCGACGCTATGCATATCATTATGTGTAACCTATGGCAACCACTTCGGCGATGCGCAAGCCAGCTGTAACCGTCATCGTAATTTTTGCAAACTCACTACTGACTAATGTTAACGTTACTACTACTAATTACTACATTTCAAGCTGGCTGAGTTTTCACAAGTTGCCGCTGAACGACGGCAGAGACGTGTTTTAATTTCAGCTGTAATTGTCTGTATTTGCAGACAAATCTTGTGAGACACAATTTATTATTTCAAGCAGAGAATTTTATATGTCTTAAAACACGACTGGGGCTGCTCTATAACAATCAATGTGCCACAGCACCATGGTCTCTTTTCTTTTCTGTCTACACTCTCCGGGTCGCTGCGTGAGTTTCCAACGTGCGCTCCAGCAGTAACTCTGCAGAGCACGCCTATGTAATTGCCGCTGATCTACGGTCCTTGGCACAGTAGGAGAGGATATATCAGCTCTTTCACAGTTGTGAATTTTAAAGGCTATCAGAAGGGCCAACCGAGAAAGCTCCGCACCCTCTGGGCTGAGACTGTCTGCCTGTCTCTGCGAGTAATGTCAAAATGAGGGAGCTCAGAAACACCTCTGTTTTGGATGTATGGCACTATTGAATTAATTTTTTGTATCGTATTTATTTCATCATTTTTATGCCGTATTTTCCCTTAGACCTGCTGTGTGATAAAATGTTAGAATTTGAGACTTCTTTTTATTGATTTGAAAAACCAACAAAATCGGACTGCGGGATCAGCCAGAGAGATTGTTATAATAATAAAAATAAATAAATAAACAGTGCATACTTTCGCAACAGCTCCAAAAACTCAGACAAAACAAAGAATTTAAAGACCAACTGTTTAGCGTGCTCGTAAAGCTCAAAGTAATGTTTTATGCATTGCTCTGCAGAGGTCCTGTCTCCATTCAATCAATGGAACCATAGAAAACAAAACACAACAGCCCTATCAATTAAAATTAATACATTCACCCCAAGAGTTTGACCCAAACTATTGTAGATGTGTTTGATGTAAGATGATGCACAAAATGCGACAAAAAAATGATGATTTAAGTCTCTTGGTCAGATTTAGCACCTCACCAAACAGTCATTTGTAAAGTCTGACAAGATAATCACGAAACACTGAGCAGAGAAGTGCTGTGGGTAAAAGACTGCAAGTGTACAAAACAGAGTGACTGAAGCTGAAATCAATAACTCCTCCATTCTCAATCCAAACACATCAACACAACATTGTTTCTAATGAGAAGACATGTGGTTAACAGGTGAACTTTGACCTTCACATTAGCCGCAGCCAGACGGAGCTCCAAGTGAATCTGTCTGATTAGCAAGAGGAGGAGAAACGCTGCCTCCTTAAATTATATTAAAAGGCCAGTTCACCAGTTTTCAACCTCAGTCCTATCATGCTATTATGAGGAGCTAATGCCATTATGGTAGGGAAAAAAACACAGTATCGCTCTGTGTCTTTGGAGGACGCCTGGCCGGGAAAACCTTCCTAAACCAGGCAGCTTGCTAAACTACACTTCCTCAATCTAGGACGGCAACCACCGATGTCATGTCTTGTTCAAAATCGTCAGGTTTGAAATGTAGACTGCATTAGTATTTCAATCCAGCGTCTCTCGCTAGGATGTCCTTTCAGAGGGAGGGGCGCAATGCATGCTGGGTGTTGTAGGAATGTAGAATGGGCGAAACCACGAGCTGTTTGTACAACTTTCTCCACAGCTATGACGCCAATTTCAAATATTACTGCTTGTATCGATTACAGAGAAAACCAGCTTTGACTGACAGAAGCTTTTTCCAGAGTGAATTTCTCCTTTAATATGCTGCTGGGATTTTTTTAACTCACGAGGTAAGTATTGGTTAATGAATTAATGAGTCAGCAGAACGCTCTCTAAGAACATATTTCATTAGTTGTGTTGTTGCAGGGAAATATTTTCATCAGTGTGAAATATTAAAAATTCTCCATTCTTAGAAATGACAAGATGCATTTAGCTTTTCATCACATAAGCCACCTCAAAATGATTCAGCAGTGTAAACACAAGTATATATGGGACTCCTCCAGGCTATAACCACCCCCTGTGGCCTTTGTGTATTATACGGCTATCTAGCACAATCTTTAATGTTAAACCGTTGCCCTGTATGTACGCCTTTAAACTGGAGCAGAAAAGTGCAGTGTCATGCATACTTAGAGCAGCTTGCAAATCACTTTCTTCACATGGAAAGCAATGTGAGGCTACATTTTCAGCCCTAGAGCCAGACAATCACATAAAATGTGTAGATGGGAGACTAAACTCCATTTAGTTGCAAACACATCATTCCAGGACATCTGGTAGTGCCTCTCTAATGGTTTTCCTGTCACATTATTTCCTCAGGGAGTCAGAGTAAAACACCTCAACTAGACACACACACACACACACAGGCTTGGATACAAAACCATCGAAGGAGGACTGTGATTGGCTCTTGTGACCCCCTGACATTTCCTTTAGCCCCAGCATGAGGCTGACATTTGGATTTTAGTGAAGATCACAACCACAGGAGGCATGTCAGGAAGTTCTTTTACCATTTTAGCCAAATACCTGTAAATGTTACCACAATCCAATCATCCTGTACTTTCTGTCAAGTGCTAATAAGATGATAAATATGATAAACATTCTTTGCTAAACAGTAGCATGCTAACACTTGAATTTAGCTGACTGCTGTGCCTTAGCATGGCTGTAGGGTTGGCTAATAGTGTTTTGTGCTAGAAACATCGTCACTGGTCAGCAGTGTTGGGGGTAAGGCACTACAGAGTAATCCGTTAGAGTACTCAGATTACTTTTTTGTTGCCTTTTCCGTTTGTCACCACAAACACAGAAGCACTGTTTCTGTTTCTCTCCTACTTCTTGGCAGGTAGCTACGTACCAGCAGAAGGTGAACACAGCTGTGTCAGTCGGCATGAGTAGCTAGCTAATTCAGCTAGCGAGATTGACAGCATTTACTTTGTGGAAATATTCACATTATTTTGAATGTTTGTGCTAAAGGGACAAGAACAACATGACGGTGAAATGTAAGTTGTGCCTGGAGGATAATTGCTTGTCAGCTGCGAGCTAAACAAGCTAAACACAGCTGCGCAACACTGGTGGCGACTAAAAGCCCGTGTTTTATTGTTGTCATGGAAACAGCGGCTACGCAAACAAGGCTATGCACTAGGCTACACGCCGTCCTGACAACATTACTGACATGTGTAACAAGTCGCAAAGGGGGTTTTAATTTTTGGTAACAGAAAAGTGAACTAATGCTTTACTTGTTTCAGTAGCTAACGCAGTAATGTAACAAATTACTTTTAAAAGTAATGTCACCCAAAACTGCTGGTCATGTTTACAATTCTGTTACACAAATAGATTCACTTACCTTTGTCATGTGATTAGAGCTGGCTTCTGCTGACCTCTCCACCTCAGACTTTCAAGTTGAGTGTATTCAGTTTAATTCAATCACAGCTCATGAATTTGTTGTGTTTGAATCTTATTTTGGAGGCACTGAGGGAAACATACACGGTTGTTGTTGTTCTCCATCTTTTGCTGACTCCAGCTGTGTTGCCAGCTGGAGTCAGCAAAAGACTAACTAGCAAGCTAACGTCAATCATACATCAACAGCACCCACGAGTTTATAACCAAATATAATTATATGGAAAATGAAAGGAGCAGCTGGAAAGTAAAGCTGATGGCCGATGGGCCACAGCACACTAACAGGTATATTTTCATAATTCAATATCCTGATATTATTATCGCTTTAAATAGAACAATGAATCTGGGATGACAGACTTTATTCAAATGTGCAAACAGGCTGAAGCCGTCAGCACAGGCCACAACAGAGCCCAGTGTTATAACAGCTGACTGCACAAAGCCAGAGCTGGCACAATCATTTCCATATTTTAATTGTTTGTAATTACAGTTATTATCGTCCTGTTTAATCACACCCTATTTAACTGTAATAAAAGAGGGATCTCAAAATGAATTCATATTTCAGTATTTTTTTGCTTTCCTCACTTTGCAAACACACAGTTGGCTCAGATTCACAAAAATATTTCAGCAGTTCAGCTGTGACTTCATCCGTAGCTTTTTAGGTTAACAGAAAAATGATATCTGTTTCTTTGGCTTTATTACATTTGGTAGAATAATGACCTCTTACTCAGGTCAAATCTCTAGTGTGCAAGTTATGGTTGAATAAATCTGACTTTTGAAGACCACGTGATTGAGGAAAGACAAAATCAGCTTATTTATTTCTCAGTAGGAGTTAAAAGTTGTTCCAGCCTCTGCTGTGTTCAGACATCCTGAGACTTTTCACCTCACTGCCAAGTTTAAGAGCTCGCTGAGCCTCTCCAGATTTTGTAGAGTGCACTTCAAATTAAGAGCCTCGGCTGTTTCCCTCTCACTTTCTGTATCAGGACTGCTGCTTTCGTTTTACTCATCCAATGAAGTAAATCAATATCACAGCTGCATTTGTCTGCACAGTGTAAGACTGACTTAACCTACAGGGAAAACAGAACCAGGAGGATGACTGACAGCAGCTATATAAAGCTGAGTAGCATCACTGCTTTGAAAACAAAGCTCAGTCCTGAAAGGTGTATTAGTGGACAGAAGATGTCAGGATTTGGGCGTGCTACAGCAAAATCCTACAGTACCTTGAAAGTCTGCATGGGGCACTACAAACTGTGAAGAGTTTTTTCAAATCACTGCAGGTGCAAGACTTTGAAATGTAAAATCACTATATGGGCTTGACAGCCGTGTTGTTTGCATGCTGTGACAAACCTAATTGTTATTGAATTTTGGATTACGCTGAAAGACTTCAAATACGGCGGACCTTCATCCTCACATGTCTGCATCCTGAGAGCCTGGCAAACCTCCAAACTGTTACACACTTTAAAAAACACATCAGAAAAGTCATTGTCCTTTTCTGTATCCTCACAGGTGTCATGTCGGTGGCTTTGTCACACTCTCGTGTGCTGACCATCCAGCAGGCCATTTTGACTTGTCAGGGTCGGATAAAAGGGTAAATAATAAAACAATCAATGGCTTAACTCCATGTACTTGCTTCAGTCTCATTGGCCTGGTTTTGTGCGTGCTAGGGCTCACTGTCACACTGCCATGGCCTTCTGGGACACTTGAATCATTTTATTAGTAACACGATTGCTTTTCCTACAACTCAAAAACTCTCTGCTGTGAGAATGACATCTCTCTCGCTCAGAGATTTGGGCCAATTTTTATCCAATTCATGTCCCAGGTGTTCCTGCAACAGCTTGCAGACTCATTGGAGCCGCCAGAGAACATCAAATACATTTGATATTTAGGATTCAAAATCTGGACTATTACCTCAGTACACTACGAGCCGGACCACAAAAGCCAAAAAGAGAAATTTCTACAAGGAGACTAAGCCACTGATGGTAGAGGTCTTCGCGAGTCTACCGGAACCTGAGGACTCGGGACTCGTTCTATAATCCTCGGTTCCGGGTCTGTTCAACATTATGTGTAATACCCAATTGGATCCGGGAAGACCCGGCCGTGATTAGAAAGTGTTCATGATTAAAGTGCGGTAACAGCACAGGGGGATAATCCAGGTATAGTAAAATGGGCAACATAGCATATGTATAGCACATGTGCAGATAGTCCTTTTGGTATCAACATTTACTTTGAGAGCAGACAGGTGTAGCTTAAAAAACAGGCAGAATTTAAGCATCCTCTACTCTTAAGGCAACACTAAAAGAACTGATGTGAGATTCATCACTTCACAGTCTGCAGTGAATATTTAAATATTTTAAGTAAAATCAATTTAATGTCATTTATCTCAACAGCAGAACAAAGTTAATGAGCAAAAAATCACTTCCCTTCTTCTGTAATCAACCTCGTCCCTAAATTGGAGCTTTTAGCTTTGTAAAAATGGCCTCATCATCATGCATATTATTTCACAGCATTTTGAGTTCACAGTTTCAGCGCCTTTATTGTGCGTTGCACCCCTCCGGCTATGCTCTCCAGTGTTAAATGGCCCTTGTCTCGCTGCCAAAAAGGGAAATATGATGATGGTAATGAAGGGAGAGAAAGAGAAACAGGCTATTGTAAGAACAAGTTTCTGACACTGGTACATCTAAGACGTAAGGGGCAAGGAGAAATTGATAGGAAGAAGGAAAGGAGAGGAAGAGAGGTGGGAAGAGAAGGAAAAGGTTGAGAGATATAAAAGAAAACAGAGAGCTGAAAGGATGTGGAGAAAAGGTCTCAGGGCTGGATGTCTGAAGAAATGAAAGCAATCATGAGTTGAAGTGCCTCATCATGTCCAGGGGATATCTGAAATTGTGGGATGAAATTGTGTGTTTGTTTCAGTGTGTGTGTGTTTTTGAGCGCTCATCATATTCCTGTGATTGCTTCAAGAGCCAGATGACACTTCACGAACACAATGTCTGCAGAGAACTCTGGTCCCTACGAGTTAACATTGTGTGCAGGTGGAGACAGACATCCTGACATTTCATCAAACAAGCACTTCATCTCAGTAAAATAACTACATTTTGTTCGACAATGTGCAATCAAGTTTGGCACAGCAGGAGACAAAAGCAGAACAGGGTACTTTGTTACTGAAATACTGAGCTGGAGTGAAGGACTTTGAGAAAATGAGTGTGTCAATGCTATTTAGTGATTTTACAAAAAGAAGTAACAATATTTTTGATGCATTACCTCTTTATCAATAATACAATCTAATGCCCCTTGTTAAAGATGCTTCAAGTATCTGAAATTAAACAAGTGGTTTGAACACTAACTAATTTCCTCATTTGGTGTTTTGTTGACAGTGAAAGTGGAGAATATAGTTTAACCAAGAAATTCATCTATAAACTCAGTGTGTTCACTTGGATGTAATCAAGTGAATGTGAATGCCATCACAAATGATTTACATTATTTTCGTTCTTGTTAAAGTGTTCTGTGACCCATAACGTACAGTTGAAAAAATATGTATCATCCTTTAAGAGAAGACTATTATCTGCATATAAACATCTATCATTAACGTAGCAAAATCGATCAGCATAGAAACGTCTATCATCTGCATAGAAGCATCTATCATCTTCATCAAAATGTCTAACATCTGCATAGAAGCATCTATCATCTTCATAGACATGTCGAACATCTGCACAGAAGCATGTATCATCAGAATATAAATGTCTATCATCTGCATAGAAACATCTATCATCTGTATAGAGGGATCTATCATCTGCATAGAAACACAGACCGAAGCGAGAACACATTACCCCCATCCTGGCCTCCCTCCAGTGGCTCCCTGTTCATTTTAGGATTCATTGTAAGATTTTATTGTTCGTTTTTAAATCCTTTAATGGGCTAGCACCTAAGTACATCTTTGACCTCTCGAGGTCTCTGAGGTCCGCTAATTAGCTGCTTCTTGTTGTTCCTAAGACGAGGTTGAAAACCAGGGGTGACCGTGCATTTTCAGTGGTGGCCCCCATCTGCATAGAAACATTTATCATCTGTACAGAGGGGTCTATCATCTGCATAGAAACATCTTTCATCTGTATAGAGGGGTCTATCATCTGCACAGAAACATCTCTCAACTGTATAGAGAGGTCTATCATCTGCATAGAAACTTCTAACATCTGTATAAAGAGGTCTATCATCTGCATAAATATGTGTAACATCTGTATAGAGGGGTCTATCATCTGCACAGAAAAAACTATCAACTGTATAGACACATCTATCATCAGCATAGAAATCAAAAGAACAACATACCTAACATGTTGAAAAAGGGATAACAATCCACTTTACAGCATCAATCAGTGTTTTTGTATTCACTTTGGGGGCAGTCCCACTTCTTCCTGTTCACATTTAGCCAAAGTACAGTGGCCTCATATGACACATCTATCCCTTACCTCAGCATTAGCCCCTGCCACTATGACCAAGTTCTCCTAAATCTATCAAAGTATTAACTTAAACCCAAACAATGATCTTCCCCAGCCCTCACCAAAGAAGTTCTGTGCCTGCATTTAACCTGACAAAAGCAGCCTCAGAGTTATTTTTGCAGCTGTAATTTGTCACAGGTTTTAAATCAATAAACTGTCATCCTGCTGAGAGGGATGAAGGATGACTCATCTGACGATCTGACTTTTTCTTTGTGACTGAAGCTCTGCCATCTGCCCAAATTCTGAAAACACTTTCTACTCTGCAATCTTGATCCAATATGATATAAACCTGGTCTGCTCAGCACTTTTACACGTCTAGAGGATAATAACTGTATTGTGCAACAGAGCTGAATGGAAGTGTCAACACTTGTGATTTTGCTTATCTCGTGTACCGTAAAATCAGGAACACAAGTCACACTGAAATATAAGACGCAAATTGTTTTTGGTGGTCTCCCAGAGGGAAAAGGGTTTTCTATAGCTATTTGAACGTGTATACGAGTTATGTAAACTCTATTTCAATTTGTTTTCACTTAAAATACATTCAAAACACACACAAATTACAGCCTACCATCTGTTTTCACCATGTCAAGTTTGCAATCCTGCAAGCTGCTAGTTGAGCTACGGAGACGTTGATTGTTGTGAGGATGGCGGCTGCACTGGGAAGAAAATGCCGCATGTCCGTGACAAAACTTTTGCTAGATCATACCATCATCGTCTGGATAAAATACTGTAACACGATCGGCGACCAAATACAGAGGCTATAGTCCTCAATGCGGCGGCTCTGGGTTCAACTCCCGCCCTCGGCCCTTTACCACGCGTCATCCCCGCTCTCTCTTCCCCTGTTTCTGGCTCTATCCACTGTCCTCTCTTCAAATAAAGGCATAGAAAGCCAAAAAATAAATAAATACTGTAACACAATAAAATACCTCTCTCTGCATTTTACGTTGGTCGCACCGGTATATGAGATGCAGCCCACTTTTAAGATGGAAAAATGCATTAAAAGTGTGACTTATACACCAAATTTTACGGTAATCAGGTTTACTGATTAGATACTCTGTGCTTTGATAACGACATTTAAGGTGTGTTTATGATGGCCTAATTAACTGAAGAAGAATTCACCAGGTATTTCACAATATTTTATCATTTCTGAAAATCAGATGTGCAAATTTTGAAGAAATGAACCTAACCTTTCAAAGTAAATACGGAACCTTTGGCCTGTGACTAAACCCAGCCTGAAACTTCGTAGAATAGTCGCAGAACATTGACAACAATTGCCTGAAAAAAAATCCTGACCCTGACCAGAGTGGTGTCACGTTCTGTTCGCTAACTCTTCCAAATGACGAACGAGTAAAATCAGCAAGACCGACTTGCGCTACAACCACTAATCAAATTCGTGATCGAGCAACGCCTAATTTACTTTGATGAGACAGTCTACTTCAACTTCTTTATGACTCATTTGATAAAAGAACGAGAGCTACTCATAACTGAATTCAGATCCCATTAAGATTTAATCAAGCCTCGGGGAACAAGAGACGATAAGATAAAGGATCTAAGAACTGTGCGGAAACCTTTTATCTGTCTATTTCAGGCCACACACCATTTATCAAGTCCTTATTAGCTAAAGACAACTTTTAAAATCCTCAATCTTAAAGGTTCTTTGAAAACAGCTGCAGGCTCTCTGTGCAAATCCTTTGACGTTTCAGTCGCAGTTACAGGTGACCACAGACGTCTCTTTGCTGTTTTTAACGAAACACAAATGCTCATTATTTAGCACACATGTCCTCAATGACACAGAGAACAATGAAACAACAGAAAGAGGAAGAAGAAAAAACCAAAACTTCTCTCAGGTACAAAGCAGCCCTAACGAATGACATAAATAGGACAGTTTCCACACAGTCTGGTGCCTTGAGTGTTGCACCACTTCTATTTTTCTGCAAGGACAGGAGTGTGATTAGCAGCTCCATGTCACGGCGGTTAATGCTATTCACCACCTCTGTCTTGCTCACCAGCCTGAGGCTAGATTAGATTTTGTTACCCATGTGCATCTGTGTATGTGTGTGTGTGTGTTTTATTTCTTTAACCTTTAAAGCTATTTCTGCGCCCTGTTTAGACCTTTACACAGCAGGACATGTGCTGCTTTTACAGGCAGAGTCTCGGTTTGGACTAAATCTCTCCTGTTATCAAATATTAAAACGGTCCGTCTGATATTGGCAATTATCATGTTTAAAAGGTCAGCTCAGCACAAATCACAAACATTTTCTCTGACCTTTATTGACGTCAGCACATGCAGCTTGGGTTTAATTATCTTGTTTCCCTGATTGGAGACAAAGCTTAGCCAATCAGAGCTTTGTAGGGGGTGCAGGGTGGGGACGACAACTTCCTGTGTTGAAGATAAAACTGGAGCAATCAACCTGCCTGCAGAACTCGTAATTTAACGCTTTGAAGGCACCCTGTGAAGTTTTTCACCACTCGCAGTTGATGAGTGGGTCCCTGTTTTGTTTCCGTTTCATTCATGCCTAAGTGCACGGGGAAAAGCTTGTAGGAAAAGTTCTACTTATTCCTGCTATTGCTTTTACAGGACTCCTCTGATCTGGTGACACCGTGTCTCCTGGAAATGATGCTTCTAAATGACTACTCTGCTTTCCCAATCACATTGTACAGACAACAAAATCACTGCCTGGATTATGTTCACAAATGTAAAAAAAAAAACTGCATTTATGTGACAGAGTGGAGTTGGTTTGGTTGAATGGTGTACTTTTTCTGTATTAAAGTAATAATCTCTTAGATTATATTGGTAACAATCAATCGTTTAATCATTTTGATCGCTACGTCACTAATAACGTCCCTCGTGCACACGCAGCTCACGTGCTGTGAGAGCTGAACCGCGAGAGAAAATATTTTGTGACTTAACGAAACAGACGTCGGATGAAGACGGTCAACACAGCAGACAGAGAGACGGACAGAAAGAGGGGGGCGGGGCCAGCAGCTGTGAAGAGAGCAGAGGTGCAGGTGTGTTGGGAGGCTGAAGCAAAGCAAAGAGGTCAGATTAAAGTAGATTGTGAATTAAAACTTAATAAGGTGAAGAAGAGAGGTGAGAGAAGAAGTGTGGAAGTGAGATAACCATCTAGAAAGAGTAAGTCCACATGTGATGTGCTTCTCACAGAAATCATTGATATATGCGATTAATTAATTACAAATCCTGCAATTAATGCTTTTTTTTAATCACCTGACAGCAATAGTTTTGATATGATACCTGGGGGCTACAACAAAATCCTCCACCCCCGCTGCTGATAAAAAAAGTCCTAGAGGAACAGATGCATTCAAGCTTTATGACCAAAAAGTGTTGTTTACCCTTTAAACTGATGAATGAAAATGAACCTGAACACGTCATACCCCAAAGCAACACAACATCGAGTTATCACGAGCAAAACAAAACCATTCACTTTTTATTTTCTGCTTCATCCACATTTTATCTCACATTCCTTTATTACTTTTATGACTGCACGCATGAACGAGCGCTGCTTCTGTTTGTACCTTTCACAGACTGCTGAACAGGATGGCGACATTATCCCGTAAAGACCTGTCAGAGAGGCTTTGCACGTCCTGCGTCCGTGTGTGATACAGCGTGCTCCGACACTGCGCTGCGAAAAGATTCTGCCGTTCATGAGCAATGAATAAAAACTCGAACCATCAGCAAAGCAATAAGAAAGAAGGAGAAGAATGTAAACAGAATTATCACACCGTTTCGTCATGCTGCTTTATTGTTTTAAGCAGATGTGAGACACAACTGTGGCGAGCAACTGAATCACTTATGATGTGCTTTGCGTGTGATGGCACACTGCTGCTGCAACCCGTCCTTTTTACTGATAAACGGCTTTCTAGCCCGCAGCTAAATAACACTCCAGCTCTTCCGCTGCAGGGTTCACTCCATCAGCGCTCCCTCCACCTGCCTTCATTAACGTGATCTCATTGGTGCAAACCTCGGCCCTGGGTGCCCCGTGCTTTCCAGGACACGAAGAGAAAACAACACGGCGACAGAAAGAGTAGTGTAGACCGGGTCAGTTTAGCCTCAAGTCAAACAGTGGCTTTTCTGAGGGATTAGCTCACACTGTCAACTGTGGCAAACTGTGATCAGGAGGAGTGTGTGTGACAAAACAGGGTGAAAAAAGTCATCCCTGCTGATATATCAGATAATCTGCAGCTTTCACAGGCTGGTCATATCGGTTGTTTCATCCTGCCTGTCTCCTACCAGAGTCTCAGTTTGTGATGTTTTGCTTCTGTGCTGTCCGCTGTAACAGAGAGCGTCTCTGCCCATGGTAATGATGCGTCTTTTATCCCCTGACGGACCATAAATTCTGTCCCCTGAATGCCTCCTTAAAGGCAGAACGTCTATTTCCACAGACTCGATTCTTAAAGGTAATGGTCCGGGGTTCTCGATGACGGAGTGTCTTCTCGTGGGCAGGAAGTCTGCTCCTTGCATGGAGTTCTGAAGCGTGTGCAGCTGGCAGGGGAACAAAGAGCTGTCACACACGTTGGGACTGGACCGACACCAGTCTGAGATGCTGTGGTCCGATCCCGCTTGGCTGTCAGAGCTATCTCCGACCTTCTGCCCCAGTACACTGCCTCTGGCCAAGCTCAACAGCCTGGGGAGCGTCACAATGGATGCAGACGCCGCCACAGCTGCAGCGGCGGCAATGTGGGGTTGTTCAGCAGAAGTCACTTTTGTGTCTGTAATCACCGCGTCAGGAGACATCACTGCAGCCGAGCTGGAGAACGAGGAGGAGCCGAAGAGAGAAGCGACCTTCTGGTAGTATCTCGTCCGTATCACCTTTGCTGAGCGGTACAGGTCCCCAATGAAACAGTAACAGATGGGGTTAAGGCTGGAGTTTGTAAGGCCGAGCCACTGGGCGAACGGCCGCGTCTGCAGCAGCCAAGATGGTGGCCTTTGATCGCAGTCGATCCAAAGGTCAGCCAAGTAGAGCGGCAGCCAGGACACTGCGAACAGCATCACCAGACACACCACCATCTTAGCGATCTTCTGGCGAGTCTTGAGGCGCGAGACGTGCAGAGCCTGGCTGCGAGGGTCCAGATCAGCAAAAGTATTTTTCTTTCCTCCCCAAAGCCGCCGTCCGGTTAGGAAGCCGATGGAGAGGTTAAAGGTCACCGGCAAGCAGTAGAGCATCACAAACAGCAGGACGTTGTATCTGTTGAAAGACAGAAACATCAAAAATTAGATACTGGATTGAATTCCTTCTCAAACTTTGATCTTTGACTTTGAGTATTTATGATATCAAAGTTAAAAGTCACGTTAAGCATCATATGAGAGGAAATAAACTTCAGAAAATGTAGTTCAGAAAAGAGCTAGTGTTACGGTTTAGACCATTCCTCATGACTGTGGAGGAGCACACACATCTTGCATGACATCTTCCAGGCTTAGCACAGCCACTGATGTGCAGCCATTTACATTATGTTTGAGACGTCTGAGACATAATGAGAAGCGCAAACAGGAGCCCGACATCTGAGAATATTAATTACAATTTGTCACTGAATGATGAGTTAGAAAATGCTATGCTATCATAGTTATTGATTACTACGCACAAGCAAAGCTGAGATGCTCCCATTTGTTCTCAAAGCTGTGAATGCAATTCTGAATGATAGCTCTTTATTTTAAGGACTATATTACTGAGCTTATTATTATAAACAGCAGTCGACAGTAGACACCCTCGGACATCAGTGGTCACTGCCTGTGGACGACGCTAATGCTTGGTGTAAACCATAGACTGTATAAAAAGATGGACGACATGACAGCTCCCTAAAAGTGAAGCCAAGACCTCTCTAGCGCCCCCTGCTGACTGGCTGCAGTATAGGTCATAAAGCCCGCCTCCTCCATGTTAACAGATGGGACATGAGTCGATACGATACACTTTATTGTCCCCTTGAGGAGATTTGTCTTGGACTCCTACGCTGCACACACCTCGCTCCCAGGATCAATAAATTAAAAATGAAAAAACAATAGACACAGTCCACATGTAAACAAGAGTACATGCGCGTGAAAAGACCACAAATGTATTGCACATAACCCACATTGCACAGATCCACATAAAAGAAAGTCTGAAATAAGAGAAAAAGATAAAAATATAAGAATATAGGAGCACCATGATGCTATTGCACAATCCACAATCCATATAACGTGAGCACTTTGCATTTGGGGACTCTGTATCGTCGGCCAATCTATAAAATCAAAACTAACGTCAAACACGTTTCTCAAACATGGTTTCTGTCATTATAGTTAGTTCTTATCATGCTGATTTACGGTCAAGTGTTCATTTTTCTGACAAGTTTATTTTCAATTAGTTATTTGATGCTGTAAAAAAGATGATTGACAGCTCTGTTGACAAATACGGCTCCTGCAGCCGATCTGTTCTTGATCAGCAGAGTAGAGGAGGAACGTAGAGAGGAGACGTAACTAAAACAATCACTACAATCATTGAAGTTTACATATCTGTGAACGTCTGCTTCAGACCAACACAAAGAAGCTGTTCTGCTGTTAAATACGCCGACGTGCGGGATCTTAGCTGTTTTTTCGGTAAGTTAAATGTGTGTTTTGGTTAGCGGAAAGGGCGGGACATCGTTACTGCGTATCCACCCGCCGATCTCTACTGCTCCAAAAAATGTCACCAGCGCAAGATGGCAGCGCCCGCCTCGGGGGTTATTTTGACTTCACTTTTGTACAGTAAGAGCAGAAGGAGACATGTCGTCCATCTTTATATACAGTCATTGGTGAAAACACTTTTTCTATGACTGCATCACAGAGTTAGTTATAGTTATGAATATCCAAGCATAACCCCACCCTGTTCAATCAAGATATCAGTAAAGTTCACAGAAACTTAAACAATAATACATAACATTTACATCCATTAGAATATGTAGTGAAACACTAGTGTGATATTGCAGCTGGAGACTCTATAGACTCTTTTTTGAAGTGTTGTGTCAAGGATACTTTCATTAGAACAACATAATTGTCAGTGTTGTGTTATGGATTGCAGCCGATGTATTGTTATCCAGAGCACAATGGGCTCCTTCACATCTCTTTAATTTGCTCCTGTTTTCATCAGCGAGATACAGGGCTCCGTACGACAACATCATCACCGGCAGCACTGTATTAGAACTCCCACAGAGAATTAGCTTTGACAGTATCTCTCCATAACCCACACCATTTCCAACACTGTTGAAGCACACAGTTGCACGGTGATAGAACGAACAATGAAACCTTAACGTCACACCAGCCAGGGAGATAAAAGTACAGGGTGTACACAATGGAACTTGCTTTGGAGCCATTTCACACCTTGTGATTAAGTTACACAAACCCGCGAGGCATTAAAAAAAGAGCAAAAGTCTGGCTGGAAACCTGTTTGAAGTAAAAAAAATGTTGCAGAATTTGAAAGTCTAAGTGTCTTGAGCGTGGCATTTAACAATCTCACTGGTTTGAATAGTAAGTGGGAGCCTTTTTGAACATCTTAAGGCCCTTGGCAAAAACTAAACTTTAAGCACCAGCTATCAGAATGCATGCTTCTCCTCACATTGCTTCATGTTGCCTCATGACGCGCATTGACAAACTGCAAAGACAACAGCCACAGCCTGCACTCTAGTTATGTGGCTGTTTGTGATCCAACATCTTTTTGGAAAAGTTGTTAAAGAGGTCGTAAGAAACCCTCTCCTATTGTGAATATGCAAATAGTTGCAAGTAGGACAGAGAAGTTTAACTTTGCATTGACCTACTGTTGTGAGCCTGTGGTCTTTTTCATTAATGGAGTGAAGCAGAGAAGGAGAAAACACTTAGAATGAGGGATTCACCGGGCTGAATAAATCAGAGAGCTTACTCTCTCTCTCTCATTGCCAGCCTCTTTCTCTTTCACATGCTCAATGGCCATCAAGGGCCGAGGCCAGGACAGCATAGTGATTGTGATCCAATGATTCACAAAAAAAATACAGGTGATGGATTTGTTAAAGCCTCATTTTCATTTTCATTTTCAGTCATTTTTACACGGCTGTGTTAAATACTTTGTTCTAATCATGGCATTCTGATAGCAGACCGTTGCTATGAAGAACAGACCGTTGCTAGGGATGCGGCTGTAATCACACAATCCGGAGGACTAAGTGTTACTATATAACTCTGCCAAAAGAAGAAAATTTGATGTCGGTTTGTTCACATCGGGAAAAAAGAAAAGCAGCAGAGAGAAAGCAATAAAGGTTAAACGATGCAAAAACTGAAGGCTACGACAGAGAGATCTACAAAACTGAAGACGGCACATGAAGTAAACATTAAACGGAATGCAGTGCGGGATACGGCGGTGTTTAAAGATGGCGAATGGAAAAGAAAATGTTAACAGACTCTGACGAGACTGAAAACCTCGATCAGGTGCTGCGCTGATTCCTGCGGTCACCGTGACTTACTTCACCGTCAGAGGAAATGTTTCTATTTAATGTGAGTAAAAACAGCTAGCTTAGCTCATTTGAAGAAGGCTACAGAGTTATCCGCCATGGACGCAGCTCTCACTGTGAGTGTAACGGTCTAATTTTAAATGGAAAACAGAAAAATAATCATTTTTAAATTAATTAAATAATTTCCAAAGCAATACATTGTGTCAAATAATTCATTTCATAAGTAAAAAGCTGTGTAATAAGTGGGATAATGTATAGTGAGCAGGTTGTTATCGCGGAGGAACCCCTTCAGGGTGAGACAAGTCCTGCTCATCCTGTCAGGGTTCCATTTTGTGATAACAACCTGCTCACTATACATTACCCCTTCTTATCGGGCCGGCGTGCGCTCATCACAGATATATCAGTATCTGGACATATATATATATACATTATTAATCCTAGAGGGGAAATTACATTTTTTCACTCTGTTATTATTAGAAACATGCTACACAAGCAGGCCTGAAATACACACATGCACAAAACAGACCCTATGGACATGCATTATGGAGAGATGTCAGAGTGAGGGGGGCTGCACATGGACATGCGCCCCAAGCAGTCGGTTGCTCAAGGACACCTCAGCAGTGCCCAGGAAATTAACTGACATATCTCCAGCTCCCAGCCCCATTTTCCATGCTTGGTCTTTACCAGGACTTGAACCGGCCAGCCTCCGGTTCCCGAGCCAAGTCCCTACAGACTGATATACTTTTTTTACATTAATTAGAGGAAACAATACTGTGGGTGATTGAGAAATCCAGCAGTGTCCACCAACTATGTAGGTTAAAATACTCACAGTACCGTCTGCAGCACATATAACTGAAGAACACTACAGCTGAGCAGACGCTGGTCCACACTAGAATTCCTTCATTAAAGGGGCCGTATCTTTTAAATGGTTATTCTCATATTTTGCATGGGTTAAACATTTTTGGGTGTTTATTGTTCACAGTGAAAAAGTGAAAACTGCATTAGTCTGTATTTTTCCAGAATGGTCCTTTCAGAACAGCTGCAGGTTTCTACATAGAACCTTGCTTTCGCTGAATCGATCAATTGTCATTCACCGTCCTTCACCTAAGGCTCACCTCACGGCCAAACTGAAGCTAGAGTGTAACATACACATTAAGGCAAACTAACGTACATATTCAGGGACGCACACACGATAAAAAGAGTCCGTCGGCGATCACTGATGTCTCCTAGTTGGTGCAGTAAACTAGTCCGGGCATGTCTCCCACACTGCCGTGTTTCGGGGGATGCGCTGTGTAGTGCTGTGTTCAGGTGTGCTCAGAAATGGGAGTGTTCATCACGTGACCTTTTTTACACTATATGTGGTATGTTGCGTTATACTGAAATCCACTGAATGTGTTATAGGTTACACCAAAGTAAAATGTGTGGCAGTGTCATGTTTGATTGTTATGTAAAACAAAGTTGAGCGTTGAAATGTCAGCTACAGTTGCATCATTCTGTCAATTTACTTTGTTACAGTCAGAAAGTGAGGAACATCTGATGAAAATGAAACATGCAAGTCATTATGAGAACTGTAACGATATTATTAAGTACTCATATTGGTACTCGGTAAATGTAAGTACTTGTACTTGTACTCGGTCTGAATAAAAATGGTATCGGTGCATCCCTAAAAATATGTCTACAATTTTTAAAACGAAACAAACTTTACCAACATGATTCACATTTGATTGCATAGCTAAAATGTGTCCCCTTTAAGTAACATAATGTTAAATAATCTCTAATAGAGTTATTTGTTCAAGACAACAGCCCTCCTGGTAGCTTTTCAAAGCTTTATCGGTGCTTAGAAAAGGTCTATGTTCCTGAAGCTTAAAAATTCATTACATCACCCAAAATATTGGTAATCAGTCATAAAAAAAAGTACTTAAAAATCTAAAATAACGTATTCATACAGGCTTGGTATATTTGTAGTACCTACCCCTGTTTAAGGCGATGCTGAGGCCACTCCTCCTGACACACCAAGATGGCAAATGTCCCAAAGCTGATCTCCCGGCGTCGGTTCATCACGGCAATAGGAGCGCACATGATCGAAGACACCATCCACACCACTATGACAGTCGCCAAGATCCGACGGCGGGTAAACATGGAGCGAGCTCGCAGCGGCGATCGGACACTGTAGTAGCGATTCACGCTGATCACTGTCAGAGTTAAAACACTGGCTGAGACTGAAACAGCCTGTGTGAAGGGCACCGCTCTACACAGGAGGTCTCCGTACACCCAGGCTGTGTAGATCTGACTTCCCAGGGTGATTGGCATGCACACACACACCACAGCCAGGTCACACACTGCCAGGTTCACCAGGAGACTGCGTGTGGCGCTGACACCAGCTAGCCTCCTGCTCCGCCTGTTGGTGAGGACGCGCAGGGACATTAAGTTCCCGATGAATCCCAAAATGAAAGACAGACAGTACATGATGGTGAGAGCGATGGTGCTGGGCTCGTGGATAGTCCAGAGCAGCATGCTCTCCAGGTCGGCCAGGTCATTAGAAGAAAAACTGGACAGAGAGAAAGGGAAGGAGGAGGAGGAGGAGGAGGGTTGGTAGACATAAGTGGATGTTTGTTGGAAGGATGAGGTCGAGGTGGAGAGCAAAGGGGAGGAGATGAGGGAGGAGTGAGGGATGAGAGATGAGGGTAGAAGAGAGGGCAGAGGTTGATGGAGGCGGGTAGTGAGTGAGCTGAAAGAGGAGGACAGCATTATAGAGCTGTGGAGGTGGTTTGTGTGGTTGAATCTTTCCCGAGAGGCGTCGTGCTGCAGCAGAGGAGAGAAGCTTGGCCGGACTGGACTCCAGTCTGGCTGCTGGTCCTGCGACAGAGCCATGCTGCTTTCCCAGCTGGAGGAGCAGCAGAGAGGTATAAAAAGCTTAATGTCTTGGATTTCCTTGAGAGAGCTTTACATGTCTCATTCCAGCTCTAAAAGTTAGCTCAATGAGTCAGTAATCCAAAAGAGAATTTCCCTCCAGAATCAGTATCGATCTCTAAAGTCCCATATCCACCGTGCTTTTCTGTCAGGACACTCAGGCTGCATCATGGTTTGAAAGTGGACAAAAGGTTTGGAATTAAATTAGCGAGCAGGAGATCTGCATTGAATTGAGTGTCTTTGATTTCCTTGGTCCTCATTGAAATCCATTTATAGACACAGCTGAGGAAAAGCAAACCACTAAAATCTGCATCCAAACAGGTGAGAAATCCTCCCCAAAAACATCACATCCGGTTCCACAATCCCTCCTGTGTGCCGCAGGGAAAAATCTCTGGAGGCAAATCATGGTCCCCCATCCTTAACCACATCCTGTGAGTCAGCTGGAGTCATGCTGCGGTTCATCACTGGTCCCAGTGCGGTCCTTATGTACCATGTACATTCAGTCCTCCTGGGAGTGGCAGTCTGAACCTGATAATCCACCCAGAGCTGTTAATAGACTTTCTCACCTTCAAGGAAGTCGAGACCTCCTTCCTCCTCCTCCTCCTCACCGTCACCTCCTCCTCCTCACACTTTTACCATCACAGGGACACAATCAGATCTTTTTAGAGACACATTGCAGGTATCAGAGGGCTGTGTCCACCTGCAGATCTGCAGCAAACCAAACAAAAAAGAGAAGAGAAACACTGAAAAGCTTTAACATGCTCTCGTTTCTCGTATCTCAGGAGATAAAAACATGCAGTGAAGAACAAAATGAGGAAATGATTTTATATTTACTGTAATTTCAAGAATAAAGCCATCGTAAAAAGAAAAAATTCATTATTCATTTATCATGTACAGATACCAGGATGTCACTCTGGATATATAACTCTAATTTTTCAGTTTATTTCCATGGAAAAAGGAGGGCAGAAGATATAAAAACTTTGAACTCATCCATTAAAATGTCTGACTACATCTCTCAATATAGCATGCATTAATTCTAAGTGGAAAAAGAGCAAAAAGAAGTAGTTGTTTGGGGAAAAAACACAATGATCCTACCTTGAAAGAAGAGCCGATCCAGCCTCATTTCAATGATTGTTTGCTGACCGGTTGCGGATCCTCTTTGATGCTGAAAGCCTGGAGATGCTGAGGATGCATTCAGGTGCTGACAGAGAGGAGCTGCACCAAAAAAAAAAAAAGAAGAAGAAGAGGAAAGAAAGAAAACGGATGGAAACAGCGGGAAAGTTGCTCCGGAATCGTTTACAGCCGCTTTATAATCCGTCTTTGAGTGTCAAAACTGCGCAGGGATGTGTTGTTGGCAGAGCTCTTTGTGTTTCCGTCGGCTTTCCTTTGACACTAAACGGGCTCCTCAGATGTCTGCGCTCGTGCCGGCGGGAGCACTGAGCCCGCGTGCGCCACTGCAGGACTGGATATTGGAGAGGAGAGGAGGAAAGCCAGGGAGCAGCTGCTGCTGCTGCCAAACACACACCGAGTAGACCCTACAAACACACACACACAAACACACACACACCGCCACGCGCTCAACCGCGCAGCACCTATGACACTTCTGGTACCGCGCAATCCATCAAAAAGTGACTCTCACTTCGCTCTGCAGGGTTCCTCCTCACTTTGTGCTTCCATTACAACCCGAAAAATGTCAGTTAGCTCCTTTCTGAGGCTTTAAAAGCAGGATAACTCGACCTGTCTTGCCCTGATTGATTAGACGAGCCAGACTCGGTGACCTGTGGCTCTTTTTCCCGCCACAATCTTGACAACAATGACAGGTTTGGACAAGATCAATCTAATCGCTACAACATGTAATTTGGACAATTTGGAAAGTCCGCTCAGGAGGCATAGAGGACACGTTCCAGCTTTTTACTCCTGGAGGTAAATAAGCTCAAATTTTGTGTTAAATTAGTGCAACGTTGGGATGTTAATACAAGAAAACTTCAAGAAGACACAAGAAATCTGAACATTAAAGGGTCGGTGATTCATTGATGAAGTTTTTGTTACATTTGTTGGAATTGTCTTCACTTCCTGAAAGCAGTCAATACCAAAATGCTTTGAATACAGTAAAAAAAAATCTGATTAGGCTCACGAGTGAGTGATTGGAGGGTCTACCTGCCCCCTCACTCATTGTGCATGAGTGGATTCTAACACCAGCTAAAGTTAGCGCGCTTCGTGGCCTTGTCCTGCACCGTGGTGAGGCAGAGAACGTTCATGTGTTTGTTGCAGGGACATTTCTTCAGTTTTTTTGTTTTCCACAGCTTGTAAGCCCAGTTCAGATCAGTGATACGCAAAAATACTGGATGCAACTGCTAAAAGAATCCCTTGATCCCATCTGATCATAAACATTCTAAAACTGGGCCGTTCACATCAAAGCCACGCAATGCACACAGACACAGCTGACAGTCTCCATAGCAACAACGCACTGGCATACCCCACTGCTTCTGCGTTAATACTATATAACGTTAGAATTAGGCCCAGGTTACATGAATTATTTAGCTGGATTTCTGTTATCGTTATAAAAAGAAGTAGAAGACAGTGACATGCTCGCAATATTAGCTGTAACATTGATTAATAAACGTTGGAAAGAGAGGATCTGGAGCCGTCTTTGGCTACTGCAGCGCCAGAGGCAGGTTGCCTACGCCAATTTATTGTTTCCTGATTGGCTGAAGTGAAATAGGTACATCATTCAGTTCTAAAACAGCATTTGTAGATTTGACAAGTCAAATCTTCTGCAACTCCACGCAACGGCTTCAGACGCTCTGCAACTAACCAATTCACATCATGGCAATTTTCTCTGCAACTAAAACTGTTTTGTGGCATTGGGAATCATAAATCTGAACTGGGATTTACAGAACAAAAGATTTCAGAGATGATTAACAGTAAAAATGTATAGAATCCAAATTACCTGTAAGTAAATGACCCTGAGGTAGTGGGAAAGGTAAAAGAAATGTCTTCAATCGCCGCATATGCACAAATGAAAATGTCTACATTTCTTGTTTCTACATGAGGTGGGTCATGATTTCCGAATATTCCAATAGTCGTTTATTTATAAAAACTCGAAAAGTTAATGCGACTATTATATCATCTTTAAAAATATTTTTTCCCTTGTTTTTTCGGCGCCTGGTTATAATGCAGTACTACCACCAGACAGACACAGAAAGCAATAGTGCCAGATGTCAGGGTGATGCTGTGAGACTCAGAACCAGAGAAAAATGCAGAAACTTCTGCAGCCATCAAAGAGTTCTGTGTGGAAGTCCTTTGAAAGTAAATGAAAATAAAGTCAAGTGCAAACTTTGAAAGGTAAAACTAGCATGTGAACTGTGCAGTCATTTAGGAGTGAAATAAACTGACAGAGTTGTGAAAAGTAGATGAGTCTTTCTATCTCCTTATACCTGTGTGTGCGTGCAGGGGGGTTAGTCTTTGAATAACAGCTAAATAGTTCCAAGCGAATATCGAATAGTATATTTGAAATGCCCATCCATAGTTCCTACTGGTCAATAAAGTTGAAAAAACGTGAACTCTGGCATGGCACTAATGTCTTTGGCCATTAGACCCCATTGTGACGTCTTCATGTATTCAAGAGGTGTAGTGAGGCAGAGAGCAGGATAGGATACTCCCCCGATAGAGTCTAGACACTGGTGGGGTGGAGGAAGGATGGATGCAGGATGGGATGAGGAGTGGACTTCTTAAAAGCTGAACCAGACACTGAAGAAAGACAAACTGACAGCAGCAGAGACGAGAACCAATTTATAGTTTGACAGCAGTAGGATGATTGAATGATTAAAGTTGTGATCTCAAAGTTTCTCTTTGGCGGCACTTATGGCGATTAACAGTAATTGCGGGAGCACACTTCCCAGATATCCAGACAGTGTTGCATGTGTGACGTCCACGGTTGGCTCCGGTTGTGACTCTTGATTTTCTTCGCTGACGGTCGCTTTCCTTTTCAGACTGTTTGCTTCATCTGAGCGTCAAATTTGTTTCTTTTTCTTTGGATTTTCACTTATTTTTGAAGTTGTATCTGTAGTCATCCATCTTTTCTTTGTTTGTTCAGCCATAGTAGATTACTGTTTACTTGCAACACTTGCAGAGACCGGAAAAGCAGCTGCTTAGGTCGCGTCACTAACTGGGCGCCACTTGTGATTTTTTCGTGAAAGTCGCACCAGACACCCAGTCAAAGGCTGTCATCAGTGGGCCATAGGCTCGATCACCATTGTGTTACCTCATTCGGTGATAGGTAGAGACTTAACCAACATTTATTTAAATGAAATCTTCCAGATAAAAACTTTTAGGTCAGGGCAATATCTGGTTGGTTCAATACTTACAAATGAAGGCCCGTGATCAGCTGATCAGAGAAGCAGGGAGAGAGAGAGAGACAAAGAGAGAGGAGGGGGAGTGATATGTATGAGTGATGAATTAATCAATGAATAGATGATTTCCATGCTTTTGATTCCAGTTATTAAGACACATAACGTATTTAAATTAATCACAATGGAAGGAATAATTGTAATAGGGCACCCTTATTGACCAGGCCACACCGTCCCTCTGTCAATATTGATAAGCACTGAGCTCAGAGGTCGACAGCAGGCGATGCACAGTGAAAAGAAGAAGAGGTTTCCCTGCTAAGTGTGAGACTGGATCATGTAGAGAAAAATGTATTTTCGCATAATTAACTGGGGAGGTTAACTTAAAATGTCATTGACCTGAATCACGGGGCCACGGCTCAGTATCAGTGGATTAATAATTTCCTGTCATAAAGCGTTTTGATCAATCGGACTCTGTTACAATTTATGCATACCCTGCTGTCGTCTCTCCACAGTGGACTCACGTATTGTGTCTCAGATTGACGGGTTGGGCCTCGTCTCCATTTATAAACAGAGTTTATGGCTGATGGGCAAATAACTATTTCTCACATTTCTAATGTGGGCCAAAACCAAGCAGCACATTTCCTTTGACATGTCTGAGCACCAAATGTGGTGAATTTTACTTTAAGTGCAACATAATTGTTTTTAGCCACTTTTATTCTATATTAGATGAAAACGTCAGACATCATAAAAGTTACTGCGAGGTTTGAAATAGTACGGAAGCCCTCAGTGGACATGCATCCATACATTTTATTTGCTCCATTTTCCCACGTTAACAAGTAATTTCCGGTTTCTTTTGAGATCTTTGACTTGTTTATGTCATTATCTCGAGAAAACAACGCTGCACCGCTGTAACGTCAGATGATCATAACTCGTATCCCGAGAGCTGCAAAAGCACAAAACAAACATAGAAACAGGCTTAAAGGGCCAGTTCGTCGATTTTCAACCTCAGTCCTATCATGCTATTATGGTAGGAAAAACGTGCGATTTCACTCTGTGCCTCTGGAGGACGCTATCCTTTTCTCCAATGGGCCCTGGAAAACCTCCGCCAGACTATGCAGAATGTGTCATCTGGCCAGGGAGCTCACTAAACTACACTTCCTCAGTCTAGGATGGCCGCCTCTTAAGTCATGTCTTGTTTAAAATCATCAGGTTTGACTGCAGACCTGAAGATTTTTTTAGACGATCCACCGGTATATTCTCGTCGTATTTCGGAATATGTCCCGCTCTGAGCCATTGCCTGCAGCGAAACGGTCGTATTTCACTCCAGTGTCTCTCGCTGGGCCGCTACTTTCAGAGGGAGGGGCGCAATGCATGCTGGGTGTTGTAGGAATGTAGTATGGCCGAAGCCACGAGCTGTTTGTACAGCTTTCTCCAGAGCTATGGCGCAAATTTCAAATATCATTGCTTCTATCGATATATCTGTACAGAGAACACCAGCTTTGACTGACAGCTGCTTTTTCCAGGGGTTGAACTGCTCCTTTAACTTACCTCATCAGTGTGGACTGTGGTCTGTAATATCACAGTGACCAGCCTGTTGCTTTGTTTTCTACATCGTCGAAAAAATTATCCCGTTATCACAGAAAAACAAGCTTCGTTAGTTCGAGGTTATGAGATACATTCGTGTGTTGTAATGAGAAAAGCAGCATTGTTTCCCCCAAAATAACAAGATAAACAAGTCAAGATCTCGAGAAAACAACTGGAAATCACTCGTTATCGAAGCAAATAACGTGTGGATGCATGTCCGCTAAGGGCTTCCATACAGAGGCCTTATGAAATGTCTTTTTTTTCTTTAATACAAGAAGGAAACACCAACACAGGTTATATCTGATACAAGGTCATCTTCACTTACACCTTTGACAGAGAAGAAAACCTGAATATAAAGAAGGAGTGGCCGAGGGTCGAGCTCCATAATAAGATCATCAAAGAAAATAAAGAGACACTCACTCTATGGATAGATAGATATAGATTGCTACAGCAAGTTGGTGTTAAAGTCATGAGTCAGCCTAAGATATTTATTATTTAGTTCCATTTTAAAAACTAAATCATTGATGTTTTTTCCTTCAAATCCCCACTGCTGGATCTCAGATCTGTATCCAAACAGACAGGCCTTCACTTCTCTCTGTAATTACACTCTTTGTTTGAAGTTTTTTCACATGGTGTAAAAAGACACAAAGGGTTTGATCATATCTCGGTTGAAAATAATTCGTATGTAGTTCACTTTGATGATGGATCTGTCTGAAATTAAGACCTAACGTAGTGTAAACACAGTTCACGAATAAAGAATAGCACATCTGTCAGTTAGATGAGTTAGATAGCTGCAGTTCTTTGAAAAGCGCACAAAGCAGGAGTGTGTAGAAAACATTCCTCGGACCTTGAGTTTATGACTAATGTAAACTCTGGACGGGATAAGTGTGCCAGGTCTGACTACATCTCACGTATAGTGGAAGTGCTGCAAAGGAAATGGCATGCGGCCCTTTGTAGCTCCTTTGGTGGTGAGCGTTAGAAAGGCAGCAGCCTTCAGTCGTAATTGTTTTTATGACGCTCGCTCACATTCGCACATCAGAACTATTCTGAATGAAATCTTACTCATGCATTCATGCACTCGTACTTTTTGTCACTCATTGAGGTCGTGAGAGCCCTCTTATGGTAATAAAGCTGTGAATGAGTCCTTTGAAAATCCATGCATGCAAAATATTTCAGCAAATCCAAAGAATGTAATAATCTGTAATAAAAAAGATCAATTTAAGGAGAGCTGGTTTAGTTCAGTCAGTAGACTGACACAGTCTTCAACACACACCAGCCACCTGTACGGGAAGACACAAGGCAGGATGTACTTCCTAAGGAGACTGCGGTCTCTTAACATCTGCAGCAAACTGCTGCGGATGTTTTACCAGTCTGTGGTTGCCAGTGTCCTCTTTTACACTGTAGTGTGCTGGGGAGGCAGCACATCCAAGAAGGACACATCCAGACTGGATAAACTGATCAGGCGAGCCGGCTCTGTGATCGGCATGAAGCTGGACCCTCTGGTGACGGTGGCAGAGACAAGGACACTAAACAAACTGTTGGACATTATGGACAATGCCAGCCACCCTCTGCACACCGTCATCAGCAACCAGAGGAGCCTGTTCAGTGAGAGACTGCTCCTTCCAAAGTGCAGGACTAACCGACTGAAGAACTCCTTTGTCCCTCATGCCATCAGGCTGTACAACTCCTCACTTAGGGGGAGGAGGTAACAGGGACAGACTCTCTCACAAGCGGTAGCCACTAATTCAGCTCACAAAGTTAATAGTAGTTAACTTCTTCTATTCAATAGTAATATTTATTTATTTCTCAAAGGGTCATATGTGCAATAAAAATCTGTCAATGTGCAATAATCTCTCACCACAGTGCAATAACCTAATACCACAGTGCAATAACCTAATTTAGTTTAATTGAACTATTACCCACTGTTTACTTGTACATTTTCTAAGAGTGTATATTTTATATATTTTGTTATCTAATTTTGTACTTTTTTTTTTATATATATATATATATATCGATAGATACATATATTTTGATCTTTATTTTTTACCCTCTGTGTGCTGATTCTTTCCTATTGTATTGTACTGTATAAGCTGCTGGAGACTGAATTTCCCGTCTAGGTCTTAGTCTAAGTCTAAGTAGAGCAGGTGCCCAACGTACAGAGGCAAAGTCCTCCATGCATCGGCTGCAAGTTCCTCTCCCATGTTTCCTGTCACTCTTTGTATAAGGCAAAGATTATATTGTTATTTTTCTCATAGTTTTCTTACATCCTATTCTATATTATGAAGTTTTTTAACATTAAAGGGATAGTTCAGTTTGAAGTGGGGTTGTATGAGATACTTCGGCTGCTTCTCATGTCTCTTATTTGATATTTCCTCGCTCCTCGCTCGAACTAGAAGTAGTTCCGAGGCCGCCATGTTGAGGACCGTCTCGAAGCTCTTAACGCTGCTCGGAGGAGCGAGGAGAGAGGAGGGAATTCAGAGGAGCGATAAGCGAGGATACACGAGAGCAGCCTCCACGGAAGTCTTTTACTGGCCAACACGCCCCCTTATTACACATCAGTTAGTGATTTGTAATGAACAAATAATATAAAGGCAAAGTGCCGGTAAGAAATGTCCGTATGGCTCTAAGCAGCAGGAACACAGAGTAGAGCCTGTTCTTCATGTGCAGGTGACAAACAGGTGACAGGTTACAGAGAGAAGACACGGTTACTGTGTGTTTTATTGGAATTAATTCAGTGCACATGTGTGGAGGCACAAACAGCTGTTAGAGCAGACTGACAGCTGATCCAGCAGTAATCAGCTGGCACGTCATCACAAACGGACGTCGCTGCGCGTGACGCTTCATCGGAAAGGACGCCTCATGTCGCTTCAAAAACATTCCCGCGTTTCCTCTTTCCTCTCTTGGTTTCCTCACGTCTCTCCATGCATCTCTGGTGGGAGGGACGAAGACGCAAGTGAATAAAGCATGGATGCAATTTAAAAGACAGCCTTAGTGATCAGTAATAAGTGTACTGCATACAGAGGATGCCGGTCAGCACGGCCCTGGTGTTTAGAAACCGGCTGGAAGCTCGGCTATATGCTGCTGCAGATGGGGTCACTCCCACACGTACTTTATCCACTTATAAGAACGTCTCACCTAAAAATCTATAGTGGTATTGATTGTACGCTATATTAGAATATTTCACCGTGTTTCCCTTTTCAGTAAGAACGCCTCTTTATTTGGAACTACTTTGTGTGGACCGCAACACATACGTGTTACTACGCTTGCAGCATACAGTGTCAGATCAGCCATTTGTGTCAGCGGTTTGTAGAAGAGACAATAAACTAAAGAAAATATTATATTATGGAAACGACAAACTGCCGACTGGGGACTAGAGGACATTGTTTTCCTTCATGCCGTGAAGTGTTGTACACTGTTGAGTGATAATGGAGTTAGTGCACCGTTTGTTTTTCTGAAGAGGATTAATGCAAAACCAACTCCGAGTGATCCCGCTGGACGATGGACTATCTGTGGTTCTAACTAATGAAGGCAAAATGCCACAAAATAAGCTGAAGAAAAATGATCAAAATAATTAATTATATGAGATTTTCTGAGTAACAAGTAGATTCTTACATTGTAGCGTAATCCATCACATCTTAAGTGACTTTATTGATTTTCAACAATTCCCCTAAGACGGCCACAGTGCAGGAAACACAGGGCAGCTTTAAACACACCATAATAAAAGACTGAGCTATACAAATGACCATACATATACGTAATTAGCAAAAACTTTAATTTAATTTAACACAAAGTTTAAAATATACAAAACAACACACATTATCACAAAGAAATAATAAAAGATAAAGACTAAATGTTTCTTAATGTGTCAGAGGTTTACCATTCAGGGGTCAAACAGCCTCGGGCAATGCATTCCTTTTGAACTCCTTTGATTTGACTCTGTTGTGTTCACCTCCTCCCTCAGGGCATTGGCCCAAAGAGGGGAGCTCCCGGGTGAAGAGGCTCAGGTGGAACAAACTTTGCAAAGGTAAGAGAGAGACAGGAGACCCGTCGTCTAAGAAGGTCGAATTAAGGAAGTCATTTGCAGTTAATTTATACTTGAGTCAAGAGAATGACTGATGAGGTGTCCACGCGGCGTGTTCTGATTCATAATTAGGTGTCAAGTAAAGTCAAGGTTGCAGTGGAGATAACTTTATTAGTCGGTGAAAACATGAGAGTGAATTCAGATTCGCCCGAGGCGAGTTCAAAATGCTTCAACTTGAGGGAAAGATTTCCATTTGTGGCTTCTTGTATCTATAACTGGAGTTCATGATGAGACGCACAAACACACACTGCGCACACACAAAGTTGTTGCTAGAAGCTGCTCAAACAGTCCAGTGGTCCTGCTGAGTCTTAATGTTCTGGTTTGACCCGTCTTAAAGGTCAGATGTTGCTCTAACTTCCTCACTCTCCGCAACATCTTGGTTCTTTGTTGGTGGATGAGAAACCTGTCAGGAGAAAGCTCATCACAAAGCAGCCTGCAGGTGTAAGCCAGCCCAAAAAGCCTCGCCACACAACCGCAAAGACACCTTTTGACCTCCTGTGAGGAGGTTTACACAGGTTATGAAAGAGACCTGATTCAGTGCTGATGCCTCTGTGGGACCTACAAAAGCAAAGCTGACCACTGGGAAGACTGTACGGTTATTTTTAAGGCCTGTTGAATTCCGACAAAGCAAAGGTGGCAAGGGACTTTTTTCTGTAGAGCATTCTGTGTGCATACGTACAGGGCCGGGTGAGCAAACATACAGGAAGAAGAAAACTGACTTAGAAAATACAAAGTTAATCTCTTGGTTCGTCCAAAATATTACTGGGGGATGTTTTTTCCTGAAGCTTCTGTGAGGAACTTTCATTATGTGTCGATGTTGGAGGCTCCTGTGGACAAAGCAACATGTCTGATCTCTATCTGATGCTGTCCTCTACGTGTGTGCGTGTGTGTGCATGTGTGTGTGTGTGTGGTGTTCTCCAAACAAGAAATGTTTTTTAACTTACAATTATCTGTGTAACTTTGCCGGGAAAATATAAATGAATTTTCTTTCCGCAGAATGCTGTAATTTGCCTTGCGGGACGGCGACCCCGGGGGCAGCAGTGACAGCCATTAAAAAGAACTGCACAGAGGGAGTCAATCTTCATGCTGATGGTCTGGTTGGCATCTGTACTGATTTCAGTCGGTTTCATAACCAGCCAAAACTCCTCAGTGTATTACAGCATTACTGAGAATTCAGAACGATTAGTTCACTGCTGTCACTTTGGAGTTATCGATCTTACTTAGCCACAAATACATCATCCCAGCGCTACACATCCTGCAAACAGCAAAGATTTTATGTTGGTTCCAAAACAACAGCAACTAAATCGAGATATTGAGGACTTCAGAGGTACAACTTTTGCCCACTGGGGCTGCCAAGATTGTCACATATCAGGTTTGTTACAAACACAGAGGGAGAGAACCAAAAGAAGACTGCAGATGTACTGTGAACTTTAGATGTGTGTTTTCTCTAATTCTCCTTGTAATAAAAACTCAAAGAATAAAAAATCTAAGTAAATCAGATTAATGCCAGGAAGACTTTAACAGAAACACTGAAGAGGACGTATTTGATGCCTGATTGTGTCACAAGGCAAGGTTGTCCCGTTTCCAAGGCTCCTTCAGATGCGTCCTCCTTTTCCCTGACCAAGAAGGATCCATCGGGTGCAGCCTTCGCAACCCAATGTATCCCGGACTCTTAACCGGCCGAGGAATACACTTTAAATGTAATGTTTTTGGTTTCAACTCAATTGAATGGCTAGCGTTACACATGTTTAAAAAAAAGAAATGTGCCTTGAAACAAATTATCCTTAACATACATCTAGTTATCCCGCTAACTACCTGCTACCAGACCCGTCGCGGGGGTGTTTGAGGCCCTGTGCGAAGGGTTGACAAATTTATCCAGCGATCCTCGCAGCAACAATTATCTTCCTTTTCTCAGCACCTGACTCGTGCTTACGAAATCTGTCACGCTCTCATGCGGCCAACATCGTTTCCCCTTCTCCTTCCTCCTTGCAGTGAGCAGCGAGATGGAGCACACATTACTTAGCAACGCAATATCGAGAAATAAAAAATGGAATCATTTGTTAGGTTAGATTTTTGAGAATGGAATTAACAAACAGGAATTTCATTTCAGAATCGTAGTGGGTCAACAACACTCAAAAAGTCCAGGATGCAAAGCTCGGGGTTGCCAGGTCTAAGGGCTACTTCTGAAGTGTTGCTGCGGACCCTGCGCGGTTGCACACTTCGCACAGCCCATGCGACGGTTCTGACTGTTGCTAGGCGACAGGAGCCCAGTTTGGTGACGCAAGGTTAAGGGTGGGAACAGCTGGTGACGAGAACAGGAAATCCTCCGTAGACCGGACTGTCTCCTTTCCCTTCGGCCTTAGTGGTCGACACAGGCTACGAATGACTCGTCCTCCGTAGACTGCGCCCTTCAAAGGACGCAGCATCTAAATTGAGACACAGCCATAGACTCTCTCACTGGGCAGGTGAGGAAATTAGAAACAGGTGAAAACAAGGAGGGCATGGCACACTACCACACAGGCAGGAAGTAAGGGTACATACACGAGGAAAAGGACAGTGACAAAGTAAAACAGGAAATGATAAATGACCAAACCAGGATGATAGATGACACCGAGAAACAATTACTTTTCTACTGGACGTTCATTGAAGAGAACCACAGATGAGTTTCGACCACGGGTTCCTTTGGAAACAGCACACTTTAATCTACCATGACGCGCACAGAAAACCTTGTAGGCCATATATTTTGTTTTAATGTGAGGAGATTTATTTACTGTAAGTAACACAGAACACAAGTGAGCAACATTGAAGAGCCTTGGAGGGAAACATGAGTGTTTAACAGTCATTGTAATTCAGACAGGTTTGCAATTTGAAAGTCAAAAACCTGCTGACAGAACGCATCAATCTGAGAGTATAATCCATCACTGCAAATGAAGCATTGCTCATTCTGCACACAGCTAAAACAAGCCGACTTGATTGCTCCAGTCGGTAACTTTCACCCCGGCGGCAGCGAGTGCGCAGTGGGTTTCCGGGAAAGTGGGTAATGTCCTTTTCTTTTTTTAAAGGGCTGTAGATTCGCTCATGTGGCCCCGCGGATTAACGGAAACAAAGACGCGATGATTTAAATGAGGCTCGAGAATAAAATAAAAGCGCTGGTGCTGTTCTCTAAGTGGCACATCATGATTTCTGAGAGAACTCTTATTTTCTACAGGGGCCACTTCAAATACAGATGCTTAGTGTGTGTGTGCTGCTCCTTTACATGTGTGTCATGACCTGAATACGTTTTTTTACTGTTATGGTACCCCACTGTTAACATGAATACATATTGAAGTGGCCAAAATGAAGGATGTACATGTGCACTCACTCATGCACACACACACACACACAAACAAACGCACGATTACGCAAAACTGTGACGGGTGGAACCGAGTCTATTTTGTATTTCAGATAAGACTCGGTTCCCCTTCATCAATTTTTCTAGTTTTGCAGGAAGCAAAATTGATGGAAGCACTTGATTTTCTCGTGTGTGTGCGTGTTTGTTTGTGTGTTAACCATCAGTTTTTTTGGAGGATGCAAATCTTTGTATGCTAACCGACATCACGCATCCTGCAGAGACTAAATTGGTATTGGCTGGATTTGACGGGGAAGTGAGCAAACAAACGTTTCTTCCTCCTGTCGGATTATTTAATACATTTTTCATTCCACTGAGTTCAAAAACTGACAGAACCACAAGCGGCACATTACTGTGTGGATTGTACATGAAAGAAGGACTTTCCATTGAAGATATTGAACATGCTGGCAGGAAGCTTCCTCTCAGACAAACAGTGAAGTGTTAGTATGATGTCTCAGAGGAGACGTATCACGCAGAGACCTCTGGGATCATCGCTCAGAGGAAAAACGACAATATGTGGACGGGTCGGTTCAACGTTTTAAAGTCTAAGAATGGAAACAACCTGGTCAATTTTGTAAAATAAAAAACAAAACTGTTTTTCTCAGGAGAGGTTTAACACCTGCCTCATGGCCTTGACAATCAATCATTCACAATCACGACAATCTTACCTAAAAAGCTGTCCCTAATCAGCAGATGCATCAGCCTAGCTGTCATAGAAGTGCAGAAGTTTACTTTATAATTCATTATAATCACCTTAATTTGGGTTCTTAGTCCAGTGTGCCTTTTGTAAACTCAAGCAAACACCTCCTCATGGTCTTCTCACTGTCCTCTCTGTGTGTGCGCACTGAAACAAATCACAGTTTTGTGTGTACTCTTGATTCAGTAAATAGGAAACAAACAGAGTAGCTTAGAGCAGTACGCACATACGTTTCCCACGAGCATTCAGCTTACTTTTTCGTTTACCAAGATATCCTGTTGTGATGTTAGCTATTGTAGCAGGAAAGTTGTTGCTGTCTGAAGCCGGTGGAACTAGAGACAGTTTGCTAACCCAGAGCCCCGCTAACGTCGGTGACATTACTTGCAGTGTCTTAGTTTCCCAGCGTTACATCATGTTATTTGTATATACAATGTTTGCAAAGGGTTTACTAGCATTTTCTAATATTGTATCAACACACACAATATAAGTATTTATAGTTCAGAATTGCATGTTACTTTAAGGACTTCTTTAAGGGCTCAGTGGCTAGCTTCAGAACTCACTCTTTTAGCAGCCGTCCGGGGCCAACCCTGCCACGTTTAGAATTTGTTGCCCCCCACTGCAAATGGTGAAATATCATATTTCTGCCACACTATATAATTTTTTAAATTTTGCATGCCAGTGTGCAACACAGCTATCCAGAAAAGACCTGATTATTAGTTTTGATATTGCTGCTGTCTCTCTTCCCCTCCCTTTGTCTTATATGCTGTCTGTCCGTCTGTATCACGTGGGATTAGTCGAGTAGGGTGAGCTAATTAAACAACAGAAAGTACATTATATATAGCTAGGACAAAAGAACACCTCTTACCCTTCCCCTCTATTAAAAGATCAAGTGTGAGTTTTTCCAACTGGAGAGAGAAAGAGAGAGAGAGCGGCAGAGTGACGGTAAATGCGAGCGGAGAAGTGAGAAAGGTTGGGAGTGAAGGTGTGCCTTAATTGAGCCGGCCCTGAGCGGGGGAGAGGGGGAGAGGGGGAGGGGGCAGCAGCCGCGGTGCGGCGTGACCAGATGTGATTCAGGGCCAATACTTCCTTTCTGTGCTCTGCTCATTGTTTACAGTTAGAACTCGCAACCTCAAAAATGAGACGACGTCTACAACCGGATTGTTAGCTGCACTTTTATACAGATGTCTGTTTATGGAGATTAATTAAAAGCTAAATCGATAGCTTCTTCTTTTGCTGTCCACACAAAATGTTTTCCTGAATACAGCCAATGCTCGCTAAAGGCTAATGGACCATACAACAAACCAAAAACAGAACGCTTCTGACAACAAAAATCTTGTCCATCAGCCAACAGATTCTACATTAATTTGCCTTATCTTATACACAGGCTTTCCCCCCGAGCTATACCATCAGCATTAACGTTACTAGTATTAAATCTCCACCTAGTCCTAAGGGCAAATCTTAAGTCCCATCAAGGTCCCAGTTTGTAAACGTTTGAAGCTCACAAGCTAACCGTAAACATGCTAACGTTCCAGGAGCTAGCTGGGGGTAAGTATAGGCCTATTTCACAAATAAATACCGTACATTCTGGCACTGTGGTGTTTTTTTTCTTCTATTGAGACTTGTTTAGTGTCTTTAAGATGATGCTTATCAAAGGTTTTAACCACGGGTTCTGCTGCAGTTACCAGCTAGCTCGCAAACTGTCAGTTAGCATGAAGCCTGTTTAGCTCGCTAATGGGAAAGTAAAGTTCACCGAATTTTTGGAAAAGACAAATCTGTGACCACACAGCAGTTGAGAGTTAAATGAATTAAATTAAATGGTCGGTGCAACACAGAAAATGGGCTGAATCCCTTTTGGACTCCCTCAAAGGTCAGCATCGGCAAAACAGCTTGCAACGTGTATAGATTTCCTTCAGCCCCGCGAATGAACCCAGTGACGGCAGCATTTCCACTCACATTCATTTTCCAGTAAAGTTTTGTTGGTGTCAAAAAGGTCAGAAGAAAGGGTCGAGAAAATCAAACAAAGGATTTCATGTGTTTCTGTGGTTCTTGGCGTCCATGTTTCATTTAGGTTTGAGTCAGCCTGTTATTTTTTGACTTGCTTTTGTGACGGTAGAAAAAGTCTTTTAAAGACGGCACAAATTAACTCCAACACTGAGGTGAAACTTCATAGAGGAAAAGATAACACAATAAAAGAAAAGATAAGACAAATGTTAAACGGGTGAGATGAGCAATGGGAAAAATTGGACTACAGATTTGTCCTCAGCGCTCAGACGAAGACGCTGTAATTATGAAAACGTTTTGTCTTGTTCTCTGCAGCTGTCACAGGTCGATACTCTCCTGAAATATAGATTGGTTTGAACCAGTGACCCAACCTGAGCTCAGTACAGTACTCGCTCGCTCTCTCTCTCTCTCTCTCTCTCTCTCTCTCTCAATCTTTCTCTTTGTGACATATTTTATGTTGTTCTTCCTTAAGGGACAGGAAGCGATTACCATAAATCATTTGAGCTTCTCTCGCTGTGGTAATGCTGCGATCGCTGCTGAAGGCATATGAATCATGTTCAACGCACACACACACACATGTACAGGCATACGCACATGCACACAGTGTGATCTAATTTCTGCCATTAATTGAATCTCTGCGAGCGTTTAACGAACCATTTCTGCCGTCAGGATGTGTGTAAGGGAACAATCAATTTCTTGAGGCTTTGCTAACTCCGCTCAGCGTACACGCACGTCGCTCTCTCTCTCTCTCTCTCTCTCTCTCATAACAACCTCTCACAGCTGCCTCTCAACTATTTTTTATTTAACTCTCACGCCCTTTTCAGCACTATTTACACTACAGCAAACGAACATAAATGTAAAGCTTACATTTAAAATCTTTCTGTTGTAGAGCAGATCGTGCCCTAAAAATCTGTGACAGAAACATCCTGTTTTCCTTTTTCTCCAGCCACATCAGTTTAGTACGCGTGATTGAGTACAACATTGTTGAGACCTTTAGCCTGTTGGCAACAATAACTGTCAATGAAAATGCTAATAGGTGCTAAATTGGTCTCCATATCAACACATCTCACAGCTCTACAGCTAATCCCTGGTTCGTATCGCTGAGGGACTTTTAAAACTTTATATATTAGAAAAAGAAGGAAAGAAAATCCAGTCATTTCTGATGACTTTGCTCTGGAGCAGTTTTTATTGTTTTCTTGTCTTCCTTTATCAGTACGACTTTGGAGGAAGCTAAAGGTGTTTTAAGTCTCAGGCAAATGTCCCTACGGGGACGAAAAAAGTGTATTGTATCGTATCGTATGCTATTATAAATGCTTTAACACATCCCTTGATTTGTGAGGTTTTTATCACATTTTTATAAACCACTCATCACCCATGACAAGACCTAAAAGTTGGCTAATGTAATTTGCGTGTGATCTGAACGTGCAGAAAGCTGTCTGCAACATTTCCGCCATGAACGTTGATACGGACGTAGATGTCAAAATCACTTAAAGGGCCAGTTCAACCTCAGTCCTATCATGCTATAATGGGGAGCTAATGTCATTATGGTAGGAAATAAATGCAATTTGGCTCTGTGCCTTTGGAGGACGCAATCCGCTTCTCCAATGGACCCTGGAAAACCTCCGCCTGACTACGTAAAAAGTATCATGTAGCGGAGGCCAGGGAGCTCGCTAAACTACACTTCCTCAATCTAGGACGCCCGCCTCTGATGTCATGTTTCGTTCAAAATCGTCAGGTTTGAAATGACGAAGATTTTTTAGACGATCCACCGGCATATTCTGGTCGTGTTTCAGATTCTGTACCGCTCTAAGCCATTGCCTGCAGCGAAACGGTAGTATTTCACTCCAGCATCTCTCGCTTGGCCGTTCCTTTCAGAGGGAGGGGCGCAAGTTTGTCATTTAGTCTGTTCTGTTTTATCTTGTTAGCTATGTACATATTTTTTTAAGGATACACTTGTTTACTTATTTTTACATGCTCTTTATTGCAATGTTGCACTATCCACGTTGCTGCTGTAACACTGTAAATTTCCCTGTTGTGGTACGAATAAAGGCTTATCATATCTTATCTTAACAATGCACTCTGGGTGTTGTAGGAATGTAGGATTGGTGAAACCACGAGCTGTTTGTACAACTTTCTCCACAGCTAGACGCCAGTTTCAAATATTATTGCTTCTCTCGATTACAGAGAACACCAGCTGTGACTGACAGTGGCTTTTTCCAGCGCTCAAACTGCTCCTTTGAATAATTTTGTTTGGCACAGTTCAAAGATTCGTGGTCACAAAGTTGTTAATTCACTGTTTTTTGAAGCCATTGCATCAGGGTTCAAAAGAACATCACTATGTACACTAGTCAGTGAATGCATCCATGTTTGCACCGATCCCAAAATAAGCGCCGGTTCTTACCGTCTTTACTTCAAAAGTATGTTTCATCTTTTTGTAGTCTGAGCTGCCCTGAGCTGTTCAGTATAAATCCAGGCGAGCACTGGACATACGGTTAACAGCTCAACAGCTTTATTAAACAGATTATGATTGTTTCTGTTGAGGGGTAGACGGTAGCTCAGTCTGTAGGGACTTGACTTGGGAACCAGAGGGCAGCTGGTTCAAGTCCCAGTACGGAGTAACTGCCCGGGGCACATGTCCACGTGCAGCCCCCTCACTCTGACATCTCTCTATTAGTGCATGTCCATAGAGTCCTGTTAGTTTCAGGCCTTTGTATGTTCAGCATGTTTGTACTAACAGAGTGAAAAAATGTCCCCTCTGGGATTACTAAAGCATGTCTTCTTCTTCTTTACATCATCTTTTGACTTTAAAAATCACAAAGCACAATGAGCCAACCACAGCTCTCTCAGTCACCAGACAATCAGCCGTTTTCTCATTCAACTCAGGACATGTTCCAGATAATCTGATCCACAGGGAGCTCAGAGTAGTACCACTACTCCTTCACATTGAAAAGAGCAAGTTGAGGTGGTTCGGTTCCTGGATGCCTTCCTCCCTGTGGAGGTTTATCGGGCACGTCCCACTGGGAGGACACCCCAGGGTAGACCCTGAGCTTGCAGGAGGGATTATATACCCCACCTGGCCTGGGAAGGCGTCAGAATCCCCCAAGAGTGAAGGACGTCTGGGCTTAGCTACTGCCACTATCACCTGGCCCCGGATAAGAAGAAAATGGATGGATGGATCTGCTCCTGATATCATCTAGACTTAGACTTGCACTCACACACACGTGGCACAAAGCGGGAAATTGTCTGTGTCAGATGCTTTGGAAAAAACAACCTCTTACCGTTAGTGAGCTACCGTCCCATGTCAAGTTGAAAGATGAGGGAGAGCAGTCTATAAATAAGGAGTGAATTCAATCAGGCTAACGAGGACAAACAACCAATCAATGATGAGGAAAAGAGAGGACAGGAAGTGAACTTCAGGAAGTAAAAGGTAAGAAAATAATGGTGTGTACTACAGCGCCTGCAGTTGAAAACATGACGGAAAAGAACAGAAAGCTAAACTCTGTGCAACGTGACCAGCTTCATCCACGCCAGCCTTGACTGTTTCCTGCTGTGTTTACACACCGGCCACGCGCACATTGTCTCAGGGAAGTCCGCTTCAACGCATTCAGGCATTTGTGTTGTTGTGCAGATGACCCCGGGGATGTTGGGACTTTTTCGACGGAGTGCAGTGCATGTGTGGAACAGGCTGTTCTCCAGCAGAGGTGAAAAGGGAGGCAGGTGGGTGAAGGTTGGATGGTTCTTTGATTGTGATTACTGTCAAGCTGTTCCTCTTTCTTACAATTTGATCATTTCAGACTGTTTAATAAACTCCTCGCTGTTTCTCACCCTTTGTTCTACAATTACAATCAGAAGTAACACATGGAATATAATTAAAAACACAGAGGGACGCTTGTTAGAAACCGGTTCTGGCTTGATCTATCACATGCCATTTTCCCGGATATCCGTCACCACCTTTCTGCGTGTGCATTCAAAGGTAAATAAGGTCAGAGCTGAAACTGATTGATGTTTGAGCTCGCTGCAGAGACATTAAACCTGAGGGGCATGAAACGTAGAAGATAGCGCCGCCGTCAGGGTCGGCTTCTTTGCTTTCTTCATCGGGGAAAAAAAACAGCAAATCCCGGCAAGAGATTCTGCAGCTGATCAGAATTCCTTGCGCAGAACCTCATAATGTTCAAAGTACTTATAAATCATATTATAATGCAAGTTATACAGTTTGCCTGTATGTGTAGGGTTTTGCATTTTAATGTATTACACTTCCCCCTCTTGTATCAGTGCGTGCTCAGCGCTCTGTCATCTCACATTCACTGTCTCATTTTCTGCTGTATGAACAAGCAGCGACCCGTCGTCCTCATCGCCAATCCTGTGTCCTGCTGAGATTCCTCGTAGGCCGTCATCAACGCTTACCGTTGGACGTCGTGGTCCGAATATGTCCACCTGGGCATCTGGAGTGGTGTGACTGTGCGGACGAGTGTGTGTGTTTGTGAGTGGGTTACAGAGGAAAAGGATGCTTTTTGAAATGAAGTGCAGTGACTCAATGAGCCCCGGGCAATTCCTCGCTCCCAACCCTCTGCTTTGCATCATAAATATTTCATTTCTTCTTAAGTCACCTTTGTTCTGGCCCCCCTCTGCTTCTCTCTGTATGTGTATGTGTGTGTGACTCTGAAAGCCAGTTTGACTCTTGGATTACCTTTTGCTCGTCCTAATTGGACTACAGTTGAGAGATGTTCATGTTTAAATCATGTTTCCTGTGGAATCATTATGACGGAGCCCTGAGCTGACACCGCTTGCACTCGGCGCTGCAGCAGGAGAAGAGACGACAAACGTGAGATGACAGAGTTCATCATATCAGATTCAGAAACTGGAGGCTGGTGCACGAGCCTACGAGCTGACTCTTATATATCCAGTGCTTAGTAAAGCTTCGTATGAGTCCTTTTCTGTGTCTCCACTCCGACAGCCTGGTCATCCCTCCGTTTCGCCTTTATGCTTCTCCTCCCAACAGTCAGGTGTAGGTCCCCCTTCTGCCACGAAAACAGCGCTGACCCATTGAGGCAAGGACTGCACTAAACCTCTGAAGGTGTGCTGAGGCATCTTGCCCAAAGATCCTTCAAGTCCTGTAAGTTGCGAGGTGACGCCTCCATGGATCGGACTTGTTTTTCCAGCACCACCCACAGATGCTATGCAGCCCCATGTGGTTCTGACACCTTTTTATCAGAACCAGCAGGGTTCAAGGCGTGCACTGAAGCAGGTGTGTCTTGTAGTAAGTGAGGTTGGGTGTTTAAAATCCCAGGAGACCCAGGAGAGTTTAACTTTGTCAGTGTAACTGGCTTACGATCATTACTTAGTTTATTTTACTTACATACTAGGGACACATAATATTGGATTTTTTGCCGATCCCCCCAAAACACGGCAGTGAGGGAGACATGCCCGGACTTGTTTACTGCACCTACTACGGAGACATCAGTGATCGCTGACGGACTCTTTTTATCGCATGTGCATCCATGAATATGTGAGTTGGTTTTGCACTGATGTTTATGTTACTCTCTGTTAGCGTCAGCTTTGACCACGAGTGTATTTTCGTCGTGTTTGATGTTGTTAAGTCCGGCAGAATGGACAGAATGTGCGCTAACTGTTAGCTAGTTAAGAGTTGTGAAAGTTGTTTAACTTCTATTCATTGGCTCGACTTTTTTGTCTTTATTTGTAGATTGTTGATAACTTTCAAGTCGTAGCATTACGTCAAGCTTTTTAGGGAATCATGGAGCATTTAGGCGTGATCAACGCATTGTTCATCAGCGGAAAATATTGGCAGAAAAATGACATATCTGCTGATGCCAGTGTGTCATTTCCAAGCCTTTATCTGCAGATACCAATAGCATGCTGATAATATCGTGCATCCCTATAACATACTTATTTTAACCCAAACCTTAACAAGTAGTTATGTGCCTAAACCTAATCGAACTGGGTCGTACATCCTCTACCACATGTTCCAAGTGGAAATATTGACACATGAGACAAGCGTGTATCGAGCAGAGAACAGTGGAAGTGGCTGTGCATCAGGTTGAAGCAGCAGTTAGTAATCTGCTCGCACAGTGTAGTCTAAACTATCATGACTCACACTCTTCAGGATTCTGCACATATGTGCTCATCAGTCCAGCTTCTAAGGGTAAGGGGTGTTATATGTTGTAGAGTGCAATCATACAGTATAGAAATTGAATATACCTGAGGTGCAATGGTTGGTGCGATCGCCTCACAGCTAGAAGGTTGCTGGTTTGAAACCTGGTTTGGACAAATGTTCTCCCCGTGCATTTGTGGGTTCCCTCCGGGTACTCCAGCTTCCTCCCACAGTCCAAAGACATGCTCGTTAGGTTCATTGCTGACTCTAGGTAGGTGTGGGTGCAAGGGTGAAAGGTTATCTGTCTCTATGTTTCAGCTCTGTGATTGACTGGCGACCAGTCCAGGGTGTACCAAACCTCTCGCTCAGTGACAGCTGGAATTAGCTACATTAGCTGGGATTTTTTATACCATAGACTGTATAAAAAAGATGGACGACGTGACAGCTCCCTAAAAGTGAAGCCAAAACCTCTCTATCGCCCCCTGCTGACAGTATAGGTCATAAAACCCGCCTCCTCCATGTTAACAGATGGGACATGAGTCAAACTATAAAATCAAAATACACGTCAAATAAATTTTTCTCAAACATGGTTTCTGTCATTACAGTTAGTTCTTATCATGCTGATTCACATCCAAGTTTATTTTTAATTAGTTATTTGATGCTGTAAAAAAGATGATTGACAGCTCTGTTGACAAATCCGGCTCCTGCAGCCGATCACTTCTTGATTAGCAGAGTGGATGACAATCTGCGAGAGGAGACGTAACTAAAACAATCACTACAGTCATTGAAGTTTCCATATCTATGAACGTCTGCTTCAGACCAACTCAAGAAGCTGCTCTGCTGTTAAACACGCCGACGTGCGGGATCTTTGCTGTTTTTTCGGTAAGTTCAATGTGTGTTTTGGTTAAGGGAAGTGGCTCCGGTGGCTCCACCCGCCGAATTCTACTGCGCAGCTCTGGCTCCAAATGACGTCACCATCGCAACAGCCCGAACAGGATAAGCGGTATAGATAATGGATAGATGGATGGATGGAATATACCTGACTTAGCCCACCTCATTTGGACTTTAGAGCTCCTCTTTGTCGACCCCCTCGACATACTAGAGTGGCGCAAATTGTTTGGATTTAGTTCTTGACTCATATGTGACTGTGACGTCGCCTGCAATGTACCTGGAACTGTGTGAGGCTTTTATTTATCTACACTTTTGTGTCCACTGTTCACACTGTAGCTAAGAGCAAACTAACGATGTAAACAAAGCTGAAGTGACTCACAGCTTGTTAGTTTGTTGGACAAACTTTAGCTGATCAATCATCCCGCCAGTTTATGGATTTAGGCAGAGGTCTCAAAACACACCCAGTCAGTGTCAGTGAGTACAAACGGACTTGACTGCTGTATTCTTTCTCCTTTTATTCTTCTCCTCTTTCATCATCCAGTGCTTCCAAACATCAAACACCGCCAGCGTAATTATTTCTGTATCTCTTCCTTAAACCTGTCGAATCTCTTGAGTCTTTTTATTGTAGTTGGATCATAATTTCAAAAGTTTGAACTTGTTTAAAAAGTTTCAACTCAAATCTTTTGACGGAAAGAAACGGCTTCCATGAGAAGTCAACGATCTGTTCTCAAACGGTCTCTGTGATACACAGAAATGTCACTGCTGAAAGAGAAGTACATTTTGTGCAGAGGCGGGCTCTATATGTTGTCTTAGCGTTAAAGAGAATTTATGAATACGTTGATTTGCAGGTTCTATGAATATGAAATGAAAGCTGCCATAATAAGAACTTAACTGCGGTTCACATGTCGTTCTGCGAGGTGCTTCCTCTGTATGTGTCCCTGTCCTTTTAATGCCGTGGACACTTGCTGTGCAATAACGAGGCCGGTATGGAAATACAAGGAGCCTCACCTTCTCCTCTTTCTCATCGTTGAACTCTTAACCCCGTCCTGTCCTACATGAGATACAGTCAGTCGGAAAGGAAAAGGGGCTCTTTTATCCGCTGGCTACAGGCTGTAGGTTTTTCCACCCTCGAAGCACCAGGTAGTTTCTGGAAAAAAACGCTTCCTGAAAACGGCCAGGGGGCGTAGTTACAGGAGGAAGGATCGAGGAGAGAAAGAGGGAGGGGATGTGTGTGGATGAGGAGAAGGGGGAGGCAGAAGTGTGCTGGTGTAATACCCACGGGATGTATTTTTCACTTGAGACTTTCTGTTACAAATTGACATGTCGATGAGCCGCTGTCATTTCACCAGGAAGATGTACGAGCTGCAGTTAATCACATCAGCTGGATGCCTCCTCCCCTCGCTCCCAACCCCCCCGAACGTCTCACCCTCTCAGCACGAGTGAACCGTCGCCGTCGTTTTTTCTGCTGCAATAATTCAGAATAATGGCTTCTATTCATGCATTTGTCTGTGACTGAGTGTGTGTGTTTGCAAAGTGTGTAAAAGAGAACTACTAACACGTCTTCTAGGATCTGAGTACATCAATGTGACATGCTACTGAAAGAGGCTACAGCTCCATCTAGTGGGGCTGAAATGCTCTGTAACTACCTGGATGTATCGAGCAGCCGAGGCACAACATCCTGCATGCAGGAAAAGAGCCGTGTCAGCTGAAAGCGCCTGAAAGGGAGCTGCAAGTCAGAGAATTTAATACAGGAAGTGTACTGAGGCCATTTGGAGAGAGTGGATCGAGATGAATAATGCTTACAGCATTGCACTGGTGGAATTAGGTCAGTGTGTTTGGCTGACTTCATCTTACCGCAAAGTAACACGACGTCAAAATAATTCTTTATTTACAGAGGCCTGCTGGAGCCGAGCATTCATTGGGCGAGAGGCGGGGGGTACAATCACAGGGCTGACACACAGAGACAGACAACCTGCCACGCTCACACTCACACCTACGGGCAATTTAGGGCGCATTCACGCCTAACGTCTGTTTGTTTGATTCCAATCAAAGACCACATTGTTACAAAGTTGCATTTAACCTTTGGTTTGTGTTCACACGGCAGCTTTTACCAGCCGACCAAAAGTTTTGATGCGCGGGGACTCTGCTCTCTGATTGGTCAGAATTTTCCCATGGGAAAACTCCCTGAAGAAAACAAAGAGAGAGAGCGTACTCCTCAGTCACACTCAACATGATCGCAGACTTTTTGTTGTCTGATTTTTTGTCCTTTTAACCGACATTGTTACAATTTCATTTAGCAGATGCTTTTGTCAAAGCGACGTACATCTGAGAGTTAATACAACACAAGAGATTCGACACTGGTGCCAACAGGCAGTGTATAAGGCCCCTTTTTTTGAAAATCCTAGCCAGCATAAATCACATCCTCAATGTCATCATCATCAATAGCATCAAGATCATTAAGGTCAGAGGTGTTCATAAAGAGCTGGGTCTTTAGCTTCTTCTTAAAGGTCAAAGGGACTCTGTGGACCGAATGGAGTTTGGTAGCTCGTTCCACCACCAAGGGACGACTGAGTTCCACTGCTCGATCAGTTCCACTCTCCTTTGGTTTTTCACTGAACAGTTTGAACACCTCCGTGTTTTTGTGCGTTTCCACAAGCATTTGTGAAATTGTTTGCTCAGCAAGTATTTCTATTTCCTCGTCGCTCCCCCACGTCTGTCCTCTACTCATCTTGCTGGCTGTCTCTGCAAGTGTCAGCACCCGTTAATAACCCACAATGCACTGTGTTTTGGTTTGCTTCCTCTATTTGGTCCTGCTTTAAGTCCCTTTACATTCTCACCAGAATCAAACCGGACCGTGGTTCGTTTGCAAACAGGCAGAGTCTTCTCTATCGGACCATGGTCCGGCTGTTTGGTCCGCACCAGTAGTTCGATTTAGAGATATAGCTGGGAGAACATCTGTCTCATCTGCTCTTTCTGATGCAGTATTAGACATGTATGCATTAATTGCATCACTTCTTAAATACAGAGCCAGATGGATCCTGGAGCATGTTTATTCATGTGTGTGTCAAGTTGAGTGATGATTCATTTGTGTCAAAGTGTGTGTGTCTGTTCAAAGTCGTACTGAGGGGAGGGATTAACTGAAGTAATGATGAAGGATGAAAAAAGAAACTGAGAGAGACGTTTCACTCTCAAACAAATCTGCTGAACTGGCTGAATGTGCTGCAAAGAGAGCGTGATTGTCACACAGGTAACAGTATTAACAGTATTATGTATTCACACTATCACAGTGTTGTGTGTTCTTTGACTTAAACAGTAGCCGTAGCTCTTGTGTCCACACACGGGTTCTTTCTCTCTCATTATCAAAGCGCTTCATCCGAGCGCCCCCGACCCTGCCAGAAAAAACGCTGAATCACACAACGTCCTTTCATTGTTGTTCATTAGCCTTGTTTAATCCATGAAATTAGTTATACGAGGAAAAAATTTTGTTGTGTCCCGACGTCGAGCTCTGAGTGTTACGATGCTGATGGTGAACCTTTGCTGGAAGCACGGTGAGGCTTTTAGCCCCCGTGTATCAAGCAATCATAAGCACAAGTAAATCAGCTTCACATCGAGTTTAACTTTGGGGAATTTCTGACACTTTCATTTGTGCTGCAACCCATGCCGACACCGCTGACCTCTGAGGGAGCGGAGAGCCGGAGAGCGCCACTGGCTGCATGCAGCATCAACTTTGAGATACCACTGCTCTGCTGGATTATTAACTGCCTCACAAAAAAAGATTCAGCAGCTTTTATTATTAATTGTGAGACAGGAGTGGATGGTGCACATCAGGGGGCGTTTTTAGGGCTTGAAAACATCTGGGGCCAACCTCAGAGCTTGTAGTGGGGGTCCGAGGGCAGTCGGGGGGGTGTTGATTTATACTAATACTAATCCTGGCTCTGCTGGTTGCAACTCATCTGCACTACCACTGGCTGTACCGTCTGTGCTGCTACATGGAAAACCATTAAATAAAATAAAACATTAACATACTTTAAATCGATACAATGTTCTTCATTTGATTAAACTATGACTCTTATTTACTGCTGAAGCTTGACAAGATTTATTGCAAATGCAACAAGCCTCTCATTGCATAATCTTAAGGCTGTATTCATTGTATTCGATTGCAGACATCTGGGTGGCAAACAACAGGTGACAGAAATCAAATAGCAGGTCATTATCATTAAACGACAACAGAGCGTCGGCCTTGTGCCAGACTGTAGGCTCATATAGAAACAGTGAACAGCCTGTCCGTCACAATGAGGATGAGAACAGATAACGTTAGCCATCTTTTCATTTGTGCTAGGCTAATGCAGTCATATGTCCTGTGGCAGAACCTCTCTCTGCATCATTTTAGAAACAATTTAAGCTTGTTGGTCTGTTTCTGAGTGACCTTTTCTTCTCTTTGTCAAAAAGACGGCTGGTTTGTTTTTGACTCTCCATATTTGGCACAGCCCAATCTCGGATCCCACCGGCGACAGTCTGATGACGATAAAGCCTCTGGGCACAACGGTGAACGTGCCGGGGCGTGTAGCGATGCAACTACTTCCTTTGTTTCCTTTGTTTACAGAAAAAGATTTACTTTAATTAACGGTTCTTACCTAAATTTCAACATCATGATGCAGATTAGTAAAAATGAAGCTTTGTCAGGTCTGTCCTCAAGAGGAGAAAAATACTTTTAAAATGCTTGTTTGTTGAACGGAGATCGGATCGATCATTTCTGATGCATTCAAGAAGTTGGGAAATCTGAACACTGAACGGCTTTCGTGACGCAGCGTCAAGGGAATTTATCTCAAGCTGCATTTTAGATCTAGAGCTGATCGTTAGCTGTTAGCATGCAGATGTTTGTTTATACAGATTAATAAGGAGCTAAATCATCATCAGATCACGCTGAGAGGATGTCATTACAGCGCATTAAGTTCCGCCGGCTTTTGACTGTTTGGACTGGACTGTTTTTCCTGCATATGCCGATACGGCTGATACGTGATTGGTCAGTAATACTCGGACTACAAGCGTACTACAAACGGAAACCAGAACACATGCTTTACACACTTACTACATTTCTATGAAGAATCTGTAACAAACGTTGTCATGACAACGCCGTCATGCTTGTGCAGAGCTCTATAGCGTCCCCAAAAACAGTTGAAACCAAAGTTCTGCTCCACTGCAAAACATTAAAATCAACTCCGGACCAAAAACCTTCAGAGCAAGGATCAAAACATTCGGGGCTAAAGTTTGTCTTTACCGACGCCGATGGTGCACATCCCCTTAAACAATCTTAATTTACTGTGTAATTAGCAAAAACTCATTATGTCATGTCATTATGTTACGGAGCTTCCTGCACCAAGGTCTTCAAAACTACTACTGCTACTTTCCTACGCATCAGCTAAAAGATTAGCTGACTCTCGACTTAAAAGTTTGCATTTTGCTGTCAGCTGATCTGGTGGGTCAATTCAGCAGAAAATCTGCACAAATAGCTCCACTGCTTGTCTTGCTTGTGTGGATCAATAAATCGAGCTCGACTTGAAGGAGTCGGAAGAGGAAACCGCGCGGCTCTCTGAGGCCAGCTCAAACACAAACACTGAGAGTATCTCAGAGGATTAGAGCAGCTTTTGTCTGCAGGACTGAAAAGAGCAGAGAACAAACTCCAGATATGGTCTCAGGGTCAGCGTGGATTAGTGTAATCTGACCAGAGCATCGCCCGAAGATCTGGTCTGAAGCTCGAAGTCATCCTCCGTCCGCTGATTCGTCCTGTCATGTTCGAGTCCTGGGGAGGAATGGACCCATAGATGGCTTCATTCGGAGGGCTCGGGGCCTCAGTCGAGGGGTTTTAAGGACAAACTTTGCTCTTGTTCAAAGAATGTTATGGCTGAATTCGCTCACGTGCTGAAAACAAACGCATAAAGACGCACAGATAGTCAATCAGACGTGCACAGGAGTCTGAAGCGGAGCTAAAAATGCTTCTATGTGTCCCCGGGGTTCTTTTATCAGTGTCAGTGGAAAGTGTTGCACTGTAAGGGCAGCTGATCTGTGTGTGTGTGTGTGTGTGTGTGTGTGTGAGAGAGCGAGAGCTATTCTTCTCACAGCATAATGACTCATTGGTGACAACAGACGCTGCTCTCACTTATTTTGGTATCACTTAATCTTCATTCGATTTGGCTTCTCTCTCACACACACACACACACGTAATATCTCACACAGTGGTATCTTTATCCCTCTGCATTGTAGCTGAAAATAGAAACAACTTCGACACAAACATGAGGCAGCTTCAATCTTTCAAAATGTAACTTTCAAATAACAATCAGTCTCTTGTTTTGATGTCTAAACATGATCCAACCCACAGCTCGATGTCTGACACAAGGCAGACAGCAGAGGGCTGTGACTGAGGTCCTGGGGGGGAGAACATGTTGGTACTGTACAGTCTGTTATGTGGCTATTAAAAGTCTCCAGTTCCTCCACCATGACGTAAGCGGGCTCCACTGTGCCTCGTTCATTTCAAGATCAAGAACAAATCAATAAAAAACGTCTTCACCATCGAGGCCTGTGCTTGTTATATTTTTAATATTTACAGTTTCATGGCTAAATTGAGCTTTGAGTGCAGCTTCAGGGCGGCGAGCAGGCTCATCACATGATGTACACTGGTTTGAGGGGTTGTACAGTTTTTCACAATTGCTAAAATACTAAGCCCCATTCTCTGAACCAAATGCTCAGTGCAGCAAAAGTTAAACACAACAACAACACATCCATCGTGATTGAAACTCAACAACTCAAAAGTGCAGCTTATCCACAGGAGGGCCTCAAGGGTCAGTGCTAGGTCCCCTTCTCTTTTCAATACCACCTCACTTTGTGCAATTGTCCGCTCCCATGGTTTCTCATACCATTGCTATGCAGGCGATACTCAGCTCGTCCTGTCATTCCCACCAGGCGACACTACAGTCTCGGCACGGATCTCATCATGCCTTGCCGATATCTCCAAATGGATGACAGAACGTCACCTTCAGCTCAACCTAACCAAGACTGAGCTCCTTGTCATCCCAGCCAGTCCCTCTATGCAACCACAGATCAACATGCAGCTGAATTCATACCCACTATGTCTGCCTTTAAGGTTCACGTGGCATGTCGATTTGCCCTGTACAACATCAGGAAGATCAGACCCTACCTTTCAGAGCATTCAACACAACTGCTGGTACAGGCTCTCGTGATATCATGCATTGATTACTGCAACTCCCTCCTGGCAGGCCTTCCTGCATGCACATTCAAACCTCTGCAGGTGATCCAGAACGCAGCAGCGCGACTGGTCTTCAATCAACCCAAAACGGCACATATCCCTCCACTGGCTCGCATCACATTCTAAACCCTGTCGCTCGCTAACGAAACAGCAACAAAAACGTCTCCTGCCGACCTGAACGCCCTCATCCAGGTCTACACTCCGTCCCTCCCATACCGCTCTGCCAATGAAAGGCACCTGGTACTCCCATTACAACAGGGCCCTAAGTCTCTAACCAGACTCTTCTCCTCAGTCGTCCCCCGGTGGTGGAACGAGCTACCAAACTCCATTCGGCCCGCAGAGTCCCTTTCACCTTTAAGAAGAAGCTAAAGACCCAGCTCTTTATGAACACCTCTGACCTGAATGATATTGATGCTATTGATGCTGATGACATCGAGGATGTAGTTTATGCTGACTAGGATTTTCATGCTGATGATGATGACTATACTGATCTTGTTGATGTTGATGATTAAATAAACTTGAAGCTGTTTGTTGGCTCTTCCTGACTTCGTTCCCTCCCGTCGTGATCGTTGCTTGTGTTCTATTAAATCTCATATGTACGTCGCTTTCGAAAAAAGCGTCTGCTAAATGAAATTGTAACATTGTAACTGTCACAAATAGTCAATGTAAAGTAGCTTTCTTGAAAAATTGCATTAACTTCATCCCTCAGGGAATCCCTCGGAGGAAGAGCATTAGTTATCTGCCTCTCTCTGCTCTTGTAAACTATTGTACATCAGGAAAGAGACGAATATAATACAGAGAAAAGCAGCCTATAACCTTCTGTGTATAGATAACAGAAAACAAAAGCAGAACAAATTAATGCGTATAATCGCTCTCACACACGGATGAACTGTCTGAGAGCAGATTAGGACTCAGGTGTCAGACTGATGCTTCTCGTCTCTGCGTCGGGCCTGTTCGTTCCCCTCTGATAAGATTAAACTGCTGCTGTCACATCCACGCTCACACGAACACGGAGGCGTCCGCTCCTTCTTCTCTGACACATTAACGTGTTGCCATATCTGAAGCGCTATTATCGCTCACACACCTCGCACAAACACCGGGTTGTTCTGCTCTGCTTGCGAGGACACCGCATTGATTTTACTTCTCACGCTAGGTTTAACCTTGTTCTGCACAGAGGGCGGCTACAGCAGAGCTGCGTGTGGTCTCAGGATGGATAATCAATTAGACTGATTAGCTGATTAAGTGTTGTGACACGAGCTAATTTCACCAATAAGGGACTAATTGTTGCTATTCATTCTTAGGCAATCAGGGTACATAGCAAATAACCTCACCTCAGACAGCTCCGACCTCGTCACTCCTCGCAGATTTATCTTACATGCAGAAATTTGAGGAGTGATGAGATGATATCTACAACCTCTCCAGCCGGAGCCTGCAGGTGGATGCTGGGGTGCAGGGCAGCGGTGGCAGTGACAGAGCAGAGGGAGAGGCCGGACATCTTGCAGCTTAAATAGAGCGGAGGAAGTGTTTGTCAGGTGAGAGTGACGCATGTCAAGTGTGAAATCAGTGCAGCTCAAGTTGCATGCTTGAACAAGCTCGCAGGCGTCGCTCCATTTTGTGACAAGGAGCAACAAACAGGAGCTGCAGTTACAATCTCTTTCCAATTGATCCAAATTGTTGTTTAATATGCCGTAAAAAAGTTTCATGTGTGACACAAGTGAGACAATGGCTGTGACTGTTTGAGGTCCTGAGTGTCACGATCTGTGGCTGCAGTGTCGGTGTTGTGTGTTTGTGCTTGTGTTTGTCTACTTGCAGAGGTGCACCGGAGGGCTGGGCGGAGTTTGCGGTCTCGGGAGTGATCACACCCACACGCACCTGCAGCAGGTTGATAATCAGCGCCAGGTTAAAAGCCCTGATCCTCACGCTGCCTGCTGCCAGATGATTTCGTGAACCACACGCGGCATATGGCTCAGTTGTTCGTGTTGTCTAGACCTTCTCTAGTGCACCTGTGTTTTTCCTGTGCTACGACTAACTTCGCCCTGCTTTGTCTGCAGTGTCCTCCTGAGCGCCGACCAACGTGCGACTCCGCTTCAGTGTCTCGATTCCTCGGCACCTCTGCAGCACTCAACCTGCCCTGCACTCCTCCGAGCGGCAACACACCTCGCAGCTCCTCAGCCCCGCTGCCACACGCCACCTGTCCTGCGCTCCTCCGAGCGACAACCCGCCACGCAGCTCTTCAGCCCCGCTGCTACACGCCACCTGCTCTGCGCTCCTCCGAGCGGTGACACATCACGCAGCTCTCCAGTAGCTTCAAGCCCCAATCTACAGCAGCTGGTTATCCAGTGGTGTTCAAATAAAGAACCTTGTTCGTCCTACTCCAGCCTTGTGTCCGCTTTTGGGTTCAACCCGATTCTACCGAGTGTAACACTGAGGGGAGAACATGTTGGTACTGAACGTTCTGTTATGTGGCTATTAAAAGTTCCTCCATCATGAAGACAGATGGCTGGACTGACTTCAACTATCGTTCATTTCAAGCTCAAAAACAAAGTAATAGGGGCGCTGGTTTAGCTCAGTCGGTCGAGCAGGCGCTCCATGTACAGAGGCTGTGGTCCTCATCGCACTGATAGCAGGTTCGACTCCCGGTCTGCTGATCATTTGGTGCATGTCATCCAGCACTCTTACTCCCAATATTTCCTGTCTATCTTCAGCTGTCCTATAATTAAAGGCCAAAAAATATATATATATAATAATAGAAAACTTCTCAAACTTATCGAGGCATGTGCTTTGTGTATTTTTAACACTTACATTTTCATTGAGTGGCGCTTTGGGGCGTCAAAAGGCTGATCACGTGATACACACTGGTTTAAACCTATAGTTTGAGTTGAGATGAAGGTGTTCAGTTAACTGTGTTTGTTTGTCTATTCTTGTTCGTTGTGCCTTTATATAAATCTGACAATATAAAAAGTATAGAAGAATAAAATAAAAGGATAAGTCTAATATTGTAATTAATGTTCTTTAACCGTCATCACATCTGCATGAAAAGATTAAAACCAACACTGCATTAGTCCATCTCTCCCTGCTTACCCGCCCCGTCTGTGGCGTTCAGCCCAAAGCCCCCTCATTCCTACCGAAGACACCAATCTTTAAAAGAAGGTCACAAATATATAACATCACTTTCACAATGAGCTTAATAATATCCTGAAACAGCTGGGCACTTTGATTTTGTAGCAAACTTCACTGAAACAGCAGGACATTGTGTATTTGCTGGGGACTATTTTCTGCAGCGGAGTCATACACAAGCTCTCCAGGAGCTGGACATTGTGAGTTTTGAATAAAGTTGCATATATAGTTTCTAGACAACAATGGAGCCTCTATGACAGAGAGGAATCAGTTTGGCTTCACAGACACAGACAATACTTTCAGACAATCTCAAGTCTTCACAAGAAAATTGTAAGAAACAACTCAAGTGTCTCTAAATACCGTTGTGCTCATTGATGATGTGGCACTAAAGCTGGAGGAGAAACTCCTGCAGATCCGTTGAAAGATTAAACATGTTCGGTTAGAAATGTGCTGTGAGAAAGACACCTGCTTTATTAAGTGCCTTTGGATGCCAGTGAGGTAGACTGCATCCTTCCAAACATTCCCTGGAGGGCTCGGAGGACATAAAATGTTTGAGTGCTACCACATGTGTGCCCACATTTCTGTGTAGAGGCCTTTGAGGTCAGTGCGAATGCAAAACGTTGACAAACACAGGCTTAGGTTCTGTCTCGAGCAGATAAAGCAGTCTCAAAGTTTTCCTGTGATGAATCAAAAGTTTAAATTCAGCGTTACTCACCAACACGCAGCGTGAATCCTTAAAGTCCATCAAACTCTCTGAACATGTTTCATTCCCCTTTAAATACTTTGAAACCTGCCCTGTTTACATCCATGTTTAGTTGCTAGCACTCTTCTTCTTCACTGCCTTTATTGGCCTGCTGCTGCATTCCTTGGCTCATTAGCACCGCCTGCAGGCCAGAGGAATAATGTGAAGCTGTTGGCAGGTCTGTGTGTTGCATCACCTGTGTGTTCAAGATAATTTAAAGTCTTCAAGTTCCTGTGAGTTTTAGCTGCTTATGAAACGGACTGACATTAATACTGATGACTCTATATGAGCTACAAAAGCAAACAAGACAATCAACAACGAGATCAATTATATATTTATAGTTATTTTTTAATGCCTGTAACCACTGCCGGGGGGCAAATCTGCCTTTTTTCTATATTTTTCGCAGCAAAGATTCACAGCGAGTGTTTGAATGTTAAAAGAAAGCAGGAGGAGATTTTTTGTTACTGCTTACACATGTGCAGGACAAAGATCAGCAAAGAGAGAAGAGGTACCGCTTTGTCCACAGGGGGCGCCAAAATCAACACAAGCCAAGAGTTCCTCACAGGAGCTTTAAGTCCAGATGTAAAGTCAACACGTCTGACTCCGAGGTGATCCTCTTCTATGCTAAACATATTAAACTACAGTTGTAATTTTGTCATAGTTTAGCTGATATTTAATATGGCATCTTGTGTGTACATTCTTTATTAGGAATAACCCCGTGAGATGTGCCATCTGGTTTTCGAGGGGGTCCTCAACACAATAGTTACTGTTGACTCATTAAAAGCAAACAAACAAAACAACAAGATCATTAAAACTATACAAAATGTGACAAACAAACAGAAACTATACGAAAAAATAAAACAATCATACAATGTCAAGTTAGTTTGTAAGTAGGTCAGTGATGACATTGGGTAATAAAGTTACATAACTGAAACACTGATGGTGATAAATGGTACTTGCAGGAGCCGCTTGTGATTTTTTCCGTGAAAGTCGCCACAGACAGCCAGTCAAAGGCTTTCACCAGCGGGCCATCGGCTCAATCACCATTGTGTTACCTCATTCAGTGATAGAGAGTGACTTAACAGACATTTATTTACATGAAAATCTTCTAGATCATTACTTTGAAGAAAGAGAAAGAGGGTTGATTATGGACGTGAACAGTTGATATAGTAAGTAACGACAGCGCATCTTGCAATAAAACGTACGTTTTTCTTCGTGCACGTCACTGAACAGAGTGTCTCAGTTTGTCTCAGTTTGCTAAATCTAAAGGAAATCCCTATAAATCCTTTTGCTTTCATTTTATGATTCAACTTTCCGATCATGATGAATAAATAAATCTATTTTCCCTTAACTGTCGAAACAACCTCCAACGTTTCCCCCTGAATAAGCACTTATTTTGACACTGACTCACAAGCTCAGTTAATCACAATAAAATGAGGCCTGTTTATTAGCTCTGACTTCGTCTCTGCAGAAGACAAATCTCTTAGATCACATTTTATTTATTAAGTGATGTAGCAGAACGTTTGACGGGGATCCGACTTCAGGCTCCGGCTGCTACGAGCTTAAATGATGTCGATTTTTTTGCAGTTTTGCTTCATTTGTCTGTTTTTGCACGCTGAGCCGGGTGATTTGTGGGGGGAGTTTTTATAGTGACACACAGTAGATGTATATGCATCCATGCTCCCATGCAGCCACATTTACAACACACACACACACGCAGACAGAGGGAGGTCACCAGTTGCCATAAGTGTCATGTGCTGTAAAATAGAAAGTCTCTTTTAGCGAGTAAAAGTCAGTTCTCACACACTCGGGTCAGCAGACGGTTTCACCAGAGACGTATGTTAAAGATTGAATAACAGCTGTACATTTATCAGCCCGTGGAGACAAACAAAACCTGATCTGCTGCCTCGTTTTCCCATCATCCTCCGCTCCTTTCACGCGATTCAGCCCGCAGTTACAAAAGCAAGGCGCAGTTCTTTCTTAAATATGAAGATTTAGTCTAAATCAATCAAGAAAGCAGATACGTCACGCTTTTAACCACAGAAGAAGAGCGGGGTTTTACCTGTTTCACATCACTGCAGCAGATTCACTCTGACACGCTGACAGTGACAGCGTGACCGAGCCAGGGCTCCGTCACACAGACCGCCGGCTCCTCTGCATTGGTCATGGCTTAGAGTCGGCTGGCAGGATTTCACAGAGCCCGAGGACGAGGGTTTAAAGTTGATGGGTGTGTGTGTGTGTGTGTGTGTGTGTGTGAAAGTCAGTGTGTGTTAGAGGAGGTCAGGCCAGGCGGTGTGGATTTCAGGGACCAGGAAAAGTCGGGGTTAAAGGTCAAACACCAGTGGAAGGGGGGTCAAATCAGCCGTTGCATTTAAAGAGCTGGGGAGGGAGCGGCTGAGGGTGGCTGAGGTGAAGCTACAAGGTCGAAGTTTTTAGTTTGAGGTGATGAAAACAAGTTTAACCCCTTAAGCCCCACTGTTCAGGAGAGTGTTGTTGCTATGTGGATTAAACTGACTGTACACATGTGGCACTTTTCTGGTGTTCCAGCCACTCAAAGCTGCTTTTACACTACAGGTCACATTCACCAATTCACACACTGATGGCAGAGGCCAAAGTGGACTTCCAGTTAGGATCTATGCATTCACACTCGTTGGCAATGCCTTCAGGAGCAATTTGGGGTTCAGTGTCTTGCTCAAGGACACTTCGACATGTGATTCTAGCGGTCAGGGATCGAACCACCAACCTTCCAATTGAGAGATGACCGACTCTGGATTACTGAGTTATCTAGTTTTAAAGAGGGGGTATTATGCTGTTACATTGTTGGATGTCCATACTAAACGTTGGTGAAGCTTCACATCTGTAGGTAAAAGTGTGCTGGAGTAATCTCCAGGCTTCTCAGCTCAGTCTGCAGGCTGCTGTGAACGCCAGGTTTCACACTGTTTTTTCTACACGCTGCACTTTGTGATGTCACAGCAGGCTTTGGAGTTTCTTAAAGGGACAGAGCTGACTGAGTGGTTTCAGGCAGAGGCTGTATGAGGGCCTGCACAGAGAGTTTTTATAACTGTAAATGCTAAGCTACTCCACAGGTATCACAGAGTGACATAATACCCCCCTTTAACATATTAATGATTTGACATGAATCTGGAATTTGTTTTGGCAACACTTTACTCGTTATCGCGGGAAAACGGAGTAAATATAGAATGTATGTACGCATGTCCTCTAAGGGCTTCCATACTTTTCTTTTCTAAAACATATTATGCAGATATAGTGGATGTTATGATGGTCATTGCTTTACAAAAAAGAGCAGGTCTACACCGCACTCTTTGTTATGTTATTTAAAGAGAGGCCCAACATGAATCCACCATGAGCAGCACTCAGCAACATTCGGCACATTGGCGAGGAAAAACTTTTAACAGGCAGAAACCTCGAGCAGAACCAGACTCATGTTGCACATCTGCCTCGACTGGATGGGCCGAAAAATGGGGCAGAAGGAGATGCAGGAAAGAGACACGCAAAGATTTAGCTGCAATACAGGAAGAAAGATGACGTGATGTCATTCCAAAAAGATGATGTAGAGGAATTACGTAATATGTAAATATCGTCCCTCATCTGACGTGACTCTATGCACTGTTTTACTCTCTCTTAGCATGAACATATTAGTTTAATGTTTAATGCTTGTACATAGAGAGCAAAGTTAAACCAGAGTCAGATTCCTTGTGCGTTTACAAACCTGCCAATAAAGCTGATTCTGATTATCCAGGTCAGTTCCTAAGTACTCATTCATTACCCGGGTGTTTCAGGCTGTGGTGGACACAGTAATGAGCAACATTCACTTACTAATAACACAGATACAGGGTTCTTGGGTTACAGTGAAGAAGTAATGGTCACTTTATCAATGAATGGTTTCTCAGTATCACACTATGGATTAAATATAGTCCATTCAATCTCACGCAGTACACTTACTCAGTCCTCCTTTGTGGACCCAAACTGAGATTGTGTCTGACTACAAAACGCTGCAAGGAATCCTGAAATGTGCAAAAGATCCATAACAAGATTTTCTTCCAAACCAAGTTAAGAGTTAAGGTCAGAGGATGTCATGTGATGTTCAGATCCCTCCGAGACCAACGGATTATTTGTGATTTAGAACCGCAAAACAGCCCAAAATAAACTCCACGCTCGGGCTGTAGAAAGCTTTATTTTGGAAGGTCTCCTCTACTTCTATCTATCTATCTATCTATCTATCTATCGATCGATCGATCGATCTATCTATCTATCTATCTATCTGTCTATCTATCTATCTATCTATCTATCTATCTATCTATCTATCTATCTGTCTATCTATCTATCTATCTATCATTCTGAGTCCTGGGAAAGTGTCTGCGTTCGCCACCAGACTCATGAACCTCTCGACTTCATTTTCTCCTGTTTTCTTTTCATTCATTTGTTATTTTCCCGTCACCCTTTCCCCCTTTCTGTGTGTGTGTGTGTGTGTGTGTGTGTGTGTGAGAGAGGGCGTCTGTACACATGTGCGAGCGCTGATATTAATCCACTCTGATTAGCTGTCTTCTGGCTCCGACCCAAATGAAACAGCAGCTAATTTCCTCCCTTCTTCGCTGCATTATTTGTCTTCTTCTGCCCTGTTTGTGTGTCTCACCCTCTCTGTTACACACACACACACACACACACACACACACACACACACACACACACACACACTGGACTTTATCATCTGTCTTTGATGTGAGAGACAGAGCAGGGTTTATGGGTGGTGGGAGTTGTGCAGCGATCGTGGGAGAGGTGACGGCAGGAAGTGAAAAAGGTGATGAAGGAAAATAAGATCATATTTGAATCTTGCGTTGGTTGTTACGGACTCATCAGTCACACTCTCTGTTACTGCAACATTTCCATAGCAGCACTGTCGCCTTTCCTTTACAACATTCTCACACTGAGGCTCCATTTTCATACCTCCCATGTCTCAGCTTGTTTTGTTAGATCACACACTCTGTTCAGAATCCTGAGAGCCGCACATTTAGATGCCTGATAAATGTCCGTCATTAAAGAGTAGCCAGGTTTGACTTTTTTATGTTTCTGTCCCATCATCCCTCAGCTCCGCAGTAAAAAGAATCTAAAAACCGCCCATGCACCACCTGCCTCGCACCAAACACACACAGCTAGCTGGGAAATAGAGTGCAGCACTTAGCAGCTAAAGAGACTTTCCCCTCAGGATGTAGCAGGGACCAAAACAGACCTTCAAGGACAGTAAGACTATGCAGCGTCTCTGCTGAGGCAGCTTTTTGCTCATATATTTGTCAAACAGTCGAGCAATGTGATAATATGTCAGTTTTGTTTGCTTAGTTTCTGCTGCCCCCAAGTGGCCAAAAAATGAATGACTAGAAGGTCACTGGTTCAAACCCCGGCTTGGGCAAGGTGGGCCTTTCTGTGCGGAGTTTGCATGTTCTCCCCGTGCATGCGTGGGTTCACTCCGGGGTCTCCGGCTTACTCCCACAGTCCAAAGACATGCTCGTTAGGTTCATTGGTGACTCTTAGGCTCCAGCCCTCCCGTGACCCTGAACAGGATAAGCGGTATAGATAATGGATGGATGGATGGAAAGACCTAAGCTTGTATAAAAGAAGAGGACATAACCATAATCATGACTACACCCACTAGTTAGTGAACCATTTTTTGGCCTTGAGTTCGCCTTCTTCAGGGGCTGCATCCTTGAATGGACGCGGTCTACGGAGGATGAGTCATTCATAGCCTGCATTACCCGCTAAGGAGAAAGGAGACTGCCTGGGCTACGGAGGATTTCCTGTTGGCATCACCAGCTGTTCCCGCCTTTAACCTTGCATCATGAAAAGCTGCTCCTGTCGCCTAGCAACAGTTCGTTAGTGGACTAACTTAACCTGTTATTTTTAACATTAGTGAACATTTAACAGAATGTGGTGTGTATATGATCAAAACATGATGTGGATACCCTTAAAACGGAGAAGTAAGAGTTAGCATGTAAACACTCTCACTTATTCTGGAAGGAAATGTAGCTTTTGAAATGTGTCATTGCCAGAATCAGAATTAAAACCCCCTCCATTGTACTGAGGTGAAGAGATGTTACACATCTCACAAAGTAATAATCGAAACCTGGACAATGATTATTATGGGATGTTGACTTTGAGGCGTTCTATCTTAACATCTCAAACATGGGGCCCTATTTAGACGGCGGAAGGCGCAGAGTCTAAAGCACATGGCGCTAAGTGATTTAGGGCGTGTCTGACGCATTTGCTACACGGCGCACAATCGGGCGCAAAGAGGTCGGCTTAAGCTCCTGGATTATTCATAGGCGTGTTTTCAGCATAATATGAATCAAACCAATCAGAGTGTCAGCTCTCATTCCCTTTAAGAGCCCGGTGCAGAGCTGTGTGTCGGTCTCTGCAGCTTTTGGCCCGTGAGTGGCTCAAGCAGGAATCTCCCGGAGGTGAAGCAGGGTTGTGTGGAGGCATTAGTGAGCGTGTCCACGTCTTCCTCTTCTCAGCAGATCGGTAACGAAAGCAGTATCATGATTTAAGGAGACGAGGGAAACAAAAGCTTGCAGTTGGTCCCTTAAACAAAGTTTTTTCACTGTATCTGCAAACACACTGCTTTTTCCTTGCGAGTCAAAGCGCTGCTGTGCGTCCCCGTATGAGTGACAAGCAGGGTCCGCGGTCTGAAAAAATCAAAGTTCATCAAAACACTTTAACATCGGCAAGCCTTTAAAATACACACCTGTCAATTTCTCTCTCACACACACACACACACACACACACACAATGTACGCAGCAGACTCATTAAGTGAACTGCTGTGAAATCTTGTGATCGGGGATTCTGCGCTTCAATTCCCTACGGATCGTACACTGTCTCCAACGGCTCCTGGGAGGAGCCTTTGACCCACACACACACACACACACACACACACACACACACACACACACACACACACACACACACACACACACACTCTGGGTGGTATGTGCAGTTACGATATCATTTAATGGACTCACATGGTCCAAGTTAATCAGCTTTGCGTAAGTCGCTGCCAGGTCACCCATGAAGATTTTCCCTTGTTTCTGATTCATCATATGATCATGACTTGCTTTTTTTTATTAGTCGGGAAGCTTGTGTGGCTCTGAGGGGTTTTGTCATCATCATCAACATCATCATCATCATCATCATCGTCATCATCATCATTACCCTCAGTAGCAGCAGCAGCAGCAGCAGCGACGCCATTACCTACAAAATATCACCCTGCCAGTCTTAAGTGTTATTGACAAGGTTCTTTACTTGTGAGACTCTTCATTAGGACTTTAACACACAGAAACAATCACACACACACACACACACACACACACACACACACACACACACAGCACCACTTTCCATCCCCATACTGACTGTGCAGTATCGGTCCTTTTATCCCAAACTGAGGGAAGTATTTTAATGAGAAGCACATGACTGTACAATCCTGGTTAAGATGACAAGACCTCTTGTTGTAGCTGCACACACACACACACACACACACACACACACTGGAAATTGTCAAACATCCCGTCTGGTAAAAGGGAAACTTCTCCTGTCGGTGGGTTTGTTTGCTCGGGAGGAGAAACAGAAGGTCTCAGATGGATTATAAACATGCTTCACTGTTAATGTGCTTTTAATTGCATTACAGAAAGAAAACAGGCGAGCGATGTGAAACACGAGTGGTGAACGGGGGAGCTTTCGTTTCACCGCACAGTTGTCTGGAAAGAAGCGATCATGCCTCAGAATCAAACACAGAGAGGGAAGAACAGAGGGGGTGAGATAATGAGTGTGAGGAGCTGGAGTCAGACGATGGAGAGAATAAAGAAGAAAAAAAAACTCCATCCAGATTGTTCTCCATAAAACATTTCTGTTTCTAATCGTCTGTCCTTGAAGACAGGAAAACACCGCCTTCTGTTCAATGTTAAACGTATCATTATTCTCTCTCTCTCTCACACACACACACACACATACACAGATACAGACACACTCAAAGGCTGTGCAGGTTTTTCCATTATCAATAAAACATTACTGCTTTTAGCTAGATGACTTCTGTTTGGCCATTTCTAATGCTGCCTCTGTCCATAATCATGCAGCATCTCTTAAAGTAATACTCCAACAGAAGTCTATCACTAAGGTAGAATGTCAGCGAAAGATATAATCTCAAAGATTTTTATTTGAATAAATGTCTGTTAAGTCTCTATCTATCGCCGAATGAGGTAACACAATGGTGACTGAGCCTATGGCCCACTGATGAAAGCCTTTGCATTTGCAGTATTACAGACTGGGTGTCTGTGGCGACTTTTGTGGAAAAAATCACAAGCGGCGCTCAGTTAGTGACGCGTTTTCCATCAGCCAACAGTGGCTGGTCTGCCAGAGAGGGTAGGCGGAGCTAAGCGGCTGCTTTTCCGCTCTCTGTAAGTGTTGTGACTAAACAGTAATCTACTATGGCTGAACAAACAAAGAAAAGATGGATGACTACAGATACAACTTCAACAAGGCTAGGTCAAAACCTTGAATGTGGCTGACTGCATCAGGTCAATGTGCGCTTTTGTGGGCAATGTGTTACAAGGACTGTACTTATGAGGTTGATGACAACGTGTTGGAAACCAGGTGCGCCCTGCAGACGGTGAGGACAGCGAATAAGCAGAGGACGAGCAGCCCCGCCTACTCCCTGAACAAAGTATCCAGAGCCGCATAGACAGAGAGTCGTGTCAGTGGAGGTCCAATATGCTCCATGATCCGCCATTGCGATGTCGCAACTCTTTCTCTCTCTACGGCTGTGTAAGTACCATCACTCACTCACTCAGTCAGTCACATACAGACCTGTGTGTCGCGCTGACCCCGACGGGCAGCCAAAAATAAGTGACAATCCAAAGAAAAAGAAACAAATTCGACGCTCAGATGAAGGCAAACAGTCTGAAAAGGAAAGTGACCGTCAGCGAGGAAAATCAAGAGTTACAACCGGAGCCAACTGTGGACGTCACACATGTGACACTCTCTGGATATCTGGGAAGTGTGCTCCGGGAATTGCCATTTAGCGCCATAAGGTGCCGCCAAAGAGAACGAAACTGAAATCTTCGAGATTACCACTTTAAGGCTGGAAGGTGGATTGGAAAAGTTTGCAACCTGCTTTTTGCGGAAGCTCAAATTGTCCAGAGAAACTTTGCAAATGCCTCCTAATTAACCTCAATGTCCCTTATGTCACTCACTGTTTCTTAAAAAACATAAACAAATACATCCATCCATGTCACACAATTGTGCTGTCATAGTGCAGACGCTCAGATATGAACGTGGCATCAGCCTGCTGGTGACTCTTGATGGGAAGTCAACAAAGTAAGTATCATCTGGGGATAATGAAGGTCTGTACAGAGTTTAACGGCTATCAATCCAATAACTGCTGTGATATTTCAGTTTGGATCGGTCATAATTGCCACCCAGGAGGCGACACTAGCTTTAAACAAACTCTCCAGGAGGCTCCAGGAAGATGTCCGCTTTACGTTGCTGATATTTCTATGATCAAGAAAAGAGGGCTGGATTTTTGAGTTTTACTTGATGGTTTTATTTAGACTCCGTTGTTGTTTCTGTCGACCCAATGTGACCACAGTTGCTGTCTCCTACAAGCAATGAAGCTTCAAAGCCTCTTTCATGCAAACTGAAATGACAGATTGTCAGTGAAGTATTCGTCACACAAGAACACACACAGAACGATCAATTGTTTCCTGATCCTTGTGTTTGTTCTGTAACGCTTTAATCAATCTCACATTGTTGAACCAGAATCCCCTGAAACCGTGACGCCATGATACCCGCAGAGCTCCGTCCTAGTCTGCAACCTGTGACATATCTACCTCCCCCTCCTCTTCCTCCTCGCCCCCAAACCCCGATTGCTTCCTCCCTCTCCCCCCTCTCACCGCTCCATCCTCCTCTCCTCTAGATGTGGTCTTAGCGCGGTCCCTCACTCCGACGAGAACAAAGGAAGGAAACAATCTCGTTGTTTGGCAATCTCGCCGCTCCACGGTTTCTTTTTGTGCCACATTGAAACAGCATCTGATCCACGATTAATTTAAACGTGCAGATGAAAGACACTCAAGAATGTGTAGGGGATTTTTTTTTTCATCTGTTTATGCAGTTCGCAGAGTGAGAGGAAACCGGGGGAAAAGTCCCAACTTGAGGCTCGGAAAACTGTGACCTTGCACTTTGAATCCTTCAACTTATTGACGACAAAATGCAACAAGAGGGGAGCATGCAGGGAGGGAGGGAAACAAAGAGAGGAGGAGGAGATTGGAAAAGCAGAAATCAAAGAGAGGGGGATTAAAGCGGGGAGAAAAAAATCTGGGGATTTTCTGCAGATCAAAGCGAGGGAGAGGGAGGAACAGTACGAGGCTCATCTGTCCTTGTATGTTACTCCTGCACGTATCACACACAGAGAAAGGAAAGCATTACTTGGCCTGTAACACGGGGGGTATCTTAAAGCTATCTCAGGGATAACCACAAAAATCACAAGTGATTAGGTGCAAGAGGGGAAGCTCACAAACAAACAAACAAGCTCCCTTCACTAAATAATGCTTCGATAAAGGGAACTAAACCACTGCTGCCAAGCAGCTGACTAGAAACTCAATTTTCAGGAGGAACAAAGGAAACACTTCTAAACCAAAACACAACGGCTGCCAGGGACGCTTTTAAAGACAAAAGGCTGAGGAAGAAAAGACCTCCCAGCACCAACAAGCTCGAGACAAAACTAGAAATGAGCAAATCACACAGAAAGGGAAAAGAGAACCTCTCACTACCTCTGATGGGGAGATAATGAGTCAGCACGGAGCGCTGGAAGCCAAGGGCATATAAAGGCTTCCCACACCTGGGCTTAATCAGGGTCAATTAGGCACACACACACACACCTGACCCTGCACTGAGCGGATTCACTCACCAAACTCAAAGGGCCTTTCCCAAACCGGACCCTCCCCACTCCCAGAGTGAACTCCGTCTGACGTCACACTCACAGCTGAGCGGAGCACCCTTCGTTTAGGTGAGGGGAGTAAATGCAGCGCCGAGCTGTGAGACGAGCTCCCCTCACTCTGACGGAGACAGGAAATGCGTGTAACCATGGTTTCAGGTCACACAAATAATAAAAGCTACGCAAACAGAAACTTCATCCCGAGCTTCCTTGGTGGCCTTTCTTATTTGTAGCCTCAATATATGTTTCAAACTCATGTTAATGACCAGCTGAGTTTTTACAGCCTGTTAATATAAAACACTTTAAACGTTTCACTTGTTTCATTTCTAGACAAGAAAACGCATTAAATCCTGAAAGTAACGTCAGCTTTAAGACGCTGACGTCAGTATATTATTTCATTCATTAAAGCAGTTCTCGTTTGTACGGGTAATAACCATAGACTGTATAAAAAGATTGACGGCATGACAGCTCCCTAAAAGTGAAGCCAAAACATTTCTGGCCCCCTGCTGACTGGCTGCAGTATAGGTCATAAAGCCCGCCTCGTCCATGTTAACAGATGGGACACTCGCCCGATACATTTTTCTCAAACATGGTTTCTGTCATTATAGTTAGTTCTTATCATGCTGATTTACATCCACGTGTTCATTTTTCTGACAAGTTTAATTTTAATTAGTTATTTGATGCTGTCAAAATGATGATTGACAGCTCTGTTGACAAATTCAGCTCCTGCAGCCGATCACTTCCGAGTGAGCAGAGCGGAGGACGATCCGCGAGTGTAAACGTAACAAAAACAATCACTACAGTCATTGAAGTTTCCATACCTGTGAACGTTAACCTCAGACCAACACAGAGAAGCTGTTCTGCTGTTAAACACGCCGGCGTGCGGGATCCTTGCTGTTTTTTCGGTAAGTTAAGTGTGTGTTTGGGTTAGCGGAAGTGCCTACGGCCGCTTCACCCGCCGATCTCTACTGCGCAGTCTCTGGCTCCGTATGACGTCACCATCGCAAGATGGCAGCGCCTATCGCAGGGGCTATTTTGGCATCAATGGGAGCAGATGGAGACGCGTTGTCCATCTATATATACAGTCATTGGTGCAGACTCGCGGGCGGAGGCCCTCACACACTTGCTGATCTGACAGTGGGACAGCACTAAGCACTCACGCACACACAGTCTGTGAGTCTGTGAGTGTGGAGATTGGGATTGGACCTATGTGGCAGAGCCTCCACGCGAGCGCACAAATGGAGTGGAAGTGCGTAGGGAAAAGGCCCAATGAGTGGCAAGTCTGAGTGGCCCTCACACAGCTATGCTAAGCAGTGAAAAGACGTTCAAAACTGGTTTTAAAATGAACGTTTTCTCACCAACGTTTTGAAGACAGTGAGTGACTGTTTACGTTTGGACCAAATTTCACCGGGAGTGACAATAAGGACATTTTTTGTCCTCTTCAATGTGCAAATAAATGCCATTAGTCATTTTGGAGCTTAACTAAGAAACCACATCTATATTTCTCAGTTGAAAGCCAATGTTAGTCTCAGTGGTAATACATGGTCTCAATATAAATGTCTTTGTATAGTTGGTGAACATTATTCACTTTCAAACCAGTTTTGAGTTTCTTTTCCAAACCCTTAACCTAACTGTGCAGGTGCCAGAGTTGCCGGTGTACGTTCTACCTTTGCCGCCGAAGCTTTGCAGTCAAAATACCACTGATTGTATAAAAATAGACGTGTCTCCTCCTCCTCTCTTTGCACAAAGGTGAAACCAAAATACACCTGAAGCGAGCGCTGCTATCTTTCGCATTTGGAGCCAGAGTCCTGTGGAGACGTGGTAATGACGTCTGCCCCTTCTGCTGTATAAAACACACTTTTAATTTACTGAAAAACGCTAAAGATCCCTCATGTCAGCATATTTAACAGATTTGATTTTACAGTTTGACTCATGTCCCATCTGTTAACATGGAGGAGGCGGGCTTTATGACCTATACTGCAGCCAGTCAGCAGGGGGCGATGGAGAGGGTTTGGCTTCACTGTTAGGGAGCTGTCATATCGTCCATCTTTATATACAGTCTATGCGTTAGTGTTCATCTACGTCTTCTGGTGAGTTGTTGATGATGTAACTGGATTTTAGCCGGTTGAAATCGAGTGAGAAGAGGTCTTACACTTTCAGCCCCACAGTAACCCTGTTTCCACTTACAACTAATGTTGACATCTTGGTTAGTGCTCACTTGGAGGGGACAAAAGCAGAACACACACACACACACATGCACAGAGCTTCTCACAAGACTATAAATAGAGATTCTTCAATCCACGTCTATTCAACAACCACAACATTCTCCAGATACACACTCACACACACACACGCAGCGTCGGCTCACGCCGCGGCTGCACTGATATGGTTTGAGAGGAAATTAAAGCCGTCATAGAGTGGGGAGCGTGTGTGTGTGTGTGTGTGTGTGTGTGTGTGAGCGTTTGAGTGCATTTGCAGTTCAGCTGTTCTCTGCAGGATCTCCAGCAGGATGAAAGTGGAGGCAGTAAGCTGAAGGAATAAAGACGTTGCAGAGACAGACAGAAGAGGACAGACAGAGGGGGGATAATGAGAGGTCTGGTTTGACTCTTCTGATTCTCTGAATGTGTGTCTGTTAATTTAAGTTATCAGCTGTGTTTCCTCTTTGTGTCGCACAGAGCAGGAAATCTTACTGTGATAAGAAAACAGAAACAAAGTTCACTTCCTACGGCCTACTTAACGAGAATGTTTCACTTTCTCGGTGGGAAGCATGCTAATAAATTCATTATCTTATCTTATGATATATAGCCCCAGGTTGTGAAGTGTGTTGTGATAATGTGTTATGATGAATACTTGTATACTTTCTGAGGTATGTACAATACCAAAAGATGTTACTCGGCTGCTGCTTCAGTAGCAAGCTAGCATAGAAGCTAATCAATCAGAAGCTGTTGTAGCATAAGGGCAAAGTTAGCAAAGTTTGTTGGTAATTCTCCTATCTGTGGTGTAAAACCTAAAATACTTTCGCAAACTGCTTCTAAGACAGCAAGACAAATTAGCAAACTAATGTTTTATTTGCTCTGGCAGATTCCTCCTGTCACCCATTACGTAAGATTCAAGATTCATTTATAGTCATTTTCTTGTGCTCTTGCGTACATAAAAAAACGAAATATGGTTTCCCCCAGCCCATCTCAGTACCACAAAAAGGCAGCAATCAAGAATAACTGAGAACAAATAACATAAAAACATAAAATAACATTAAAAACATGATGGGGGAACAGGAGCCTGAGCGCAGCACGTTAAAGTGCTTTGAAAGTGTAATTTTCCAGGCAGCAGCACAGTATGTAAAAATGCTGGTGCACTTCAGTCTAGTAGCAGCACAGTGTGTTTAAAGAGCAGATTCAGAGTCGTCACAGTTGGTTATCAGTCCGTTCAGACTGCTTAAATCTGGCAGGTTTTTGGGGGGACATGTCAGCAGGACATTTGCAGTCCTGACTGCTTGTGGAAAGAAGCTGTTCAGCAGCCTGCTGGATCTGGCACGGAGGCTCCCATACCTTTTCCCTGACGGCACGAGGGAGAACAGGCCGTGGGAAGGATGATGAGGGTCCTTTATGATGCTGGTGGGCCTGCGATCACAACATTGGCGAATAGGCCTGCCTTTTTCTCACTATGGCCGTGGTGTTGGTGGTGAAGGTCAGGTCGTCTGCCAAGTGGACCCGCAGAAATTTGACCCTGTTAACCCTCTCCACCACGGCGCCACTGATGGTCAGCGGCTCGTGATGGTGCTTGCCGGCCCTCCTGAAGTCGATCACCATCTCTTTTGTTTTGTCAACATTGAGGGAGAGGTTGTGTGAGCTGCACCGTGATGTTGGTTGCTCCTCCTCCTTCCTGTAAACAACCAAGATGGCCGCCACTGATTTGTAGTGTTCTGAATCCCCTCAGTAATTTACAAACTGGATGGGAGTTACATAGGCCATGTAAACATCCATGTATTATGTCGAACTAGAGCCACATAAATTGGGTGTTGTAATTAGCCACATAGCTTAGCAGCCTATCGCTACATAACACGTTTGTAATTCTGACAACACAAGCGGATTCGATGGTGGGTGCTTTTTAGCCTGGTGTTAAGTTACTCCTAAATATCCATACTTCATGAGGTATCTCTCTTTTCTCTCTAAATGACCTAAATAAGCATAAAGTTGTGTTGTTGCATTAGCATGTTTTCTAAAATGTAACACGATACTGACGTCGCTTGAGGGATCAGCGCAGATTATTCAGCACAGACAAACTGAACATTAGAGAGGAAACATTCCTCAGATGGTTTCCTTGGCACGTCTCTCTTTTCTGTGTGTGTGTGTGTGTGTGTGTGTGTGTGTGTGTGAGTGTGTGTAAGAAGTTGGCAGCCCCACACACAGCCCGAAGTCACGGTTGTCTTCAACATCTGTCCTCTTTGAAAATGACCCTCCAGGCCTCCACAAAGACAAACTTCAGCACGCACGCTTTCCAACGAAGATAAATGATCCTTTTATCTTCAGTAACTCTCAACACCTGTAGTGTGCTGAGTCTTCACACTTATTTCATATTTTTATCCTTGAAATTGTGAGCACATCCAAAGCAGCGAGATGTAACCTTATATTCCCCCTGTGTTCCCTTAAAGAACCGCAGTTTTCTGTGGTTGCCACTCCGTCCAATTCCATTTTAGGCCTTGAAAGCACCACAAGACGACACACAAGCACACAAATACAGATAGGTGCTCAACTAAAGCACAAGCCAGAATGCATGATCGCACATGACGCATGCACAGACCTTTAGGCACAAGGAGCACTGAAGCTGGTCTGCAACATAGACTGTATGTAAGTGTTTCTGGATTGCTGTTTTGAGGCAGAGAGTTTTCCATGTTGGTCCCCGCCATCTTGGTGTTTTGGGGTTTGTCAATTCCAGGTAGCCACGCTCCAAAGCGTTCCCTGCTTTATCGTTGTTGTTTTTTTAACTCTGAATGGGAACATAATTTAAAAAGACGAAGATCAATCTGTATTAAGGAGGACTTGAAATTGGCAAGTAAGACCATTGCTTAATTTTTGTTTTTTCATTTAATTTGTCTTCATATATATATATCTACCATTAGAGAACAAATATATCCAACCGCTCCACACCTTAAAGGTAAGTCTAAATAGTAAAGTTTCTCCTAAACAAGATTATTGCAGATATTCTTAAAGCCTTAAAGAGAAAGTTTGTGAATTGAAACATCAGACTTTCTGGCTAATCTGAGGTCAAGGATGAAAACGTCATTGTCATTGTTTTATATGCTGTTTTCGCCGTCTTCCTCTTCACTTCTATTTTATAAATTGCTTTACAGTGAATGAAGTTTCTCTTTCTGCCATGTGGATGTTTATGGAGATTCCTCGCCGCCCGTTTGCTCCTTAGCCCCGCCCACACTGAGCGCTCAGGCCGGCCATTCGTTGCGCAGTGAACCGTCCTGCCCACTGGTGGAGTTTACAACTTCACACTGAAATAAAGCAGCGAGTCACACAGAGGGAGGTCATCCACTGATAGTGACCTCTGTTTCTGCGCTGCAGAGATGTTGTGAACTGACGAACAGTTTAATAATTTCCCCAGTCCATGACATAATGTGGAAACCCGCGTGCACCTTCCCCTCTGCGGCGGAACCTCGCGCTGCTGCTGCCGCGGTCACCTGTCTGCTCGTGACCGGGATGCTTGTCGTCACTGTCGGACACCCGAGCAGCGCGGACCCGGCGGAGCCTCCAGCAGCTGCAGCGGTGGCGGCGAGCGGGAAAGTTTTCTCGGCGTATTTCAGGAAGTTGACCCGGGAGAGGAGAGCGATAAGCGGTCCCCCGCGGAGAGGCGTTCCCCCCGGGCCGGTGGAGCAACTCTCCCCGGAGGACCTGTTCATAGCGGTGAAGAGCACCGGGCGGTATCACCGGCAGAGGCTGGAGCTGCTGCTGGACACCTGGATCTCCAGAAACATGCAACAGGTGAGCCACTGGTGTTATTTCAGGATGCATGATACTTGTCAGCTGATTTTCTTCTTTAATCTTTCTTTACAGGCCTTAAATCAAAGAAATTGCAATTTAACTTATAAATAAATCAATAAAACATGACTTTTGCAGGTATTAGAAACCTTAAGAGACTAATAATACTGCAAGATTTAATTTTGAGTGTTTCTGAACGTCAAGAAAAGCCTTAACATTTAGTTATTTTGTGCAAATTATAGTAACACAACATCAGAATAAACCGGTTACCAGTTTGTACTTGAATTGACTTGTAAATCAGTGAACCCTTGTGTTGTGTTCACGTGATTTGTTAGCTTGTGAAGGTCCAAATGAAGGACATTTTGACTTTCACGACCCACCAGGGCTGATAATACAAGATCATAGATTAAGTCTTTCACACAATATGGGACAGACTTCCAGATAGTATTTGAATTTAGTTGAAAATCCTTGAACTCAAATGGTGTTTTTATGTGATTTAATAGCTTGTGAAGTCTCAAATAAACCTTTTATGTCAGACCAGGGCCAGTAATTTAAGATCACAGTGTAAATTTACATTATCTGACATTGCGAATACTTCCTGTATCAGGGGAAGTTGCTGTCCCTGATCTCCTGCTTCAGTTGCAATCAAGCTATAAACCCCCTGAAATGTGACTACCTCTTTGATCTCTCCTGCCAGTGAATTGTAAAACAGACTTACAGGCCCTTTTGTGATGTATGAGAGGGAGATCTGAGGGCTAACAGGCCGACCACACGGCTGCTAATGTGTTGACATAAAACCGGCAGGGGACGTATAGAGAGGAAGGACAGGACGACCTCAGAGGGATGAATGAGCTCTGGGTTTCATCAAGACGTCTCAATGAGATGCAGATTTATCTCAGGCTTTAGTTCAGACTGGGGTACACGCATGCAGAGACCCACTGTAGTCTGCATTAGATAGAAACATAACAAACATAAAAAGTCAGATTTCATTGCTCTGAAATGAGAGAGGAAGTTCTATTTGAAGCAGTTTGCAGTTCCATTGGTGGAAAGTCAGAAAACACAATGATTAAATACAGGTGCTTTTTCTTCGTCTTACTAAGGGAAATATTGTAATTTATACCCCACTAATGTGGCACAGCTGTACTTGTTATTTATTGGTCATCTTTTATAAGCACACACTGAAATAAACATAATGTTTTAACCTGTAAAACGAGCCATTTGTTAGTCTGAATGCTTTCAGTTAATATACTAAACTGCTCCAATTTGAGCAATACATCTGTTTTACTCAAGTACTTATTTCACTGTTAGACTTTTATGTTTCATATTTAGTATCTTTCCTTTGTAGTTTTGCTTCTTTTACTTAAAGAAATAGTCTAAATAGGGTTTAACCAATGACTGTTTAAATTTTCGATTTATTATTTGATGAAAATTGTGAATATGCTTGTCACAAGTTCCCAGAGTCCAAGATCCAGCCTTTAAATGTTGCTTTCAATCCAAAAAAACAATTTAAATCCAGAATATATTCAGTTCTACGGAAGCCCTAAGAGGACAAACATCCATACATTAATTTACTCTGAGTGATTTCCGGTTGTTTTCTCGAGATCTCGACTTGTTTATGTCGTTATCTTGAGATAACAACGCTGCACCACCGTTTCAAAAGCACAAAACAAACATAGAAACAGGCTTATCTTACCTCATCAGGGTCTGTAATATCACAGTGACCAGCCATATTGTTTTGTTTCGACAGAAAATGAACCCATTATAACGAGAAAACAAGCTTTGTTATCTCAAGATGATGAGAAAAATAATGTTCTTAAAGTGGTAATCTCGAAGATCTCAGTTTCGGTGTCTTTGGCGGCACCTATGGAGATAAACGGTAATTGCGGGAGCACACTTCCCAGATATCCAGACTGTGCTGCATGTGTGACGTCCACGGTTGGCTCCGTTCGTAACTCTTGATTTCCTCGCTGACGGTCGCTTTCCTTTTCAGACGGTTTGCCTTCATCTGAGCGTCGAGTTTGTTTCTTTTTCTTTGGATTTTCACTTCTTTTTGAAGTCGTATCTGTAGTCATCCATCTTTTCTTTGTTTGTTCAGCCATAGTAGATTACTGTTTACTCGCAACACTTGCAGAGACCGGAAAAGCAGCCGCTTAGCTCCACCTACCCTCTCTGGCAGACCAACCACTGCTGGGTGATGGAAAAAGCATCACTAACTGGGCACCGCTTGTGATTTTTTCCGTGAACGTCGCCACAGACACCCAGTCAAAGTCTTTCATCAGCGGGCCATAGGCTCAATCACCATTGTGTTACCTCACTCGATTGATAGATAGACACTTAACAGACATTTATTTAAATGAAAATCTTAAAGATCATCCCTTTAATGATCAACCAATGATGAAAATTGTTGCTATCTTATTCTGCATTAATCGACTTATCGCTCACTCTCTGAATCTGAACTCTTCTTCCTCCACTGATCATATAAGAAACCACAACCTCCCAGTCTCTAAAGCATTAGTCCTGTGATCTGGAGCAGCATCATGTCTACTGCATTAAAAGGAGAGATGCTGGGCACAGAGGGGGGGCAGTTAAAGTTCTCACAGATAAATATTTGAGATCAAACAGTTTGAACAGTCTCGATGGAGTCTGATTCAGAGTGGAGAGCGAGTCAAAGATGAATCTGTTGCTATAAAACACATGGGGCTGTGGTGAGCTGCACCCAGCGGCTTCAAAGCTCCTAATCGAACACAGACGAGAGTGTGGAGCGGACAGCGGTCGCTCTGATTCCCATTTAAAGGCCTCGTTCATGTCTCATCTGCTGCACACGCACACACACACACACACACATACACGCACTGTTGACATGAAAACAGGGGTTATGGAGGGGAAATCAGCTGATGTGTGTCTGCGTGTGTGACGCATTCCTGCATCTGCTCTCACGGTCAGGTGTGTGTAACTCTACCTGTTTCCCAGACACGCCTCCGTGCAATAAGACTGCTGAGTAATGGAAACACTGCAACACACACACATATGCAGGTTCTCACAGTGTTACCTTCACACACACACACACACACACGCCCTGGGAACTCGCCAGATTTCTCATGGGAAGTTAAAATGCGTCTGATCACAAGAGTAAACACACACACACACACACACACACACACACACACAGACACACTTTCTCCTGCCCTGATTGTTGTTGTTGCCGCCGTTTCCTGTGCTGTAAAGCTCAACTCCTGGCGATCCACCGACCCACTAACCCCCCTATACCACCACAATTTCTCTTCACACTAACCCCACCCCCTCCCTCCTCCTCCCTTCCCAGCTCGGCCCCAGCGTACACTCACTGGTACAGACACACACTCCAACAAGAAGCTGACGTCTCTCTGGAGGCTTAAGAGGCTCAAGGCTGACAAAAAGTCACAGCTGGCTGGACTCTTTCCTCACTCTCTCTCTCTCTCTCTCTCCTTTTCTCTCTTTCCCTGTCATTTCTATCTCTTTCCCTTCTCTCTCTCTTTTGTCTTTCTCTCGCTCTTTCTTTATTTTCTCCCCTCTTTCTCTTTTTTCCCTCTGTCTTCTTTCTTTTTCTCTCCTTCTTCTTCTTTCTCTCTCTCTCTCTCTTTTCCCTTCATTCTCTTTCCAATCTTTCCTCTCTCTCTTCCCCCCCCTCTCTGTCTCTCTTTTCTTTCCTCTTTGTCTGTTGCCTCTCTCATTTGTCATTCTTTTCCCTGTCTTTTCTCTCTCTCCTCCCTCTTCCCTCCTTTCTCTTTTCTCCCCTCTCTCTTTCCTATCTTTTTCTTCCCTCTCTCTTTCTTATCCTCTTCTTTCTTTTCCTTTCCTGTCTTTTCTACCCCTCTCCTCTCTCTCTTTTGTCTCTCTGTTTCCTATGTATTTCCTCTCTCTCTCCTTCCCCCTGTCTCCCTCCTTTCTCCCTTTCTCTCCCTCTCTTTCTTTTCTCTCTTTCTTGTCTCTTTATTCTCTTTACTTTCTTTTCTCTCTCTCATTTCTGTCCTCTTTCTCTCTTGCTTCTCTCTCTTTTGTCTTTCTCTTTCCTATGTCTTTCCTCTCTCTTTCCCCTCTCTCTGCCTCCCTCCTTTCTCTTTCTCTCTCTTTCTTTTTCTCCCCCTCCTCCTTTCTCTCTCTCTCCCTCTCTCTCTGTCTCTGTCTCTTTCTCCCCCCTCCTCCCTCTCTCTCTCTCTCCTCTCTCTTCTCCCTTTCTGTATCCTCACGCTGAGGTCACGGTGCAGACTCTGAGCTGCAATCTGAATTGAACAAAGTGTGAGTTTTAGATGTTTCAGGGGAACAGAAGTAAAATGAAAACATCCTAACTTTCATTATTTCAGAGTCTGGAGGCTGAAACACACAAACACTTGTAAGCAGACTTTTAGTCCCTGCTGGTCTCCTGCCGGCCTGCACTGCAGCAGCCTTTAAGTATTGATCTGTTGGTTTGCAGGTCTGAAGACCTCTTGGTGCCTTGTGTTATAAAGTGAACATTTTACAGACACAAACACATTTTAACCACAATAACATTATGGCTGTTTGTGTAGGGGTGTTATCATTTGGATGGTCAACGATTCAATAATGTTTTCTTTAAGATACACAGACCAACAACTATCCTCCAACATGACATGTATTTTATATTGAAGAAGGATGGATCCTAATACTTGTGGATTGGACTGAAGGGATGCGACAGGCTTCGACAAGAACATCACAAATGTTCCTGCATTATCTAAAACTCGGGGCCTATATATAAAAAATAGGATTAATTAAGGCCTAAACTGTGCAGAGAAAATGGATGCAAACAGCTTCAAGCACAGATTTAGCAGCGAAACCTCTTTGTCTTTGTTTTATGTCGCATCTATTGTCCTGGAGCCAAACACTATATTTACACACCGCTCTGCGTGAGCACCCGGGGTGTGTGTTTACTTCCTGTGGAAAGTTGAGGGGTCTACACGGCTTCCTGAGTGCGCAGTGACCCTTAACCCTCTCACTCATCGCATAAACACACACACACACACTGACACACAGCTGCTGGACTGCTGATAGACAAGAGGCTAACCTTTGTCTTGGCCTCCATCCAGTAGCAGTGTCGCTCTCTGCTGCTGCTGTGTGTGTTGGTGTGCGAGCGGGGAAACGTGCGGCGTCTCACCTGAGATCATAAACAATCATCCACGATCAAAGATGAGCGAGGAGACGGTGTTTTTGTTCCCCCCCGCTGGACACGACACGCTGCTGGAATAACACGAACTGTGTGTTTGTGTGTTTTTCCGCAGACGTACGTGTTCACTGATGGAGAGGACGAGAAGCTGAGGAGAAGGATGGGTGAGCAGCACGCACAAACGCACACACACACACACACACGCACACACGCAGGGCAGTTTTTCGCTGAGTAGCTGCAGTGTTATCTGCAGAGTGTGAGCAGGAAAGCAGGAACCAGGCTGCTGACGGGGCATTGCTGTGTTTCCACGAAGTGCAGGAAGCCACTTCAGTTTAATCAACAGGCCGTTCTTTATCTGACTCATGCAACTGTTTTACTTTCAATGAGGTATTCTTCTCACTATCGGACGCAGTGTACCAGTTGATTGATAATGAGCTAATTTATGAGGCTGTTCTCGAGTCGGTCAACAATGGGATCCTAGTTTTCATTAGTTTTCTTGCTAGCCACAATGTTCTTTCTCTCTTTCTCATGTTCTTACCTTCGTTAAGTCTCTGATTTTTGCGTCTTTGATTATCAGGAGCTCACCTCATCAACACCAACTGTTCAGCCGCCCACAACCGCCAGGCCCTCTCCTGTAAAATGGCTCTGGAATATGACGCCTTCATCAGCTCTGGCAAGAAGTAAGACATGCTGTTACACACACACTTGTCCCAAACACACACACACACAAGGAGCATTTTACGAACTGTGAGCGGCGTCTGTTGCAGGTGGTTCTGTCACGTGGATGACGATAACTACGTGAACGTCGGCTCCCTCCTGAAGCTCTTGTCTCAGTACGGTCACACTCAGGACGTTTACATCGGCCGGCCGAGCCTGGAGCGACCGATAGAGGCTACGGAGAGACTCGGCACCACTGACATGGTAAACTTTGATAAAACTTTACATGATGACAGACTGTATAAAAAGTGTACGTAACCACTGTGACATTACCGATTGGTTCGTGACCACGATTTTAAAGCCTAAAGGTATTTTGGCCGCTGCTATCCTGTTTTTTTGGAGCAAGACGTGAGCATATTTCGAGCGGGTGAAGTAAGAGTATAGCAAGCGTGACATTATAAACGTTAAACGGTGAGGCCTGCTAATTGCTTAGCTTATGAGCCAAGATATAAAGCCAGTTATAGGGCGCTCGTGTAGCTCAGTTGGTAGAGCAAGCCCCCTTGCAGTCCTCGACGGACTGATCGCAGGCTCGACTCCCGGTCTGTCGCTCTATTAGTGCATGTCATCCCCCTCTCTCTCCTCCCCACACTTCCTGCCTCTCTACAGCTATCTTATCCAATAAAAAGCCAGTTATGGTGAGCATGGACACCGATAACTGCTTATTAGCTAGCTAACAAATAAAAAATATAGTCGAATTTTAGTCAACTGTCCAGTATTTGCAAGATAACATCCCCAAAAGGCACCAACGACTTTAATGATTTATAGCCGAGGTGGTGCGGAGCAGACAGCTAGCAGCACCCACCTGTCACTTAAGTTTGCCACACTCAATATCATGCATAACATTAAGCCTTACTATGATTTAAACAGCTGAGTTATATAAAAATTAAATTAATTAAAATTAGCCGCAGAGACCAAATACAATATTTGTACAAGGCTGTAAACATGTTTACTTCTGCTGCAAAGTAAGACTTGTTAGTACTGGCGTCTACGGGACTGTCTCGCTTCTGGAGCCGGCCTCTAGAGGCAACTTGAGGAACTGCAGTTTTTAGCACTTAAGCATTAGCCGCAAATTTAAGTCCCTTCGGCATCTCACCTTAAAAACAAACCGTAGCATAGAGATTCTGTAATATTCCTCCATTGTATCGATGCAGCTTCACATCCTATTTCCCTGATCCATTACTAAAATATGCATCTAGATCTCCATGCGTTTCCCCTTCTTTCAAAAAAACGTGCTTAAAGTTTCAACAAGAAAAAGGAAAGTGAATAAAGTAACGTCAGCTCCCTCTTGTCTCACCCATCTGTCTGTCCCTCACTGGTCCCCCAGCTGACCTACAATACATGCAGAGGCACAACTCATGAGTACAGCACCTTTTGATAGTAATGCCTGTGTGTGTTTGTTTGCAGAAGCAGGTGCATTTCTGGTTCGCCACGGGAGGAGCAGGATTCTGTCTGAGCCACGGCCTCGCTCTCAAGATGAAGCCCTGGGCCAGGTAAGTCTTCACTTTTCACAAAGCTCTGTCAGCTTAAATCTCCCCTCTCTTACGCCCTCTGCTTCTGTCTCTCCGTAGTGACGGCACTTTCATGGCGACGGCCGAGCACATCCGCCTTCCCGACGACTGCACGGTCGGCTACATCGTTGAAGCTCTGCTCGGCGTGAGCCTCATCCGCTCGGCGCTGTTCCACTCCCACCTGGAGAACCTGGGCCTGGTGTCAGACGTGCACAGTCAGGTACACACACATTTACACACACACACACTCGCACAAACAGACTCACTGATCTGCCGACTGTTTATACAGCTTGTGTTTTGGTTGCCCTCCCTTGTGCAGGTGACGCTCAGCTACGGCGCGGCGGAAATCAGCAGAAACACTGTGAACCTGAAAGGACCTTTTTCAATAAGTGAAGATCCTACAAGGTAAAAACATCTGTGTGTCCTTTGAGTTGTTTTTGTTTCTTTAAGTTGCAGGAAGGAAGACAGTGAAACAGCTGGGGCTACAGCAAGCCACTGTTTCATGATTAATTGGTTATATTTTGACCAGAACGGTGAGGAATTCCTGTCTCGATTTCCAATAGCTTTGAGGTTTTTTGCAGACTAATCAGAAATGAAAACACTTAGTCAATTAACAGACAAGACCAGAGTTAATTTTGTTAATGAAAATGAGGACGAAAAATGTTCGGCAAATATCATTTTTCCATGACGAAGATGAGACGTTGACGAGCTTAAAAAAGATGTCTGACAATAAAAACTCTGACGACACAGGTGTTTTGTTTTTGTTGACAAGAGGAGGCCGCACTAAAATGTTAGTGGTGGGCCGTCGGACATTCAAAATCCATGATATTTTAAGCCTCAGCAGTTAGAGATATCAGGTATCATGAAGGTAGTTGTGAACCTTCTTTCAGCTTCAGGTGCACGCTCACAGAGCCCGAGCCGATCATCGCCGTCTGCTTCAGTCAGAGACAAAGTTATCTTAAGATGCGGCGTCTTAATCGTTCTTTATTGTATGGATGATCTGCTGAAATTAAAATGTTATCTGTACCTGAAGCAAACATCACCTTTTGTAAGTGACACTATAAAGGTTAAAAATGACTAAAACTGAGAGGATTACATCTAAAATATCTGCCAAAATGAACACCGTACAAGACAAAGACAAACATCAAATCCACATGAGCTTGAAATGAGAAAATATCCAGCATGTTGTCGAAGTTAATCAACGATAGAAGTAGCTTTAAAGTAGCTTCAAGCAGGCGACAAACCAACAAATCAATACATTGTTAGCTCTATTTCTTATATTCTCCTGTCGTAAGCGTCCACTTTTTGTTAAAAGTACCTTTTCTAAATGCTAATGAAGAACAAGATGACATTTGATTAAGCCTGGCTTGTTCTGCCACTCAGTGTGACACAAAGGACGGCCTTCTGTGTGAATATTAAAAGCACATGAGCATCGCTGAGGGGAAAAACATTCCGACACCACAAAAGACAAACAGAACCACACAAAGAACAAATAAACCTGATGTTATCTTCAGGCTTCCTGACATTAAGGGGATTTTTTTTTTTACTGCTCCCCCTTCCCTTCTTTCTTCTGCTTTGTCCTCTGCTCAGTAATCGTATTATTGTGTATTGCATTGGGCCGATTGTCATTATTTGTGTACCTTGTCTATAGACACTAATGGCCGTGTGCCAAACGGAGGGAGAGAGGGCCAAAGGAAGTATGATAAGCTTGTTGACCTATTGGCAGACGGGTTAATACAGACGGGTCGAACAATCGATAGTGCACGCTCTAAACCAGGACAAGCGTTCGACGTGTAAAATGTGTACTACAATCCTCCTTTATGTGAGTGCTGCTCGTTGTGAATGTTTTACTACTACGACAAGCTTCCTGGCTTTGTTCATTGTGCGTGTGTGAATGTATGCACACGACTAATTGTGTTCACTGTTTTATTTTGAAATCCCCAGTGGGCAGCTTCCAGGCATTGTGACACTCACTTCCCTCTCTCTCTCAGGTTCAGGTCGGTCCATTGTCTGTTGTACCCAGACACTCCTTGGTGCCCGAGCTCCTGGCGACTCTAACACCCATCCAGAGACAGACGGACTGGTGGAGGAGAGTACGTTAATGTCTGAAGTAACTCAATGTTCTCGGAGGGTTGAAGGAAATCATTGCAGACTTCCAGGAATAAGAGAAGAGGACTCGGTGCTGCCCTCCTCTGGCGTCCTCTAAGAATCTCAGACAGTTTGAACATGAAGGTTTTCCTCACGTCTCACAGTGTGACCGGCTTTTAATGAAGGACTTCTGTTTAATGACACCTGAAATCAGAGGGCAAAAGACGACTGAAACTCTGGACAGTCAACTTTGCTTTTCTTCAACCCTGAAGAAAAGAACAATCGAAGTTTGACTGTCATGTCAGTGTCAGCTCTTGTTTGTTAGCTTCAGCTGCGCTCACGCTTAGCTTTGCATAAAGCTTAATGCTATAGTAAGCATGTAACGGTGAGGCTTACAGGGTCCTTTTGTTCTATTGCAGCTTGCCTCGTTGTTTCAGGTCATTTTATACATTATGATGACATTTCAGGCCTCTCGCTAGGGCGACCTGCCGGGTCAAAACGTCAGGGAACTTGTTATAAAGATGTGTTTTAAAAGAAAGTTCGAGTGGGGCAAACATTAAGGAAACATGCTGTAAATGTATGAAATGTTACCAGTGACATTAGTTGGATAAACATGAACACACTATAGGAACAGGAGGAAATATTTCTCTCTAAACCAGACTGACGGACCAACAGACAAACCGACTAAAGCCCCGTGTCCACATAGTGCTTGTGCAGTGAGAGGAAAAAACGCTGCATGCAGGTTTTGTTTCTATGACAACAATAAGTTTAACTTACTACACAGGTAACAACAAGCTTTAGGGCGATAGAAGCACAACACAAGCAAGCACACGCTTACCAGCAACAATTAGAGTCCGGCCGATCTGCTCCCACTGACGGGTTTGTTTGTCATGTCGTACAGCTCAGAGTAGACAGAAATGGCCAAAACAAGTTGCTCCTCCATGTTTGGTGGTAGACGGGGTGACGAGTGGCGCCCCATCTGATTGGTTGCCTGAAAAAAGCAGGAGTGACGACACCAGCTCTTGGAGCGGCCGCACAAAAAAGGCAGAGCGCTCAGAAAAAGGCGCTATGTGGACACGGGGCCTAACCAACCTTGATCGTGCTTAAAGTTGAAACTGATTGGTGTACACCATCTCTTCCCATCTCATGTAGATTGTTAAGGCATTTGTCGCTACACTGCTGCTTGTTCTGCTTTTCCTCACATTCTCGAACATTTCCAGTCTTTTCCTTACTTTTGTTGCTCTCACAGCTCATATGCTACCTGCTTGCCAAACCTGCGTCCCTCTACCTGCTCCAGTGTTTAGAGTGAACAGATGAAATGAAGTGTTTATCAGCGCGATGAGACAAAAACACCAGATGGATTTTGACGGTCTCCAGACTCCTTATCTGAAGTTTTATGTTGTCAGTGTTCAGTATTATTTTCCTCTGAAGTATCGCATAATGACTGAGCACTTTAATGTTTTATTTGTGGTGTTTGCAACTCATCAGATGAGCAAAGTAAAGTACAGGAGGAAAAGAAAAAGTTCTGGGAAACATGCTCATTTGTTTCCTTGACAAAAGTTAAGTAGAAGATTGATACCACTCTGTATGTATGCTAAATATGAAGCTAACAGCTAGCCTGGCTCACATATCCAGCTGTCAAAGCACAAATTGTTGCTTTTACACTTTCTGTAAAGATTAAACAAACATGTTTATTCATGAGCTTTAGGAGTGCTGGAGGACAGATTTATTTCTGGACCAAATCAGGCTAGCTGTTTCCTCCTAAGCTGAGCTAAGCTAACTATCTCCTGGTTCCAGCTACATATTTACCCAGAGACATGAAAGTGGTAACAATTTTTCAGCTATTCCTTTTAAAAGCCCTGTATTTAATATTTTGAACCGATCTAGTGAGGCCTCTGTTACAAAACATTCTCAAATGTGTGGATAATGTTTGTTAATGCTGTTAGACTGCCTGTAAAACGTTGTACAACAGCAGTGTTTTTATTGAGAAATGACTCATGTTGGGTCGTCTTCTGTCTGTCTGTGCTTTGAAAGCAGTTGTTACAACTGAATGAGAGTCATTAAGTTAAATTGTGTCCCTTTTTAAATGAATGTATATGATGAAATGTTGCTTGTGAAGCGTACACGCTCTCTCCAGTATCTGGACTGTATGTAGACATTCATGTGGAAATTAATTAAAGCAGTTTTTGGTCAAATAATTGAATGTTTCTGAGATTGTGTGATGTAACACTGACGTACATGGGTTTTAAAATGAAACTGCTGTGACCTTTCACCTCTGACCTTGTTTATGTGCGGTTGGGTTCCTGTCTGTCACACACACACACACACACACACACACACACACAAAAATAACAGTAATCCTACCCTCAACCACCTCTAAGCCTGTGTGCACCCACCGCCCAACAAGGTCAGTCCTATGGTTCAGAAGAGATGGTCCACAGTTAAGAGATGCAGCGACTGAGGGAGAGGGAGGAGCTTCCTGGACGAACACACACGTCTTCTCACTCATGACGGACCGGAGGTCACACGTATGAAACCAAAAACAAGAAGGCATAAATTCTGAAGTTGCAGATACCTACTAAAACAGGGCGCTTCTAGGTGGAGAGACGCCCTGCATGCATGTGAGGAGTGTTAATATGCTGCTCCGAACCGGCAGCGTGTTGTTGCTGCTCAGCTTCGGTTGTCACATCAGTCACACATCCAACTTTCTGCTGGCTTGAAACCTGCATCAGACTCAGAGTGTGGCTTCATGAACCCTTCTACAGAAGTACTTTTGGTTGATAGCACTGTATAGTAGCTCTTGTTTGTCGAGTTGAAAATAGTCCCACAGCAGATATTCGGCTGTTTACACCCGGCCCGCTCAACCCCGGTTGCCTACTCTGCTGTCTCGCAGCAGCCCAGCAGGTACTCTGTTAGTGCAGAGAGGGAAGAGAGAAGCAGACGGAGCGAAAAAGAGTTATAGGGAGCCCACGAGTTGCCTCGGATGTGTTAGTTAGCACTGAGCGCCAACCGGGATTTCAACGTTGAAATTTGGTTGAAAACAGGGTGAAATCAGTTCTGAACGTCTAAGATCTCATTTTGCTAAAATACGGTTACGACATCAACGTGTCAGAAACACATTTTAGTTTCACCATTTTGTTTATTTGTTCATTTTAGCAATGAAAGGGTGGCAAAAGTGACATACGGACATCACATGTGAACTTAGTAGCTGGGTTGAGAGCTTGGCTTGAATGCAGGCGTCCTTGAATTAAATCCAGGGCAACCTCTGTAAAAAATGTGCTGGTGACTGTGATGCACTGTTCAATTATATAGACTTGATAACGTGTGTGAATGTGTGATGAATCTTTTGAAAGAAGCAGGTGAAATCTGGTGTGAACATAATCAACGTCTTCACACTTAAGTAAAAAAACTTTAAACCAGTTTTGAACGTCTTTTTCCTATTAACACAAGATGAAGACCCTTTGGAAAATGGACACTGGGCTCTTGTCCTGTCCGGTCCCAAAGACATGGATCAGAAAGGTAGACTGGAAACACCGGAATTTCCAACAAGGATGTAGTGAGATGGAAGTTTGTGGGTTAGAGTAAAACTGGAAACAGTTCCCACTGTCGCTTAAAACACGACAAGCATGGATTCACTGATATCGCCTGATGAGGAAACTGCAGCACTATGATTTCTCTCTGGTACAACTAAATTCTCTGGTGCTTTAAAAAAGATGCTTAAGTGTCTCCAAAGAACTGACTGCAGCTAATCTTTTGGTTCCCGCCTCCTCATAAAGACACAGGTCTTTATTTGTTTGTTACGTGCAGCAGAAACATGCCTGCCTCTGTTTCCATCAAAAGAACATGTACAACACGTGGAACAACAATGGTTTCCTCGCATGGTGGGCCATTTTATCAGAGAGGAAGCATGAATAGTGTTTTATTATCCGTCCGATCAGCCACCGAAAAGTTGACAAGACCAGTGCTGCATGAATCGAAGAATCCTTTTGTTAATGACATTTTGAAAAAATTACATATAATTATCTGAAGATTAACAAAAACAATCCTTTAATCTTCCTGCGATCACAATGACTACTGGTTAAACTTGCCCCTCGGTCCGTGTGTACATGTGTATCTGTGTGCAGATGCTGCAGCACATGACCTCCTGGCCTTTCATTTGCCCTCCCTCTCTCTTGTCCCCTGCAGAGAGCTCGTTTGAGCTGCTGTGCCACACTGAAAACTTTCCTCTGTGACAGGGGAGCACGCTGACAGACACTGAGAGGCTACTAGCTGCTGCTTTGATTCCCTGGGTGATTAGCTGAGCTGGGGGAGCATCATGACACGGGTGGGGCCCGGGCGTTTTCAGAGACAGATAAAGACTTCTAGAGACAAGATGATGAAGACACACATTTATTCTTTATCCACTGGCTCTCTCAAACACACATACACACACAGCATTTGTATGCAGTTTAAAAAGCATTCCTCAGGGGCTGACCTCCTCTGGCTCTCATTATCGGCTATAACAGACAAGCAGTTCTCTTTCTCTTACACACACGCTGAGAGAAATAGGCATGAATAACCCCTGATACTACACAGATACAGGGAAAGCATTAGCAGACTCCATGCCTGTGTGTGTATGTTTCTGGGTATGATTTGGCTCTCAGAGACAGCTTTCAGACTAAAGACCAGTTAACTGAGAATATGGTCTACCTCGTTACTGTAGGAGACATTGCAGGGACACACTATCCTATTGGGGACTACACAGGAGTGAAACTGTAAAGCTTTTCTGAGGTTTAACTGCTTCTAAGTGGAGTGTGACACCTGCTGGCTGCATGTGGTACTGCAAAGGGTAAACGTTTATTAAAACTGGCTCACTGCCTGTTTTCCTGCACTGTGTTTGTATTTAAATATTTTTATATTTATATATGTTCTATATTTAAATGTTAAAGAATTTTATATTGAAGTTTTTCTGAGGTCAAACATCTTAAAGGGGGACGCTGGTTTAGCTCAGCTGGTAGAGCAGGCGGCCCATGTACAGAGGCCACAGTCCTCTATGCACTGATCGCAGGTTTGACACCCGGTCTGCTGATAATTTAGTGCATTTCCTGTCTCTCTTCAGCTGTCCTGTATAATAAAGGCAAAAGCCAAAAAAAAAACTTTAAAAAAAACAAAAAACGGTAAGGGTAAATGGATCGTGGAAACACCAGGGAAAAGATGCAATAAAAACAACAACCCAGGACTTTAGACATGCAGGTGTCAAGTAGATCATCTGACCTTTGACATGCAAAGTCATTCACATCTTGAAATATAGGAGCTATATTTTATGTAAGGGATAATGTAAAGTGAGGGGGGTCGTTATAGTGAAATGGAAACACGACAGGCTGACGCAGGACGGAGAAATCTGTGAAGGTTCCCAGTCGTCCAGGTCATGGTAATTCTGAGCTTAATCCAAAAGGCAACTGGACTTGGATGAAGTTCTTGAAGACGTTTCACCTCTCGTGCGAAAGGCTTCTTCAGCTGTAAACTAACTGGTGGACAGAGTAAGAAATATGAGCCTCTGTAGGTTATTAGCTAATAGATGTGTATAAAGGAAGAGTCAACCTCAGTTGTTTAAACTAATAGCAACGAAAGTGCTTCATTGCTTAGTCGCCTTTTGGATTAAGCAGGACCCAGATGCAAAGTGAGGTTGACTTTTCCTTGTTAGGTAGAATTTCTACATTGTGGTATTTCTACTTTTACTTAAATAATGGATCAGAGACATTCTCCCCCCACAGGGTATTACAGACGCTCTTGCAGTTTCTGAGATATTGCAGACTTTACAGATTCCCTTGTGGTCTAAAGCAACAAGTGAGAATGCAGATAAACAGTATGTGTTGTTGCTGTGTGTTTCTCTGGTCATTAAGGTGCACTAAATCCTAATAGGGAATTCCAAGTTACATCATGGAAAAGATAAACACAAAAGCAGAGAAGAAAAGAAGCCCCAGTCTTCATCAGTACGTTAAAGTTGCTTTAATTCCTTTTTTAAAACATTTATTCCAGGCTGAATGATATCATTACCACAGTTTTGACATGTACATCATTAATATCTTAGTTAAACCATCAGAAAATAAAAACAGCCATAGAAAACATTGTTTGTCTGACACACCTGCACCGAGGTGTATTTAAAGTCCTGTAAACACCACACATACGCAACAAACATTACTGACCCTTTAACATGAACGTGGATCTATTTTCCCCACCAGAACACACCGTATCAGATCGGTTAAACCCCGGACAGCATTTGCACAGGAATTCAAATACAACTTTAAAGCCAGGTGTGCAGACGACACTGGAATAGTTTTATTAAAACATTGCAAGACAGAGAGTCATTCACCATTAATAAGAGAGGAAAAACGCTGCTCTTGCCTTTATTCTCCTACAAAACAGCTAGCTATTATTTTATCTTTAAAGTTGGATTTTTTACAAGACAGAGAAAAATAAAAAAACATGTTGCGATATGAAGTGTTGTAAGAGTTTAAAAACATTATGAAAGGCCATTAATCAGTGACTAGTCCCACAGATCTTAACACTGTTTGCATCGATGGTGCAAAGGAAACACTGTAAAGTACTAGACCATAGGTAGCATTGTTACCATAACATGGACATTTTCTTTCTAGTAAAATCACACATGTAAGATTGTCTCGCTAATACGAGAAGTGGTCATTGATTATTAATAATAACATATTAAAATGCTGTACAGGAATGGGTGGTTGAGATGTGTTTGAATGTTAGGCTAATAACTAGATTTCAGCTTTCTCTGAAATGCGGCTTCTACCTACTACATCACCCATAATGCATATGGTTATCGGTGTGATGTCACAGCTGTGGGAGGGGCATGTGGTTACTACGGCTCTAGCAGTGAATGTAAACAGGACAAAAGTAGGAAAAGATGGGTTTAATATGAAATTGTGTGTGTGTTTATTTGAATGCGGATGTCTGTACAGCATGTGTGTGTGTGTATTTGTATGTGTTTTCGTGTGTGTGTGTGTGTGTGTGTGTGTATGAGGGCATGCGCAACGTCTGTGTAGAAATGACTCAGGCTAGATAGGCTGGCCCTTTCTTGCTGCCAGTCAGACACACTGATCACTGTACTTACACACAGTAACACTGAGATAGAGCAATAGCCAATCACGCTGCAGTGATGTCACACACACACGGGTTCACGGATACAGTTTTTATACACTGTACAGAGAGTTTTAGAGCGGGAGGAAAAACCCACCGGCAGTGTGTTTTTACTTCTCCAACTCGCAAAGTCACCTTGTGGAGAATTTGTGCTTGTGGGTAAAAAATAAAAGAAAGTAAAAAAAACTGGTGGCTGATGGTCGATCCGAGGCCGCCAGTTAACAAAATAAAAGCACAGGAAAAAAGGAACAACAGTATAGAAGAAGAAACAGAATACTACAGTTTGTCACAGTTTCACATCCCGAATTCCAGCTTATGATAAAACATAAAAAACACCCACTTCCTTTCCTTTCCTTTCATGTAACCTTATTTATCAGGGACATGTTGTTTTTTTTTTTACAGGTTTCTGGACACAACTTTCATTCAGTCATGATGGAAAGCCGTTTTATTTTGACTGCTTTTCATATTCCTGATCACATCCCTGAATGAAAACAAAGAATTAAAGTAAAAAAAGAAGTAATCGTCCCTCCTCAGTCTCCTGCGTCCAGGACCTTGACTGGCTTACATAGCACCTGGCAAGATGTGTAGTCACGATTTTTTAAGTGAGTCTTATTCCACTTCAGTCCATTGTTTTCCAGTTTCAGTGTCTTTCCTGTTCTCCTTATTATTTACAGTCAGAAGGAAAAAAATCCACTTGAGTTTCTTCCCTTTTTTGAGACTTCTGGAGGCAGTAGGAGGAGAGGACAGAATCAGGCATCTCTCATTATGAGTTTTTTGGCACAGGTTGAGCCGTCTTATGTCCTTCTTCTCACGCTCCACTTCGCAAAACTCAACACAGTTTTTCCACATCGGGATTCCTGGCTCGTTTTGAAAATGCATTAATCGACACGTGTACTGCATGTGCACGTAAACAAATATGGAGAGCGACGTGGAGACGCTTTTCAAGCTCACGATTCAAGTCTTAGTTAGACGACGATGTTAGGCTAAAGAGAACGTGTATGCGGTGGAACTGTTTCAATCTAAACATGGCTTTCTGATTCACTGGCTTATTGTTTATACAGATGTGTGCGCGCCTCTTATGTGTGTGAGAAATACAGCAAGGGTTTCCATGATAAACACACAGCACACCACATCACCAGTATGATTCAACAGTCTATTTTTCATGAAATCAGAGTAAAGCACACGTTTCCTATTTACATCTCTGTACAGTGTGTGTGCGTGTGTGTGCTCTTGTCTGTGTGTGAGTGTGCGGTTTGAATGGAAAAGCATCCGGGGGGGGGGGTTTATTGGTATGAGTGGTTGTCTCCACTAGAGGGCAGTGCACGGATCCCAGCGGAGGAGAAGAAGAAGAAGCTGGAGCCCAGGCGCTTTGACGGCTGAGCCTTGTGGGTTGTGATGTGGAGGAGATTTTGTGATCTTCTGACTCTTTCGGATAATTACGGGTAAGAAGAAGAGGTCGACCCTCAAAGTGCAGTCCTTTGCTGAGGTGCTTGGTTGATGAGTCCTGTTTTTTTGGGTATTGTTTGAAATTCAGCAGACCTCTGCAAACTGGTTGGTGCTTTAAATGCTCTGGTTGAGTTTGGATCTTACGTATTGGCTGTGAGAACTGGATTCAGGCAGTACTGGGATGGACTGGTGCGACTCCGGTCTCTAGTGGACTGAAGACTGTGGTCGGGCAGTTGGGTGAGGCCGGCTAGCAGGGTCCAGTTGGTCGTTGGGAACGGAGCGTCGGTTCTGGTCCGGTCGGTTGGTGGCCAGGTACTTTGCTCTCATACTAGAGGTGTACTGAGGACATGGAGGATAGGGAGAGAAAATGGGAGGGCGTGGAGAGAGTGTGACAAAGGGGAAATATGTTTGGAAAGACGACCGGAGGGAGAAATGAAAGTGGGAAACAATTAGAGGCAGGAAAAATAGACGACGACGGAAAACAATGTTATGATCCGCTCTTATTTACACTGAAGAATAAACAGTTTCACAGGTAGATAAAGTACATTAGATCAGGACATGAAAAAGTGATAGAAAGAGAGAGAGAGCGAGACGCTCAGAGAAATAGAGATAGAGACAGAACAGCGATATAGAGACTGAGATGGAGATAGAAAGAGAGAGAAGTGTAGTGAGATAAATAAGAGATGGAGATAAAGAGAGTAAGAGAGAGAGAGAAAGAGAGAGGGATAGAGATATGAAGAGAGATATAGGGTGATGGAAAGATAGCGAGAATGATAGAAAGAGATATAGAGAGAAAGGAGGATGAGGTTGAAAGATAGAGATAGCTAGAGATAGATAGACAGACAGACAGACAGATAGATAGATAGATAGATAGAAAAAAGGGATGAATAAAGATAGCTGAGAGATAGATATAAATAGAGCTAGAGAGATAGATATACAGACAGAGAGAGAGAGAGAGATACATAGAGGTAGATATATAGAGATAAAGTAAAATAGCTAGAGATAGCCAGAGATTGTCGGATGGATGGATGTGTTGATGAGGTGAACAAACACACACAGGTACAGCAGAAATACTTTGACCAGTCATTTGGACAGCCGGGGATTGATTACAGTCATTCATTAAATTAAAACAGCTGATTAGGTCTGGATGATGTTACTGTAAATTAGCAGAGTGGTCCATTTTGTCAGTGGGTTGTAGTTAGTGCTCTAGTTCTGATGTAGTAGGTTAGCCTGGTATGAGTTAGTGATCTCTGGTTAGCTAGTAGCTAGTTACAGTTGGAGGTCTCTGGTCTTCATATTACTGCAGAGCGTGATGACTGCGCTCCGGCACAGGACGAAGAATGATGGATCGTGGCCATTTTTGGTGGCTGCTATAGTTCAACAGTGGAGGTGCTCCTATGTATTTTAAATGGTGAAGGGTGAGGGGGCACAGAAACAGAGGACACGCAACACCTCGACAAGAAAATGCACACATAGACACACTGTGGGAGCAGGGAGGGGGCAGGGACTTTAGAGGCTTGGGCTCGTTTTTACTCAGGGGCAGTTTTTCAGCTGAAGGGGACGGCCAGGTGGCATGAAGCAAGGAGTCTATCCATGGTATTGTAGCCCCAAATGTACACAGTTGATACTGCATGGTACAACACCCACAACTATAGGCCCCGCAGCACCTTGTCAAAGCAGAATTACATCTTTTAGTGTTGGAGAAAAAGCTTCCAAGAGGTTCTCTGGTGATCTGTTTGTTACCTGGTCAACAAGTTCTCCTCACATTGCACAAACCAACCAGACTTTTTACATCAGAAATAGAGGACAACTTTGTGTCTAACATGACCCAACAATCACACTCATCAAAAGAGGCGAGGCTCTCTTTTGATGAAAGTGCAAACCCTACGTACAACAGGCTTCTTTTCAAGCTTCCAGGTCTCCCAGGCTGCCAAAATGACCTTCATGTAGGCGATCCATGATCATGGTCTAATTTGAGCACAAAGTACACTTGCAGTGGTGTAGGGAGAGGGGACTACCTTCCAATATCCACACTAGCATGCTAAAAAAGCATCAAACTTGAGATAAAAGAACGTTCATAAACACCATGCTTCCTTCATTACATTCTTCAATTGTAAAATTCCATCTCTGCAGATTTTAATATGTCTCAGCTGCATTGTGGGTATTGGAAGGTAGTAGAGGGAGAGTGTGTTCTAGAAAGTGTGCACTTACAGAGGGTGGAGGGGACTCCCTGCCAATCAGGGGGGTGTTCTCACACCGAGGGTTCTGAAAGTTTGCGTTCTGGCTCCTGCATTATAGAATAAGAGGTTACTGCATGTGGTCACCCTGCCACTGGTGTCCAGTTGTTGTTGATCTGTGGTCTGCTCAGGGTCACGACCTAATGCCTCTCTGACAAACGGCCTCAGTAATAATTACGCTTCAGGGACTTAAGCTCAGTGGTGCCTTATGGCCAGAGGTTAAACACCTCTGCCACAGTCCAACATACTTAACATTCTCTCTTAACAATGCACAGAAGACAAACATTTCTGCTCACACTGGGAAACTTGTTCAGTAGTATTTATCAGAGTGCACACAGAAACTTGGCTTTATGTGTATATTTCTAAAAAGTAATTTATATAGCAACAAATATGGATTCAAAAAGAAGTCATTTTAACATAAAATATTTGTTCAATAAGCTTCAAATGGTCCTTTGAAACACAATTTAATAGGAGGCCAAATAAGAGCTATTTCCATAGCAACCGGTCACAAACCTTATCTATATCTATTATAAATGTCATAATAACTGAAGGAGTGCTGTTCAACTTACTGCATTAATGCAAAGAGAAACATATGTATGTGAGAACACCCAGGTAGCTTTACATAAACATAAATTACTCATTATTTTGTTTTGTGTCAGGATAAAATAAAATGTTTTCATACGTAAGAACTCAGCGGTTTTCTACGTTTTGGTCCATTAAGCAGAAATGTGCAGCTTCCATTACTGCCAAACCATTTCAAAAGGGATAGGTCTGCTCTAAATTACTGAACTCATTTCCTAGGTTTTTTTTTAATCAGGCTCTTCAGCAGCTGTTGGCAGCGAGAGCTTAACTTGGGACTGGTAAACAAATATGACCAGACTTTACTGAAAGGGAGTATCTGACCAAACTGACCAAATATGGCTTCATGGAGGTGAATAAACCCTATTAAACTCTACTGTAACCTTTGGACTACAGTCATCAGTATTAAGTTAACATTACAGGATTTGTTAATGGCCCAAAACATGAAAAACATGATTCAAAAAACTCTAAATGCCACAAGACTTTCAGAATGCAGATACTGTCTGTCCTCTTACTGCAGATTTACCAGTACTTCCTCAGCAGCAGTACTTCCTTTGCTGGTTCCTTAACAGCAAATAGTACGCGGTGGTATTTAAATATCAGCAAGCAGTGGCAGACTACAGATACATACGCTTATTTCTGTTCTGTACTTCTTGTTGTATTTAAAGCAAGCAAGCCTGTGGTAAACTGTAACATGTAGCAAGCAGGGTGTTATATTTAACTTAAGTGCAGACCTGAATAATTTTTGGTTTTTGACAACACTGTGTACTGAAACAGGCAGGCTGGCTGATACAGCAAACAGCAACTTGATCAGCATCAGAGGGAAAACTAGTGAAGGGTTCTAACTCACTGGGTGACATTTACTGCCGACAATGTGTCACACAGTACATGCGAGCTTTACAAAGCTAACAACTAGCTATTCTAACTTAAGGTATCGCAGGCAGTGAGCGTTGCTAATGCTGCTAGTCACAGGGGGCAAGCATTAGCTACCTATGGCAGGCAGTGTATTGATCTTGCTAGCCTCTAGCTAGCAGTGGGTGCTAACTCACATGTATTCAGTGACGGGGGCATTGCTGACAGTGTGGGCTGTAGCGGGCAGGCTAGCTTCGCTACCGTAGCTGGAGCCACAGCTGTAGAGACTGGGCATGTGAACGCGGTACAGGTTATCGTGCACACCGCCCCGTGAGGCGCCCGACTCGTCCTCTCCGTCTTCCTCATCCGTCCTTCAATCGGTCAGGGTTAGGGCAGGGCACAAGAGGGCATGATGAAGAGGAGGGGGAAAAGGTAGAGGGGAGGGAGATCCAAGAGAGACAACAGAGTGTAAACAAGTGGTTGAAGAGGAGGTTAGGAGAGGGGAAGGTGCACTTGTTCTATGTGGAGTCCCCTGATACAAAAGACAGGGTAAGGCCATGCCTTCAGCCCCAAAGCAGCTGAACAGGAAGACAAGGAACATAGGCAGCATTTATCTACAGAACAGGACCACTACTAGCACAGTGAGGCATCTTATCTCGCTACACAGCCCAGAGTGGACCCATGAAGCTGTCTTTTGTTTCTCTCTGTGGTTACATAATATTAAATGGTACAAAGAGAGTAGACTCTTGGATACTCTCAAAGCTCTCTCAATAGGTAAAAACATGCAGTTATTTTCTTCATGCAGCAAACCTCCTTTGACACGGAGGATTTGCCTGTAATTATAACTGTCCTTTTCAAATTGTCCAAACAGAATCAAATGACTAAGGTTCATTTTCAAAGTACTTCATGCATCACTGAGTGCTCCATAAAACTCAAAGCAAAAACATCAGGAAAGAAGGAGATAACATGGCTGGTTTGGGGAAACCACTTCAGACATAAAATGGTTAAAAAATGTAAAAAACTGCCAGCAACGGAAGAGAATGAGGCATCAAATAAGATATGTGCTGATTTGGAAGTCGGGTCTCTGGCTACAGAAATGTACTGGCTTCTACAATGTATCGGGTCAACCACAAAATACATGTACATATGTAGACCCTAATATTAAGACTCTTTGTTCTGCTTTGCTGTTTATTGGAGGTTTATACCAAGAATTAAAGAGGAAGGGAGGGTGTATGAAAGATGTTTCAAAAGGGCCCTATGTCAACAAAGACAAAAGGCAAGAGAGAGCTTATTGCATTGTCTGGCCACCAGGTGGAGCTGTTTCACTCCATAAGCTGTGCAGCCCATCAAACAGCCATTGCAGCACAGTCGGACTAATAAGCAACCAACCCCATGAGCAGGTATTCTGGCTAAATTGTGGGACATTAAGCATTATTGTTTAACACCTGCTGGGCCATAACTTAACTTTGCTGCATAAAAAACAAGCGTGAAAAACACCTTTTATCATGGCACAGCTGTGTTTCATAATTAACATCATTTATAGGAGTGAGCCCCATCGCTTGAGCTCTTTGCACTGATTTTAAAAAGTAATATTTGGGTTGTTTGAATGGTCACTTGAACAGTCCGTTTAACAGACCATGGGGTCATTTAATTTGCTCAATATTCACCATCATTCGCTGAAGCCCAAAGCGTTTTTCCAAATCAGGACAGGGAGAGAGGAGGAAGGGACGGAACAGAAGGAGGAAGTGGGGCACAGAACAGAAAAAAAAACGTGGTGATACACAATCTAACACAACACTGGTGCTCCACGTCCACAGCGGAGAAAAGAAAATGAGATATGTAAAAACATGGAAACAAAAAAAATTCAGCCAGACTGGCAGCGCTGACGGCAAACAATAAAATAAACATAAAGTTGCTGAGAAAAACCAGATGGATGCAAAGACAGGCAGGAAGACGTACAGAAGGATACAAACAGCTCAGGAGGCAAATACACTTAAAGAGTGACATGCATGGGCACGGAGGAGATTCTTTATGGGTTTATCCACTGTTCTCAGGTCATAAAATGGATTACGTTAAAGAATTAAAGGAGTTAGAGCTAGTAACATGTTAGCCGTTAGTGTACAGATTAACTAAACAGATTAAGGAATGTAAAGGCTTGTTGGGAGTCTGAATATGTGAGAGAGACTATGTGTGTGTGTGTGTGTGTGTTACCTCTTGCCAGGCCAGGTGTGAGGGACACTGCACACGATGGAGGAGAACATCAGAGCAGTGACGAACGAGAAGAGAACCAGGTAGATGAGACCCTCCACTCCATCGTAGCACAGCCCGGTCAGAGCCTGGACGTAGTCCTATGTGGAGCGAGAGAGAGGAAACGAGTGAGTTGTGTAAGAAAGTCCTAGATTTGAGGTTTTCACCACAACACACGAGGTGACTCACCATGTGTAGGCTGCGACAGTCAACCAGAGCGGTCAGCTGGTGAAGGCCGACCTCAGTGGAGTTCAGCACGGACTGGATTTGTTCGAGACTCCCCTGCACACACGAGGCAAAGCTTACACATGCATTTCTCAAGTATAGATATCCACCTTCACACACACTGGATTAACATGTGTGTCTGTAACTGCCACTTTCATCAAGCTCCCAATGATTCACATCCACTCATCCATGAAGACCAACAGATCATCGCACAAACAAGCGGCACACGAACCTTGGTGTTTGCATAATCACGTGTTGCTGATCTCAGTAGCTCTGCCACATCATCCTGCATCTCCACCAATGCTTTGTGACTCCCCGACAGCCTCTACAGAACATACAGAGGGACACATGAGAGACACAAACATAACACACACGTACACAGATGTAGCTTTTAGATACGTATTTTACAGGTTGCAGGTTTAATCATCTGAAATTAACAAACAGTAAAACAAAGAAAATGAATTTACCTGCTGGAAGGGGTTAATCTGGCCAGAGCTGCACCTCAGGTAATACTGCAGGATATCTGTAAATGTACCAATAAATACTAATCAATGGAATTATAATGCATACATTTCAAATAGAGTAAATATTCACTGCATGTACTAACTTTATGAGGCCATTATCTCTCTTTAAAAAGGGAGAAACGTGTACGTGTGTGTGTACGTGTGATACAGAGGCAACATCTGCGCTCTACAGAGCGGAAACAACTGACAGACAACAGAACTCATTAGACGAGTGCAAAGAAGGAAGTGAGAGAGGGGGGAGGAAGAGCGAGAGCGACTGAGAGGTAAAGAGGGATATGAAAGGACGAAGAGAGAGAGAACAAATCAGATAACGATCCTAAGTGAAAAAGCAAGAATGTGCTCTGAATATTTATTTATTTTTCTTTTACATCTACATCTTACATCTGGGACGGGCAGGAGGGAGAGCGAGCTGGGCGTGTGTGTGTGTGTGTATGTGTGTGCAGGATTGCTGATGCATTGCAGTCAGCAGAGGGAGAGAGTAAGAGCTTTTGTATACAAGAGTGTCAGTCAAACCCAATCCCCTTGGATTCACACAAACACACACACACTTGTTTCTTAAAATAGAAGCAACATGTCAGGGTGAGATTCAACTGTCAGTGTGGAAAATGGAGTTTATTCAAGATGTTTCTGCTTGTTTTTCAACCTACAGTGTGTGCCTATGAGCTGGGCATTGACCAATGATCGCTTATCTGGTTTATAAGTTGGTTACACATATAAGGAATCTGTCTTTGTTTGTTGGTGCAAAATAATGAACATAGGAATAGAAAGCTAGTAAACAGCAGGAAACATAAATAGAATTAAATATAAATAGAAAACAATACTATATAAATATGTAAAATTTGTGCAATTATTCCTTTAATTCCTCGATTCCGTGCATTATAATTACTTATACTAGTCAAACACATGATTGCAGGTAGACACTGCTTTGTTTTTAACACTGTTTTCTCACCCTAAAACCAGTGCAAATGGCTGCTGGCACTCCACTGATTCGTGTGCATACCTTGGTTGATGACAGCGTTCTCCTTGGTTACTCTGGTGATGTAGGTATCAGGAGAAACGCAGAAGTCGCTGGCTGACTGTAAGAGGGAAGCACACATGACACATCAAGCTACAGAAACATCCACTGCTCGCTCGAGCAGTGGGAAAAAAAAGATTACATCATTGCAGAGAGCCAGAGAGCCCGGCGATGTTGCCATGGTGACACTTACAGCAGCGACAGCCAGTTCCAGGCCGAGAGACCCCCAGCTGATTATCAGAGTCAGAACCCCCAGCAGACACACTCTGAAGGACCAAAAATACATGTTTCAAGTCCAAATTCAGCTTACGAACATGACGTGCATTACACTGTTTTAACAGAGTGGATTTTAAACGTCCAATAGGAGCGTTATCAGGTGTGATGTAAAGGAACTTACCCAATCAGAGTGCCTCTAGAGTTGCGTATCAGGCCGAACAGCACCAGCAGACAAATGAGTACATCAAATAGCAGCAGGCCAAGGTACCCCAACCACCTGTCAACATACACATTTAACACAGTGTTATATACTAATAGGGGATATTTAATGACAGAGTTTTCACATATATATACATATATCCTAGGCTGTTTTAGGACACAGAAGGTTATAAAGCCATAGTATGTAAAGACATGTCAAGGCCAGAGACGCTGCTTATGTAAGGAGTAATGTACAGAGAGCAGTTTAACGCTGTGTGAGAGTGAATTCATTCCCCGTCCCTTTTCTCTCTGTCAGTGTGCATTTCCACGACCAGCACTTATCTTGCTTATTACACGGCTACATATTAAAGAAATCAACAATTACTAACTAAGATATTATTATTGTTCTAATATAATACTAAACTCTACTGCCTTCTTAAAATTAGCCTACTTAGCTGTTGTAATTCACATTAAAGTGAACATTTACACTGATGGTAAAGTGAGATAAAGTGGACTGTATGAATGACCAAAGCACCTGAGTTAGGTTTTCTGATGCCTGATTATCTGTTGACATTTTATTCCACAGTTAACACGTCTTTAAAGCCCCCCTCCAGTGGAAATCAAGTGTTGAATCTTGTAAACATTTCCATGTGGTGTTCTTCATGTGCTACAAGACATATCAGGGACAACAACAGCAGTCATCTCCATGGCTGGGCCTGTCTGCTTTTAAACTGCAGTGTACCAAGGACAGGCTGAACAACACGTTTTCAGATTGGCAGGTTTGAGACGTCACAAACCTAAGGAGCCAATCCCGTTAATGGACAGGGTGGCACTATGCATATCATTATGTGCAACCTATGGCAACCACTTCAGCGAGCCGCGAGCCAGCTGTAACCGCCATCGTAATTTTTGCAAACTCACTACTGACTTCTAACATTAACGTTACTACTACTAATTACTACATTTCAAGCTAGCTAAGTTTCAACAAGCTGCCACTAAACGATGGCAGAGATGTGTTTTGTTTTCACAAAGGAGGGGGCAGTTGGACATGTGCATAGTGGGCGGGGCCTATGCAGATTCAGGAGTTTTTAATGAGGGAGAAGGAGGAGATGCCTCGGGAGGATTTTTACAAGGTAATTAAACGTATTTTACAGAAAAAATATATCAGACACAATTTATTATTTAAAGCAGAGCATTTTATATGTTTGTATGTTTATTAGTGTTTATTAAATGGGCACTATTACAAAACAAATCCATTACCATTCTTAGCACTGACCTGTAAAAATCAAAAGCCTCCGTCTTGCGGGCCAAGTCCTCCAGGGAAATGTCAGTGTTGGACCAGAAGGGAACATCCACCATCAGCCTCACCAGCTCGTCCAGCTGTCCCTGCAGCTTTTGGACGATGGACACGTAGTCTGTCTGCTCCTGGAAGGCCGCCTCCAACTGGACCAGGTTCTCCTCCACTGTCTGGTTTAAGGCTAGGGCGCTGTCTGTCACCTGGACATTGACAGGAAAGAAACATTAATTAACAATTAGCTGCCATGGGAAACATTTTTTAGCGGGTTGTGAGAGAAATTTGTAACAATACAACAGGTAACTCACCAGTTTCTCCACCCCAGATACGGTGCGGTTGGCATGACGGAGGGAGTACGCCAAGCGATTGGCTCCATCACTGGACTCCCCGTTTCCGTAAAATCCCACAGCAATGCCAGCGCTGGGAGGCAGAAAACAGGAAGTGTTAACACGATGACTAATTCAATCATCAGATGGCTTCATATCATTGACACGGATGAATTTCTCTCAGTTATACGAGCACAGACAATAAAGACAGTTAATCTGTTAAGTGCAGTCCCCCTGTTAACCAGCAACAGGCGGCGCTGAGCTCTGTGTTCTTTGCTTTGGTGTCACCCTCGGGCTTCGGGCAAGCACAGGACGACCAGGAGTGATTCACACACACACACACACACATACATAGGCAGAGTCTACACAATAATTGGGTCACCAGACCGCACATAATATGATCCTTCTGCAGCTCTGCATCCACATTCACACATGACACATGCTACAATATCTGAGGTTCGTGGCCACAACACCCTTTCTCTCGTAGTCCTTTACCATGTTCACAAAACTCACCCCCTCACCCACCCAAAACCATCACCACTTCCACTTCCAAATAAATCTCCCTACTTCATCACATCCCTCTTTCCCCACAGAGCCCCCTCCCCTCCATGCTCTTATTTTCGCACTCACTCTGTAAAGCTCTTGTAGCCCCCTCTTTTCCCTTTGTGTACTGTATGTGTGTTTGTGTGTGTGTATGACTGCACTCTTTGTATTGATGATGTCTCTGTCTGCGCACAAACACCAGACGGGTTTGTAGGGGGAAATTTATGGCCATTGTTAGGGCAATTCATTCTAGCCCATTAGATCTTGAGTACCCCCGTGTTACAGTGGATTTACACACACACGCACTTCATTGTGTTGATGTGTGTGTGTGTGTGTGTTTTTGTGTATAAAACAATAAACACAGAAGGAAACAGGCTTGACAAGAGAGCAGAATAAAGATGAACACAGACATGGAGGCACATTAATGTGCTTTGTAGCCTATGTTTTATCTTTCCATTTCCCCACCCATCCGTGCCTCCCACCATCTTCCTCCATCTTCCATCATGTCATCTCAGGTTTGCCAGTAAATCATCTCGCTCCACTCCTAGTTACTCATCCTCTTCCTCTCTCCCACTCCTTTCTCTCTGCAATCTCCTTCTTCCCCCGTCTTCTCCATGAGTTTTATCTCGCTGGTTTAATACTGTAAGTAATTTCACGACTTCATTAACCACCAGCACAAAGTATGAGGCATAAAAGGCAGCAGTCAAAAGTTTAGAAGGCTAATAATTGACAGCAAGCATTGGCAAGCTCAGCTGAAATAAACACAACAATCTCCAACATAGAAAAATCATCATCTGAGTGAGCAACCTGTTTTAAATGATGCTAACTCAGAGAGAGAGCGCTGCTTCAGTTCATATTCAGTTCAAATGGCCTGACATCATTGCTGCTGTACCTAAATGGCCACTCAGATGGAGCTCAGTGGCTGAGACAACAAATGTTGTACTCAGTCAAAATTGGGTCCACTGTGAGTTCAAGTCCAAACCAAAACAATTGACCCGATTCCAAAATAAAAGCATCAAAAAAAGGTACAGCAGGATGACATACAAAGAGTGCAACCTGAAGACTTAAAGGAGCAGTTTGCTTTGTTTTCCAGGGCCCATTGGAGAAGCGGATAGCGTCCGCCAAAGGCACAGAGTGAAACAGCATTTTTCTTTCTACCATAATGGCATTAGCTCCCGAAAATAGCATGATAGGACTGAGGTTGAAAATCGGCAAACTGGCCCTTTAAAATGCTATTCCATGTAAACAGGTGACAACATACAGATATATAATCCCACTGCAGACTAAAAACTCCAGAAAGAACTTTAATTTGCTCTTTTGTCATCAGCTATTTCATAACACATCCAAAACTTCCAAACTAAGTGTGGCTGGCAATTCTGATTCAATCTATTTACATATGTAGTAACCTCTCTATTTAATAGCTTTTCCATTACTGGCAATGTCTGGGCAGCTGTGGCTCAGGAGGTGGAGCCGATTGTCTTCTAATGGAAAGATCAGTGGTTTGATCCCTGGCTGCTCCAGTCCACATGTTGAACTGTCCTGAAACAAGGTACTGAATGTCAAATTGCTTAGCTATAATATGTATCATTGGTGTGAATGGGCTGATTGGGAATGACTAGAAGACCATAAAGTTGCAGTTTAAGTGCAGTCCATTTACTATTAAAATTCCCTATTTGTACCACAAGTGATCTCGGCCGTCGCCTATTCAACCAGGACTGTGGTAGTAAAAATCTGTGTTGAAGCTGTCAGTTACATTTATTCAGTGACAGTCAGCTGCAGACACGTTCTTAGTGCAGCAGCATCTCTGGCCTCGTGTCAGCTTACATCAAAATGACAACATGAGTCTGAAGCAATGTGGTGTGTAGTGTTTACATCTTGGTTTTGTTATTGGATTCAGTGTGTTGAGAGAAAAGGCTGGATTGATCCGCAATACGTTTTGTTTTTTGTTTTTAATAATTGACTTAAAATTCTAATTGATAATTAAACTTATAATGCATTTCTACTGGTCGACTCCATAAACTGTAAACCTTTCAGCACCATATTGTACAACACTAAACAGCCTCATACAAAAACACAGCTTCTTCTATCTAAACACACAGCACCTGCACACAAACAGAGGAAGTCCACATGTGGCTGGTGCTGTGCCAAAAATAAAATATGATGTCATATTAAATCATGAACAAAGAATCACACAAGCACACCCGCCTGCGCACACCCGCACACACACACACACTCAGATTCGTATCAAATATTCAATAAGAAATATTATAGCTAATCATAAAATATTAAAACCCGCGAAAAACACTCTCCAGCACTGAGTCACGCACGCACAAACACACAGAGCTCCCCCTGACTGTATAATTCATTTCTCGTCTCTGCATCAAATCTGCTTCTGTCTCCATGGCAACCTTTCTAGGCCAGGGAGAAGGCCGAACAGAGAGAAATAATAAATAACGGAGGGGGGACTCAGATGGAGAAAAGGGGAGGAGAGGGAGAAAATGTCAAGAGAGGGGAGGTAGAAAAAGTGGTGAGAGAGTGAATCAAAGAGGGATCATTTGTATGTTTGTGTGTGTGTGTGTGTGTGTGCCAAAAGGAGCAGAGTCCACGCCGCCTCTGTATCTGTGGTTAAAACACTCTCTGCAATGTTGTCGGGTCATTTGGGTGAAAGATCTCAGCGTGTACACACGGTCCTCAGAGACAGGTAAAAACAAACCGTGGAGTGTAACCGCCTGGCTGGCTCCCAGTTACACCACACGGGATTTTCTGTTTAAACCACACTGAGCAGACTGAATGAAGGTAGATTCACAGAGTGGAATAAACACCTTGTATGCCCAAATTGACGGCTTTAAAGGAAAGCAATTTTTGAAAGCAGTTTTTAGGGTTTCCTAAATTTGTCCTCCCTCTACTTCTACTCTTCCAATCCCACAAAAGCACCTGTTTACTGTCTACATTTTACTGCTTTTGCCAAGCTTGGATCACATTTGTGTTTTCTGTTTTCAATCGTGAATTTCATGTTTATAATTTTGACCTCTATGATGCAGTCTTTTCATTGCTGCAATGGTGAAAGAGGGAAGGATGACATGAAATAATGGCTGCCATCTGGATGCAGCGTTAAACTGTGAAATAATGCAAAAGTAGGTAATGTGACATCAAGGCTTTTTGTGCATCTAGCAAACCACTGATTTGTGACTTTGTTGTGTTAAAGGGTTCAGATCCAACTAAACAAACTAACCGGTCGCAGCAGTGGGAGACCAGCAGCTCCCTTGTTCTGCCAGGTGAAATCACTGTTTTTATCAATGGAGTCTGGTTGCTTTGAGGAGAGCAATTTTAAAATAGTCTTTTGCTTTTCTTAACAAAATTAGTGAAGTGATCCTTTCTGTAATGTTGTAAAACAGCTTAAATGGCAATCTGAGCTTGTTAGTGGCAAATACAAGCACTTTTAATGGATGTACTTTGATCAGGCACTTGCCCTGAAAGATTACATTGCAGCCTGTCTCGCAGCTGCCAGCTAAAGCGATCTACAGGAGCAGTTTTGCACTCAATAGTCATTTAGTCGAAGTAAGACCCAGGTTAAAAAATACAGGAAGTCTCCTTTTATACTGGTAACTATGTGATTCAAATATAGTCCATCTGCTAGTAGTATACGATCTATAAAGAGTCATACACTCTGCGTCTTTTTTCAATTGTTTCCAAATAGACAGAGCGTATGCGGCTGCATGCGGCCGCCGAGAGAAAAAGCGCTGCACTTACAGCGTCTTTTCTCACGGTGCTTTGAGTTGAAAATCTATCAACTTTTCAGAAAGGCGCTGGTGTTGTCACCACTGCAACCAATCAGTCACATGGTTAACACCAAACATGGAGGAGCAACTTGTTTTGGCCGTTTCCGTCTACCCAGAGCTGTACATATGACAACAGTAGGCTATCACAATAGAGACCGAAAAGCCCATTTGTGGGAGCAGATCGGCCAGACACTAAATGTTGCTGGTAAGTGTTGTGCTTTTATTGCCTCTACGCGTTGTAAGCTTGTTGTTAGCTCTGTAGTAAGTTAAACTTACTGTGGTCATAGAAACAAAACCCGCGTACAGCGTATTTTCTCTCAACGCATGCAGCGTTTTTTCTCTCAATGCACGAGCGCTTCATCCCAGCTCTCTCTAGCGCCCTGCCACAGCTTTTCTGCCAGAAATTGGCGTTATGTGGACACGGGGCCTTAAGCTACAGTCTCCACTTAAAGCTGCAGGGAAATTCCTTCAATTGGGGAGAATGATTTTAAAATATATCTACCTTTACTCAGACAAGTATTGTTTACAAAACAAGGGGTTAAACACCTTAATGCATGTAACTTTTCTGTACAGAGGTGTTACTGTGACGGGAATAACCTCTCACCTGCAGACGAGCGTGGCGATGATGACGCACCAGGCGGTGCAGCAGCAGTCAGCGCTGGGTTGTTGGGAGTGCGAATGGGAATGTGAGGATTCGTCACTTTTACGTCGCCGGCAGCAAAGCCAGAATGAGTAGAAGAGAAGGAAGAGGAGGTCCAGGCCCAGACACAGCAACGCCACAGATCCCAGCAGCAAAATGGACTGGTGACAGGAGGGATTGAGAAAAAAGACATTAGGGTCAGCAAGAAATGTATGTTTTCATTATACAGGTTATGTTCTATTTGCACTGTCAAACTCTGAGCTTCATATGTACACAATTGGGAAAGAGTCATCCTTATCTCAAGGAAGAGGACAATTTAGGAAGCAGGTTGAATATACAGGAAGCGAATAAGCTGATAGGAGCAGAAACTAGATACACAGACAGATCACATGATGCAGTTTGTCCTGTGTCGACAGACGCTTACAGATACACAAATTGTGTTCCTCTCTCCAGCTATTTGAGGCTATGAAAAAGTGGCTGTTAAATGGGTGTCTGATGCATACCATGAAAAACACATTTGCACACCATCAAACACGCACACCTCCATGGAGAGAGCGGAAGCGATGCTGCTGGGGAGCTGTGTGCGCTAGAGACCCACCACACAGATCACACACCCTCTAAAAGCTTTGAAGTGTAAAAGAAGGAAGGAGTGGTGGGGGCAGACAGAAGGAGAAAGGAGGGGAGGATACATTAGGAACAAAAAAGAGGCAGGCTGGAGAGACAGAAAAGGAGATGTGAAAGAAGATGACTGAAGTGAACACTAAAGGGAGAAAAAGGGAGAAATGGGGCTGTTTCAGCAATTTGTCTGGAACTAATGAAACCTTTTTTTTTTACCACAGACGAACACTGCAATGTTAGTTTTTCCTTTCCCCTCTGGGATTGTCTGGAAAAGTCATTGTATGGCAGGACCACAGTCAGACAGAGGCACGTTTCTGGAAAACCAAAATCTCCACCTGCTAGACTACTTACAATAGACAAAGGAATACTGCCACAGTTCTGCACAGGCAGAAACAGCACCAGTGGGATTCTGGGGGACTCCTCCGTGGATGATAACAAAATCTGGCTCCACCTCTAGGATCCTCGCAGACTTCCTGGCTTCCCAGGCTTTTAAACAGCTAGTTTTGTGTTGACCTAAATTTTTCCTTGCTGCCAGCCAGCGATTTCCTCACCCTGCAGCAATTTGTGCACCTCTGCTGCTAATATGGGAATTGTATGAGTGTATATGGGCCACATCATAGTTAATGCATTTTTAAATATGATGTGGTTCGTTCCCCAAAATAAATCAAGGAGCGCAGAGGTTCCAAACTAAGAGGTCCAGACCCCGAAAAATGGTCATAAGGTAAGAGTGGGAAAGCACAAAACAAAACGTATATTCGCCACACAAAATCATTCGGATCTTTTACTTTCTGTTATCAAAACAAAGCATTTTTTGTGCAAGGCTGGATAATTTTGCCTCAAAAGATTAACTATCAGTAGATATATGCAATCATCATTATATTTTGAAGGGTCACTTACTCTGCAGTCATGCTAGCCTGCTGCACAGCAATGATGTGAGCTCAATGCTAACTTAAACATGCTAGCATACTCGAAAGTACAATACTACGTTTTGGCATATTAAGATTTGCTAAACAATTTTCAGGACGTCATGTATGTAGACCAGAAATATAACAATTCATGCTCTCAACACCATTACTGTCTAACAAAACAAGCCATGTGCCCCACATTGCCATCCCAAGAGGTTTGCTGCTTGCATGGCTCCAAACATGAACAATATGAGATCTCCACTGTGCATGACAAGACAAGAAACCATCTTTCCGATAAGCAACACGTAACATTTTGATAATTAGCAGTTGTCAATGCAGAATGTTGCGTATGGAAAAGATGGCTTCTGTTCTCTGAGGCTGGTTTTGGCCTGCTGGCAATTCCTTGACATCAAAAGCATCCCGTAAATAACAAACTAACCATTCACACTAGAGCCAGCTGATTTGCTGGCACTAGCTCGTCTGTGAATGCACAAATCTCTCTCCACATTGAGAGAACAATGCAGCCCAATAAGGTCAGCATTCGAACTGTGCCAGATGTATAACGAGGCCAGCAAAGGGCACTGTTTCAAATCTGGAGGGCTCCAGCCAATCCAGCCAGGCTAGTGGGTCACTAGAACACTACAGTAGATGAGCTCCAGTGTGATATATAATAGGATGTGACCTGCAGTGGTGTAACTTGACATCTGAAGGGAGAGAATAGGGCTAATTTTCCAACAGCAGTATAAACCACAGCTCTCAGTCTCTGCTGAGGAATCAATGTACTTCTATTGTCTGAGGTCTTTAAATTGAAGAGAGCCTGGAGATAACAAGTACAAGCACTAATAATATACTTGGAATATTCATAGTACTCAGGTAGTGGTGACAATTTTAATTTGAATATTCAAAAAGGACTGTGGCTCTATGCCAGAAAAAACCTGCACACAAATCAGAAAAAAATGCAGAAGCCTGCATTTACGTCTGTCCTGTGTTTCTGTCATTACCATGGTATTATTTTCTCATTGGAGAAAAGCACGGCTCAGTGAGAGGAAGTCAGCTGATTGCTTTTTCCCAGACTGTTGTTCTCAAACAGGTTAAAGAAGACGAGCAGATGCTGGGAAGAGAGGATCCTGGAGGGAAGAGGAGGGGGAGATAAGCTCTGTCGATGGTCTCTGGTATTATCCTGAGTTATTATCTACAGGCTTAGTGTTAGAGACGTTGTGCTTTGGTTAAGGCGTACTGTGCTCCTCTAATGCATTGTTTGATCTCTAGTGCCTTCAAAATCAACGTTGGGGCTTAAGCCATAAGGAGTGAAATGCATCTGAGCTTTGCAGAATGAAAATGAAACGTCATGCAACATATGCATATGTATTCATCTATCATATATAATGCTATCGTGCTATGACAATGACAAAAGGCTGACCCAGATACAGTGATGTGGAGGAAAGTGATATGATGGAGAAACTGTATCATTGTCCTGCTGAAACTAACTGGAAAATATTTTGATAATCAATTCATTCACTCATCAAGCATATACATATATATAATTTTATATCTTTGGGCTACAATCTCTCTGTTATTTTCCATTTATGTGTTGTGATGGCTGTAGCCTGATGTTTACATAGCATATATCTCAACTGTTGCATATTCAATCTTGAATCAATCAATCATGAGCTTTGTAGCCATATTCAATATGCTCAGTGCTACTTGACTGTCTCTGTAGACACTGTATCTTTAACTTGTAGTCCACTATACTCAGGACTACAATCCCCCTGATGCTTAGCCACACAAGCTCAACTGATTGACATAAGTGTTCTGCATTAAGGCTACTCAAGTGATGTTCTCTTAACCTTGTACGCTGCTGCATTCACTTGTTACCTGTTCATGCCTTGTAGAAGGTCTCTGACCGAAAGCTTGCAAATTAAATACGATCTTTGCACAGATCTGAGTGCGCGGATGCTTTATTCATTCATTTCACTACTTATAGCTCCAGCAACTCAATCAAGTTTGATACCGGGTGAGCGGTTTTCATTTTATGGAGAAAAATTATTATTGACAAAAAAAAATAGGGTGATCAGGATAATGAAAATAACAGATGCAGCCCTAAAAATAATTAAATAAAATATTTTCTTTCATGATTTGTTCAAATCAAGTAGAAATGACTCGATGTAATATATTCCCTCCAGCCATTGCCATAACATTGCATCCCAGAGAATGGGAGGGACATAAGGTCACAATGACCTTGACCTTTAACCAACAAATACAAATCAGTTCATCTGTGAGTGGAAATGCCAAATGTGAGAAATTCCCTTACAGCGTTTTAACATATCGTGTTCACAAGAATGGGACTAACAGACAGATGGACACAAAACAAAATGCCCCCAGGGTGGAGGCATAAAGAACAACTGTTTTATGCCTGTACATTGTCTGTATTTATCTAACTACCAATCAAAGACCCACAGGTTCCTGTGAGAAAACACAAGCAGGACATGCTTACATTTGAGACACTGAGTTTTTTAACAATACGTTTACATAAAAAATTGACAATCAACAAATCCTGTGCATATAAAGAATGACAACTGATCCAGAGCTGTTGGTGTTTGTTGCATGAACCTAATGTGAAATGTATAATCTGACTGAGGACCAGCAGGTCTCTGCAGCGTCTCCCCAGTCCTCTCACCGTGTATGATGACTGCTAGATTAACTGTTAGGCTGACAAACCATCAGCGCAGATTAAGCATGGATCAATTAGCTACTAATAAGCATGGTGAGCTTGGCTGTGGATGTGTGTGTGTCCTTAGATGTAGGAGTGAGTGTGTGTGTACATCTACGCTACTGGAGATCAGCTTGCAGGCTTGGAGGAGGGGCTAAATGTTAAACACCCAGGCACAGTGATCTACTTTCAATCTGTCCATTTAAGTGTGTGTACGCGCGCGCCTGTGAATGTGCGTGCGTGTGTTTGAGCTGACAGGATCAATCACTTCCACTTCAGCGGGTTGTCCTTGCACTCTCTCTGCCTGTGTGTTACTAGTCTGGCCTTGCCTACTGTGCTCTGAACTTCTTTCCTGAGGCGCTGACTGACCTGGAGTTCATTCTGTGGATATTTATCTGCACTACGGGGGTCAAAGAGCAACCAAAACACATAAAGCAAAATCTCTATTGAGGGATCGGGTAATTGTTTTGACGCCAGTATTCATTTAATAAGTATTCGCTTTATTTAATCAAATGCATAGAAATGCAAATTGACATGGTTCTGTATTAAAAGTTTGTATTTTCTTTATGTGACTATGATTATCTAAACAGATTCATACAGCAAAGATTATAGATCTCAGAAGCCGCTGGTAACGTTCAATGTCTTTATTCCAACATCGCTCGATCTAACATGACAGGCAGAATGGCGACAAGCAGGGACAAGAGAGAGCTATGTAACGTTAAACTTGTATAAAAAACCAAGTAGCAACAGTACAAGCAGGAACCGGGGGAAACAGATAACAGGCAATCACAGGGCAGAGAAGATGAGGCAGCTAATCATGAAAAGTGGTCGCTGGAAAATGAAGCTACGCTCCCTTCGAGCTTTGCTGAAGGAAAAGGCTTCCTTGAGCTGATAGCGTTTGTTGAGCCGCAGTACATGCTACCATTGCCTTGTGCAACTACGAGAGAAGTGAAGATATAATAGGTACGCGTGGTGAAATTAAGGCTGATCTGCCAGAAGTGCCAACAAGGTAGCTATTACTGCAGACGGCTCTTTGAAGAGCAGCAGCTGAGGAATGGGTGTGTTGGAGAAAGTTAATGCTTTTGTCCATGACAACTACAGTAATGTGGTATTGGCAAACCCACGCCTCCTTTGTGCAAGTACTCAAGAACTCTATAATAATTTCATCAAGTGTTAAAATATGGAAATTACTTACTTAAACAAAAAGCCTTTGGTGACCTGTGGAGCATATCTATAATCTTTTAAACACAAAAAAAGATTCCAAAGCAGCATTTTTCTTTTCAAACTGCTTTGTGATAATTTCTTCCACTGTGCAAACTCTAGCAAACTATCCAAAATACCAATTACAGATTTACTTTCCACAGCTGGGAATATATGTGTCTGTTATTATAGGTCACATGATTCTTCTGTAATGTTCTGCAGCTGTTTTAACTGTGGCTGGTCGCTGACTCTGCGATTCTGCCATAATACAAACACACGAACGCTCGCGCGCACACACACACAAACACGCACAGAAGCTATTCCACTGCCTTACAGACCCTCAGGATAAGAGCTCCCATTTCAGCTCCCCAGGAAAAAAATAGAGCAGTTTTCTTGTATAAAGCCACAGAGTCAGCATCCCCAATAAAGTGAAAGTCATCAGAGACCAACCGCTCTGGTGAATGAATGCTGAACAGTTTTTTTTATGTAGTTAGTTTAAGAGAAAGGCTCATGCAGTGAGAGAGTGAATGTGTGAGTGACAGTGTGTGAGAAGAAAGTTTTGAGCAGCTTCAGAGCTCCAGAGCTGAATACAAATGAACCTGTGCCAAATCACATCAGAAAGAAAAACACTACACAGAAGAATCTCTCTCCATTGTGTGGGAGTGTGTGAGAGAGAGAGTGTGTGTGTTGTGTTGCGGTGACGGACTCTGTGCACTGAAGGACACTGTGTAGGACCTTGTTTGTGTGTGTGGATGTGTGTGTGTGTGTGTGTTTCTCAGCTGGATGAGTGGATGCATGAAAGCCTTTGAGACAGATATACTGAGCCAATCTAAAGACGGGCTCCAGTGAAAGAGTGAAAGAAAGAAAGAGAGCATTCTTTCACAACAGACTACAGCCCCCCTCCCGTTTGCCCCTTCCCACTCTCTCCCCCCTCCTTCCCTCACTCCTCACTCCCTCCCTCCCTCCCTGCCCCAATCCAATTCAACCTCCTTCTTCTTCTTGTTCTTCTCACCCTCTTTCACTCCCTCTCCCTCCCTCGTCTAGCCAGAATTAATGATTTCACCCTGAATAGAACCCCTATATTCACCCTCACACATACCAAACACACTCGCACACACACAACCCCTGAGGGAGATCTGTGACCTCACCTCAACAAACAACACTAAGTGCTAAATACGCACTGACACAGAAAGGGAATCTGCTGTATGTGACATATATACATACAGCTTGATATATGCATAACTAACATAAGGTATTTAAACAAACATATGATCATGGTGCAGGATGCTCAGTGACATAGAAACAGCCCCGTCTGCTAAAATATGTCAGGATGTAATTAGTCCTAAAAGGGGGTCCTTAAAATTCCAGTGGTCACACACACTGACACACACACACACACAAAGGCCCTTAGTTAAACATTGAATAGCCCGCAGGAAGTGGCTATTTGGCAATTTAGAAGCACCTCCCATGGTTCATGGAGCCTTCTCTCTCTCCTCTCGCCTCCAATCAGTCCCTTTTTATCTTTCTCACTCCTCTTCCTCCTCCTCCTCTCTCCCTGCTTCTCTCTCCGGTTCCCATCTCCCTCCCTTGTCCATGGCCGTGGGTGCCTTCCCACGCTCGGCTCTTGAACTTGCACGCCCTCCTTCCTCCCCCCATACATGTCAGCGAACTACATTGAGGGGTGAATGCGGTGCATGAATGCAGGGGATCGACACGATGTGTCTTGGCTTCATGTGGGATCGCGAGGCTGTGTTTTCTGGTGCAGAGACCTGAAAGTCACCTTGTTTGAGGATTCAAATGAAATGCAGTAAAACTGGGCCAAAGCCCCTGTTTGAGATGGAGCTGCTTTCTATGCAGTGCTGCCGACTCAGCCGGTGTTGCATTAAAGAATGACTGCAATCAGTTTTATGCATTAACTATATCTTATTAATTCTCCCTAATATTTTTTCAAATTAATTGTTCATCCAATTCAAAAAGACTTATCAGCTCTAAGTTTCCAAAGCCCAAGATGGTGTCCTTAAATTTAAAGAAAAAAACTGGAAACAGAAAATGTTTGAACTTCATAAATTACTTGGATGTCAAATTGTTCGAAAACATTGATTTATGTAGACTAATCCATCAGTTTTTGACTCATGACCTTTCAGAGAGAGGTAAACAATGCCTTATCACTGCCCCTCATCGCTGATCCAGGAGCTGCTAGCGGTTCATCCAAACAGTAGGCAACTGTTCCCTTCCAATATACAAAAGTATAACGCAAAGATTTGAAAAACCTCAACGTAATTCTGCAGCAGTGACTTTGCAAAGAGAGAAAAATCTGAAATACAAATTCACAACATACACATTTTAAGGATCATCGATAACATAATGTTACAAAAGTTTCTGCTTATGTATGTTGCATTAAAGACACAAACACGGCTAAAAAACATGGAGCCCCTCCTCCAGTGAGCAGGTACTATCTGCAAAACAAAGCAGGAGTGATAATACCAGTTCCAGGCGAGGATAGTCGAGTAGAGCCACTTGCATGCTATTAAAAAAGCAGCTTTTAACCGTCCCATCTTGCTATTAATCCTGCAGTTCCCTTAGATTTATAGGGCAACCATTATGGATCTGGACCTCGAGGTTGGGAACTACCCAACTAATCGATAAATCAACTAAGAGTTTCTGCACTACATTTATCCATAACAATGATGGAGCAGGTAGGGGGTAATTGTCTTGATTCAAGGACATTTCTCTCTCTCCCTCTCCCGCTTGCATACACACGCACGCACACAGGCACGCACGCACACACACAGCATTGATCGATGCAGGGAGGGAACCCACAACTCTGGTTGCAGGACAGCCTCAGTCACCACTTGGCCACTCTGCTGTGAAATTACAGTGTGGGCAGGTGGCAGGAGGTGGGATGATAAGGTGATGCTGCGTGATGAAGAGGATGATGAATCCCGAGTGGGAGGTAATTATTCTCCTGTACTTGTCTTACCTTCTGATACTCAGAGTCCTCCGGCCTGAAGTCGCTGCTCACGAGCTGGAATTCGATGTTAAAATGGGGCAACCGGTGGAGCAGATTCACCCACCAAGGCGGAGAGTAGTTCACTACAGCCGCCATGCTGATCCAGCGACCTGCCCGGCTGTCACTTCACTCTCTGACCAGATTCCTCACACGGACACTGTAGAGAAATTAATGACCATAGCAAGTTAAAAGAGGCCCAGAAATTACTTCAGGCACAATTATACAACAGTTAGTTCCAACCAAGTAATTCGATTGGACAAGACACATTGAATGAGCGTTGATATGGAGTATAACAGCACTGGGACTTTGCACTACATGTATCACTCCGCCTCAGGTGTTCTTAATGCTGTTAATTAATGTTACAGCAAACAGTGTTTCTCTACCTCGGAATCACACATGCAGCAACGCATCCACAAACAAACTCTTATTAGACTGGCTGAAAGATCAGTGGAAACATTAAGATAAACGTATGAGCAGCTCTTTTGTGCTAATGTGTAGATATACACAAAGTAGCAAGTGTGTGATGCTTGGCATCAGGCCAACTCCAGTCAAGTTGTGAAACTAGTTGTGTCAGCGGAGCCAAATGAATCATTAAACAAACTAAAAATATGAATCTGTTGTTGTTTATAACTGTTTAAAACCGCTCCTTGCAGCAATGTTTTATCAGAGAAATATCACACCCAAGGTCATGCTGTTGTTGCACAGAATATTAGCACGACTGTCCCCCTCGTCTGTTCATTAAAAGCACCTGTCACGACAGGCAGAGATAGACAGCAGCTAGTACTGATGGAATTTCATTGAGCACATTAAGCAAGATGAAGGGTCCGTTTCATAATGTTTACCACCATAACTTCAACTGGAATTACTGATGATTGACATTATGATAAAAACCAATGTTGACTGTGATTAGTCAGTAACAGGGGCGGGACAAACACGACAATAAACTTCATCATGCCAAGATATTACACACATTGTTTTGACATTTGGTAACAATACACATTGCACATTGTTTTTTGCATCCTTTACATTTCACGTACTAATTACTTTTTTCATTAAGATGCAATGATTTCTTTTATCTGTCAATGTCATACCTGCTATGTCGTATGCCTTTGTGTGTGGTTAAAAAAAACGAAAAACTGCAATATGACAGATTCATATCAGTTTTCTAAAACTCTGTGAAACAGGAGGTCTGCCACAGTTAATTTAATAAACATGATTATTTTGCATTCTAAACACCGTTTCCCTTTTCTGGTGCATTGTATGTTACATTGTAGCATGAATGTTCCCGCTGTAGGCATCATGTCAATCTCATAAAATAGCTCAATTCCCACTCTTATCACCGACAAAGCTTAAATGTCATTTTGTAAGCAAATATTAAATACTAGGTAATTCTGTAGTTGAACATACAGTACATGAATTATGGTATGACAATAGCATGGCGACCCCGCATCACCCCATTTACGCCCATACTGCAAAACACAGGCTTCATGAGACAAACGTATTGTAGAGAGTGAAATGGCCGTTATATCAAACCCCACACACTGGCACGACTTTTCTTTTATACTGCCTTTACTGTACCAACACATGTAGGTCAACTCAGTCGAGGGTACCCTCGTAAATTCATCCCGCAAGCCTTAATTATCCTTACACGTCGAGTAAATAAATTGTTAGCAAAACCCGGATTAGCTAGCATTAACCTGCTTTGTCCGTTAAAACTACCGCAGTCTCACTGAGTCGTCAAGGCAACAAGGAGGAGAAAAGGCGAGAATTCGCTTCAGGGCTGCGTGTCTGTGGACATCAAAGCGTGTTTACTGGGTGATAGAAACAGTGTCACAACCTACCTAGTGTGAAGCCGAAGCAGATTCAGACTCTCGTTTAACGTAGTCTTGGGAGTCCAGGCCGGCGTATATTTCACCTATTGTCTTCCGAGATCCGTTGGTGGATTGTAACCCCACAGCCGTGCGCTGCTGCATCAACGTACCGAGCAAGCTGCAACGACCGAGTCGGCTGCAGTCCCAACCACATTGAAACTAACGGAATAACGGTCACATTTCACCAAGTCGCCCTCTTGTATTGACTACCTTCTCCGAGAGCGACAATGCTGAGGCAGATTAGGCGTCAAACTCGGTGACCCGCAACCCAGTATCTTTCTTTCTCTTTTTTTGCAGTTGGACGATGCCGTCGTTGTCTTTTTCCTAAACCATAACGGTTTGTGCTCCTCGGCTCTGTTCCCACGATGACCGTCGGTTCAGTGCATTTAGCGCTGCGGCTCTTCAATTGGATGATATTGTTAGAGCGTGAAGCAAACACGGTGTTTAAAAAGCCCTGGAGGACGGGGCTTTGCGGCAGCTCCAGCTCTGCAAATGTGTGCGTGTATGTGTGTTTCTGAGAGAGAGAGAGAGAGAGAGAGAGAATGTGTATGTGTGTTGTGAGACGGCAAGAGAGATAGCAAATGCGCAAAGAGGTCGCCCCCTATCGTTGAAATGGTGGTAGTACATGTTACAGAGGGCAGCTTTACAGTACGTTTCAAGCAGTGGTGAAATGTGCATTCAGACCAATTTACTTAAACAATAATAGAAAGATACTCATGAAAAGTCCTGTATTCCAAAGCCATAGCCATTCCATAGCTTATGATGCTGTACAGCAATTAAAGTCTATAGTTAAAATCTCAATCAAAAGGTAACAAAAAATGAACAAGTAACAGTATATACAAATAGAAATAACAACCCAAAAATAAATAACATTTATAAAAATAAATCACACTACACTTATACTTAAAGTAAAAGATCCAAAATACAGTACGGAGCAGGATTTTGTTTTTTTCTTCTTTGCTACCCCATTAGTCATCTCATGACCCTCAAAGATTTATAATGTGACCCCTCAGTGTGGAACCACTGGAATGAACTACTGAACTACATCGTAGTAGTTTAAACTACACAAAGTAGAGCAGCTGCAAATGCAAAATGCACATTTCCCTCTGAAATTAAATGTAGTAGAAGTATTAAGAAGCTGTAAATAACTCAAGTAATGTAATAATTGTAACATTCTTTCTATCGCTGCTTTCCAGCAAGAACTACATCAGACATTAATTATTTTTTTTACAAAAGATGCATTTTATTGAATGCCTCAGAAATTAAGTTACACACATCATGTGGGGAAACCTGCACTCATCCGTTCTCTTTGTTGTCCTCCCGTAGGTCATAATTCCTCTATTACACAGACATTATTGCCATTAAACATCCTCCCTGTGTATCCTCCACTGTACTGACTGTGTGTTCTGTATTGCAGCAGACTGATCTATAATTTATTCACAGTTTGACTCAATAGTGCATCAGTTGAAAATCAGCCCTCTATTATACCTCAGAATCAGCCATAATTTATTAAGCATACATGATTGGTAAGTGAAGTTTACGTGTTACAGGAATTTACAGTGATGCAGCCCATTTGGGCCAGTTCGGTTAAAAGAAAAATATTTATGTATTACTGTAATTTGAATATCCATGTAGTAGGCACTTTGGCAAACAAAAAGAAAATCACTGAGGATACATAAAACTAATTGAATAGGGCTATTTGGCTCAAGTGAAAGGCTTAAAATGAAAGGTTATTTCCAGCTGTGGTCATGTGAGAGAATATTAAAGGCTTCCTTCAGACTACATGCAGATTAGTCCCTTTAATCAGGTCCTTAAGACTGTCTGCACTGTAATTTGCAAGTGATCAGATCCAATTTGTGTGATTAAAGTGAGGTGTTTATGTGCCTCTAAGTCTAAAACGTCTCTAAAGACTCTGCTGCCACCTTCCAGAAGAGTAGAGATAAATGGGCTTACACGTGTGAGATCAGCACACAGCAGATATTGTGTATGTTTAATGTTATCCTGACTAATATTGAAACATCCCAGCTGTCAAATGCAGGTTCAGTAAGAACCCAAACCTTTATGATTGGGTACTCATTCACTCTCTCTCCCACACACTCACACACTGAACACACGCACAACCCAGAAGGTCTACAAGAGTAAGACTTCTCTGCTTCTCATAGGACGTGTCGGAGACACGATGATGTCATCAGAGTCATCAGAATCAACTGCAGCGGCGTCACCAGACTCAGCTGTGCGATGAAGCTCTGTTTTGTCTGCATGAAACACACAGTGTGCTTAATACAAGGGAAACATTTCATTTTAATCAAATCAAAAAGAACACATAATTGAAAATGCGAACAAGCATATGTCCTCTCTCTCTTACCTGCTGTGGGTGTCTTCCTGGAGGAGTGAGTGCTAGAAACGAGCCAGGGGTCTTCTTCCTCTGCCTGCCTTTTATCTCCTTTATGGAGGGATGCAGCATCTTGGCAGAAACACATCACATTCATTAACCATTACAGCACAATTCAGACACATCCTCAAAAAACACATTTAAAGCTGATGAAGCAATGGTACTTCTAAATGTATAAATTAAAGTTTTCTTCATTCCAATTGAGCCAAAAATAAAACTTCTGGAATAACAACCAGATGTTGTCTTGCACAGAGCTGTCAGAAATGCAAGCGAAAACTGGTGCAGCCCAAAACTCTTTCAGCAAAGCCCACACTGCACATCAGATGCAGGGCCAGTCTTGTAAGCATTCTCTGAAATAAAGCGCTGACATCGCTGCTCTGCTCGATGCACCCGTTTGCTGTCAACCTATTAGACAGTCAGAAAGATGGAGGAGAAAGTGATGGGGAAGCTAGTGGAGTCTAACAGGGTCATTTAGGTAAGGCAGATGCTCAGGACAGAACTCCTGAACAGCAGAAACTTCAGATATTTAGGGGTCATGTGAGGTAGTAAGTGACATTATTGGTCCACAGGGCCGCTGAGTGTCCTCATCAGTCTTTGATAGGAGGCTGTCACAGCTCAGCCTGCTGCAGAGCAGACGGGCACCCTGGAATTAGATCAGTGTGCCAGCAACATCCATCACCGCTCATAAAGGCGTCAGGGTGGACATGATGAGCGATTTGGTCGTTGAAAGCAGGGCGATGTCATGGTGTTGTATGCCCGACAGACATAAAGTCTGAACCTTGATAGACTGGCACCGTGTTTTCTGTCCAAACCCATGCGCTAAGACGTCTCCAGTGTAAAGAGGTCCTACACTATTAGAGAGAATTATCACCCTGCTGCTCTTGTGCCTCCGCCAACAAATCAACTTTCCTGAAAAGTTGGGGCTCATCATTTTTGACTATATGTCTCAACAGTACAAAAATAAGATGATATACTTAACTTTCATTTAAGTTTACAGTGTCTGAAGTTTTTGATAATCAGGGTTGGAAAATGTATGTAATCAAGACTTTGTAGGATCCTATTACAAAGATATTTGCCAAAGCAATGTCTTTCTTTTGAAACTATTTTTACAGAGAAGTACAGCAGACTGATAGAGATAAAGGGTTCATGAGAACAGGTAAGATGTCAGAGCCAACCGTGGACGTCACACATGCAACACTGTTTAGAATTCTGGGAAGTGTGCTCCTGCAATTACTGTGTATCGACATAGGTGCCACCAAAGAGAACGAAACTGAAATGTTCGAGATGACCACTTTAACGTTGACCTTTGACCTTGGAACACCAAAATTTAGTGAGTTCTTCTAGGAGTCCAGTTGGATGTCTAAGCCAAATTTGAAGACATTTCTTTAAGCTATTTCACGCAAAGCAAAGTAGACAAACAATAGCAAAACATTTACTACAAGGTCACAGTGACCTTGACCTTTGACCCCCATTATCAAATCTGTTCATGCTTGAGTCTAATTGGATTTTAGTACCATCTGTAAAATGTAAAAGGCGTTTTAAAGAATGGGACAGATGGACGGACAACCTAAAAAACATAAAGTTTCTGGCAACAGCTGCTGCAGCGGGGAGGCATAAAAACACAAGTGAATCCAAACTGTTGGTCGTGATTGTGAGGGGAAACTTATAAATCTGTAACGACTTTATAAAGGATTAAAACGGTTTCAAGCATGAGCCCCTAAACCCTGAAATAAGAGTTGAGGCAAGTAGAATGAATTAACCAGAGCTACTAACTGGAGATTCAGTGGACGATCGTGAGAGTGATGATGGGTAGCTACAGGGGCAGGAGATAGGGTAAGACAGGTTTGTTCTTTTGTTTTTGCTTTGTTCAGAGTGTTGTTTCATGCAGACAATACACCACAGATTGTGTGAACCTCACCTGTTCTGCTAGGTGTGTGTGTTGAGCGAGCCCTTCTTGGTACCAGCGGTGGAACACTGTTTCCAGATTGAGAAGGCACAGACATCTCTGATCTAAGGCACAAACAAACACACACACGCACATTCATAATGCTTAAAAAAGGCACTGCATGTTTGACTGGATTGGATTTTTCAGTGGACACATGAGTCACCTCTCTGTTGCAAGGCTACAGCGCGCCAGGTGTCCCCTTAATGCAGACTGTATCATTGTCAAGGAAACTGCATCCAGCTCTCCTTCTGCAGAGGATTCAACGTCACTGCGGTTTGTTGCTTCTTCAGCCTGAGAAGAGGCGATGAGGAGAGCACAATGGTGAAGAAAAGGAGTACAGGAGACACAGAGGATGTTCAGTGGGTGCGACAGCGAAACACACATGTGATGAGGAAGATTCCAGGAGTGTGATAGGAAAATGCTCCTTAGAGCCACCTAGTGGTAATAAGAGTAAGCTGAAACTCTTGTTTCTGATCCAACAAGCGCATGTGCCTCTATTGCTATTTTCTCTTTTTACTCTGGCCTCTCTGTGTAATCAAGCATCTGCTGTCCCGGGGCCTTCCTCTCTCTCTCTCTCTCATTCCTCCAGGTATCCAGGATCCAGGTATTTTGGACCTGGATCTTCCTTACTTGAGGTAATTCAGTTTCTCCTCTAGTCAATTTCTCTCATTGTCAATTCTTTGTTTCCTTTCACCTATCCTGTGTGCATATGTGTGCTTGTCGTCTTTCAAGTTCACATGGGGGAGAGAAGGTAATGTGGTTCAGGACCTATCTATTTAGTGGTACCTGAGAAGAGCTTGACGTCATATTTTCTTTAAAGGAGCAATTTGCCCCTGGAAAAAGCCACCGTCAGTCAAAGCTAATGATCGATAGAAGAAATAATATTTTAAATTGGCGCCATAGCTGTGGAGAAAGTTATACAAACAGCTCATGGTACACCCAGCGTACATTTCAAACCTGACGATTTTGAACGAGACATGACATCAGAGGCGGGCGTCCTAGACTGAGGAAGTGTAGTTTAGCGAGCTCCCTGGCCTCCGCCAGATGACGCGTTTTACGTAGTCTGGCGGAGGTTTTCCAGGACCCATTGGAGAAGCGGATAGCGTCCTATAAAGGCACAGAGTGAATTGCTTATTTTTGTACCATAATGGCATTCGCTCCCCGTAATAGGACTGAGGTTGAAAATCGTCAAACTGGCCCTTTAATCACAGTGGCCAAAGGTTTGAAAAAATACCCCTGATATAGATGCACAAGGATTACCACACCTGAACATGATGATTCAGGAAAGTAACAGGATTCTCACAGCATTACATAAATATATATACATAGTGACTAAGTCTGTATGGAAGTGTTTGTGTGTGGGTGAAACCTTATTCTGGGCGTCTTTCAGCAGGTCCATGAGCTGTGACTCTCTGAAGAGGTGGCCTCTTAACGCTGACTGCAACATCACAATGTCCTTTAGATAGGAAGCAGAGAGATGCAGATATGTAGAGACGTCTGGGGAAAAGCTCTGTGCATTTTTATATAACATTTCTCTGACACATCAATAACTTCTTTACATAATTGTGGTGTGTTTCATACCCTTCTTCTGTGCTCCCTCCAGTTCGTCTGGATGACCAACGCTGCTTTCTCTTTTTCTTTCTTCTCTCCATCTGTTCTCGCTTCTTCATCTCCTTCAACCTTCGTCTCATCTTTACCCCCAGAGGCCCTCTCTTCTCCTGCTTCCCGCTCTGCTCCAGCCCGAGTGTCCTTTGTGTCCTCTGGCGGTGTGGCAGAGAGAGACGAGGGCTCAGCTTGTGCAGGTTTACTTCTGTCCTCCAGAGTTTGGATCCTCTCCAATAACCGGTCCAGCTCCTCTCTGGGAAACACAAACGCAGGAATTAAAACAGGAACAAGTTAAAAAAAAAACAAGCAGCCAACGTGGATTAGAATAAAGGGAGCTGTGGCTTTCTCAAACTATGACTTTGGTTTTGAGATAGATATACATTTGATTTTTTTGAGAGGTTTTTGACAGGGGACCGATTTTGTCAGATTTGATTTTAGGCAATTGCAGTGGTACAGTATAGTTTAGTGTCTTTATTAAAATCATTTTCTTTTATAAGAGCCTGAAGTTTGATTAGCAGGCTAGTTTGTTTCGGTTAAACTGTCTGTAAAAGTGACTCTCTCTCCAGCAAGACTTAGAGGGACCATATCTTTAAAAGGATATTCTCGTATTTTTTACGGGTTTCACATTTTTGGGTGTTTATTGTTCACAGTGAAAAAGTGAAAACTGCATAATTCGGCTCTAAAATGGGCCGTTCAGAACAGCTGCAGGTTTCTACATAGAACCTTGCTCTCGCTGAAATCGACCAATCGTCATTCACCGTCATTTACCTCAGGCTGCCTTCTTGCACGAGCTTGCTGTCAAGTCGTCGTCAAGATTTCAGCTTACCATTCCGATACCTCCTGGTGATTCTGGCTCGTACATATAAGGCCAAATAACCGATCCTAGAGCGGCCACGTTTTCTACAACTTTGGATTGACCGCTTAGCTCCTCCCCAACATGAGGGAGCAGCAAATACTGTCAGCCAGTCGTGGCTAAGGTCTGACCTTTGAATGGCAAAACAGCTTGTTCGTTTCAGGAGGAAGGAGAGGCTCCGTTAGAATAACAGAAAATTGATTGCAAAACTAAAATATGTCCACTTTCAGCCTGGAAGTAAACTCCATCAGTAAACTCTTCTTTATGATTGCTTTGCAATATTGATTTGACCATCACCCACACTGCCACAGCTCTTTCTGTCATCTCCATTTCTTCCCTGGCTGTTATATATTTAGACACTATTTGCATATAGGCAAGTCTCCAGTGGATCTTTATGATGGTGCCAACTGTGTTTGCTTGGATACTTTTGATGTAACTACAAAGAGTCTATATGACAGAGGCATCAGCTGTGGTCCAATCTGCACAGGTGGCTCTCCCGTTACAATTAAAGTTTAGATCAGTTGGTTTTTAAATACCACCACACATTAAAGAAAGTGTGTAAGGACGCCTTTACATTGAAAAAAAGTTTAGATATTTAAATCTAAAAAAATGTAGAGATGAAGATGTTACATACAATCATGGCTAATGAAACATACTTATGCTGCTGTCTCTCTTTGTCCCGCTCCTTAGTCTGCTCAGCTTTCCACTGCTCTGTCTCTTTCTCCCGTTCTTCTCTTTCTGTCCTCAGCTGTCTCAATTCATCACTGAAACACAAACACAACACAGACTCAAGACCCAAATAAAAGAGCTTCATGTCCATAGCACCTGTAACTTCTGTTATAATGACGTGTTAAATTGTTTCCTCTTTATCATGTACATAATGGTTTTTTTAAAACATATATATAAGCATGTGTTACAGCTTTAAAAGACAGATAGATACATCATATGTTAAACTGTGGGTGAATGTATGTTTCTCACTCTTTACTGGACAGCCTCTCTTGAAGTGCCGCCCTCTCCGTCTCTAATTGGCTGAGGCCTTCCCTCAGATCAGAACCCTCCTCCCCTCCCTCAGTCAACGTTCCCACGGAGACCACTGCCTCTGTTGCCATGGTAGACCCCAGAATCTCCGTGGGCGTGGCCTGGACCTCCTGATCCAATCGGCTACTGCTTTTCGTGGACTGGGCGTGTCTCCTGTTGTCCTCCAGCCTCTGATTGGAGGAGAGAGGAGTCAGTTTGTGATGGAGCTGCTGTCTGTGTTAAAGGACGATCAGACACAGGCGAGTGCACGTGTTCATACTGGGAACTAGTTGGTTTCCTCTCACCTTCTCCACTTCCAACAGCCGCCTCAGCAGTCTCTGTTTACTCCATTCTCGGTAGCCTAGGACACACACACACACAGCCAGACACAGACACACACACATAGTTTTAATCAGCATTACAGTACAGACAAAATATCACAATATTGTAAAATGCAAAATTCAATATAGATGATTCCCTACAAGTTCTTTGTTGTAGGGAACTTTGTACTGTTGGAACATGCCTACCAAAAAGTGAAATATTTTAATATAAATTTAAAACGAACATATGATCATGAGAAGTATCACTAAATTGATCAATTGTTTGTTAGGGATGGGCAATATGACGTTACAGACTATAAGACTGTAGACGGTTGGCACTGCAGAAGAATTACAGACTACACCGATCAGCCATAACATTATGACCACTGACAGGTGAAGTGAATAACATGGATTATCTCGTCACGATGGCACCTGTCAGTGGGTGGGATATGTTAGGCAGCAAGTGAACATTTTGTTCTCAAAGTTAATGTGTTAGAAGAAGGAAAAATTGGAAAGTCTAAGGATTTGAGCGACTTTGACAAGAGCCAAATTATGATGGCTAGACGACTGGGTCAGAGCATCTCCAAAACTGCAGCTTTTGCGAGGTGTTCCCGGTCAGCAGTGGTCAGTACCGACCAAAAGTGGTCCAAGGAAGGGAAAGCCAGTGAAACGGCGACAGGTTCATGGGCAGCCAAGGCTTATTGATGCGCGTAGGGAACGAAGGCTGGCTCAGGAATGGTTTGAGGAACACTACAACGAGTTCAAGGTGTTGACTTCCAAATTCCCCAGATCTCAATCCAATCGAGTATCTGTTAGATGTGCTGGACAAACAAAGTCCGATCCATGGAGGCCCCACCTTGAAGCTTATAGGACTTAAATGATCTGCTGCTAACGTCTTGGTGCCAGATTCCCCCAGCACACCTTCAGAGGTCTAGTGGAGTCCATGCCTCGACGGGCCAGGGTTGTTTTGGTGGCTCACCGGGGAACTATACAATATTATTAGGCAGGTGGTCATAATGTTATAGCTGATCGGTGTATGCTGTTAAAGGACCAGAGTGTAAAACCCAGGGGAGTCTGTTTGCAAAACTGGAATACAATATCTATAAATGTGTTTAAATCAGTTCTTGTATTATAATGAGCTCTATATATCTGCAGAGGGAGCAGATGTTGCACCACCATGTTTTTCTATATAAATAATAAATTATGACTCTACAGCTGGTGTTTTGTGTTTTATGTGAGTTAAGTGTGCACCATAGCTTCTCCTGCACCGTTGGAAAAGGGGGACAGGGGAGCAGTTATCAGTTGGTTGCACTAAAATAATAACCAGAGTGGTCCTTCAGGAGGAACTAAGGCAGCTATTCCTTCCTAATGCTTGTATCTGCTCTGTGATTATGTTTAGGAGTACTTAATGATGTATTTAAAATTTAGCTCAGAAGCAGTTATAAATGAAGAAACAGTCTCACACCCGATCAAGTTTCCACACATCTCATGCACAGCCGAACAGGGACGAAGGGAAACAAACAAAGTGTGGAGTGAGTTGAGTAAAAGGCACCAAAGGAAGAGGAAGTCAAATTAGAAGTTAAAAGAAGATTAAATGAATTAAATGTGTTTTAATCTGGTCGGTTTGGAAAGCTCTGGGACAATGGTGTGCGCGTGGTTGTGTTGTGTGAGAAAACACCTTTGACTCCTCCTGCAGGACTGTCGGTGTTGAGCTCCTCTCTGAGCGCCGTGTTCTCCTGCTGCAGCTGCTTCAGGTTCTCGGACAGACGATGAACCGTGGAGCTTAACGCTTTCTGCTGCCTCTGCGAGCATTTACTCTCTGCTCGGCTACTGTAGACAGAAAAAGACAGAGGGAGGGGTTTCAGGATTCTGTGAGGGAGATGGAGACATTGAATGCAGAGATGACAATATATTTAACTATCACAAGTCCTGCAACAACATCCTTTGATGGAACTTTTTTCAGCCTTGTGAAAAGTTAAACAACCAACTAAACCAGCTCGTGAATCATCAAGGTATATCCAGGGTAAGTTGTTACTGCTTTTACACAGTTTGTCTTCAAGCTGTAATAAATGAGGAAGATGAAATTGATCCGCAGATGCAGACCTTTTCTCTGCAGCTTCTAGAAGAATCCTCAGCCTCTGGATCTGAAAGAGGAGGCACACAAAAACACTTTACAAGTGAGGTGAGATTTCCTTTTTCACAGCCTGCATCGAAAGTAATCGTGACAACAACACAGTTTAAAATAAAACATTGTGTGTCTACAGGCAAAGATTTACCTCTTCAAAGTACGTTTCTACTGTGATCTTCAGCTCCTCCAGGTTGGTGGTCCTCAGCTCACTTTGTAGTTTACTGAAAGAAAGCAAATAACGTACATTATTATTATGCAGCTTCACACATAAAACAAGTGTTCTTATGCAAGGATGTGAGAGTGCTTTACCTTAGGGCGTTTTCTTTCTCTCGACACTGCTGCTCAAGCTTCAGGATCCTCTGCTTCAGCCCATTCACAACCTTTATTGATAGAATACAAATCTGTTTATTGAATCCTAATAAATCATCTCTGCTATGTTCATGATCACACATGAAACACTCACCACACTCCCTTCTTTTTTCTTATCCACAAAACTTCGAGTATATTCAGGTCCCTGTAGAAAAAAACAGATTTTTAAAATGCACCTGTTGTTGAAAGCTTCTATCACATAAAACTGCAGAGTGATCATACTTTAGTGGGATCCAACAGCTCTTCTATCTGTTTCTCTCTTTTAGCGTTATCTTCCTCCAGGCGGCGCAGTTTGGCTTTCATTTGCTGGTTGTCCGACTTCTGTGCATGGAGATTCTACAGAGAAAAGCACAAGCAATTCATCACACGTCAAGGAGGTACAGAAAGGAAAACACCAACATATTAAGAGGAGAGCATATGGAGATCCTGAGGTGTCAAATTTAAATCACATTTTAATGCCTCTTCATCCTTCGCAAAGGGATAAAAGGCTGAGTCAGCTACAGGACATCAGGCTGGAGCTGCTGTCAGTGCATTGCTAAGGTCATTTCAGGAGAGAGGTGCACACGTCATGTTGCTGCTTAAATATGCTCCATGAGTGTGTTTACTCCTCAATGCATGCGATTATTCCATAAACAAGCTGAACACTATTTTACCTTCTTGAGGCGAATAATCTCATCGTACATGTCCTCCTTGTCTCTGTGTTCACCGGCACCGATGGAGAACCCTGCAGCACATCGGGACAAACGGGGATCATGTGACAAAAACAAACAAGGTCGCCTCCATTCTCACTTTACAGTTATGAAACACACGATGCTGCCGTATCATCAGCATTACTCTTACATCTCTTACTATCCAGCCAGTTTTCTGACTCCTCTGTTTGGCACAAAATCTGACCCTTAACTTCCTCACCTCATCTTTTCTTTCTCACACACATACAGGCTCTCTCACCGTTGGATCCAGATTGGAGATGTTTGTGTTTCTTCATGCACAGTGTTTGTTTGAGAAGCTCCGGCGTGACATCAAACTCTGATCTCAGCGTCTGGGATGCATCTAGAAAAGGAGGCAGACAGAGAGGTTTCAAATGTTTACTGAAACAAGTAAAAATGTGACTCCAGGTTTTAACACCTCCTTGAAAACCTCCTCAAGCTTCACCAAAACAAATTATCTTCATGATAACGCATCAGATAACAAGAATTCATAATTATTGTTTGGTTTATAAAATGTCAGTGTTTTCCAAAGCACTCCATAACATCCTCAAATGTCTCGTTTTTCACAAAACCAAAAAGATGTTCAGTTCACTGACATGTGGGAGAACAAAAAAAGAGGAAAATATTCTCATTTAAGAAGCTGGAATCAGACACTAAGATAAGATAGCTCCAACCGCGTTATCAGTTTTCAAAATAGGTGGCTTTTCTTTTAAGAGTTAGAAACAAATTGATGAATCTTTGCGCCTCTACTCTCAATGACTCACTTCTAGCAGCAGGCAGCTGTTGTCAGAATAAAGAAATACAGATAAACACTGCAGTGTTTCTAGTATTTTTTCCAGGACATTTACATCAATAAAAGTAGGCTTAAAAAAGACAGAAACACGTCTCTGTTAAGCAGAAGTGTTGAACTGTATCACAAACTACATCCCCCAAAGTGACCATAGAGTTGAATCAACACATTAATAAAACCTGAACATTGTAACCTTCATCAAAGAACGTATGTTGCAGGACCTTTGTATTAGATGTTATTTTATGTAATCATCTATAAAACTTATGGAATCTTATATTTATACCCCTTTCACACTGAAATTAGCATGTTGACGCAGGTTTTTCAGACCCGGGAAGACCCACTTATAGATGCCGATTGTCTCTGTTCCCATTGCCAGTGAAGTATCCTCCTGTCGGTCTCTTTTCTGCTGCGTCACCGTCTGACGTCACAGACGCACCCGAAACAGGGTTAGTAAACAGTGAAGATGTTACGGTGGTTAGGTCTTTACCCTATCTATTACTCATTCAGTCTGTGTATCAAACTCGGCGCAGACAAATTTGGAATGATGTTCGAGCGCTGCTCGGACGGAGACAGGAGGAATTTGTAGCTGAGATGACGAGGAGTCGCAGAAGACGGAGCATAGCATCGCGCCGGAAAGGGGGCGGAGATTAACGTGTCAACACGGGTTTTGTGTTCCCATCAATGCCGATCGGAGCCGAGGCGATAATTCTAGTCTACTGCAGAGTAATTTGACCCGGGTCTGAATGCCGATTGTAGCCTTTCCCACGAAGCAAAAAAGCAGAGTGTTAGCAGGTTCTTTGACCAGTGGGAAAGAGGCTCGTGACTTGCTAATATGTTATAAAAAACCAGCAATTTCTTGAAGAACAAAATTGTGAGTCTGTTGGGTTTGATCGTTACTTTGGCCCTGAGCTGCAGAAAATCAATGCAGGCACCTTTGTTTGATCAAACTGACTTTCTCCTGTAAAGATTGAGCCAAAGGAAATATTGCTGAGTGCTTGTAGTGAAGCTTATCTTCCCAAAGTCATCAGCACTGATCAGGACACCTACAACGTCAGCAATGCAGTTATCAGTGAACAAACTGAGTCTCTCTCTCTATCTATCATCTCTCCTTCCAGCCTCTGCAGCCACTCCTCCCTCCCTCCCTCCCTCCTGAAAAGAAACTTTGCACTGCCCCGGCTTCAGCTGTGTTTGCACGCGTCCTGCCTACCATGGCCGTTGCTGAGGGACGTTAGGCGAGCTGAGCCGCTCTCCCCAGGCGTGTCCCCTCTGGTGTCCCCCAGGGAGGCCCGCGGCAGCCTCCAGGCCGCCACCGCTGCTCTTCTGGGGTTCACATTCATACTAGAGAGGTATGGAGACCCTACACGTGTACATACAGTAAAAAAAAATCAGAGCATTTGGAAAGTGGGTTTGTTACAGTGTCTGTTGAAAATTCACCACAGAGCAGCCGAGTAGGTCTTACTTGGAGAAGGAGGAGGCTTGCATGAAGATCTCTTCCTCCTTGTTTTCTGATAGTAAACAAACACAAAGCAGGCCTTCAATCAAACTAATTCTGCGACATTAAAGCGTAGAACAGATTATATTCGTCTTTAACAGTGAATTTGTTTACCTTTTCCAAAATATCAGCAGAGAAGGAGAAGCTTTCATCAACCTGCGGACATAGGAGTATGCGTCAGTCAATGAGAGAAAGAGATTCTGTTCAAAGTTAGAGACAAAACATTCATCTGTCATTTAAATCTGTTTAGCCTGTGTTTTATTTATGTCAGTCAAATTAAACCAGTGGCTCCTAACCTCAGTGAGTGGGTCCCTATCAGTATCTGTTACGCATGTTTTATAAAGGGAGATTTAAGATTAAACTAATAAACTTTTAAAATAACATAAAATATTCTTTTCACATTTTTTTTATTGCCAATGTTTGTTTTTAGTGAACCTGAATCAGAAACAGGTTGGTTGCTAAGTTACTGTTTGCATTACAATGAAATTGTCTTTGCCTGATGGTTCATATGATACACAGGAAATATGAATATAACATAGAAACATTTACAAACAGAATATGCAAAAGCATGATAAAATAGTATTTATGTTTTGGGAGATAGTGAGGTCGGTACTCCCTCGATGTGTGGAGAATTGGACCCAGGCAGCAATAATGATAGGGCGGCGACATATTCTAAGGAACTGGAAAACACCTGGAACACCTGCTTTTCAGGACTGGGTGACTGAATTGGGAAAGGTTGCTGCATATGAAAGAATGTCATACAGGAAATGTTATAGTGCTGAAAAGTGGGGATGGTACATTGCTTTTACAAATGCTCAAGAGTAGGGTGAGGTGCAAACAATTGAATCATAAGTACTTTGAGGTGGATATGGTGTTTGCCTCATAATGTATTTATTTATTATTTGAGTTATTTTTCTCTATATTTTATTTCTACAAAGCCACATTCTTGATGTTTCAATCATCCCTCTTCTTCTATGGGGTGGGTAGGGAGCAATGGGGAAGTACATAATGTGTATTTGTACATTGATTGTTTTGCATAATGAAACATAAAAATTGCAAGTCATGAAAAAAAGTACAAAATATCTGCTTTTTTTTTTTTTAAGCTGTGCATTTATGCATGACTTTGCAGAATATTCACCTGAGAGAGCACTTCTTTCACCTCCACAGACAAGTAAAACTTACTCAAATGAGACGATGGATAAACAATCACATAGGATTTGGTTAGATTTCTCTCCACACATATCCATCTAATGCATGACGTGAACAGCACTCCAATCGAAGCTGTCAAAAGCCCTAGGGATGTTAGAATCAATTGCTATAAACCGCTGTTGGCAGCTGCTTTGAGGTTTCATGCTCAATGTGGACACATGAGTGACAAATGACATATTAAACAGGCTTTAAATAATACGCAGAGCTTAGTAAAACACAACTATACACACTCTGTGGCCAAGTCAGCTGTAATTCATTATCCTAACCGAAGCTAAGGACTCACCAGCTCCTCACAGTCTTCATCTGTTTGAACGTCACTCGCCTCCTGAGACATCTTAGCAGTTGAACTGAACATGGCTGTTTAGTGAACGTTACGTTAAGTTAGAAAACTTGACTTTATCCGTGTGTAATCTTCTCATTTTCTTCAAGTCAAAAAGCGCACTTCAGGTACACACTCCTGCTCGTAACCTAGTAGTAAAAACACGGGGCAACAAAAGAGACGTTAGCTATGCTACAACTCGGATTTTCGTCCACAACACTGCTGATTTTCCACGTAATAAGCCGGTGATGCGTTGACAGACTCTGTAGATCATAGCTTTCTGAAATCCGTTGAAATGTTGTTGTGTTTCCACGCAGAGGTTACTGTTTTCACATCAGTGTTGCAGATTGAGTCGTCTAGCAACCAGGCAGCTGTTAATGAGCTGTGTTAAACTCGCGAGAAAAAGTCAGGAAGCTACCGGAAACTATTTGAGTATGCCTTCAAAATAAAAGTAAAAACCGGATAAACAAAAGCAAATGCGTGTTAATTATGTTTTGTAAAAAATGAAAAATAAATCATCATAAGTTTATCATCAAATGCATTTTGAAACAATGTTAATATAAGTAATTTCCAATCAATATTCCAACAAACTTTTCGGTAACAAACTTATTTTGAAAATTCAAGCCGGTTATACATCTCTAGCTTTGTTTAGCTTGACTGCGCCAATAACAATACCCAAGCCAGAGGTTGAGTGTCAATAGTTTTTCAATTCCTTCTTGCTTCTGACTCATTTCCTCACGTTTCCCATTGGTGGAGAGCTCCTTAAAGGACGTACTTAAAGTGTTTTCCCCCAATAGCATGAGAGAAGGAGGCAAGGAAAAGGGAAAGTAAAGGAGACTTATCCAGTGTTCTTCCTTCTCAGTTTTATAGCTGCGACCACTGCAAATCAAAGCTGTACCATGTTGTACAGTACATTATATTATACATATACAGAACATAATTGTGTCTGTGGAAAACACAAATGAAAATACATATTTGACAACTCTTACCAAATCACTGACTATATCTTCAAAGTCGCTTTAAAATGTACATCTTCCTGCAAATGTTTAAGGATAACATCTCAATATTTTCTGAAACATACACAAAATTTTGCTTCTTTTTTGACATATTGTAAGTAATAGTTTCTTTATTAATCAAAACTTGTGTGTGTTGCAGCATTACTCTCCTTCGCTCAGTCTCTGCAGAGAACACAATGGCCTCATGTAACTGTATCATATTCTCCTCCACACTGACACTGTTTATTCAGGTGGTGGACCCCCAGAGTCACACGGGTCGGCAGACCAGCAGACTTTTCTTCAGGGCAAACAAACCGATGGCAGATCTCATCTAAGACATAAAGTTGTTTTTCTTCTTCTTGCAAATGAGCTAAACTGGTTTAACGAAATGAAAAGTCAACAAGAAAAGCTATACCTGCAGAGATGATGGGAATATAACACCACACTTTACCTTTTTTATAGAGAAAAACCTTGTCATTATCATGCACACCATTTCTGTTATTCTTTATGAAGAATGTGTTTTATGGAGAACAAACCTAGGGAAGAAAAGTCACCATATCAGCTGCATGAGCGAGCAAACAACAGTCCAATCGATGCTTGTGTCTCCAGTTCTTTGTGCAATATCTGATGTGCAGTATGAGTTTTAATTTAAGGTTGTTTTTTGTCATATAATATGATCCATCCCCTTAATGTTGTTCTGTGAATAACCAGATGGGGGCGATATGAGCTGAGCTGAGCTAGGCAGTATCCAGGATAAAGCAAACCAGGCCCAAGAAGTGCTTTCACCAAATTCCCCGCCTCACTCAGTCACAACCCTGAGTCTTTGTCATAGCTCTGGCCTGCGGTGTCAGTTTTACACTCACTATTTACCTCTCTTACTTTGATTTGTGTATGTTTTATTTAAACAAAACACAAGGATACAAATCTGTTAAAGATTTTAAAATAATCACCCATCATCTATACCTCTTATCCTGTTCAGGGTCGCGGGGGGCTGGAGCCTATCCCAGCTGTCATTGGGCAGAAGGCGGGGTACACCCTGGACTGATCGCCAGTCTATCACAGGGGTGACACATATAGACAGACAACCTTTTGCACTCACACCTATGGGCAATTTAGAGTCACCAATGAACCTAACGAGCATGTGTTTGGACTGTGGGAGGAAGTCCAAACTGGGGTTTGAACCAGTGACCTTTTAGCTGTGAGGCAACAGTGCTGCATGTTACAAGATGTTCAAAACAGGAATCTGTAGAGACAATTACAATTGTACAGCTTTATGCTTAAATAAAAATCTTACATTCAGGCATTAAACTAAAAGAAATCCTAAAAACAATCAGACACTTTTTATTCGAAGTCGAGGTGAAATGAAAAATGTCATTTTAATCCTTTTAGATCACATCCCCGGTAATATTGTGCATCTATTTGACAGTATAGGCCAAAAAAAATACAGAAAATCCATTTCTTCGTATTCTTATATCAAAATCTGATCATTTTTTCTTCTGGTAAAACTAAATTTCACGTGTGCTTACGCAAGTTAGCACCAAACCAATTAATCTGCAACATTTAGCCGCAGAGCACCAAGAACGCTCGGTCAGTTAGCTAGCTACTGCGCTGTGGAGAACGTCTGTCTACGCCCACTTCTCAACGATCAAATCAAATCCCTCTAATGATATGTCCCGCCTGCACGTCCTGTTTCACTCGGAAATACGATACGGAAACTAGATACTCTCGAAATGCCGTTTCAGCTCGACTTTAAACACTTAAAATTTGACTGTTTAAACAGTAAACCACACAGTTTACAAAACTATTACATCATAAGTAAATCCTGAGAGAAGCAAAAGGAGTTGCTCTGCACGCACATCTTCACCTGCCTGCTTTTCTCTGTGAGGAGTTTTAAAGTAAACAAATGAAGTCATTACTTTAACAATAAAACAACAAGATAACTGAGGAGCATGCTTATCTTATCAGAGCCCAAAGCAAAGTCTGGATAAGAGTCGCAAACCTCAAAGGACTTCAGCTCACACTGATCAGGCAGTTTGTTGTTTTACTTTGTGTGTCTTTAATGATGATAAAACATCAAAAGTGTCATTGATTAATGGTCACTTGATTGACACATACAACATGCACACAAACACACCAAACTGCACATGGCTTTGGGGGTTTGCGCAACCGTCTTTTGCATGAATACACAACAAGAAAAACGCACGCATGCAAACTTAAGCAAACTAGCTGTGAACCTCTCGTGAACCTCCACTCTGTAAACTTGTGTAGAATTTCATTTGAGGAGGGAAAGTGTGTCTCGCTTCCTCGGATTACGTTCACTTAAGTGCATGTTATTGTAGTTTTCCAAAGAGGAACAGTAGGGTGGACATTACAGGACACAATGACACAGTGTGGCTGCTGGAATTCTTTCAAAAAAAGCAGATAAGAGGCCAATAATCACTCTAAGCACATTAACATAATCAGATTCACATTCAAAGAGCGCCGCAGGAGAAGAAACTAAATAAGTGGCTCAAAACGCTTAATTGGATAAACTTTGCATGGGGTTTGGTATTACCCTGCTTATATTATGGTATTGGGAGCGAGGAAAAGATAAGCACACACCCGATAGCGCTCTCTCCAGTGTAAATAAAGAAGGATGTGCAGACAGGAGTCATGATGGAGCCCAGGGGAGGAGGAGGAAGGAAGAGGCTGACCAGACAAGTAGGCGGAAAAAGGTGAAATCACAAAGAAGGCAACAGGGTCAGGAAGCAGCTGAAAGCGAGAACAGAAACACACAGCGGATTTCTTCAGAACACTGCTGCAGACAATCATTAAACTAAGTCCTCTCGGGGGGTTTAATTCATGTTGTGGTCTGTGTGTGTCATACACTGGAGAGTTGGAGAGAGAAAGAGGAGGGGCCTGGAGTGAACGTTATAACAGACATGCCCTCTAACCCTACAGCAAACATACGTTACCATGACAAGACGTCACCTGGGGACATTAAATGTACACAGAGACGAGAGAGAGAGTCTGCAGCAGGAGAGAGGTGTGGAGTGTTCAATTAGGTCGATGGCAGGAGGCTACAGTGCGAAAGGAAAGGGGGCTTCCTATAACTTGGAGAGAGTCTGGTGTGCTCTGATGTTTAAACAAAGTGTGCTCTTTGAAAGCGAACACGAAACTAAGGCACTCCTCTGGAAGAAAGTAAAAGGCCTTAATTCAGTTGGCATCTTCAGACTGCCAAGAACAGCCTTCTTCAGGGTATAAAGAGAGATACACTCGGGGGTAAAGTTGGAAGACAGTTGGAGCCACGCTCGAACCGACATTAGTCCAAACAAGGAAAAGTAAACTGACAATTTTTGACCCAGGTACAGATCATTGCCTTCGAATAGACTTTAGTTCAATTTCCTCATAACCCACCCAGCAGGCCACACACGCACAGCCCTGAAAAACAAACAGGGTTCTGTCACTTGGTCAATGGCTCAATCCATGTGGAACTGAGGCCGAGCAGATCTCAATTAGAGGAGGGGAAAGTAGGGCGAAGTATGGATGAGACGGCAAGTTATTGGAAATAGTTTGGATCATGCTGAATGGATAATATTTTTTATATGTATGTAAAAATAGAGTCTGTGAGTGTGTGTGTGTGTGTGTGTGTGTGTGTGTGTGTGTGTGTGTGTGTGTGCGTGTGTGTGAACAGGGGTGGGGTGCTTTGCCTAAATTGCAGTCCTCTCCCTGCAGCTCCTCTGCGTGGATCTGGGGCGTGTTCTCTCCCGTTATAAAACAAAACTCACAGTCCTGCAACTCCTGCAGCTCCGGAGAGGCAGTCTGGATTTACAGTCAGGGGACATTCATCATCTTCATCATCAGTCTCTCTCTCTCTCTCTCTCTCTCTTTCTCCCTCTCTCTGTCCCTCCCTCAGACACCCCCACACTCCCTCTCTCTATCGCTCTGTCTGTCTGTCCTCCGCTCTAAAGACGCACAGCATCTCTTTTCTTTCCTCTTCTTCACACTCTTCATCATGTCCACAAACGGCGCAGACGGGGACTTGCTGCGGATCCCTCTGGGGCTCATCAACAGCGCGGGGAAGTATCTGACCGCGGAGGCTTTCGGCTTCAAAGTGAACGCCTCAGCCAGCAGCCTGAAGAAGAAGCAGACGTGGACCCTGGAGCAGACCGGGGAGGACGGCAGCGCGGTGTTCCTGCTCTCCCACCTGGGCCGCTACCTCGCCACGGACAAAGACGGGAACGTTACCGCGGACAGCGAGACGCGCGGCAAGGACTGCCGCTTCGTCATCACCGCGCACGAGGACGGGCGGTGGTCCCTGCAGTCCGAGCCCCATGGCCGGTTCCTAGGCGGCAGCGAGGACCGGATCACGTGCTTTGCGCAGACCGCCTCACCTGCGGAGAAGTGGAGCGTGCACCTGGCTGTGCACCCGCAGGTTAATCTGTACAGCTTCGCGCGCAAACGCTTCGCCCACCTGAGCGCGCAGGGGAACGAGGTGTCCATAAACCGGGATGTTCCCTGGGGAGTCGACTCGCTTGTCACTCTGGTCTACCGGGACCAGCGCTACCACCTCGAGACCTGCGATAACCGCTTCCTCCGCAATGACGGCAGCCTGTCCACGAAAACGGACAAGGATACCGGCTACATGCTGGAGTTCCGCTCCGGGAAAGTGGCATTCCGCGACTGCAATGGCCGCTACCTGGCGCCAGCGGGCCCCACCGGCACGATGAAGTCTGGGAAGAGCATGAAGGTGGGGAAGGATGAACTGTTTGGCCTGGAGCGCAGCCACGCGCAGGTCGTGCTGACTGCAGGCAACGAGAGGAACGTCTCCACGCGGCAAGGTGAGGCTCTGCAGACACTCAGAGCCAGAGAGAGAGAAAAAAAATCTCATTTGCATGAAGTCACTGCATAACTGGGCACAAACCACATGCAGCTGTTGCATGATTTTGATGTCTGTGTGAGAGAGAGAAGCATTAGAGAGTCCTGTTACTTCATTTTCCTCCCACCATGTGTTTTTCATTACCATGCTCTCACTTTCTCCCCCCTCCCTCTCTCCCTCGCTCCCTCCTTTTGGCCACTCTGCCTAGCTTCACATTTTTCTGCAGTAATTCTACCCCTGCATTGTGGCTGCTGGTTCAGGGTCAGGCTCCAGTCTACAGTTATCCGTCATTCTCTCTCAGAATAGACAGAAAAACGAGGAGAGATTTGTTGAGGAGACAAAAAAAAGGAGGAGAGGCAGAGAAAACAAGGAGGGAGGTGTGACTCAGGCAGTCCTGCAGAATGTGGATCTCTGTGCCACATGAAACCTCTTTGTCTTGATGCCTCTCAGTCTCACTCTGTGCTGCCATGCACATGGGACTGATCGTTTATCCATGCAGTCGATATGCTTTAATGCAGGAGGAAATGGTGTGTGAGTGTGTGTGTGGGTGCACATTCCAGCAGAGATGGATTGTAGAAGAGGGAAGATAATCTTTGTTTGAAAGAGGTCGGTGTAGGGCAGTGACTCATGACCTGGTCTTTCATTTCAGTTCTGGCCATTAACAGATGAGGAGACACTCGTATAACACTGTTAAAGCACCACCAGTGCCTCTCTGCTGTTTCTGTAGGCAGTAACTCCTACTGAGCACAGTGTGGGCGTGCACAGGCGTTTTGTTAGCCAGCAGCTCAAAGGTAAAAATTAGGTTTTTGTGTCACTCTTTTAATGAGCAGAGAGGGCCTTTTCCCAGAACTGTGTTGGTGCAGAAATTAATTTGTAGGTCAAGAAGCCTTTCTGCTCTCAGTTTGAATATTTTCTTCCAAAGCCGTGTTAGAGCTGCACTAATCTAGCTGCTTTATGTAACATGAAAGGTGTTGTAGAAATGCAGCTCTCCTGTGCCCTTCAGATTGTTTTAGCTTCTTGCAGCTAGTTGTTTTAGTTTTATGTCTTTTAACTTTTACAGATTTGGTTCAGTCTCATTTGCATTGTCTTCAGATGCAGCAGGCAGCTTTTTTTTTTTAGTGACAAAGCTCTGATAATCCAGCAGCACAGTTTGGGACGAGCAGGTGAATGCAGAGCAGCATTTAGCAGCTTAAGAGCCAGATATTTCTCCAGGAGTTTAACCAAAGCAGACTCGCTAAGTAATGAGAATATTGGACTTTTATTGAACAGATGGCAAAAAACATGAGCCCAACTAAATGCTTATGTAACTGCATGTCTGCTTGTTTTGTGGCCTACGTGGGCAACTGCTTGTTGACATGTCCAGTGTATGAACTTTATGGTTTAAGCTAATGATATATCAGAGGTGTTTACAGCTTGTTGTGCTGCGTCAAAGAGATCTCTGTTTGGTTTTCTTTGGCGGCACCTGTGGCGATAAAAGGTAATTGCAGGAGAACACTTCCCAGATATCCAGACAGTGCTGCATGTGTGACGTCGAAGGTTGGCTCTGGTTGTAACTCTTGATTTTCCTTGCTGACGGTCGCTTTCCTTTTCAGACTGTTTGCTTCATCTGAGCGTCGAGTTTGTTTCTTTTTCTTTGGATTTTCACTTATTTTTGAAGTCGTATCTGTAGTCATCGATCTTTTCTTTGTTTGTTCAGCCATAGTAGATTACTGTTTACTCGCAACACTTGCAGAGACCGGAAAAGCAGCTGCTTAGCTCCGCCTACCCTCTCTGGCAGACCAACCACTGCTGGGTGATGGAAAACGCGTCAATAACTGGGCGCCGCTTATGATTTTTTCCACATGAGACACCCAGTCTGTAATACTGCAAATGCAAAGGCTTACATCAGTGGGCCATAGGCTCAATCACCATTGTGTTACCTCATTCGGCAATAAATAGTGACTTAGCAGACATTTATTTAAATGAAAATCTTCGAGATTATTACTTTAATATTGAATTCATACTGCGTTCCTGGTGTTCTTATCAGTCTTTTTTCCCCATTTGCTATCTACTGATAGTGATTTAGCTTCTGGGGTTCTGGTATAGCCGGTGACTATGACTGTTATCTGCTTTCATAGTCAGTCATCCGTTTATATAGTCTAACAAAGAGCTAAATCATCTTCAGACAATAGGTGATGGGGTCAGGAATTACATTATGATGTGGCTCTTTTTCTCTCCACAAGGACTGTTTCCTGGCATACAGAGTGATCAACTGTACTCAGACTGCAAACAGACTTCAAATGAATCACTCGTGTCCCTCGTCTACATTATCTGCATTAAAACATGGATATCTGTTTATGGAGATTAGCTGTTGCATATCCAACACCTTGTTATTTTAATAAAAAGACCTAATAACTACATATTTAACTGTTTAGCTACACATGGCCTGGCTCATAAAAAAGGACTATTTACATTCTGAATTCAGGAGAACTTCTTTGGCATGTGGACTGGAGGAGCAGGGGATCGAACCTTCCTATTGAAGAAGCAGCATTTGTCCACATAATGTCATTAGAGTTGAATGCAATGCAGTCGCATTTAGTTTTTTGGCTAATGACTGCAGCTATTGTGTTTTTTGGCTCTTCTGCTATAATGTTCTCCACCACCTCCCTACCTTTACTCGGTCTATTCCAGACCTGGAACGTGCCCAGCGTGTGTGCTTTAGTACAAAAAGCAGGTGCAGCAACCCCCTAACCAGCTTGGCACTGAGAGTTCAGGGTGCTCTGCCCCTTTAAGAGTTTATCTGGGGAACTTCAGAGGGTAGAGCGGTTTCAGACAAGGACGAAAACCTCCAGAGACAAATGAAAACTGACAGCAGACTGCCCCACTTTTCCAGGCATGGACCTGTCAGCCAATCAGGACGAGGAGGGAGACCAGGAAGTCTTCCAGTTAGAGATGAGCCGCGAGGACAGGAAGTGTGCCTTCAGGACCGCTGCTGGGAAATACTGGACTCTGACACCAAGCGGAGGACTGCAGTGCACGGCCTCCACCAAGTAACCACACACACACACACATTAAACACACACTGCATCACGTTGCATATCATGAGTTCAAACATATCCATCCTTCACGGACGGTTCACTGAGTATGTTAACGCCTCTTTCACAGGTCTGCCAACAGTTTCTTTGAGCTGGAGTGGCGTGACGGTCGTGTGTGTGTGCGTGCGGGTAACAACAAATATGTGGTTGCTAAGAAGAATGGTCAGCTAGCTGCTACTATTGACAGCGCAGGTCAGTGATGCTTCTGATGCACTAAGTAATTAAGTCATGGATAACTCTCTGACCTACCTCGTCTTAACTAGGATATCTTTGCACTCTCTCATCCCTTAAGCAGAGACAAAACAGACCAGGGAACCAGTTTCCAAAAGCATATTCAGTTGATAATATTTGTACCTTTTATGTTTATATTGGCTCTGATTATCTTTTAGCTTCAGGCTGCGTTTGAGAAACAAACAACCTAGCTTTGTTTGACACGACTCTAATAAGCCGGTCTCTTCAGGGGAGGCTGAACAGTTCCTGATGAAGCTCATCAACCGTCCCATCATCGTCCTTCGTGGGGAGCACGGCTTCATCGGAGCTCGTAAAGCCGGAATCGCGACCTTGGACTCCAACCGAGCTTCGTACGATGTTTTCCAGCTGGAGTTCCACAACGGAGCCTACTCCCTCAAAGGTAAGCAATCACTACACAGACCTGTTGTGGTGTTATTGCATGTTTACCGATTCACTTCAGCCGGCATCAGCCATTAGTGTTTCCTCTTCAATAATTGTAAGGGGTGTTTTTTTTGTTTTAATTTGAAGTAAAGATAATGAAAGGTCATACTATAAACACACCTGGGTTCTTCTTAGACATGGAACATCAAGACAGTTTGTTCAGCTGCTGCTATAGTTAGCTTAGGTTGTTTATAGGTGCTCTGCTTGTTTTCATGTTAGGATTCCTTTAGTGTAAAGAGCCAAGCAATACAACAACAAAATAAATCATATCTAATACATAGAGTTAGTAGTATACTGTACATCCATTCTTCCATTCATTAAAGTCGAGGTGAAATGAAAAATGTCATTTTAATCCTTTTAGATCACATCCCCGGTAATATTGTGCATCTATTTGACAATATAGGCCCAAAAAAATACAGAAAATCCATTTCTTCGTATTCTTATATCAAAATACGATCAATCTGCAACATTTAGCCGCAGAGCACCAAGAACGCTCGGTCAGTTAGCTAGCTACTGCGCTGTGGAGAACGTCTGTCTACGCCCACTTCTCAACGATCAAATCAAATTCCTCTAATGATATGTCCCGCCTGCACGTCCTGTTTCACTCGGAAATACGTCACGATACAGAAGCTAGATACTCTCGAAATGCCGTTTCAGCTCGACTTTAAGCAATACTGCTTATCCTGTTCAGGGTCACAGGGGGGCTGGAGCCTATCCCAGCTGTCATTGGGCGCGAGGCGGGGTTACACCCTGGACTGATCGCCAGTCAATCACAGGGCCGACACACAGAGACGGACAACCACGCTCACACTCACACCTACGAGCAGTTTAGAGTCACCAATGAACCAAACTAGCATGTCTTAGGACTGTGGGAGGAAGCCGGAGTACCCGCAGAGAGAACATGCAAACTCCACACAGAAAGGCCCACTACATCAAACTAGGAAACTTCTAGCTGTGAGGCGACAACCAGCTGTTAAAAATATATTTATATTTTTGTATATATCTTTAATAGGAGCGGAACAAAATATCCGTTCTGACTCAAATATCGATATTTTAATATTTGGCGCTCTGAGCAGATTTCCCTGCGATTTTGACTCACCGCGTCACGACTTCATGACTCCTCATTCCTCGCTTGTGACATGAATGATTGATGAAATTTGATTAATAATGAGTAAATAATAATAATAATAAATAGTTACATTATTTATGTGATATGAACTTATGAGTAATACATTTGTCTTAAAACTATATAGGTAAGTTTAAGTAAATAATTATTGTGAGGTTTATCTATAAGGAAGCTGGATAATGACCTATCAATGACTTATGGAGAGGGGGCGGGATTAAATAACTGTACTTCTTCCCACTCCTTTTCGGATGTGTATACTGAGTCATTGAGTGTTTGACAGTCAGATACTGCATTGTGCTTTCTATTTGTGTAATATTATTTTCTGTATGAGCTTCTTGCTTTTTACAAGTTCGAAGTAAATTTAATCCAATCCAATGAGGGTAATGTAAAAGGATCCGAAGAAGAAGTTAATCGGGTATTGTGCAATATATCAGTTATCGCAGAATCTCTGTATCGTGGGCCACGTATCGCGAGTTACCCTGCGATTCCCCTGATCTTTAATCATACCTGGTAATGGAGGGGTTCTCTGTATCAGCCATTACTCAAGTCAAGGTATCACGAAGGAAAAAATGTATCGGCACTTCACTGAATGATATCGGCTCCTCATTATCCTCTTCACAATGTCCTATCTGCTCTTGTCTCTGTGTGGGCCTCAAAATCAGTGCTCACCACAGCCCTGTCTAACTCAGCTGTGCGGTAGAGAAAGTCAATAAATGAAACGTCTAAAGCGAATAATATTACAGCTTATTAATGAGCAACTGTCAGTCATCTAAAAACACCAAAACACCTACTTAGCAAACAGTGAATCAACACGTCCTGCTGTCCTTCCTCTGCATGTAGCATTCAAATTAAAAGCATGATGAGAAGAGTCATTTCATCTGTTTGTTTTATTATATACAGCCACTTTGAATACGTAAACAAACCAGCTGGAGCTATGTGTCCTGTGTGGCATCATTAAGTGTGTGTGTGTTGTTTGTCCAGACGCACAGGGGAAGTATTGGTGTGTTGGAGACGACACGGCGGTGGTGTGCGGCAGCTCCACGCCCGTCCAGTTCCTGTTTGAGTTCTGTGACCTCAACAAGATGGCCATTTGCGCTCTGGGTGGGAAGTACCTGAAAGGAGACCACGCCGGAGGGCTAAAGGCCACTGCCGACTCCCTGGACAACGCCACCCTCTGGGAATACTGAGGAAGCACAGCCGGACTGCTCCACTGTCCGACACAATACTTTAAACTATTGATAGAAACTGTAGGTAGCTGTTTTTTTTTTTTGCATACGTGTGCGTGCCTGTGTGTGTAACTGTGAACTCGTCTGGATGGATGTGTGGTGGAAATTGAAGCTGATTAACTGGAAGTCATGGCACCAAAGCACTACAGGTGTTTATTTTATATTCTCATTATCTCTTCTTACTGGAAACGTGTACGTACGCTGAGTTGTCGCTTGATGGACGAATCAAAGTGTGGTTGCACATTGTTTGTTTCACTTCCAGTCAAATTTACACAAGATTACTGTAATTATTTGTGCCTATCTGTATTAACTACTGGAGTAAACAAACATCTCTAATGCTATAACTCATAACCTACAATATCTAACCTCCTGCTTTATCCTGCTTTTGTGCTGCTTTCATCTCCTGCTCTCTCTCAGACTATAACACATAGCACACATCAGATAATGGGATGTTAATGATTTACATGTTTCTGCTGTAAATAAGGTTTCTTTTCTGTCTGTAGACGCTTCAGAAAACAGTAATCATGGAAACTCGAGTGAAAGAGCGTGTTGAGGCTGTGGCTGGCAGATCTCTCTAGTTTCCTTTCATACTCTGACATGTGCAGGCGGATAAATCTGTATATAGACAGATGCCTCTACAGAAAGTAGTCAGTAGTCTAAGGTTTCCCTTCAATGATATAAATCTGCACATTTATTTCCTGTCCTCAGACTAGTTAAAGATATTAAATTAAAGAGGACAATGTTAAAAGGAGTCAAAGGGAGGTGTTGTTGGTAAGAGATTGTTACTACACACTCAAACGCACACAAATTCATCCAAATATGCAATTATAGATGCACAAATTCCAACTGTGGCTCAAAACTCTGCACAATACTGCAGTGTCCAACTGCAAGAAAATGAAAAGCACATGTTTGTTGTGATGAGACGTCTGCCTTAGATTTGGTGCTGCTGCTGCTGCTGTGTAAACACATGGAGAGAGTCAGTCATTTCTCTGGCTGTTAATGTGTCTGTGCCTTCCATTAAGTGTTTCAGTCCTTTCTTTATCATGTTCCCACATTTGAAACGGATGGAGTCAAACCCCCAATAAAGTTTTTCCTGTAAACAGTGGACCGTGTGTTGAGTTCGTTCATCTGGGTGTGGATACATGGAGATATTTTCTACCAGAGAAAAGGGTTGTTTTTAGCCATGCTAGCGGCTATATCGTTAGCATTGTTAGTCAGCCAGTCAACCACTTTGGTCGGCACTGAGATGCCTTGTTTTCAGTAGCTCTATTAAAAAGCTAACACTGTATGATTTTGTGCGAGATTCACACTAGCCGCAGCTGTGCTTTGTGTTGACTGCTAATTAGCTAAAGTTAGCATGCTAATACGCTATACTAAGATGGTGATCATGTGAGCAGTATATAAATGGATAGATAGATAGACTTTACTGATCCCAAACTGTTAAATTGTGGTGCTACAGCAGCAAGTTATCAAAGCAATAAGCGAGCACCAGAAAAGATATATAAATAAACATACTATACAGGGTGGTAGGGATGTTGATGTGCGAATGCAGTGTGCATTGTTATTGAATGTTAAACATCAAGTTATCATTGTCGTGAGCATGCTAACAAGTTGCTAGCTTGGCTGCAACTCCTGTTTGTAATTTAGGTGAACAGGTAGTTAAAAGCCCAGAAAAAAAGAGGTAAGATGAACAAACAATATGCACAGCTTCTTTGAAGGCTGGTAGTCTTTGAAAACATGTGACCTTATAAATAGCTAGTCAAGAGGAAAAAGTACCTTTTCACTAAAAATATTTTGTTTAAAGAGTATGATATTTTAAATATAAATACATACCAATGAAAAGAGTACAACATATGATTATTTGATATTCTTGTCCGTAAATCTAAACCCTATTATATTATGGCTCACTCCTTTGTGCTTCAGCTTGATTTTAGTCCAAAAAACGATTAAAAACAAACCACTAAACCCCAATTTTCCACAGGGTGTCATGTTCCCTCCCTTTGAACCTGAGCAGAACATGGGCGGTGCCATGATGGCTTTAATTTTGTGGCTTTTCAGGGTAACCCAGCATGGCGCCCATCTTGTTCTGATAAGAAAAATCCATTGTCATGATTTCTACAAAAACGCTGTTTTGTGTGGGAGAAGGAAGAAAGCTCTGCATCACGCCCCCCCTTGAGATCTCGCTGAGCCAAAACCGTACGCAAGGAAGGAAGGCGAGGGTGGAGGGAGGTAACCTGCTCTACTTTCTCTGTCCCTCTGCACAGGAAGCTCTGCTCTGTCCTCCTCTTTGGAAAACACACACACAGCCATAAAGCTTACATATGTGTTTGGATACAGACAGAGGCAAGAACAGGCCAAATATGATCCTTCATTTGGCACTTCAGGATCCCTGTGTGTTGCCATGGTAACAGGTAATGGCAGGGATGGGACGGAGGAGGCCGAATTTTCAGAGACACTCAGATCAATGATTTTAATAAACCTTAATAGTCACATTCAATAACTGCAGATACAGTGGCTGACAGAGGACTTTAGACAGACATGTGATACTGCATTAATGAATTGGAGCTTCCACTGTGCTTACAGTTATACAATAATACTCCCATTCCCACGTCTTTACAGTGTTTGTGTGTGCTGTGTCCAAACCCTGTCATCTGTAAGAGGAAACACATGGCAGTGCCTTCCCAAAGCTCCCTGCCGGAAGAAGCAAATATGGCCGAAAAAGAAAGAGAGGAGAGACAAAGCAAACGACATGATGCGATAGAAGACCTGCAGCAAAAAGAAGCTTGCTTGCCATGAAAGGTTCAGACTTTTTATTGATCCAAGCATTCGTACATGCAAGAGAAAAGGTCCCAGGTCGAGTCTCTGACAGCTTCAGTGGGGGAGAGGAAGAGCTTGTTCAAACTCTGCACGGTGAAGCTGATCATGCGACAGAACTAGCAGAAGAATATTCTCTCTAAAAACAATATATAAATCAAGATTGGTGATTCTTAGATTGGTGGGGCTGATTTTTGCTTAATTCAAATGTCAAGTAATAACTTACATGAGAGAAACGGAGAAAGAGTCTACTGCTGCCATCTAGTGTGGAGGTGGTGAGGAGGATTTTAATTTGATTCCACTCCACCGATCAGCCATGACCACTTGACTAATATGGTGTAGGTCCCCCTTTTGCCGCCAAAACAGCCCTGACCCGTCGTGGCATGGACTCCACGAGACCTCTGAAGGTGTGCTGAGGTATCTGGCACCAAGACGTTAGCAGCAGATCCTTTAAGTCCTGTAAGTTGCGAGGTGGGGCCTCCATGGATCAGACTTTTTGTTTGTCCAGCACAGATGCTCGATTGGATTGAGATCTGGGGAATTTGGAGGCAGAATCAACACCTTGAACTCGTTGTTGTGTTCCTCAAACCATTCCTGAACCATGTTTACAGCATGGCAGGGCGCTTTATCCTGCTGAAAGAGGCCACTGCCATGAGAGAATACATTTTCCATGACTGGGTGTACTTGGTCTGCAACAATGTTTAGTTAGGTGGTACGTGTCAATGAATGGCAGGACCCAAGGTTTCCCAGCAGAACTTTGCCCAAAGCATCACACTGCCTCCGCCGGTGTGCTTTCTTCCCATACTGCATCCTGGTACCATGTCTTCACAATCTAAGTGACGCACACGCACCCGGCCATCCACACGATGTAAAAGAAAACGTGATTCATCCTTCTTCCATTGCTCTGTAGTCCAGTTCTGATGCTCACATGCCCATTGTAGCCGCTTTTGGCATTGGACAGCATGGGCACCATGACCAGTCTGCGGCTACGCAACAAACTGTAATGCACTGTGTGTTCTGACACCTTTCTATTAGAACCAGCTTTAACTTTTTCAGCAATTTGAGCTACAGTAGCTTTTCTGCTGGATTGGACCACACAGGACAGCTTTCGCTCCCTATGCACATCAATGAGACTTGGCCGCCCAAGACCCTGTCGCCGAGTGTTACCCGTTTTCCTTCCTTGGACCGCTTTTGGTCGGTACTGACCACTGCAGACCGGGAACACCCCACAAGAGCTGCAGTTTTGGAGGTGCCCTTACCCAGTCGTCTAGCCACCACAATTTGGCCCTTGTCCAAGCCGCTCACAACCTCACACTTTTCCTGCTTCCAACACATCAACTTCAAGGACAAACTGTTAACTTGCTGCCTAACATATCCCACCCAATGACAGGTGCCACTATAGGTTGTTCATGGTTTAGGCTTGTTACAGTTATTGCTGCAACATGCAAACATGTTTAAGACAGTCAAGTGCCTCCAACTTTATGGCACTTGCCAGGTCCATAAAAAAAGTGTTAGGCTAACCTTGACTTGCCTGCACAGATCCCTGACCTCAACCCCCATCAAGCATGTTTGGGATGAACTTGAACGTAAGCAGAAGTAGGATTTGTGTAGAATTAAAAAGCCTTTATTTCACATTACAAAATATACTCCATCAAGGCCATTGTTAGTAGTGGATTGCACATCTTTTTTGAGTTACACTAATAAGTTGATTCTCCTTGAATGTGCAAGCCTATTGGTTAAAAACAAGGAAGTGATTCGTCATCAGTAGAAGGTTAAAGGGAAGAGGATGAAAGGGGGATGGAAGGAGTGAAACAGGGACAAACCTAATCTGAAAAAAGAAAAAAAAAAACCACAAACTGAAAATGAAAATGGAAAAAAAATAAAATATCACATGGACATACCACAACAAAGTGACACGATTTCAATTTAAACAAAAAGGTGAGGACCCAGATGCAGCCTTAGATATCATAAGTTTAATAAACAAAAGGCAAAAAAATGCAAAAACAAAATCTAAAATCCAACAAAAGACTAAAAAAGGAAAATCAAAAGACAGAGCAAAAAACTTACAACAAAACCAGGAACAGGTAATCCAAGGGACATGAGGGGTCAGGGGAAGCACAAAGAATATCCAGGGAAGAAAACATAAGGAACCAAGTGCAGGTCATGGACATAGACTAAACTCCAGAGGAAGGGCGACAATGAACAGGCAACGAGACAGGGGAGCACAAAGACTAAATAAACTTAGGAGGTGAGGTTAATCAGACACAGGTGAGACAATCAAGGGGCAGGTGAAAACAGTCAGGGCAGGGCACATAATCAAACAAGCGGGAAACATAAAGGCAGGAAGTGGACCAACACGAGAGACAAGGTGACAAAGTAAAACAGGAAATGATCTAATCAAAAAGACACAGGTGAAATACTAAACTAAACAAGAATAAATACTGACAAGAACACAGAATAAACTAAATACAAAACTAAACAATGAAAACTCATGACAAGGGACAAAGTGACAAGGTAAAACAAGACATAATAACTGAACACCGAAATACAAGACAAAACCAGATTTGATCTAGAAACTCATGACACAAAGTCAAGGTGGACCGACAAAGACCCTACCCGTAAACGCACTCACCAAAACAATCCCCATAACCCCATTGTTTTGAACCAATTTTGACAGTAGTGACATTAGATGACAAGTGTTTGCTTTGCGAAAAATGCTGCAATTAATGCCAAAAGGTAGCCCTGCCTTAAAATGCCTCAAACACTCAGACATGCATGAAAGGACAGCTGACAGAGAGTTGATGAATGTGCTGTTGCGTCCGCTGGCTCGGGTTAGCTTGTCGGAAGTTCCGTCCATCTTTATTGAACTGTTCCCGTCTTATTTGCTCCATCATATTAAACCGGAACCACTGACCTTCTTTAAGGTTGTAGATAAGAGATAAAACAAACACCTAAATGTACGCACATATTGACGGATTATCAGAGTGTCTGTTTGTCCACTGATAGCCATGTCCAGCAAACCAGCGTGAGTCAGCGAGACAATAATGAAACACTTGATGGCGGTTCACTAAGATCCTATTAATGTCCTCATGATAATCCAACTTAAGCTTTATAATAACTCTCGTGTTATACTTTTGTGTGTGCTGTCATTCTGTTTGAATTAAATCCATGTAGGTGTGGTCCACTAAGTTTGTAATCGGGCTCTTATTATCCACGAAATTTCAATCCTTTAATTCCAGCCTTTCCAATAACAGGAAATGTGAGACACATGTGTGTCCAGGGAACAATATGTGTGTTTGTATCAAATCTTTGTGGAAGATCAGTAAAGACAAACCTTCCATGAGTCACAGGCGGTGTAAATACGGCTGCACGTGTCTGTGTCTTGTTGTGTGTGCATGAATGACCAGCTCTTTACGACCACAGCCAGACCTGAGGCGGTGAGTTCACATGAACACAATAACAAAAACCACGTGGAGATAATGGACCACCAGCTAAACCAATCAGGCTAATGAGCCAAAACTAAAGGTATGGTCACATGGAAAGATGTATGGCATGTCAGGTCAGCCTGTTAAGGGGAGATGGACTAGTGACATGCATTCAGGTCTAAGGTTAGACTCTTAATAAGCACTATATTTGCATACAATGAAAGACATATGATGTACTGTCTACACCATTTTATTCAGCAAAATTGACTTCAATGCACCATTACAGATCAGAGTCAACTTTACCCAGCGTTACCCAGTACAAACAGGATGTTTGGACCTAGTTTTGGTGTTATTGACAACCCTTCTGCTCAAGGCACAGGTATGGGTAAAACTAACACCATAACTATCATGGATTATTCTTGTTTAATTATGTGTTTCATTTGTATCCGGATGTTTGGTCATCATTTCTTGTTTCACCAAAGATATAGCCCCTGGAAACTACAGCCAACTTTTCAGGGCTTCCAGTGCAGCCAGCAGTTAGCAATAAGTCTTCCCACTGGTCAAAAAACCTGCTAACACCCGGCTTTTTTGCTTAATGGGAAAGGCTACGATCGGCATTCAGACCTGGGTCAAATGACTCTGCAGTAGACCCGGGAAATGATCTCTTCTGCGCTGATCGGCATTGATTGGAACACACAACCCGGGTCGACACGCTAATCTCCGCCCCCTTTCCGGCGCGATGCTATGCTCCGTTGGTAACTTTTGCGACTCCTTGTCATCTCAGCTACAAATTCTGCCTGTCTCCGTCCAGCGCTCGAACAATGGGCCTCATTTACGAACAGTGCGTACGCACGAATCTGTGCTTGAACTGTGCGTACGCACGTTTGACGCACAAATCTGGGATTCATCAGTATAGAGTAGAGCATATGAAAATGTTCATATTGAAATGTAACACTTTTGTTACAATTGTTTCTATTTCTGCTGATGTGAAATTTTTCATTTTTCCTTTTGAGACCATCTTTCACGTTATTTCAGCTTCTCCGTAACACCGCTCTCTTCATGTAGCACCAAACAGATGTCCTTATATAGAGAAATAGAGGCGTGGCAGCATGCTGATTGCAGATCGCGGACACGCGCCTGTCAATTTAGAATGGTTCAGATTTACTAACATACGCACGGTGGTGAGAACAAAATTGGCCGGTACGCACGTGTCATAAATCCGACGGTGATTTTGCACATGTACTTATTTTTTGCGGAGAGTAAGAACATTTCTGCGCAGATATTAGTGAATGAGGCCCATTGTTCCAAATTTGTCGGCACCGAGTTTGATACACAGATTATAAAGACCTAACCAATGTAAAATCTTCAATCAATCAATCAATCAAATTTTATTTGAATAGCGCCAAATCATAACCAGAGTTATCTCGAGACACTTTACAAAAAGAGCAGGTCTAGACCGACTCTTTGTTATGGGATTTAAAGAGAGGCCCAACATGAATCACCATGAATAGCACTTAGCAATATTTGGCACATTGGCACATTCACTGTTTACTAACCCTGTTGCGGGCGCGTTTGTGACGTCAGAAGGTGACACAGCAGAAAAGAGACCAAAAGGAGTATACTTCACTGGCAATGGGAACAGAGAGCATCTTTAAGCAGGTCTTCCCAGGTCTGAAAAACCTGCGTTAACATGCTGAATTTAGGTGGGAAAGACTTCCTTTTCAGTGAGCTGCATTTGATGCAGAAGAGAGAAACGAGTTGAAGTCGAGATACGACACGATAAGTCTACCAGCAGATAGTTAGCAGTACTTGCATGCTGATGTCTGTTCATAGAGATTAGTAAAATGGCCGGAAAGGCTTTAGGGCAGATTTGGCTCCACCACTTTTCTCTCCACATGAACTGTTTTTCCTGCATGAAACCAAAGCCTGCTGATACGTGATTGGTCAATACTACTCGGACTACAAACGCACCAAAAAACAGAAACCAGAACACTTGCGGTGCCAAAATTTTCTCCCACAACTAAATACAGATTAGTCTGCTGATAGCTGGATAACTGAGAGCTGATATTCAGGACTCTTGAAGACTTCCACTTCAGTCCACTGGTCAATGTTTAAGTTAACTAGCAAGTTCAAGTGCAACTATGGAGTTACGGAAACCAGAACACTTTAAATCCCCTGAATTTTGATTCTTTACTCTTAAATTACTTTACAGATTAAGTTACATATGCATTGACTGGGAAAATTCTACAGCCTAATGACAACTTTATGGTCTAATTTATTTCTGTACTTTAACTTGACCATAAATATGTAACAAATAACCTTTAATCTTTACCATCAAGCATGCTGAAATTAATTGTCAGGCATATCCATGAGTGGCGTCAATTATGGATGCAAAAAAGTGGAGAATTATGACCATGTTTATTTGTCCATATGATTTCCATGTTCCCAAGAAAGCTGTAGAGGTGGTTGAAGTGACTCATAGTTGCTGTAAACACGCGCATGTACAGTGTGTCCAGTGCGAGCCCCTCTGTGATTGTTGACATACAGTAAAACAGACATTAAATTCATTTATGTTTCCATGTTGCGAAATGTCACAGTGCCTCCTCGTCTTGTTATGAATCCTTCCTCACCTCGTGCGAGAGAGAGACAGAGGGAGGACGCTTATTGGTGGAGAGCACTGATGGTCAGCCTATAAATACACGTGAATGTGTAAAGGGGAGAGCAGAGCATCACCGGAGGTCGAAGTACACAGTTCACGGTCTGTTGCAGCATATTCTCGGACCTGTCAGCTGTTGGTTCCGGGTCACGTTAGCATGTCTCAGTCAGGACGTCCCAACACCGTCCGGCTCGTGTTCCTCGGAGCAGCGGGGGTCGGTAAGAGCGCGCTCATCCGCCGTTTCCTCCACGACCGCTTCGAGCAGAAGTACACGCGCACAGTGGAGGAGCTTCACGTGCTGGAGTACGACATTGCTGGGTCGGGGAAGATACGCCTGGAGATCCTGGACACGAGCGGCAGCTACTCCTTCCCGGCCATGCGCGAGCTCTGCATCCGCCACAGTGACGCGTTCGCCCTCGTGTACGCCGTGGACGACCCCGGGTCCTTCGAGGAGGTGAAACGGCTCCGTGACGAGATTCTGGAGCTGCGGGGCGTCAAAGGCGCGCCCATCACTGTGGTTGGGTGCAAGGCAGATCTGAGCGAGGCCGAGGGTCGCGTGCTGCTGGCGGCTGATGTCATGGCCACGGTGGAGGGTGAGTGGGACGCAGATTTCGTGGAGGCGTCCGCGCGCACAGGTGGAAACACGGTGGGGGTGTTTCGCGCGCTGCTGCAGCAGGTGAAGGTGCCGCACCGGCTGAGCCCCGCGGTGTGGAGGCGCAGAGACACGGAGCCCAGAGCAGCAGTGAAGAGGAGACCACCACTGAAGAAGAACCACAGCTGTATCCTGTCATAGGAACATTTCTCTGCTCCATGATGGACTCTGCAGCTGGTCTGCGCAGGTGTTGCTGGGCATCACAGTTACTCAGCCTGTTTATCCAGAGGTGGAAAGTTGGGAATAAGGTCCTTTATGAATGAAACCTGACTATTTCTGAAGATCTCGAAAGCAAAGATCATTGTCATAATAGTTTACTGGGACCCCTTATTGGCTATTTAAGATGCACTTTATACGCTTTAAAGATTCATATTTCAGTGTATGATTTTTATTCTATGTCAATAAAATATTTTTTATGACGTTTGTCTGCTGGTTCATATATTTCCTTTAGTTAACGTCGTCTAATAAAACAGTGTGTAAACGGAGTATTTAGATATTCAATTTACATTAAAGTAGGCCACATAACACCAATGACCAGATTGTGAAAATACTCCATGACAAATACAAGTTCTGCATGAACACTTATACTTTGAATTAACATTAACAATTAACATTGCACCATATTTTATTCACAAATACAAAATCTGGATCCTCAAAGAAACAACTATCGTCAATTGTAATAGGGAACAAACAATATTGGCCTATGAAATGTTGTAGAGATTAGGTATAAAGCATAAAATACCAATGTAAAGTAGAAGTGCTTCAGAGTAGGATTAAGTTCAGTATAGTTGTGTAAATATGCTTAGTCACCTTCCAACAGTCGGCAGCCCGCTGATCTTTGTCTCTTTTGTAAAATGTTAAAAGAATCAGACCAACATTCTTGCGCATGCTGACAGATACAATCAGACACAGATACAATGAAACAGTCCCTCAAAATCTGTAAGAGTTTCTTAAATTACTAGTAAACTTGCTAACTTTCATTTTCTTAGCACAAATATTATATCACTTTTTATTACAATTCACATTGTTGAATTGTCATTGTGGAGCAATACCTAAGTCCATGGGCCTGAGCCTTTTCTATTTTTGTCCTGTCTCCATCATATTCATAAGGATGGACGTCAGCTGCCATTGTTGGCTGCAGTAAATGCATGGAGGGAATATTCAGATTAGTCTGTGCTTTATAAAAATAGCTCCTCTCTTTGCATAAAGCCAAGTCGTGCTTCTACACACAAACACGAACACACTCATTGTCAAGTGGAACAAAGAATCAACAAACCCACACATCTCATGGTCTGTTCATTCATCTGTCCTCTCATCATCCACTTGTTCTCCTCTTATCTTCCTCCGCTTATCCCCACATCAGACCTAATCTGCAACTGAAAAACAGTCATCATGCTGTTGTGGGCCCAAAAAACAATTAAGGAAGGATCTAGTGCTTCCGGAAGCACATGATGGCTAGAAAAACAGATGCTACTGGACAGGGAATGTTTTTTCCCCCAGTAGTTATGAAACATGCATCTGTTTTGTTTAGAAATAATACATCTTTTGTGGATGTTGCTGCAAGATCACACTCTCAGAACATCCTATTGTTTTGTAGTGCAACCTCTGCTGTCTTTAGCTAATGGGATAAACTTGAAGAAAAGAATCAGTTTGTTATTGTACATGTGCAGCAGTAAAAAGGTTAAGTAACATCACTTTTAAGTTCAAGTCACTTTATTTGGCAGCCAAGTTTAGTTTTGAGTTTTTGCACAGATGGATAAGGTAAAGTAATAAACAAAGGTAAACAGGGATTATATTTTAAAGAAGAAGCATGTAGAAGAAACCTGAGCACAAAAGAAGAAACACAGAAGTGCAATTATATCAAAACATGCTGTACTTTTAATGCATGCACATGTACACATTTTTTAGGATTATTTTTATCAGTTCCAGAATGAGTAGTAGTAGTAGTAGTATAAGTGTAATCCTGAAAGTTTAACGGTGATTGGATTAGAAATAAAATGCCTAGCATGGAAATAATAACTTATTAGTAGCATTGGCCGTACTGTAGTTGGTTACCATGTGCACTTTGTAAAATGCTGCCCCCCACTGACAGGAATGCATATAAACACAAAAGCTTCAGATTCAAACATTTTTTATTTGTTGAGCCAGCAGTGGTGATAGAAATATATATATTTTTAAGAAATTTTAAACTACAGATACCACAGTACAACCCCAAAATGCATGCATTATAGGTTGTATGTTTGGTTCACACAGGTGTAATAAAATACAAGAAGCCTTTTGTGTTGTAGTCGGTTGTCGTCCAGCTAAGTACACTGCTTTTTATGCTTCTTTTGGTTAGAATTAACTAATAACTCATCATATTCTAGCTGTATGTTGAAAAGTGACTTGTAGGCCTAGTTAGAGCTGTCATGTATTTGTAAACTACACTACAATAGTCCTATACAATAGAGTAGCAGAATAACTATTTCACTCACTATTCATAGTTACGTACATTTTTAACCGTAAAACCTGCACGTTCCAGTTATTTTTTACACGATGTTGGTGCAACTGTTTCACGAGTAAAGAATCGTAAAACACTTTCCCCTCAAACATAAGTAACCACAACATCAAATCGTACTAAACAATTGTTTAAATCCCATTCCAACTACATTTCCCGTCAGTACTGTGTTGTAGGAAACGATGAGCAACCAGCAACCGGCATTCAGCCAATCACGCCCCAGGATGTGACTTTCTCGTCCAGTGATTGGCTAATTTTGCACTGGTCTTCCCACGATGCTTTGCGGCACCGGCCTGGAATTCAAATCCAGCTGGCCAATCAGAGGGCGCCGTAACGACAGAGGCAGCATTTTAAACTTGTATCCGAGGCTGTTGTCAAAAGGCTGAACGGGGTAACGCTGCAACCACCAAAGAACGAGTCTGGCGATTTATCCGATGTCTTCTTCAGGGTTTTATTTCTCTTGAGATTCGTATGTACTTTATTTTAAATGTTAAAGCTAAATGTTTGGAAATCGTTCACGTACAAGGTGGTTTACGTTAGTTTTGATTTAAATTAACTAGTGTTTGGGAGCACACTAGCTTCCAGGGCTAAACTAACGTCAGTTAAGGTCGCGTTAACAATACTTTTACTTTTCACACTTTAATAGAGTTCCTCGACTTTTAAAAGTTTTTTTTAAAGACGCCGAACACCACTGCAGTAAAAAATGAGTGCTGCTGTTGCAAATCCGTCGGCACATGTCGACCCGAAATCGGCTCCTCTCAAGGAAATCCCAGATGTGCTGGTCGACCCTCGCACCATGAGGAGATACGCGAGAGGAAGATTCCTCGGAAAAGGTGGTTTCGCCAAATGTTACGAGATCACAGACTTGGAGACAAAGCAGGTTTTCGCTGGAAAAATCGTGCCAAAGTCCCTGATCCTGAAGCAGCACCAGAGAGAGAAAATGACCTCAGAAATCGCCATTCACAAGAGTCTCAACCACGCCAACGTCGTCGGCTTCCACGGGTTTTTTGAAGACGACGACTTTGTATTTGTCGTCCTGGAAATCTGCAGGAGAAGGGTGAGTGTGTTGTGAAAATGCATGCCTTCTCGCAAGTGACCACATATCTCTGGGCCAACGGTTTTCGCCCACTCTTCCGTTGTCCATACTGACTCAGTGAAGGCTGCTTAAATTTAACAAAAAGCCAAGACAGTTTTGAATATACTAGTATAAATAATCTTAATGTCTCAAATATAATTTGATTTCGTTGTTTATCTCAAAATCTGAGTTTTTACAGACATTTCCCCCCTTTTGAGCTGCCACCGTCACCTACCAAATATTTGCTTAGGATTCAGAGTCCATCTCCTTGAATCTTATTATTTCTCATTTCTGTTTCAGTCCTTGTTGGAGCTGCACAAGCGTCGTAAGGCTGTGACTGAGCCAGAGGCTCGCTACTACATGACACAGCTGCTCAAAGGTGTCCAGTACCTGCACAGCAACAGAGTGATCCACAGAGACCTGAAACTGGGAAACATCTTCCTCAATGATGACATGGATGTCAAAATAGGTAACTTGCTCTGCTAGATTACAAATGATTCAATACAACTATATTTATTTTGTCGTGCCTGTGAAAGGGGTATTAAATACCAGTACCTTTTATTAAAGACTGGGAGTCAAACCTGTTGGCTCAGTAATAAAGGATAAGACACACCTCAGACTCTACTTCTGACATGTGTCATACTTCCTGGAAGAGTGCTTTCCACTGACTGGTGCAGACCTTTCTCATGTGGGCCAAACTCATAACTAAGCTTTCAATTAAAGAAACAACAGCACATTTATAAAGTTTGGGTCCTGGAAATATGCAGAAAATGTTATCTCTTAATTTGCAGCTTTACAAAATCTTGTCTATCTTCTTCTCCAGGTGACTTTGGTTTGGCCACTAAGATTGAGTTTGATGGCGAGAGGAAGAAGACTTTGTGCGGAACACCCAACTACATCGCGCCTGAAGTGCTTTGTAAGAAAGGCCACAGCTATGAGGTGGATGTCTGGTCTCTGGGGTGCATTCTGTAAGTCTGAAACACACTAATGAAGACGTACTATTCCATCTGATATTGCCCAGCCAGCTAAACCTCCTCCCTGTGTTGTTTCCTCAGGTACACTTTGTTGGTGGGTAAACCTCCATTTGAGACCTCCTGCCTGAAGGAGACCTACAACCGCATCAAGAAGAACAACTACACCATCCCCTGGGTAAGCTGGACTAATGTATCATTAAATGTTCCTTCAAAATAAAGTATGTGTTGCTGTTTTGCCCCTCACTTCTCTCATAACCTGAATTCACCACTCGCCCTGCAGCACATCAACCCAGCCGCGTCCTCTCTCATCAAGCGGATGCTGCATGCCGATCCCACCAAAAGGCCGACCATCGCCGAGCTGCAAACGGACGAGTTCTTCACATCGGGTTACATCCCCCTACGCCTGCCCACCACCTGCCTCACTGTACCCCCACGCTTCTCCATCGCCCCCTCAACAGCCATGGAGCTCAACCAGAGACGGCCACTGACCGCCATCAACAACAAGGGTAATGATCCTAGCAGGACAGTCTTCCTATACCCCTTGCACAGAGTAATTTGGGTCTACAAGAGTGCTAATGACTTCATGTTCTTTTTACAGCAGGGACAGAGAAGGTGGATGTGAAGGACGAGCCCCAAAGGTGAGAAGTTTGTTAAATGTTTGAGACCAAGTGTACTCTATTGATAGCTGCTCATTTCTCCTCTGATATTATTGGGCTATTATTATAGGACAATGTGTTATCCTGCTCTGTAGAGGGGTGGTTTAAAGGTGTCATGAGGTTAAATGTTGTGTATTGTGTCTGTAGGGAGCCTGAACCTGCAGAAAACCACCTGAAGGACATGCTGCAGCAGCTCAACAGCATTATCGCCGCAAAGCCCTCTGAGAAGCCCGTCATCTGCCAAGGTGAGTGCACACGACCCGAGTATAGTTCATTAGTGTCATTTCAGATTTGCACATGGAAGATATTTTGGTCATCTCTGTTGCTCACTAAGATTTTACTGTTTTGCATTTCCAGAGGAGGCAGAGGATCCTGCATGTATTCCCATCTTCTGGATCAGCAAATGGGTGGACTACTCTGACAAATACGGATTAGGTAAGCAACTGCACAGACTGTTTATTATGTTACTGTACATTTATGTAGGTAACAGGTACATGTTTACCCCAGTGTGATAAAAATGTGAATATCTGACTAAAAATACGGTTGAGATATCTTTCTAGATCAACTTTGAAGCTACATATAAAACGCATTACAAACTGTATCATTTGTCCTTCATATGTTTTAAGGTCAGGTAGTGCATCAGGTGCTGCAGAGGGAATTAATGGCTTCTGCCAGCCGTTAGACTTTTCCACAGCAGACATTTAAACCTGATACAGCAGGAGAAGCACAGTTGTAACTGGTAACATCAACAACCACTGGGTTCCGTTTAAGTTTTCTAGCCATAACTTATGTTCATTACTCCTGTGCTTTTCCTGCTGTGACGCGTGTGCCTTTAAAAAAAGGGTTACAAGTAATAATAAAGAATGAAATGCAACCGTTATTTTGGGCGAAGGTTAGAAATGGCGGTTTCATTTCACAGTTTATCTACTAGAGATAGCTAATGAGTTGAATTTGTGGTTACAAGATATCTCGGTTTAAGAAGAAAAGTTATTAAATTTCAGATGTTGAACAAGAGTTTCTGCTCTGTTTTTCAGGCTACCAGCTGTGTGACAACAGCGTCGGTGTGCTGTTCAATGATTACACACGTCTGATCATGTATGCCGATGGAGACAGTCTGCAGTACATCGACAAGACGGCCGCTGAATCCTACCTGAGCGTGCGCTCCTATCCTGCTACACTCAACAAGAAGGTAAGATCCCGTGGCCTGTGATTCTATCTTGCAGTTTATTTTACCACGGTGTAGATTCTTATACACCTGTTCTTTTTACTTGCAGATAACTTTGCTGAAATATTTCCGCAACTACATGAGCGAGCACCTCCTAAAGGCCGGCGCCAACATCGCGCGGCGGGAAGGAGACGAGCTGGCGCGGCTGCCCTACCTCTCCCTCTGGTTCAGGACCAAGAGCGCCATCGTCCTGCACCTCACCAACGGCACCGTGCAGATCAACTTCTTCCAGGTTAGATATGCACCACTTCACTGCCTATTATGATTGTCTTGCATACAGTGCTGCTACTGTTTCACTTTGGATTCCCTCATCTCTAAGTTGCCTACAAAAATACATCCCAAAAGCTGTTAAATATACTTAGCTTACGTCTCATGAAGGCCCACAGCTAATCCTGCATTTTCACGTTTTCAGGACCACACCAAGCTGATCCTGTGTCCGCTCATGGGCGCGGTGACCTACATCGACGAGAAGCGAGACTTCCGCACCTACAAGCTCTCTCTACTGGAGGAGTTCGGCTGCACCAAGGAGCTGGCCAGCCGCATGCGCTACGCCAAACTCATGGTGGAGAAGCTGCTGGACAGCAAACCTTCCCCCGCCGCTGCACAGTAGACCACCTCCATCTTCAATCACTCTGTCCTTACTCACTGGTCGCTTCTTCCCGTCTGCCAGCCTCTGAAGACAAAAAAGACCCTCAAAACCTGATTGAAGGGTTGCTGTAAAATGATTTTTATGTCGTCTTCAAGGCTTTAAATTGATTGTTGTACATGAAGATTGGCATATCTGCCTCTAAGCCACTGATTTTAATCCTTTTTTTCCCTGTTTAAAGTATTTTCTTAACTTTCTCGATGAAGCTTGCTCTTTACAAACGCAGTCCTGCTGACGTAACAAGACAGCTGGATCACAGACAGCAGCTAAATGTTAAGTGTTCACTGTGTTCAGAATCATCTTAAAGTTCCTCCATGATTCTCTTTACTTGTTTGCGTTTCTTCATGTATCATTGTGCGTTTGAAGCCCAGTGGACAGGTGTTTGGTGGGGGTTGAGACTCTGACGTGCTGTGTGGATGCACAAAGCTTCTCTGGTGTTCTCTAGTTTGTCTTTTATCTGTGTCGTATGTGGAGAGATGCACCATGTTAATACGTCTTCATCATGTACATTGTTTTCACCTGTAGCTACTTTTTACACTTTTAAACTATTTTAGATGTCTTGTCTTTTTCAACATGTACAGACCTGTACATAATGCTGAATATGCATACATGTTGTAAAGATGATTTAATTTTACCCGAGTTTAAATAAAGATTCTCTTGAACAAGACAAACTGCTGCTGTGTGATGAAGTTATATTTGCTGCTCAGAACTTGTTTGCTTGCTGCACACAAATGCATGAAAGTTTGTTCTTGACCTATTTAAAGGTGATCAATCAAATGGGATCTTTAATATCTAGAGTAAACAGCACAAACTTTTTCAGAAGCAGTTTTATTGGCCAAGTATGTGGGCACATACAAGGTATTTGATGCCAGTTTTTCATTACTCTAAATGTACAGACAGACAAACTGACGTGCTACACTTTAAACAAGGACAAGTTGGACAAATGGTAAACACTGGCACTAAAACATACAGACAAAGGAATGCAATAAATATTTTAGACCTTATTTAAAAGATAAATAAAAAAACTACACTTGTAGAAAGGAGAGAATAGTGCAAAAAAGAGTGCAAAGTTGTGAGATATTTTAATGGCTTTGGTAGCTATACATACAACTTCCACATTAAGAGTCATGCTGACCTGCCTTAATTCCAGTGTATGTCAACATCTGTGTTAAATTAACAAGCTGTTATTAAGGGTTCACTCAAATTACTAAACCCATCTTTATATGGAATCGTACTCATAGTGTAAAACCAACTGCATGGCTAAATACTGTTTGGACGTACTGACCCTTTCAGACAGTACTAAAACTCCAAGTCTTGACAGGCAAGACGCTGTAGTAGTCCTGTCCACATTGAAATGTCTCTGAATTTTTATCAGTACTTGTTTTTAAACTTTTCATAATCTTTTATTTTGAAAGTTGCCTTTCACATCCTCCCACCGTTTGACGCAAAAACCGTCGGTGTCAGGGCTCCAGAGTTTGTGTCCGTGTGCGACGATCCATGTAGAATGACTCACGATCTTTCAGCGCCTCCTAGTGGACATAAATAGTCATAAGAGTTTGATTAACAGTAATATGTTTATATGCATTTCTTATTTGTGTTTACTCTATTTAACGCAGTAAACTGAACGTATGCCAATGCATGCCTCAAGATTGAGGTCTTCTAAATCTTGCTGTTTGATGTATACATTTAGAAAATGCACATATTTTTCAAATTTCCTTTTTATTATTATTATTATTATTATTGCTTCCCTTTATGTTATTATATTATATGTCTTATATATTTTACTATTTACCCTTTTAAATGGAGCCTCTCAGCATAAGATTTTTCATACAGTTTCACTTGAATAACCGGAGTCACAATAAACATCTTGAATTTTGTTGCAGTTGTATTTTCAGAATTATAAAACCTCGGGCGCCAGTTTAGCTCAGTCCTCAAAGCACTGATCGCAGTTTCGACTCCCGGCCAGCCGATCATTTGGTGCATGTCATCCCCCACTCTCTGCTCCCATCATCTCATTACATTGCACTGGTATAGCTTCATTTACTAATCCATGCTCGGACTGTTGCCCATTTACTTATCCGGCTACATGTCACATAAACAGTGCTGCTGCAGCTTACGCTCCCTGGGTTTCATCACTTTGTCCACCCCATCAACTCGGTAAAACAGGCCTTCTCCTACTTATCTGTCCCATCAACCTGGAACACGCTACAGCAGAATTTAAATCCGACCACCTTAATTCCCCTTTAAGGGCATTTTAAATTCTTTAAAAAAACAAGGCGAGAGCGTTTGTGGGAACTTGCTTATGTACCACGTAACTTTTATTGACACTTCTGCATTTATCCCTTTATTGATTTTATTGTTGTTTTGTATCTCTGTATTGAATGTCTGTAACTCAGTGCTGTTGCTGCTGTCTAATCAGGTCTCGCGTGTCTCAATGAGATTACCGGTCTAAATAAGGGCTAAATAAATAAAAAATATTCCTGTCTCTCTTCTGTCCTATAAATAAAGGTAAAAAAAAAAGAGAAGTGGTTCAGTATTTTAGACAAATGCAGTAAAATACAAGTCAAAATATTCTCATTGTTTTATTGGTTATGTAGTGGGATAATTTAATTTATATATCAGTATTTGGATTATTTCAATATTGTTCCATTATTAGTGTACAGTATATGTATATAAGTATGCATCATGAATATTTATTGTTAATACTTGACATTTCTTAGTATTCCTACGTTTCCTTATCATATTTTTCTTTTTTTATTGTTATTAGATGTTAAAAAGTCAATTTTGTTTAAAAGGGAAAACATATTTTCTAACTGTTCACCCTGCTGAGATGCTTTCAATCTCTGATGCAGATTTATTTTTTCATTGCATTAATTGTTCGGTTTCCTCTTATTTTTTCTTTTGTTGATTTAAAATGTGATCATGTAAAGTGCCTTTGACTATAAAGAAAAGCGCTTTGTAAATAAAAAATATGAACTGCAGAAGCCTTTCGGATGAGAGGTGAAACGTCTTAAAGAACTTCAGGATGGTTTTGATGCACTATAAAAATATAAAAGTAGACAAATTAAATACAACACAATCACAAACGTTTAATGTAAATTATTAAAACAAACTTTGGCAACACGTATTTTTCTTTAAGCATAAGAAATATATATATTATATATATATATATATATATTATATTCACAGCAACACAGTAAAGAACAGTCAAAACATGCAGCTGTAATAAAACACAAACGTGGTTTCCAGCGGTGTACACGTGAGAATCTACCAGTCAATCAGAAAATGATGCTGGTGCTCTTAGTACAATCGTGTGGAGGAAAAGAGGCATCTTTTACAGGCACCCCCACCTCTAATAATTCAGTCTTCTTGTTATTTTTTGAATAAATCTTCATCAACAGGCCGATGACTTGTTAAATATGTTCAGTTTACAGTATAAAAGTCTTCTTCTTAGTAGTACGGTGGCCTGGAGGTTACAGGAACAATCTTGTACAAGTCGTAATGAAATGTCTTTAAACAAACTTCAATGTATTTTTAAAAAGGTGTCTCCCAGCTGAAGCCGTGTTAAAACCTTCATGTAAATATTCAAACTGTGAAAGGGAGTCTTAACCTGTAACCTAAACCTGTTCATCGAAGGGTCAGAGTGAAGTCTGATTCAGGCTGCAGCCGTGTAAACTAATGTCTCCATTGTGATGCCCAGTCACCAGTGTACCTCCGCCCCCCCATTGAGCCAGCTGCCACCCTTCGCTCTCAGGAGCCCACACCATCCTCCGGGCCCCCTTGCGCCCAAGCTCCCACACACACACACAGCCGGTCTGACTCAGCCCCACCACACTGGAGCTGTACACGTCGGCTTCACACAGCCTGCAGAACACAGAGATATATGTGAGTGTAGGTTATATAAGTAGAGACACACACATGCATGCCTCTTCCTCATCTCACCTGCCAGACCACGCTTTGGGCGGATACAGCCGAGTAGCCAGGACTGATTTTCCACTCAGAGGGTTAACTGCAACCAAGGCGAACAGTGCAGTCTTCTTCTTCTCCTCCTCTTTTGCTGCGGCCTTTCTTTCCTCTTCCTCCAGGGAGCTGAGCAGCTGATGCTGCAGCAGGACAAATAACACTCCCTGTGCACCAACAAACACACAAAAATACATAGGGGTGAAATCATCTGGAGGATGAGACAGTTATGTTACAATGTTACAGTTTCATTTAGCAGACACTTTTGTCCAAGGCGACATCTGAGAGTTAATACAACACAAGCAACGATCAGGACAGGAGGGAACGAAGTCAGTAAGAGCCAACAAACAGCTTCATGTGCGATCGGACACTGGTGCCGGCAGGCAGCGCACAGGGCGTAAAGAAGCAGATTTTTAAGAAGTTTAAGAAGTTATGATTTTATTTATTTATCTATTTAGCACATGTTAAAAAAAGAAAAAACAACATTATACATTTTAAGAAAAGGAGACGTGCAGGGGAAACCCAGAAAACTCTCAAGGGGCTTGACAAGTAGGGTTCCCTCTTAAACTATTAATTGGTACATGCATTCTCTTACCATTAATCAAAAACAATTATAAAGTTGGGGGGGAAAAGGATATAATAACAATGTAAATAAAAAGGGACAATCAGATGAGGATAGAGATAATATGCAGTTGTTAGTCAACTGCCAGATGGGGCGCGGTGTGGGGGAGAAAAGTAAGGACGCATTGATGACTGACAGGGGGCCTAAAAATATTACAACATAATATGCCTATTAAATTATTAATTAATTAATTATCGCCACAAGAGAAACTGCTTCCTCATCTTTTCTTTTTTTTGGCAACAAAAAAAAAAAGTAACATTCATACCGCCTCTTTCTTGCTCATACCCCCATGGTTATCAGGGTTTCCGTTGTCCGGTAATTGGTGTTTTTAACTGGTAAAATCTGTTAAAGTCCGACATATTAAAATCCCCCGGTCATAATGCCTGGTGAAAATAATATCTTTTCAACACATAAAATATCACCGTTTCATTATAACTCCGTCCCCTCAAACCATTATTGGTCATTTTGGCAAAGGAATTACCAGCGAGGACACGTCAGCAGCACCAGGCACAGCCCCTCTCATCGATGCAACAAGCGCACGAGATGCCAGCGCTCCGTAGCTATGGAGGCTTGAATTTCTCCACGGCCTGCGTACTGTTGACGGGAGTCTTTGTTTACAGTGGCAGACCGAGTGATGGCTGTCTCATGTTGGACTCCTCCGCAGGTTGAAAGTGTAACAGTTACGCGTATCATATCTTCAAAATTATCGGCGGGACGATTCAGTAATTTCCCTCCCCAATTCTACGCCCTTGACACAGCCTGCCTATCAATTGTTTTTAAGCTAAATAAAAGCAGATAATTTCACCCATTTGTTCGGAACACTTAAAAGCTTCCAGGACACGTGGACCGGCACAGATTTGTTTTAACGGAAACCCTGCTGGTTATAGTAATTGTGCAGTGTTAGCTTGGGCCCACTAATATCTATTCATGGAGCCGAGAATTCCTGTCCGCGCTCCTGACTGCCAGTGTGACCTTGGTGAGCAAATAGACTTACACAGTAGGAGTAACCCCTGAGACAAGCGGTGTGCGCTAAACCATCTGTGAGGATAATTCTCTGCAGCAGCTGACCCGTCTTTAAGTTCCTGTGACAGACAAACAAACAAAATACATTCAACTGTAAACAGCAGCTGTGCATACGAGAGTCAAATCTAGATCGGTTATCGGTTAGTTATTTCTCTTAAGGATGGAAAATTGAGCGCTTAGGTTGATGCTTTCAACATTTTAAGGTTAGACCAGTTCATGTTTGTGCTTGAAGGTCAGTCAGAGGCTTAATTCTGCAAATGTGGTTAAACTTATCCAGGCTGACAGGATGTGAGCTGGCTAAAAGAATCTACTTAATTCTCATCCAACAAATTGGATTATTTGGTGAACTAACCGTCAGGCCGACATCGACGTGAAATTGTGTCTGTTACAATCTTGCTCACCAGATGAAGAGATGTCCTCCCTCATCTGTTCCGATTAGAGCATCTGAGAGTCCGTCCACCGGAGCGAGGGCCCCGACACAAACACCAGGAGACACGAGAGGCCGAGAGCTCCATGTGCTGAGAGAGAGACGAGGCACTGAAGTACATGTGCAACGAGACAATAACTGAGAGAGGGTACATGCCACCGTGTGTTACCTGCCACTGTCTGAGAGCGTGAACACATGCAGGGTGGAACCACAGGCTGAGTGGGAGGTGGTAACAACTCTGGACTTGGAAACACCCACAACAGTTTGGACCAGCCCCTCACAGAGCTGCACCTGAGACAGGCTGGAGCACGACAACATCCTGTGCACAAAGACAACATGCACACAGACAGGTTTAACACTGAGAAGCACCCTGATCACGAGGCTCGACCCTTATACGGAAACATTTGCTTGTATTCACCTCACTTCTCTGATTTCCAGCTGACCCAGAGTCACACACATCAACCCAGCAGCATCAGGGACAGGAAACACGTTGATCACCGGCTGTAAACAAACAGATTTTTATCCTCAAATTGTGTTGTTGTATGTTTGACCAAAATAAAAAGCACCATATCAGAAAGAGTTCAATTTGATCCTTGAAACAGTAAACCTTGAGTCTTTCAGATATTACGTAGAACTAATAACTCTAACATTGCTAACATAACTGCTTCTTAGCAGATGTTTACAGGGCGACTGAGGAGCCATGTTGAAACAAACTCGACACTTTTAATGTGTTTTTTATTTAAAGTCACAATCTCCAAGATTTTCATGTAAATAAATGTCTATTAAGTCACTATCTATCACCGAGTGAGGTAACACAATGGTGATTGAGCCTATGGCCCACTGATGAAAGCCTTTGTATTTGCAGTATTACAGACTGGCTGTTTGTGGCGACTTTCACGGAAAAAATCACAAGCGGCACCCAGTTAGTGACACGTTTTCCATCAGCCAGCAGTGGTTGGTCTGCCAGAGAGGGTAGGCGGAGCTAAGCGGCTGCTTTTCCGGTTTTAAATCTACTATGGCTGAACAAACAAAGAAAAGATGGATGACTACAGATACAACTTCAAAAATAAGTGAAAATCCAAAGAAAAAGAAACAAACTCGACGCTCAGATGAAGCAAACAGTCTGAAAAGGAAAGCGACCGTCAGCGAGGAAAATCAAGAAGTATAACCGGGCGGCTGGTTATGAGGGAAGTGTACCGCCGCAATTACCGTTTACTGCCATAAGTTGCCGCTTGAGAGAACAAAACTGAGATCTTTGAGATCACAGCTTTTAACAGTTTTCAGATTTATGCGTCACATCAACACACACTGGACTTATATACTGTCTGTTTACGTTGCACACTGTTTTCAACTTTATATGGTTAGATATTTGCACTCACCATCATCTGCAAACGTCCTGCACATACTGTTATGTTACTGTTGCTCTTACATTGTTACATATGATATATATTATATCTTTATTGTTTATTTTCATATTATTCTATTTTAGTTCCCTGACAGTCGGGGTATTGCTGCTCCTAGCTAACTACTTTTTTTCTTTTTATTCAACCTCTGTGTTTACTGTTCTGCACCAAAAACACCAAGTCATATTCCATATTCATGGAAGCTTTGACACCAAATTGTTTGTCCGATCAACAGTCTAAAATCAAATTATATTGTTTGTACATTTATATTAAACAGAGAAGCTGCAAGTCTTTCTTTTGGAAAAGCTGGACCAGCAAATGTTTGACATTTGTCCTTGAAGGACATAAATGACACAATTCAACAGTATGATGGGTATGCAGACACATATTTGCACATACACACACCAAGACACTCACCTCTTTGAAGGCCCAGGTGTGTGTTAAGCTCCAATCAGAAGCTGCGGTCTGAGTCCAGAGACACACTGCCCACTTTCCAGCTGCTGCTACACACAAACCACCTGAGGGAAGGGTCAGACAGCACGCATCCACCAGACGGCCTCCTGCAGGGACCTGAACACACACACACACACACATACACAAGGTTATACACACCAATACTCTGCAAATTACGATGACTTGGCAAATGTCACTGTCAGTGTTTCACCTTCAGAGTGTGTATACATCTCAAGCTGTGTTCCTCCGCTGGCTCCGCTATCCTCACGCCCACCTGCCTACCTGAGCACTGCTCCTGACTGCCGGAGACAGGCTGGCAGGTAGCTGATTCAGTCCTCTGCGATGGCTCAGATATAGCCTGGATCTGACCAGCACATGGGGACATGGGGGACTGGCTAGGATGGAGGGAAGAGAGAGAGAGACAGGGAGAGAGAGGTGGAGGGGAAAGAACCTGGGTTGACGGGCTGTGAGGGGGAGGCAGGGTGAGAGCTGGGGCGGAGGGAGAGGAGGTCAGAGGGATGGCAGCAGGGACAGGGTGAGGGGTGGGTCCTAGTGATGGTAGCGCGGGGCTGGAGGGGGCAGCAGATGAGGGCAGGTGTGGGGTTATGATGGGGCAGGGTGCTGATGCAAGAAGAGGACTCATGAGGAGCTGGGAGTGGACTCTTCTGGTGCGTTCAGGGGACTCCTTTGCGTGTTTGTCAGAATATTTCACCTTGTGATGCTGCACAGGAGACTCATTACATGCAGAGCGGTTTCTAGAAGGCACTTCAGGGGTTTTCTGTGAAGGGGAATCAAAGGAAAGAGTTTTGATGATCGCTTTGTCTTCCGTTCGGCGGTTTGTGGACCTTTGATCCTCCACATGACGAGCTACGCCCGGGGAATCTGTTTGTTCCTTTGATGAAATGACAGAAGACTCTTTTATTTGAAGTTCCTCCGAGTGCACGGTGACATTATCGTTCAGTTGTCCTGTAGGAGGGTCTGCAAAGGTTAAAAGAGGCTGTGGTTTAACAGGGTGGTCCGAAGATGTGTGTGTGTTGCTATGTGTCTGGCAATGAGTGATCAGAATCACAGCATCTTGATCCACAGAACCAGCAGCACGATCTTGAACCGGTGGCACAGATCCCGTTGAGCTTACATGAGTCTGACACTCTGACTCTTCGTTTAAGGGCCGTTTATTGGGACACTCCTCAAGGTGTTTGGACTGTGCAGCAGCTTGTTTTGCTTCAACAGAATGAGATGAATTTGCAATTTTGGGCGTGAGGCTGAGTGGGAGCGACAGAGGCATCACTGGGCTTTGGGGAGTGCCAGAGCGCCGGATGCTCCTGCGCGTGTTATAAAACGGCGATGTGAAATGTTCCACTCCTGATTCCACAGCAACTCCACGGAGCTTTTGCAGCTTTAGTGAGGCAAACTGGTCGTCAGGGAGATGGAAGTCTTGCGGGATGTCAAAGTTAATCAGGTTGTTGACCAGCGCGCCGGAGGACAGAGAGGGGAGGGGCAGCAGAGATGTTTGGGCAGGTGGAGGGGAGGGCAGGAGGAGAGATCGCCAGCTTCCTGCATCTGTGGGACAGAAAGTCAAAGAGATTTTAACGGGTGGAGACAGCTTCAGATCATTGTTTCATTTATTTATGTAATTTCTACTAATTAATATAATCCACATACACTTTTTACTTCATATTAATGTTATAAAGTGGCAGTCAGTAGCAGCTCTCCATCATACGCGTATCAGAATGAGCATGCACGACGGAGAGATTGGCGTCAGTCTCGGGCTGGTGTTTTTGGTGCAGGGCTCGAGCAAGAATCTCCCTGAGAATCCCTGAGGCAGCAGTGAGGCACCCCGTGCAAGTTTTTTGGCCCAAAGATCAGCATCAAAACAAAAGCAGTGTCGTGATTTAAGGAGACAAGGGGAACCGAAGCTGGCAGTCCCACCGTCCCATAAACAACTTCATTTCACTGTCAGCAAATGCTCAGCACGTCCCCGTGTTAGTAACAAGCAGAGACTCACGTCTGGCCGATTTATGCCAGTCTTACTAATGCGCTCTTTAAATAGCAGGGACATACTGCGCCAAAGACTTTAGACCAGGTTTTTGTTGGTCTATGGCGCAGTCGCTTTCTGCAACGTGCCACCTGTTTGCATGACCACACCTCATTTAAGACCAAAAAATGACAGGTGCGTTGCCCCATTTGAACAAGCGGTTGAGGCGGGATGCCCTGTAGAAGGGAATGACTGCAGATGATCCTCCACCTGCAGCCTTGACGGTTCTTGCTTTTGATCCCTGTCAACGCAGAAAACCAACACGTGTCCTCTCTCGCTCTAGTTACAAAAAAAAAGATTCATTCTGCCCCACACATCGTAGAAAGGAGCTAACAGGATGCTTATGAGGTTTATATTTCTCACGCTGCGCCTCCCTTTAAATCCTCTGGCGCCTTACACTTTGAAAACCGCTGCCATACAGTATCACGTCCTCCTTACTGTGTATGGACTTTAAATCATGGATGACACTTCTACACATTTTTTTAAGCAAAAAAAATTTAATTATCTGGTTTTGATTTGAATAGTCGCTGGTTTTCTTTTCCTCCAAAGTTCATAAAACTGAAGATCTTTGGGTTCAGGACTATTTGACAAAACGAGATACATGATATATACCTTGTAGCGGTTGCTGGATGGTGCCAGTCAGACAAAATATTAAAATGTTCAATTCAATACCAGCAATCGTACAAAGGAGCTGACAGAGCCTCAACCCCTTTTCCCAAACAATGGTACACAGCAACGTAAGCAAGCCAAACGAAACCACACACACACATTTCTGTCTCCTTCAACTAAGTAATAAAATTCGACAAATAAAAACGTGTCAATAAATCCATAACATTACTGGGAGAAACAATGACAAAGTGGAACTACATTTTGTAGTACTAGAGTTACAAGAGTTACAGTTATTTAAAGTCTTAATGCCAGCCTTAAAGTAAGGTTATAAGGTAAGGTTAATAACATCTTACTGAATCCAAAACGGATCCCACATGTCTCTGTCATTGACATGCGTATACACAAACTCTTACTTGTGCTCATTGGTGTGGATCTGTTGGTCCTGTCGCTGCTCTTCACAAAGATGGGATAGACCTTCTCCAGGTGTCCAGACTGAGCTCCAGTACCTCCAGAGGGAGGCTGTGTAGCTGTGCCGTGGATGGAAGCAGGCGCACCTGCTACCTCTGGAACAGCTTCTCCTGGAGTGAGGCAGGGCTTTGGATCATCAGACGGGGAGGAAGACATCGGGGTGCTGGTGGGCGGAGGATCTTCCGGAGCTCGTTCAGGATCTAGTTGATGGGTGGCTAAACTTACAGAGCATCGTGGGGTCTGAGCTCTCCCTCTGCCCCGACCTCGTCTCCTCCTTCCTCTTGCTGGTCGAGCAGAGGTGACCGTAGGAGCAGCACAAGCATCTGCTGATATTTGATCCTGACTGCTCAGCTCAGCAGGTGTGCCAGCAGCGGGGGATTCCACTACAGGTGGAGACACAGACGTCGGTGAGGAGAAGTCTGATTGGGAGTGTTGGTCAGACCCCTGATTGTTGTGTGTGTGCCTGTTCGAGCCTCTGCCACGCCCCCGGCTCCTTCTACGTTGTCCCGTGTTCAGCTGGGAGAGAATGACGGCCTGCATGTCGGGCTGGATCTGGTTAGATGACATACGTCTCGTGGTTCGGACATAGTACTCAGCTGGGAAAAGTAGTCCCTCCACTAGAGTGCAGGAGTCCTTTAGACCTGCACCATTAACATCAAGCTCTCCTTCAGCCATCTCACTTTTTTCCTCTATTGTTTCCACAGTATTATCAGGACTTTCCTTTTTCTCTGCTGCACTTTGCTCTGCATTTTTACCCTTGCTGTCTTCACACATCCCTCGATCCATCTGTTCTCCACTATTCCCACCTTCCTCTCCTCCTTGTTTCTCCTCTCTTCTTGCATTTTGTGTGCCGTGTTGTTCCCGTCTTTCAGTGTCTATAGCAGAGTCCAAACATTTAAGCAGCAAAGACGTTGACTCGGATTCTTTTCCCCTTCGTTCTTGTCGCCCTTGAGTCTCTTTTCCCTCCGTGTTTCCTGCTTCACTTTGTCCACAAGTGTTCCAGTGTGTCAGCAGCAGAGAGGGAGACTCAGATTCTGTACTAGAACATAGCTCATCACTTTCATTCACAACCTCTGCTCCTGCTGTTTCAACTCTTTCTTCTCCTCCTTCTGTTCCAGCAGTCTCCATCCGTTCACTCTGCTCTCCTCCGTCCTCGCTGTTGTCTGTGCTCCTGCCCGTCTCAGCTGCACTCCTCCTCTCCCAGCGCAGGCGGCTGCGTCGTGATCTGAGGCGCAGGGCAGGAGTGGATTTGTGACCTCTACCTGCGTCATGGCTGGAATCTGGTGTTTGTGGACAAGCGGCATCGGTGGGGAGCAGGAACCTGATCACCTGGCTCTTCCTGAAGTTTCCTGAAACTGCTGGACCTGCTAAAACACCATGTTTGTGTTGTTATTACATCATACTGTTGTATAGTTTTAAATTGTTCACTTCTGTGGTATCGTGTGAACTAGATTTCTGGATAAATTTGACACATTTACAGTATTGTTTACATTATGCACTTTCCCTGAGAAATAAACCGATCAATCAACGAGAGAGAGACGCAACATGAATCCACCATGAGCAGTACTTAGCAACATTTGGCAACAGCAAGAAAAAAAAGTGGGATAGAGGGAGACGCAGGATAGAGACAGGCAAAGAGAGCAACAACAACATACAGTATGTTCTTGTTACATCAACTACAACAACAGATAATACAGCCTTAAGGTAATAGGTAATATTAGAAAGAACAGGTCCAGCATCCAGAAGATGATTCCAAAGGAGGGGGGCCTGATAATTGAAGGCTCTACCTCCCACACTACTCTTAGAGACTTTAGGTACCACAAGCAGGCCTGCACCCTGGGAGTGCTGTTCTACAGGGGTAATATGGCGCTAAGAGCTCTTTAAGATATGATGGTGCATGACCATTAAAGGAGCAGTTCGCCCCTGGAAAAAGCCACTGTCAGTGAAAGCTGGTGTTCTCTGTAATCGATAGAAGAAATAATATTTGAAATTGGCGCCATAGCTGTGGAGAAAGTTGTACAAACAGCTCGTGGTTTCGCCCATTCTACATTCCTACAACACCCAGCATGCATTGTACCCCTCCGTCTGAAAGGAACGGCCCAGCGAGAGACGCTGGAGTGAAATACTACCGTTTTTGCTGCAGACATTGGCCAAGAGCGGTACAGAATCTGAAATACGACGAGATTATACCGGTGGATCGTCAAAAAAAAACTTTGGGACTTCAGTCTACATTTCAAACCTGACGATTTTGAACGAGACATGACATTGGAGGCGGGCGTCCTAGATTGAGGAAGTGTAGTTTAGCGAGCTCCCTGATGACGTAAAACACGGCTTCTGGCGGAGGTTTTCCAGGGCCCATTGGAGAAGCAGATAGCGGCACAGAGCGAAATTGCATTTTTTCCCTATCATAATGGCATTAGCTGCCCATAATAGCATGATAGGACAGACGTTGAAAATCGGCGAACTGGCCCTTTAAGAGCTTTGTAAGTGAGAGGAAGGATTTAAATTCGATTCTAGATTTCATGCTATGGTGGACTTTAAATCCTGACTGAAATAAACTTTTTGGCGACAACTTTTTCGAGGATCCTTGCTATTCAATTCTCATATTCATAATCATAGTGGAACACTTACTATGTAATGGTCCCTGCATGTATAATTAGAAAAATTAACCACCTTTTTTTCCGCATAGATTAATAGACTTACCTCCAGTGTGTTCCTGGCACTGATGTACACCTGACACTGTCCCATTGGTGGTGTTCAGTGTCAATGAAGATGGGTTATGACAGGGGTTAGATGTCACCTCTGGGTCTCTCTGGTCCTGGTGGTTCTGCTGTGCAATCCTGCTCCTCACGTGTATCCGTACAGCTTCTGAACGCTCAGCACGCTGCGAGCAGATCAACATGTGTATGTGTGTGAGAGATGGAGAATTTCTACACCAGGCAATAGATCAAATTGAAAGAGTGACTCTGACCTGTAGTCTCTGGGCTGTCCTGAGGTACTCCCTCTGCAACAATGCCAACTTCCTACGAAGCTGAATGGGTATAAATATGTCAGCAGCAGTCAATTAAAGGTTCATTACTGCTCTTTATATAGATTAGGAGGCAAGACAAATTCGCAGTACCTTCTCCTTGTCATCAAAGTGCAGTGTAGTCTTCAGCTGATCCTCACAGTGCAAGATATTTCCCATATTGCTCTCCATCCTTCTTAGTTAGCCTTAACATAAAGGACACACACAACAAGTGAAGAAATTTTTCATTGGTATAGGCCCAAAATCACAAACAACTACTTCACGCTAGGCTTTACAATTGTACAATCTGAATCATCTAACCTTAGACACCCTATCCGGATGACGAAAACTACTCAGAAAAAATCCTTTAGAGGTGTAAAATGGAATAAACTCAGGAAGAGTAACAGAGGAGGTACTCTTTATCCAAGGATGGACTGATATGCAGTGTAAGCCGTGTGTACTAAATGACAGACCAACGAAGAAACAATTTAACTTAAATACAAACGATTACGCACACATAGACTTAAACGTTGTGTGTAACGCACGGCTAATTTGACATTGGCTAGTGTAGCGTTATGAACGTGTATTTGTTAGAAACGTTCGTTCATCGTAGCTAGAAAGAAAACGTTAACGTTGCAGCTCAAGTTAGGTAAACGTAACGTTACTTTTATTATGCTCACACCGTAGCATTGAGTTGACAACAGTTGTCTGCGCACACAAAAAACACTCTGTTCGTAGAAATGCCAACTAACCCATGTATAAGTTAGATAATACTGTATAATAGGCGCACTTACATCGGAAGCGCTGGTGCTCCTCACGAGAAGTTTATGTTGATGATCGATCAATCGGTTCTCGATTTAGTTTCAATTTCCCGCGACTCCCTCAAACAGGCTCGAGCAGTTGAGCTCCGAACGCTCGATCAGACGGAGGAAGGAGGTAAAAGCTTGTTCACTGGTTAACTGAAGTAAATTCTGTTTCATGTTCATTACAAATCATACACTTGGTTAAACTGGGTTTAGAATGCAAAAAAACCCCGAGGAAATCGCTATTTTTGATGAAGGATATTTTACTACTTATCTTAAAAAAATTACAAAACCGTTAGCTAAACCTGTCACATAATAACTGAAACCGACCCGAACAAGCTAACTTTACACTTTTCTACAATAGGGTACAAATCATAGACTCTGTACAGTCATTGGTCCAATTGCAGTAGCTCGACCTCTCTTCTCAGGTACCTTCTCTGCACAAGTATCTCATGTAGGAGGATGTATTGTATTTTCATGTATCGGGAAAATGAGAACAAACAACGGCATTTTAGTTATATAGTTACTTGCCGATCACACATTGATTATTTAGTTTATTAAACAGCCTTGGAAGTTAGCAGCAATGAGCTAGTGCTGAAGCATGGAGGTCACGTGTGCCCATGCTCAAACCCCATTGGCTCACAGAACTAGGTGCCTGCGGCAAGAGGTCTGCAGTTAGACCCTTCTCCTTTTCTTCTTTTCAAATAACTTAGCCACAACAAAAGGACATGTGCAGCAAAGCACAACCAAAACACAACATTAGGTCACAAATAGTTACCTTGAAGCTATCATTCGCACATTCCAAAAATTGTAAAGTGCCCAAGCATCTTGGCTGATACATTTAAAAAACAGAAATGGTCCTTAAGAACAGACTTTATTGGGGGGAGGGTGAATTAAAGAAGGATTTTCTTGAGATTTAAAATCAAATTACGGACCGTTAAGATATAATCTTGAAGATTTTCATTTAAATAAATGTCTATTGCCAAATGAGGCAACACAACGGTGATTGAGTCTTTTCTGCAGAGAGAGAAAGTGAAGGAAATTTTGTGCATATATCTAATAAGCATTTACAATAATCCCGTGTTCCTGTATGCAACCACGTTTGCTGAAAATGATCAAAAGCACCAACATACTGTGGGATATTATTTTTAATTCCAAAACAGTTGCCTCAATAAATTGTTGGAATCTGAAAAAAATGTACATGCAGGCAAATACATTGGTTACAAATTGGTAGGTGTAAGTGCACTCTGGGCAGGCTAACAAATCTTACATATCTGGTGTATTTTCACTGTACTGGAATATTGAGGTGTGGTGGTGGCTGCTACAATGAAGAAGAAAGGACTATTAAATACAATGCAGACTATATACAGCAGGAAATATGGCAGGTCACAAGATGGTCTTTATGTATGTATTTCTTCACATTTGCTATCACGATATAAGTTTCTAGTCTGGTGTAATTGTGCGGCTCCTTAAACATCCACAGGTGAGACAAGTCATTAATTTCGCGCTGACGTGTATGAGAGCCCCCAGGTTGAAGAGCATGTGGTAGAATGCACTGAGAGAGAGGCCTCCTGTTTCATCAGCGTACTTCAGCGCTATGAGCGGCGTGTACAAGGTGTTGGTCAGATTATGGAAACGTGGGTTTCTTGCTTCAATGACTTTCTGGGTGCACTGCAGAGGACGGACAAAAAAATAGATTTACAGTCAGACGTACAGGATTAATCATAAATCCAGGCCCTGTAAGGCGAAACCGCAGACTGGTTGTTGTGAACTCACTTTAGCGATGTCATCCGGCGTTTGTCCCAGTAACTCAAAGATGTTGACTGAAGTGGGAAGATAGACGTTCTTGAAGTAATGCATCGTATCAGAATCGACTCCAGGATACTCCTTCTGCCTCACGTCCTCGTACAACTTCCCCTCATATTCTGTGTGCACTGGGCCCGGCTCAATCATTGACATCCTGAGGAGGGAGATAACCGCCAATTAGGAACATATGACTGTAAGACAAATTGTGGTATTGGTTTGTTAGTAATAATGATGAGAGAAACATCAGTGGCACTCACTTGACATTGAACCTCATGAGCTGCACAGCCAGACTCTCACAGAAGCCCTCTATGGCATACTTGGAAGCTGCATACACCTCATTAAACACCACACCTATAGAGACAGAGTACATGTTTTAATTTCACTATTACCCAACATAAATCAGTTCTTCTTTCACTGTTATTTAGACACATTCCTGTTTATAAAGACATACAGTAGTATGTAGCTTTAACTCCATTAGTCTTTCTTCAGCTATCATCCCACTCATCCTTTGTCTGCTTACCTTGCAGTCCCATCACACTGCTGACCACGATGATGTGTCCTCCTCTCCTTTTCTTCATATCGGGCATCACCTCCTTGATCATGCGTACCACCCCGAAGAAGTTGGTCTCAAACACTTTCTTCATCTCGTCGATGGTGATGCTCTCCACTGGACTCGACAGGCCGATACCCGCGTTATTGACTGTTCAGGAGACGAAGAAGGAAATAAAGAAGGTCAGTGTTTTAAAGGGCCAGTTCGCCGATCTTCAACCTCAGTCCTATCGTGCTATTATGGGGAGCTAATGCCATTATGGTAGGAAACAAATGCTATTTCGCTCTGTGCCTTTGGAGGACGCTGTCTGCTTCTCCAATGGGCCCTGGAAAACCTCGGTCAGATAACGCATTTTATGTAGTCTGGCGGGAGGGTGAGGGAGCTTCCTCAATCTAGGACTCCCGCCTCCGCTGTCATGTCTCATTCAAAATCGTCAGATTTGAAATGTAGACTGCAGACCTGAAGATTTTTTAGGCGATCCACCAGTATATTCTCGTCGTATTTCAGATTCTGTGCCGCTCTGACCCATTGCCTGCAGTGAAACGGTAGTATTTTATTCCAGCGTCTCTCGCTGGTCCTTCCTTTCAGAGGGAGGGGCGCAATGCATGCTGGGGGTTGTAGGAATGTAGAATGGGCGAAACCACGAGCTGTTTGTACAACTTTCTCCACAGCTATGGCGCTAATTTTAAATATTATTGCTTCTATCGATTACAGAGAACACCAGCTTTGACTGACAGCGGCTTTTTCCAGGGGTGAACTGCTCCTTTAATTTATGGTGCAAAACTGTGAAAATGCGTCTTTACTTACTGACGACATCAACGTGTCGATCTTTGATGCCGTCGATACACTGTTTGACAGACTCCTCGTTGCAGACGTCCAGCACAGCCAGAAAGAGAGTCTTCTCGTACGTGTCCCCGGCAGCTTCCACCAGCTTATCTTTGCGTTTCAGGTCACGCATCGTCGCTATGACTGTGAAGAGATGGAAAAGAAGGGAAAAAAACAAATTCAGAGGCGTGTAAAGGAGATTGTATTGTGTTGACCTTTGTTATGATTTGCTTTGGCAGCATATTTTCTATCTTTAACAGGCCTGTGAAGTCTAACTAATGTGAACTGACGTGGCGACGAAAGTGACAAGTCTGTTCAACTAGAGTTGGCAACTCACTCGGTTTTCTCACAATATATTAAATCTCTCCTTTAAAGATTTGGTGAAAATTATAGAGAAAGGCAGCTTTTTAGTTTTAGTAGTCTGTTGACAAGTTGTTCAACTAGTCCACCACTTTGGTCCGGACTAAAATAATGCAATGGAGTGTCGCCTGAGGGTGAAACGAATGACTTTGGTCGTCCTCTGACGTTTCTTCAGGTGCCACAATGAGGATGTGATTTTGTGTAAATTATTTAACAGATTACAATGACATTTGGAAAAGAGACGTGTGATCCCCACAGGATGAAATGTGATACATTTGTTGACTTTCATTTGGCCCTTAATCATTAAGTCACTAAATGTTTACAGGACCTGAAAAATACCAGAGAAACTAACACATGGCATTCCCATCAGCCTCGGCTGTACTTGATTAGATAATGTTTGCATGCTACGATACTTAAAGAAGCAAAGAAGAAGCAAACTCTATACAAACAGCATGAGTTAGCATTTTGATATATAGCATGTGCTGTGCGATTACAGACTCTTAGACTTGTCTCAGTCTGTATGGCTGCAAGAAAACATGAAAGATAATGGACAAAGAGATAAAAAAGATATAAATGTTTCTATATAAAGTCCATTTACCATTCACAGCTCGACAGGCCTTCAGGCTGCTGCTGTAAATAGGCCTCTGGGAAGGCATCCTGCTGTTACGGCACTGCCGCTCGCTTCCTCGTGTGTGTGACTATTTATGTGTCACACAGCGTGTTTGATTGTGTGGCTGGGAGAGTCGTGCATCCTGGCTGGAAATATGCACCTGGCACTGCCAGCTGAAGAAGGCTAATTGGTGTGCCGACCTTTCCTTTAAAGATTTGGCCAGCTCGTCATTCAGAGCGCAGCTATTGTTAGAGATTGTGTCTGTTCTGAGAAGAACGTGGTAAGATTAGTATTAAGCTCTAGTTAAGAGTCCTCTTTTTGTTCTGTTTATTGACTTGAGCAGCACCCACAGGCCCATTTCAGTTGTACATGTTGCCTCACCTTTTTTGTTACTGTTACCAATTTACTTAGTAAGGAAATAACTTTTACCAAAAACAACAGTTTTTATGCTGCTTCCCTTTTCCCCTCACGAGCTGGGGCGTAACATAAATGGGGGCTCCTAAAAGGGATCAGTCTTTTAAAGATTCTCGGAGCTGAAGAGGAAAGAGTGTTTTTGTTTGCGGCTGAGTTTGAGTGAGTGAGCTTTGACAATGTCGTTAGTTCGATTTGGAACACTTCCTGTCTAATCCCTTGTTAGATCAGATTGACCGCTGCGGTAAAGACCGGCTAAATGAGATTATAAACAAACAGTGTTACTTAGAGTCAAGCTGAATTCACTGGATTAGGCTGCATGAGGATCACTCAAGATGAACATGAACCCAAACGTTGACTGCATTGTTGCTCATGTCACCTGCGTCCTTCAGGAGGAGCCCTGTCCAGCCTGTTGTCCACAACAAACCTCAGTGAGCCGCGCCGTAACAGTGTCGTGTAGGCTGGAGTTATTGTCTGGTACCTTAAGAGTAACGGAAGGTTAAGTTGGGATCAGAGACATGACCTTTGTGGCCGGCTGAGTGAACTTGGAGCTTGTTCCTTATTAGAAAACTTTATCATTTAAGCCTTCCTACAAATAGAGACGTCTATTGTTTACCATTGTTCTCCTGATGGCACTCGTAGAACCTGTGGACACACAATTTCTTTGAGTCTTGTGTGTCCGCGCCATTTTAACATTTCTTGTTGCGTGCTCATTTAATATCATATTGTTCCAAAACACAACAAGCTGGTTTGTAGCATGATAGATGTCATATTGAGACAGTTTTGTAAGTAATTATGTTTTCAGTTTACTGCTCAGAAAACAGGTTTAAATGTACAGAACCTATATGTGATGGTTTATACTGGGCTGACACATGAATGAACACTGGTATTGTCCTCTAAGTGGACGACAGCAATTGATTTTAAATGGGAATTTAAAGATAAATTGTTTGTGTACCTGAAATCACTTCATTTTTCACAGCCTCATATATGCTCCAATGTCTCAATTCATCAATTTACTCCAGTTAATTTTCTACAATCAGACAGTTCTGTTCTTGATTCTCAGTCATTGTGTCTGAATCGTTTCCTCATTTACTCTTATGTGGGTCACATTCAATACGTTCTGTGTATTTAAACGTCTCTCGGTCAGACCCAGATGGATGAATTACTCCCCTGTATGCACAGAGACATCGGCTTTAATCAGCATAATCATGTGGACATTATAATAGTCTTACACTGTAAGCATCTTATATGTGAACACTGCAATAGAACTAATGTTGACAGGACGTTTATAAAGGTTGATACACTTTATTTTCAACTAATTAAGAGTTTAATCTGAATTATTTACAGATTTAGTTTTTTGTTTAGTATACATTTTTTTTTGAAAAATGCTCATCACAATTTCCAAAAGCCCAAAATGACTTTGTCGAACTTATTCTTTTATTCAACCAGCCAAAAACCAAAATCCTTTCATTGACTATCAAAGAAAAGTGGCTAAACTTTGCCATCAGGAAGCTGGAAGCAGCAAATGTTTGACATTTTTGCTTTAAAAATGACTGAAACGATTGAAGGATTAAATAATTGGCAATAATTTATATTAATCCACTAATCAATGAAACCCAAACCTCTAAAATTTACCATGCAAATAAAGTTATTACAATAAGTAACAGTTGTTGTATTAATACATAAAAAGGTTCTTTGTTTATTTGTCACACTTTTTTCTTTGGCAACACAAATTACAAGCAGTTGATAATGCAATTAAATGCTCTCTCTCTCACACACACACGCACGCACACACACACCGTGCACTCACCATGATAGCGCTGCTGCTTATCCTTGGCCAGCACCACGGCCATCCTCAGGCCGATACCGGAGGAGCAGCCTGTGATCAGAACCACTTTCTGCCCGGGACTCGCCATGGCTCCGCTCCGCTGCCTCTCTGTCCTGTTGGTAAATAATGAGACACCAGCAGAGACGCAGCTCTGCAGGATGGGTGGTGATTTAAAGAGAGAGCCACTGTAAGAGGATAAGAGAGAGAGAGAGGGAGAGAGAGTCACCTGTTCACATTTGGTATCATGCATGTGTCCTGGGTGATCCGATCACAAGACATCAAGGTCACACCTAGCATTTACCAGCCCCTCAAAAGCATCTTCAGTGATCGCTTTCTGAACTCACTTTCAAAGAACACAGAGCCTCATTCGCCTTCATTACATTCATCAAACATCATACAGTAAAAAAACTGTGATGCAGACTCTCAGCACAGAGAGGTCTCTGACCTGCAGCGTCTCCTGTCGTCCTGTATTAAAAACTTAAATGCAGTCTCCTTACTGAATAAACACAGACACGATCTGTCTGTATTTCAGTGCACACTCTGCTCTGATGCATAAACTACGATTACACATGCTGGAGTGACATGAGACTGAAGATTTTTAAGAGACACAGCAGAGAAATGTTGAATCAGACCTGAATGAGAGGCGAGTGGTCTCCCCAGATCCACATGATTGTTGCCGTGGATACGGGGAGAGTGGGCGGTGCTTAATGTGGCCCAGGACACATGTGCGTACACATGTAGCTTGCGTTATCGCATCTGAATGTGTCTCAATCTGTCCTGGGAGAGTTCACACCTGTACTTACGGGGCCAGTTCGCCGATTTTCAACCTCAGTCCTATCATGCTATTATGGGATGCTAATGCCATTATGGAGGAAAAAAACTCAATTTGGCTCTGTGCCTTTAGAGGACGCTACCCGCCTCTCCAGTGGGCCCTGGAAAACCTCGGCCAGACTACGTAAAACGTATCTTCTGGCGAAGGCCAGGGAGCTTGCGAGACTACACTTCCTCAATCTAGGATGGCCGCGTCCGTTGTCATGTCTCGTTCGAAATCGTCAGGTTTGAAATGTAGACTGCAGACCTGAAGATTTTTTAGATCCACCGGTATTTTCTCGTCGTATTTCAGATTCTGTACCGCTCTGAGCCGTTGCCTGCAGTGGAAATGGTAGTATTTCACTGCAGTGTCTCTCGCTGGGCAGTTCCTTTTAGAGGGAGGGGCGCAATGCACGCTTGGTGTTGTAGGAATGTAGAATGGGCGAAACCACGACCTTTTGTTCAACTTTCTCCACAGCTATGGCGCCAATTTCAAATATTATTTCTTCTTTCACTTACAGAGAACACCAGCTTTGACTGACAGTGATCACAAAACACCATCATGTTGCAACCAGATGTGAACAGGGCTTAAACTTCACTGATTCTGTAGCTCAGGGTCCTATTGGTCTCAGTTAGATAATCTCTTGTTAATACCAGGTTCAGACCTGGTATAAACAAGAGATTATCTAACCGGCTAATGGTCAGTTGGACCTGTCGACCCTTTGCAACTTCGTCCATGGTGGGAAAACACCCTTTTTTTTTCTCTTTACCTTCATAAATCCTCTGACTTCAATTTATTTTTGCTACCCTAAAGACAGTTTACACAAGAGTGAAGAATAAATCAATTTGAAGTTGCTCATCTGTATTTAAAAGTCAGCCTCTGCTCAGTGAAGAGATTTGGCGCCACCCAGTGGTCAATACGTATATTCTTAAAATCAGTCCAGTGGAACTTTACGAATGACTTCTCTGTTATTCAGAAACAACAAACATCTGGTGACATTGTACATAATGATGCCTAAGGATGTTTATAGTTTAGTAATAATTCTGATCAGCAGAATAAATGAAACAAACACAACACGCATACAAAAAAGTACAAAATCTCTTAATTTAGTTTCAATTCCAAAGGTTTTATTAGGATGACATTTGACATCTGTCTTTGTCTCTCTTTCTCTCTCTCTTTTACACACACACACACACACACATACACACACACACACACACACACACACACACACAGGAATCTTTTTCCTCCTTCCTCTGTATGTATGTGCACCTGAATGCAATTTACAATCACTTCATCTGACGACATATAATCCATATTTTATCACTTGAAGAATATGTCATATGTTTGCAATGTTTAGGCTTTTCCCTCCTGTATACTCACATAAAAGAAGCACAGAAAACTTACTCACTTACAGTAAGAATCTTTATATTCACACCGTCACTTCCGTCCCTATAGGGCAATGACAAGTTTACAAAATGTTGATGCAGGATGGCACCAAATGCACCAGAAGAACAGTTATTTCTTCCTTATTATAGGCCACTCCGTTAAGTGTACTCAAACACTACATCTTTAACGTGCTCTCTCCTTTAAGAGCACATTTCCATATAGTGCGTCAGCCGTCAATCCACGCACTGCTTCTGAACTCTCCGCCCGCTGTAAGCAGATCAACATGTGTATGTGTGTGAGAGATAGAGAGAGGCTTATAGATGCAAAGGATGGCTCTTAGCTGTAGTCTCTGGGCTGTCCCGAGGTACTCCCTCTGTAACAGTGCCAGCTTCCTACAAAGCTGAATTGGTGGGTTAATGTTAACATGTTAGAATCAGTCAATTAGAGGCTTATTGTGGCACTTAATTCAGATTAGCTGGCTAGACAAAGCTGATGAGGAATAAGGAAAACTCCCTAGAGTAAATCCTTTTACAGCGATACAATGAAATAAACCTCAGGAAGGAATTCTTTAATCAAGGGTTGGACTGATGCGCAGTGTGTACTAAACTACAGTTAGCTACAACGGCGTAACGGTGTAACTTAAATACTTAACTACTACTGCTTCCCAAGTTCCAAAGTCAGTACAAAAACACTGGACGGCTAGAGAGAAGCTGACATACTCTGAAGGTTTTTTGTTCAAAAACTCAAAGCTGCTCGTGCCCACAAAGATGAGAGGAGAGATGTTTGAGCAAGTACATGATGCACGTTTGGGAACAGTGAAGAGCAAAGAAAGAGCCAGAGATGTAGCTTACTGTTTTGGCCAGGGATGGCAAAACAAATCGAGGAAGTCGTCCAGAAATGTTCTGTGTGCAACAAACACAAGAACAACAATCCAAGAGAGCCCTCGATATCTCATCCAGTCCCAGAGAGAGCGTGGTCAAAAGTTGGTATAGATTTATTCAATGTCAGTCACGCAGAATATCTTCTGTGTGTGGACTCCTTCTCTAATACCCCTTTCCCACCGAAATTAGCATGTTGACGCAAGTTTTTCAGACCCCGGAAGACTCGCTTATAGATGCCGATTGTCTCCGTTCCCATTGCCAGTGGAGTATCCTCCTGTCTGTCTCTTTTCTGCTGCGTCACAGTCTGACGTCACAAACACGCCGGAGACAGGCTTAGTGAACGGTGAAGATGTTACGGTGGTTACGTCTTTGTTGTATCTATTAGTCATTCAGCGCCGACAAATTCGGAATGATGTTTGAGCACTGCTTAAACGGAGCAGTAGCATGTTGACCTGGATTTTGTGTTCCCATCGATGCCGATCGGAGCCGAGGCGATAATTACCCGGGTCTACTGCAGAGTCATTTGACCCGGGTCTTAATGCTGATTGTAACCTTTCCCATTAAGCAAAAAAACAGAGTGTTAGTGGGTTTTTTGACCAGTGGATAAGTGGCTTAAGTATCCAGAAATGTTAAGTTAAGCGGTACTGCAAGCAAACACATCATTACATTATTACACTTACATTATTAAGTCGATTTTGCAAGACATGGGGTACCTGATGAGCTCTTTCAGACAATGGCCGACCACTGGTGAATGCAGAAATTTGCAACCAGCTGGGACTTCAAACACACAACCTCGAGCCCGGAGTTTCCGCAATCAAATGTAGAATCAGAAAGAGCGATTCAAATGATCAAGAATCTGAATAAACCCATACGTTGCCCTGCCCTGCTGGAGTACAGAAATACACCGCTGGATGGTGTGGGCGACTCACCGACGCAGCTTCTCATGGGTAAGAGGCTTAAAACAAAAATAGCTGTGTGACAACCCCGAGGTTGTCTTGGTCAGTGGGTGTGGTTGTTTCTGATTCTGTGTTGTTTCCAGGTTCCAGGTTGTAGATTGGAGTCATCAAGGCGGATTCAACACACCTGTGACATTACTGATAGTACGGACATTACATGTTTGTTCTGGTTTTGTTAGTTACTAGTTTGTTGACTTCCTCTTTTGTTGCAAGTCGGAGCCATCTTGTAACAAGCCGTTTCAAAGAGTCTGTTAAAGGCAAAAAGAGCAGATTGATAAAGAGACAAGCCACGCAGAAACATCACTTCTATCTAACTACCTGAGGTTAGAGAAGGCAGAAACAGGAGACACTTTCTGAAAACAAAGTAACAGTAACAGGACAAGAACAAGTGACAACCAGGAGAGACACTTACCTGCACGGTCACCACCACATGGGAGTGTGAGCACTGATATGAGTGTTGTTTTGGTAGACCGATTAGAGTTCCCAGTACCTACCTATAATAATAGCAGAGACTGTTTAAGGGGTGTAGAAATTGAGTGGTGTTAAAGTTCTATTATGTTAGTGGTGATTAACTGAGTTTTGTAAAATCAAAATCAAAAGAAAGGGAGATGTCCTGTATTAAGTTGAAGCACTGGAGTAACCACCAGAGGGTGCTGTGACATTAGCTCTGTATAAAACTGTGCTTCACTGTTAAACACTGTTCAGTCTGCTATAAGCCGTCTCCTCCTTCCAAGTGCCAAAGCATATATTTAAAAAACCAGTATGGCCCATTTAGGGCAGCCTTTAATGGGGGGAGGGTGATACAAGAAGGATTCTTTTGAGAGAACACATTTGAAATCTAATCACAGACCTTAAAGTAACAATCTCTAAGATTTTCATTTAAATATATGTCTGTTAAGTCTCTATCTATCGCTGAATGAGGTAACACACTGGTGACTGAGCCTATTGCCCACTGATGAAAGCCTTTGTATTTGCTGTATGTCAGACTGGGTGTCTGTAGCGCCCAGTTAGTGACGCGTTTTCCATCAGCCAGCAGTGGTTGGTCTGCCAGAGAGGGTAGGCGGAGCTAAGCAGCTGCTTTTCCGGCCTCTGCAAGTGTTGCGAGTAAACAGTAATCTACTATGGCTGAACAAACAAATTCGACGTTCAGATGAAGGCAAACTAAAAAAGGAAACGGACCGTCAGCCAGGAAAATTGAGAGTTACAACCAGAGCCAACCGTGGACGTCACACATGCGACACTGTCTGGATATCTGGGAAGTGTGCTTCCACAGTTACTGTTTATCACCAAAGGTGCCGCCAAAGAGAACGAAACTGAGATCTTCGAGATGAAAACTTTAAAATTGAAAGCAAGACTATATTGGTTTAATTATTGTATCATGTAGTGCTAGAATAGTTCAGTGCCATTTTTTTGCAAACAAATGAGCAGGTCTTAAGTGGCTGGAAAGATGATTTTGCTGAAATGACGCGACACTGCGTGGTAACAGTCTTTTCTGCAGAGAGAGAAAGTGAAGGAAAGTATGTGCATATTACTAATAAGCATTTACCATTATCCCGTGTTCCTGTCTGCAACCACATTTCCTGTAAAATGATCAAAAGCACAAACACAACACAATATTACTAATATTACTTTTAATGCCAAAATAGTTCAATAAACTGACTGAATCTGAATAAAATGTACATACAGGCTGTGAAGGAAATGTTTATGTTAACCTGTTTGCTCATATGTTTAAATTTCTTTAATATAATAGAGTCAATAATCATCTGTTCATCATCATCAATCATCATCTGTTGCTCCTTCTGTCTGAGAGAGATAGTTGGTGGCCTTGTCTGGGCTGAGAGCTCCAGGGCAAGGGGTAAACTCTAGATAGTCAGGCGCCTCAGCTAAAGTCATAACAATAACACCTTACTTTGTCTCTGTGAGAGGGAGTTCTTTCTGTAATGTGTAACATACACTGTGGACTTGATTCTGTGTCAGTCAGCTAGACAGCTGCGTTCTGTGTAGTACTGGCCTGACCCAGCTCGAGTTGTTAATTGCTTTTACTCATCTTTTAATATTCTTCAATTAAATGACATCAAAAGACAACTTTGTTTCCCAAAGAACTTTATTGGTCTCGTCATCAGAAATTGCAAATACATGGGTAACAAGTCGGTAAGTGTAGGACTATCTTTCTGAACAGTTAGCAGTTTTCAACCATCTGAAATGAGAAGTTGTGTTGGAATAATACTGGCTGGGAAAAAAAGAAAAGAAATCAGGCTACAGAATGTCTCATAAGTGCGAGCCTTTCTTATTTGGCACTCCGGGCAGGCCAACAAACCTTACAAATAAGTAGTACTTTAACTCAACTGCACTCTGGAGGTTGGGTAGCTGCTTCAGAGAAAATTGATTTTAAGAGAAGAGGACTGTACAATTGCATTTATACAGCGGGAAATATGGCAAGCTTTAAAAGACAAACTGTTTATCTACAGTGTATTTGTTTACCTTCCACAACCTAAGCTGAAGTATAGTGCGCTCCTTATTGTGGTCTAAATAATCAGGGCAATTGTATTTTTTTCACATTTGTATACAAGGTATAAGTTTCTAGTCTGGTGAAATGGTCCGGCTCTTTAGACATCCACAGGTGAGATATTTCATTGCTGTCATGGTGACGTGCATTAGAGACCCCAGGTTGAAGAGCATGTGGTAGAAAGCCTGGACGGAGAGGCCTCCCGTTTCATCCGCATATTTCAGCGCTACGATGGGCGTGTACAAGGGGTTGGTGAGATTATGGAAACGTGGGCTGCTTGCTTCAATCACTTTCTTGGTGCACTGCAGAGGACGGAGGATACAGTCAGACATACACGATTCATCATAAATCAGACAGTAAAGGCCCAGTCAGGCTGAATCACGCACTGGTTGTTGTGAACTCACTTTAGCGATGTCATCCGGCGTTTGTCCCAGTGTTTCAAAGATGTCAACAGAAGAGGGAAGGTAGACGTTCTTGAAGTAATGAACTGTATCAGGATCGGCTCCAGGAAACTCCTTCTGTCGCACATCCTGAATCATCTTCGACTCAAATTCTGTGTGCACCGGGCCCGGCTCAATCATTGACATCCTGAGGACAGAGTCACACAACAACGTAAGAACTTACGATGACTGTTCCCAAGCAACAGAGCACGGTTAGATGGTTATGTGGGAAAATGGATAACACTAGTTCTGGGATCAATTATCGATTAAACTTAATCAACTCGCCGCTTTTTGGGCTGGCAGCACCCACGACCTCAATTTTAGAGCGCTTCTCGCCGGCACTTTCTGTTGCTAGGTTACGACAGTTGTCTGGTGGCACATCCGCTTCCCTCGGTTGTGATCGTTCAGTCCGTTTTAAACCGCTCTGTACAATTAATATTTTCTTTAATTCAAAGACATTTTACAAAGAAAACATAAAAACGAAGGAAATGAGTCGTGTCCTGGCGTTAGCAGCGGCTCTACACCTGGAGGTTGTACCCCTTGAAAAAACGAAACGATACGCTTCTTCTCCGCCATTGTTGTTGACAAAGTTGATGTCTGAAATCCCGCCCCTTCGTGAATTTGATTGGCCCTTAGAGTTTTTCAAGATATGATGAATGACCAAAAGACTAAAGTTCAATCTATAAATGGAAATATATAACAGTTTTCCCAAGTAACTCATATTTTGCTTGTGTCCTTACAGTAGAATAGTTATCATCATACTTAGATTGGGACTATGTTATTAACTGCTGAGAAAAGCAGGTTAATTGCTTTGTCCCCCATTGTGCGTCTGTCCGTCTGTAACCATTCCTGTAACTGGGTAACCCGGTTAGATAACGGTTTTGACTAAAAGTAATGACTTTTTATTAACTAAAACTGGACGAAAATGTTTTGAGTTTTCGTCGACTAAAACAAGACCAAAGATTATACTTGTTGTTGGTTTCTTAGTTGTAATGCAAGAAGCATCAGTGGCACTCACTTGACATTAAACCTCATGAGCTGCACAGCAAAACTCTCACAGAAGCCCTCCATGGCAAACTTGGAAGCTGCATACACGTCATTGAACACCACACCTATAGAAACAGAGGACATATAGGCCACATACAGTGTAATAAATCAGTTCTTCTTTTTCACTGTTATTTAGAAACATTCCTGTTTGTAAAGACATACAGTGGTGTTTTAACTCCATTAGTCTTTCTTCAGTTATCCTCCCACTCATCCATCATCAACCCATGTACGTCAAACCGAAGCTGACGGACCTCTCTTTTCTCCCCGTAACATTTAACACCCCTCCCCGCCTCCTCTACCTCCACTCATCCAGTCACACCTTTGTCTGCTTACCTTGCAGTCCCATCACACTGCTGACCACGATGATGTGTCCTCCTCTCCTTTTCTTCATATCGGGCATCACCTCCTTGATCATGCGGATCACCCCGAAGAAATTGGTCTCAAACACCTTCTTCATCTCGTCGATGGGGATGCTCTCCACTGGACCCACCAGGCCGATACCCGCGTTATTGACTGTTCAGCAGAAGAAGAAGGAAGTAAAAAAGGTCAGTGTATTAATTTAAGATGCAAAACTGTGAAAATGCGTTTTTTACTTACTGACGACATCAACGTGTCGATCTTTGATGCCGTCGATACACTGTTTGACAGACTCGTCGCTGCAGACGTCCAGCACAGCCAGAAAGAGAGTCTTCTCGTACGTGTCCCCGGCAGCTTCCACCAGCTTATCTTTGCGTTTCAGGTCACGCATCGTCGCTATGACTGTGAAGAGATGGAAAAGAAGGGAAAAAAACAAATTCAGAGGCGTGTAAAGGAGATTGTATTGTGTTGACCTTTGTTATGATTTGCTTTAGCAGCATATTTTCCATCTTTAACTGACACGGAGAAGAAAACACTATACTGTAATAATCAGCCATTTAAATCCAGTTGAATAAATCTCTATCGGGAGCTGAAAGTGACAATCTCGATGCAAATAAATGTCTGTTAAGTCTCTATCTATCGCCGAATGAGGTTACACAGTGGGGATTGAGCCTATGGCCCACTGATGAAAGCCTTTGCATTCACAGGATTACAGACTGGGTGTCTGTGGCGACTTTCGTGGAAAGAATCACAAGCAGCGCCCAGTTAGTGACGCGTTTTCCATCACCCAGCAGTGGTTGGTCTGCCAGAGAGGGTAGGCGGAGCTAAGCGGCTGCTTTTCCGGTCTCTGCGTGTGTTGCGAGTAAACAATAATCTACTATTGCTGAACAAACAAAGAAAAGATGGATGACTACAGATACAACTTCAACAATAAGTGAAAATCCAAAGAAAAAGAAACAAACTCGACGCTCAGATGAAGCAAACAGTCTGAAAAGGAAAGCGACCGTCAGCGAGGAAAATCTGTTACAACTGGAGCCAACTGTGGACGTCACACATGCAGCACTGAATGGATATCTGGGAAGTGTGCTCCTGCAATTACTGTTAATCACCATAAAAAGATAGTGAACGTAGAAAACAGCATGAGTAAGCACACTGATATGAGCATGTACTGTATGATTATCCACTCTTAGACTTGTCTCGGTCTGTATTGCCTTAAGAAAACATGCTGAATAATGGAAATAAGAGACTAAAGGGATATAAATGTTTCAATCTGAGTCTTGGCCGTGCCACTTTTTCCTGTGTGTGGGCGTCTTTCCATCATTGCTGTTTTCCTTTAGCCCTTTTGTATAATTATAATCCTTTAATTTCCATCTGCACCTTCCAAGTGTGAGTTTGTGAATGGGTCTAACACTCCCTCTCTACACACAGCTCTACAGGCCTTCAGGCTGCTGCTGTAAATAGGCCTGTGATCAGGCAACCTGCCCAGGTCAATTAGAGTCTAAAAACTACTGGAGACTACTGGAGAGTCAAACTGAGTTCACTGGATCAGGCTGCATATAGATCACCCAAGAATACACACACATGAACCCAAGCGTCATACTCTGTTGAGTGGACTATTAGGTCTTTATGTGTGTGCATAGCCACAACAATGACTTGTACAGTACGAAATGTTCCTTTGTATCCTGGTGCAGCATCACAACACGTTGTCTGTGTGTTTACATGAATATATAGAACATTTCCACTCTGAGTCATCCTGTCTTTGTCTTTGTGTACATTTCCTGCCATAGGAGGGAACAGGAAGAAAGGAGCAAAGGTCGTGACGAACGGAGAGGAAGAACCAGGAAAAATATGGGATAATAGGTGAGAATGGAAGGTAATACACACAAACACACACACACACACACACACACAAAGGAAACAGGGTTCACATACATCCCTGTCCTCACCCTGTTATCATGAACTTCCTAACTTCCTAACTGGTTGAAATTACACAACTATGGGAAACCCTGTGCTAAATAAAGTCCCTACAATAAAGCTAATCTTAAGCAGCCCTAATTGAGACTCTCAATCAGTTTACATGTTAGCATTAGCGTCTCGCTTTATTGCTCATGTCACCTGCGTCCTCCGGGAATAGCCCCCTCCAGCCGGTTGTACACAACAAACCTCAGTGAGCCGTGCTATAATTAGCCTAAGCGTGGCTGTAGTGGAGCTTTAGTTATTGTCTGCTGTTACTCGAATCTTAAGAGAAGTGAAAGGTTAAGTTGGGATCAGAGACATGACATGTGCCGGCTGAGTGAACTGGGAGCTTGTTCTCCATTAGAAAAACATTTATCATTTAAGCCTTTTTTAAATTACAAACAGAGAAATAATTGTTTACTATTGTTTTCCCTTATGGCACTAGTATAATCTGTGGACACACAATTTGCTTGAGTCTTGTGTGTCTGCATGAAATTCTGGCATTTTAACATTTATCATAGCATGCTCATTTAATATCATATAGTTCCACCCAGCAAGGTGGTTTGTACCATGATAGATGTCATATTGAGCTATTTTAAGAGTAAGTAATGTCAATGTTTACACCAAAATCCCCGTGTCTGATCACAATACTGTAATGTAAAGTATATGTGTCACGTATGTGGCCTCTATTTTGAGGTCTCATAAGTGGTTGGCACCTATGAAGGCCCAATCCCAATCTCCACACGCACGGACTCACAGACTTTGAGGTGCGTTCCCGGTAAGTGCGTGACTGCTGAGTGCTGTCCCACTGTCAGATCACAGAGTGCGTGATGCTCTGATGCGGACTTTACAACTTGCCGTGAGTCTGCATATCTGCAGACTTTCCTGTGGGACTTACCCAGGGTTCATAGCGAACTTGGTGACATATATAAAGGTGATTGTCCAGCCCCCCACTAAATGTAAACAAATGTTCGTACATTGAAGTCGTATTCAATTAAGTTTGACCAAAAAATAATCATAAATGTAAACAATGCGAACATGGACGGTGACAGGAACCGCAAATACGTTTATCTGTAAGTGACGACAATTAAATATTCTCATTAATTAAACATTAATGCCTTTCTGACTTTTGATAGCTTGTTAGATAAAGCTTATCTTATTTTAAAATATGTAAACACTGTTAGACACACAAATGCTGCAGGTCAGCTTTTTTTCTTATTAGATTTAATGGCCCGTCTGGTTTCCAGGCAACGTGTGATGCCATGATAGTGCGTCCCATTACTCATTTTTCTGCAGTTCTCAAACCCTCACGCACACACGCACTGCACGCACTGCACGCCTGAAGCCATCAAAGTCCGTGAGTGTTCAGTGCTTAGGCTTTTGGGTGGAGACTGGGTTTGGGCCATCGAGTCCTTAAAGCTTTGACCTCTGACCTCCCTGTGTGCAGAGGAAACACTAGGCTGTGGAATTTCCTCTGCAGAGTTTAGTGGAGAACACGCAGGCTCATATTTGCTCCATTGTCTCAGTTTATCCGTTTATTCCAGTTCATTTACAACAATCAGACAGTTCTGTTAATGATTCTCAGTCATTGTGTCTGAATTGGATCCTCATGTGGTTCACATTTAATACGTTTTGTGTGTTTAAACGTCTGCAAACAGCCTCTCAGTCAGACTCAGATGGACACCACTCCTCTGTTATGCACAGGGACATCGGCTTTAATCCTGCATTATCATGTGGACTATATAACCTCTTATGTACACTCCAGTCATGATGTAAGCATCTTATGTGTGACCACTGCAATAAAAAAGTAAGTGAGTGATGGTGATGGGAAGTTTATAAAGGGTTTATGACTGCAAGTAACCATTATTCTTATGATCTATTAACCTGCAGACGATTGAAGTGATTAATCTGAATTATTTACAGATTTATTTACTATAAAAATGTCAGAAAACTTGAGAAAAATGCTGGTCACAATTTTCAGAAGCCCAAAATGACTTCTTCAAATGTATTCTTTTGTTCAACCAGCTGTCAAAAACCAAAATCCTTTCATTTAGTTTCAGAAATAACAAAGAAAAGTAGCTAAACCTTACGATTAGGAAGCTGGAAGCAGCAAATGTTTGACATTTTTGCTTGAAAAATGACTGAAACAGTTGAAGGATTATAAAAATGACTTCCCTTGTCGATGACTTCTCTTAATCCACTAATCAATGAAACCCAAACCTCTAAAATTTACCATGCAAATAAAGTTATTACAATTAGTAGCAGTTGTTGTATTAATACATAAAAAGGTTCTTTGTTTATTTGTAGAAACTTTTTTTCTTGTCCACGTGCTTTGGCAACACAAATGTATCCTAATTACACGCCATGACAACCAAATTGAAAATTCAATTAAGTGCTTTCTCTCTCTCTCTCTCTCTCATACACACACACACTCACACACTGTGCACTCACCATGATAGCGCTTCTGCTCATCCTTGGCCAGCAGTACAGCCATCCTCAGGCCGATACCGGAGGAGCAGCCTGTGATCAGAACCACTTTCTGCCCGGGACTTGCCATGGCTCTGCTCCGCTGCCTCTCTGTCCTGTTGGTAAATAATGAGACACCAGCAGAGAAGCAGCTGTAGGATGGGTGGTGATTTAAAGACAGAGCCACTGTAAGAGGATAACAGAGGGAGAGAGAGGGAGAGAGAGAGAGAGAGAGTCACATGGACAGAGAGCCACAAGAGATTATCTTAGTGTCAGTTGGACCTGTCGACCCTTTTGCAACTCGGCCTTTAACAGGAAAATACCCTTTTCTTTTAGTCTTTACCTTCATACATCCTCTGACCTTAAGTCATGTTTGCTACCCTAAAGACAGTTTACATAAAAGAGTAAAGAATAAATCGATTAAAAACAGTTTGAAGCTGCTCGTCTGTGTTTAAGTCAGCCTCTGCTCAGTGAAGAGATTTGGCGCCACCTAGTGGTCAATGATTATATTCTCATGATCAGTCCAGTGGAACTTCATGAATGGATTCTTCTTTTATTCAGAAACAAACCTCTTGCGATGTTAATTGTACATTATGATGCCTAAGGATGTTTTTATTTAATTTTATTTTTGGCATTGACTTTAGTCTACATGAAGGCTATTCAGAGACACTAAAAGTTATAATTATTGGTTAAAGCCTGCCCCACCTACCTATAACTTATGGATACAGAAGCTATGGGACATGGATGAAATTGAACGATTACACAAACTTATTAAGGCTTCAAAGCCATGACGCTACTAACACAATAAAATATACAGCATATATTTATCATTTCTTTTCCCCTTACAGTACACCTAGGGCAGGGATCTATCCTCATGTCTGTCCCCTTTCCTTTCCCCTTTTTCATTGTCATTTTAGGGTTTTTATTGTTGATTATCCTCCACACTTTCTGGTCTGTAATGAATACTAAGGAAACATGGATGGTAATGACTTGAATAATCTGATCTGTGATGAATACATTGATAAAATGATCTGTAATGAGTACACTGACATCTCGATCGAGCGCTCTGATAACCTGGACTGTTGTGAGTACCTTGACGGTACGGTCTGTAATGAGTACCTTGATTACGTTGTTTACCTCGAGATAGCACAAATGTACAGTATCATTACATCACGCTGCACCAAAGATGGAGACTTTTTTATTATTTTATATTATTATATGATTTCTATTGTTTGTCCTCTGCCAAAAACTGAAATAAAAGTACTACACACATACAAAAAAGTACAACATCTCTTAACTTCAATTAAATTTGGCATCTGTCTTCGTCTCTCTCTCTCTCTCTGTCTCTGACACACACACACACACACACACACACACACACACACACACACACACACACACACACACATAACTGAGCACAAAAGAGTAGCTGCCAGTCAAACAATCTAAGACACTCTACTTGAAGCAGGAGGCGTTTTGGAAATATGCCTGGAATCTTTTTTCTCCTTCCTCTGTACGTATGTGCACCTGAATGCAATTTACTTCTGTTACCAAAACAGCACTGTTACCAAAACATGACCTTCTAATGGTTATTGTGAACCCCGTTTACAGTAACTTCATCCGACAACATATCATCTATATTTTATCACTTGAAGAATGTGTCGCATGTTTCCAATTTAAACTGTTTCACAAAAAGCAGAGAAGACTTTGGACATCGGGCTCTCACTTACAGTAGAAATCCTTTTATTCGCACCCTCACAAAACAATGACACCAAATGATCCAGCCCTCTTCTTTATGTGCACATTTCCATGTAGTGTGTCAGCGTTCAGTACACAGGGAAATGTGTTTCATGCGTAATTTTTTCGCATATTTGACTTCCCCCGTTTTAGTTGTCCTAAATGTTCTCACCTTTGTATCTAAACATGGCTCACTTTCACTGCTTTGTTGTCTCTAATGTCAAGTGCATTTGGACCAGTTATTATAGTTTTGAAATTTCTATTAGTTTTTATTTTTATTTAGTCTTTCTGTTTGGATTTTTATTTCAGTTTAGTTTTAGTTAGTTCTATGAGTTCATAAGTGGTTTTACTTTTATTTTTATTGTGAAAAATGTACTACTTTTAGTTTAGTTTTAATTTAGTTTTAGTGTTTTAGTTTTGTCTTCGTTGGAGTTTCTACGGGAGCTGACATCCGCTATGTTGCTTTGCTGCCACCTTCTGGAACTAGTTTGTCACTGTCATCTTCATTCTAGGTTCTTTTAATTAGGCCAGTGTCTCTCCTCAAACAGAATAGGACAAAGTGGTTTCGCTATGAAAACCAAGCTTGAAGTTCGTGTTGCACTGTTCATTGTAGTTTTTATTTCAGTCAACAAAATCACTGCTAGTTTTAGTCCTTGTCTTAGTTTTTGTTAACCATAATAATTAACACATGTGAATGTATAAACCATCTTCTGTGCTGTATTTAATTTAACTATACAATTCTTTTTCGTCCTAACTCACCTGCTCATACCGTCCCTTTCAGCCTCAGACAATACAGACTAATGTAAATGGAAGCTGAAGGCAGACAGGGGAGAGCTGCAGGCTCATATAGGTAATCCTGCGAATGTATGCATGTGTGTGCATGTACTGAGCTCCGATTCTGTCAGGCTTTCTCAACCCCATAAACTTCTCCCAAAAACCCCTAAAAGGTTTCCGATACCTCCCAGTGAGATGCTTGTTTGTTCTGGACTTTTCCAAATCTGAGATAAAGAATAACAAACCATTGAAGTCGAAGGCAGCGAGCACATTTATGTTTTTATTGTTGCTATAGGAAGAATATGGAGTGTGTGTGTAAATGTGTGTAAATGTGTGTGTGTTTGAAGTGAGTGTGGGGTGGGCAAAGACAGACAGGCACTGGAATTTGGAATCTGCTGCAGCATATTTTTATTAGTTGGGCAGCACCGTTGTCCTGTCCTAGCATGCTTTGTGTGTCTGTGTGTGTGTGTGTGTGTGTGTGTGTGTGTGTGTGTGTGTGTGCGTGTGTGTGTGTGTGTTAGCGTGTGCGTCTGTGTGTGTGTGGAGTGAGTGGGAGTCACAAGAGTGGCACAAGCTTGCACTGTTCATGTTGGATTTGGTTTTCTATGAAGTCCGACATATATCATCTTTGCTGGCAGCTTTATATTCAAGCATTGCAACGTATTGCACATGTGCTCGTGACAACCTTATAATGTGTACTGTCATGCCCCATGCGCGCGCGCGCTACAAAGACAGACAGATAGAGACACCACATAGCCCCTTAAATCACTCAACCGATAGTGCTGCTAATAGTGACACGCGCGGTAATTATGTTGCTGTACAGCCCCACGAGCCCAAACCAGGAGTCTCCAGGGAGGGAGGGGTTACCCCGGAGGAGAGAGGGAGGAAGGGGAGGTGAAGGAGGAGGGAAGAGAAAGTGAGGAAAGATCTCTGCGGGTGAAAGAGGACAGACCTTCCAAGATTAAGGGATTTTTCTCCCCCGCTGGTCCTTCTTCTCCATCCGTCCACCCTGAAGAAAAAACACTGCAGTCAGGAGTAAATGGGCCGCTGAATATCACCCATAATAAATTGAATCAGCATTTATGCACGAGCGTGCTTAATTGCCAGCTGTTGGGAGTGCGGGTGGAGACGAAGCTCTCTCGCGCAGAGCTGAAGTTCCTCTGAGTGCAGGTGTCCCGCGGAGCAAAGAGGAGCCACGAGGGAATTATTGGCCGCTGTATCGATAGCTTCTAATGCAATGATGGATCGATGGAGCTCAGTGCGCGAGACGTGGCTGCTGTGGCTGCTCGTGACGGTGTTTTACACCTCATATGCAGGTAGGCTGAAATATTAAACTACTTTTCATCTGTTTATCTTGGTGCAAAAAACGGCTCGCGCTACTCAAGTAACGTATTATATTCCAGCCTCTGTTAAAAGTTTAATTTGGCACTTTTCCCGCCTTTATTCCGTTTTCCTCCTCCTCTGTCGCATCAATTGTCACAACTGCCCTCGAAGCACTCGTTAGCTAATGACGCTATCAATCTTTAATATCATTTTAATCGATCCACTTAACACAACTAGTGTCATTCCTGTATCCAGCCATGTGTGTTTGTTAAACTGAACTTGACTTTTCAGGGATATTTCAGTAAAAACATGCCCCTTCTCCCCCTCATATACATCTCATTTGTCATTTTGTCCTTAACTTCCAGAAAAATCGCCCTTGGTCTCCATGTTGACAGATAATTTTGTCATGCCGTGTCATGCAGGCCTGCAGCTTGTTGAACTGAACCACCTCGTTCTGGGCTTCTTGAGCCCACTGCACATTTGCTAGACAGTCATAAGACATGGACTATATGTCCAGACTTGTTCTGCCATACCTGCTGCTGCATCAGTCTGTGCTCTCATACAGCAGCGTGCAGGATATTTAACCTGTACAGCTGGGTAATGGGGAACAGACTGAGGCAAATTAAAGTGAGCTGCACTGGGAACGCTTGGTTTCATACAGCAGCCCCTGGAGCTGCACTGGAACCAGATGAGGAGGGTGGGTTAGAGAGGTTGATGCTTATCAGGATGAGTTCAAGTGTGCACCAGTCTGTTTGGAAAGATGGAATATGCTGTTTTATCTTCTTTAGAACATGAAACCTTGAATATCCCTTTGTCTGCATACTAAGGGCTTTAACAAACTTAAAGAAGATACCCTCAAGAGCCATGGCGAGATGGCCTGAAGGCATGTCCGATATGTGAGGTTCTTCTTTAATGTTAAAATGACAGATATTTTTTGGACTTTGTGATACAACACAAGTGTTTATTAAAGTCAAGGGTACATATTTGTTTGCCCAATATAAGACACACTCTTGAGCTACAACGTTCGTTCTTGAACTTGAAAACAGTATTTTAAAAACTGAAGCTGCTCTTGAGTTTTTCTTCATAAATCATGATTCATTTTTTCTCTTGAGAACCCTCTTGGCTGTGTTAGCTTGTAGGAGTAGTGTGACATCTTGAGAAATTAGCATTTTTCTTCCTCCCTTGCAGGGTGTTAGACAACAAGGTAAACTCAAAGCGAGGGCTAGAAGCTTGTTAGCTTAGCTTAGCTAGCGTGGCTCTATCCAAACATAACAAACTCAGCTTTACAGCAACTCTCAATCTGTATTAACATGTTATATCTTCAACAGGCTAAAAAAATAAAGATAATATACGACAAGTTGTGATGTAACAGGTGTTATCAACCACACTAACTCCTGGCTAGGTGCACTAACTTCCTGGAGTGATGTTGTATTTGCGAGGTTGCTGAGCAACGAGCGATGACTAAGTCTCTGCAAGAAAGCCAAAAAATATCAAACTATTCCAGTAAAAGTCAGAGTTCAAACTTGACATTGGAAGCAACGGTTGGCATACCGAGCTCAACTCAAGCTGCTGATAAAGATTATGTAATAAGATCGACAGTTCCAGAGCGGCTACTGAGGTGAGGATCAGTCAGTCACTTTATGGGGTCTACCTGTCCACAAAAGTTCATTTTATTCTCAGCATTCAGAAAAAAACAAAGAAAAGGCTTTAAAATACTTAACTTCAATAAATCTGTTGTTTTCCTTTTTTAATGGCTGTTTTATTTGCAGGTCTGCGTCCGCCGGCTTCGTAGCGAACTAAATCAGGAATTCACTATGCAGGTGACTTGGCAGAGGCTCCACCATGTTGCCTCCACCTGCTCTGTCTGAGAAGATATTAGAAAGCCCAAAAGTAACGTCCACAATAGCCATTATTCCTTACCTGGTTAAATAGCAGATGGTTAACAGAACATTTGCCTCCAGGCTGCTAATTATCGTTCATTTCATCTGGTCTCACACAACTACAAACAAGTGAAGATGAAGGTTGTTGGCTTATTTTGCTGTTTAATTATCTCGCCACATCACGCTGTGACTCACACACATTCTGGGGTCAAACCTCAGTCTGTCTGTGAAGGTCATTACTGCAGTGACTAATGTGACCTCTGGACCTTTAGGGGTCATCTGGGGTCAAACTAGCTCAGGGTGTGAACCCTGTAGCGTCAAACACCTGGCGGTCAGAGAGCTTGTAAATAAGAATTTATTCGTAAATAACCCTGCTGGTGAAGAGAAACACAGAAAGAGAGAAACAAACATACTTTTAAACACATACACACAGTATAATGAGTACTTCAGTTTGCTCATACCTGCCTCCTCAGCTACTGGACAAACTCTTTCATAACACCTATTATTTAACTGTCTGCAGTTACTCTTGATTTTTGCCTAACTGTCAAATGCGGTTACACACCTGGCTGTCAGCAAGTCGGGTGTGAATTATGATCATAGTTACCTGAGCAATGTGGTCAAGTTACGGTCAAGCATGCCACAGTCTGGCCTAGGGTGTTTCACGCGCTTACCTGGCTCACCTTCTGTATGTAAGCTGTGCCTTCAGGAAGCTCTTGCTATTTATTGCTTTGAAAAAATTCAAGGTATTCAATGCTAAAATCACCTGGTGTCCATGTAAGCTAGCAATGTGAAGGTGTTAAGCTGACAGCCGTCCTGCTGTATTCTAACTTGGTTGCTGCTAAACCAGTCCCCAATGGAAACATGCTTTTATTGGATTATTATGCAGGACATAGTTTATGTGCTGTGCAAAGTTAAAGGTGTGAAGGTGAGATGGGATAATAAAAAAACAATATTTGCATTCTTTTTGGTGTGACAATCCTTAGCGTATGTCTCGCCAGTCAAATTGACTGCATGTGGACCGAAGTCAGAGGCAGATGTGGGCAGGACGTCTAATTGGCAGATGTTGTCCCAAATTTCAGGATTTCAAGGGCTATTTCTAGCTACATCTGTCGACTCTAGTGCATAATTGTGGAAGATGACGATCTAGAGTGAAGTTAAAGTCTAATTAATTCTGATCCAACTGTTCAGACTGACGACCCAATGCAAATACAAGACTAATATCTGGTTGAAGACAACATGTGAAACTGTCCCAAATCAGAAGATCAGATTCTATGGGTTGGTGGTTTTCAAATTGTTTCGAGCATATCTTAAGTTGAAGATTTGACATAATAACAGCAACTTCAATTCTAACAATAGCATAACACAGAACACACTAGAGGCACTCAGATCACTTGCTCCATGGGTCTGCAGAGGTTGATGTTTAAAAATATCTTCATGTCAAACACCAATCATTGATATTACAGCAGCTGGTTTTGATTTGACAGCTGATGGGAAACACCTGCTGTGACATCATCGAATGAGATCAGGCCAGAGGCACAACAGTAGCTTTCTACCACATGTGATCCAATGTGGGAATCATCTCTTTAGATATTTTGAGCCACGCTAGCGGCGAGTCTCTATGGGATGGAAATACTGGTCATTCCACCACCTTGGCCCACAATGAAATGGGATGCATGGATGGATGGATGGATGGATGGATTGACATTGTGTTTTTTGTACAGGCGGTCAGTTTTCTTCAAGATGAGCCTGATTAACTTTTAATCTAACCCCATCAGTGTTCAGTGCTAGTTAGCAAATTTAGCATGCTAACAAAACTGTGATGGTGAATATGGTAACACGTTAATATGGCTAAACTTAGACAGTTTGTGTCTCACCTCCTTGCCTGCTAGCAAAGAGCTTTAACACAAGGGCATACTGTGTGCAGAGTTTAATGAGTCTCCATGCAGGTGTCCTGACCAGCCAATATCAGCTGCAGGTGCAGTTTTACATGATCCCTTAACGGCTTCCGTTCAGGTGTGAACAATGTTCATAAGTCAGTTAGTAAATGAACATTGAAGACACTGAGAGTAGAGTTTGTTCACTTGAACAACCTAAATGAAGGGTCCACTACCAGAAATAACCTTGGTCTCTTTGGTCGAGGTCAGGTACTTAACTCCTGTGTCAACTTAGGTCAGTGAAATAGAGTGTTTATGATGCTTAAGTTTTCAGAAGACTTGGTCCTTTTACTCTTCTTTACAACTCTGGAATTTCCCAGAACTGCAAAAAGTCACAGCCACCTCAAGTCCCTTTAAAATCCCCTCTAAGATATCTCTGGTACGAGTCCGACGCTCAGATTTTAGACAGTAAGATGGCATCTGCTACTGGCCGACTTCAGGAGGGAATTCTCCTTTCCCTCTGCTACCGTTTTCAAAAATGCTACTTGAAACAACAGCGGCCTCTGAGTTAGCAACATAAACACAAAGATTTGGATCGTTTAATACGTCAGGCCTGCTTGGGTTTTAATTCAAGTGATCACTTGTCTATTTTCAACTGCTCAAACTGCTTCAAAACCAGACCTTCATCCTTCCAGACACAAATTTACAAACTCACTACTGCTGCATCCTTTGATTAGCACTGCTCAAGAATATTGTAATTGGGTCAAAAGAATACAAACAACCCACAGTTTTTACCCCCCTTAGAAAAGTGTTATGGTCGGTTCAGCCAGACCCTTTCCAACTCTGGCAAAACAGAGTGTAAGCTAAAGCTAGCTATTCAAGATGAGTTAATTAAGTAGCTGCCAGGATGCAATGAAAGTTGGATTTGAAATGGAGATTCGAAAGAACAAAGATGGAAATAATCTTGGTATTTATAACTTATTGATGTATCATTGCATCAATACATCAATGCATGCAGTACTGCATGTCCAGATGCATTGTGAGAGACAGAGATGGCGTCCGTGTGTTTTCCATGTTTGTTTGTTTTGACAGGTTTGTTCTGTAGCGGAGGGGGAAATGCTTTCCCGACGTAACCCAAACAACATGCGTTGAGCTGCCTGCTCAAATGATAGATCTGGAAACTTTCTTGAGCAGTGATTGATGAGAGCGCTCCTTGTAATTGACAGTTTGAGAAGAATAGTTTGAACGAGGTCTTTAGGTCAGTGGGAGCAGTGAGGAATGTCTGAAGGCTTTCCTTACATCAGAACAGAAGTCACAAACTGATTATGCAATCATGACACAAAGTTTGGCACTAAAAGTCTGCAGGACTTGGAGCTGTTTGATTCCAGAGTCCAGAGTGTGTGTAATTTTAGGATGGATGGAAAAACTAGAAGAAGTACGCTAACAAAAATGTATAGAAACAGAGCCTTCAGATTAAGCTCCTTTTTATCAATGATACAACCTTGTTTAATCCTATTGATTCATTCAGAAAGTAAGTTATAGTGCACATTTTGTCCAACGTTCTTCTTCTCTTACATGAAAGTAATACTGAAGCATCTTTTCGCTACACACAACTCTCCTTATAAAGCCTACAAAATGAAGATCAATCAGTGGATCTACTGCTTTGGTCTAGACTGATGTAACTAAAACAACTTGCCATGAAATTTTGTACAGACATTAATAGTCCCCAGAGGATGAGTCATAATGTCTTTAGTGTTCCCCTGACTTTTCCTGAAGCAGCAGCATGTGGTTGACAGTTGTGGATTTTAGGGAAATCAAAGCGTTTAACTCGACGAATCTATCGGAGTCATCTCTTGGATGATTCCCCACAGTGAAGATGTGATAACTTTGTTGATTCCTAAACCTTTTTCACCACCAATAGCTGCACAAAGCTACTTTGTTTTTAGTGCTAGTTAGCTAATGTTAACATCCTAAAACTGCCAAACCCTCTCTAGCGCCCCCTGCTGAATGGCTGCAGTATAGGTCATAAAACCCGCCTCCTCCATGTTAACAGATGGGACATGAGTCAAACTGTAAAATCAAATCTGTTCCTGATTAACAGAGTAGAGGAGGATCGGCGAGGGGAGGGTGCGGGATCTTTGTCCAGGTTTGTTTTCCGTTAAGTTTTGGTTAGTGGAAGTGGCTACGGTGGCTCCACCCGCCGATCTCCACTGCGCAACTCAGGCTCCATAAAAACGTCACCAAGATGGCAGCGCCCGCCTCGGGGGTATTTTGGCTTCACTTTTGGACAATGGGAGCAGATGAAGAAGCATCGTCCATCGTCGTCATTGGAAGAGACAAATAATAGTTGGATAGCCGACAGAAATGTGAGATTTGTGTGGATGGATGAGGAGACTAAACTTGCCCAAATGAGCACATATAAAAACACGTAATTGTCATGTTCTCATCAGTTTTCTACTTTGTTTTCACCTTTTAGAGATTACACTGGTGCTCTTTAATTTACCTCATCTTGTTACACTCTTCTTCTGCACTCGTTTAATGGCAGCTGACTGGACGACATGCACCAGCTGTTTATCTCCGTGCGCTCTAATCCTCACATAACAGTTGTTGAAGGAAACAACAAGAAATTGAATTTTCATTCTCAGATTTGTTATAATCCAAACATGGCAGGTTTGTGAGCATATTAACTCACCCATGCTATCTCAAAGCACCGCTGTGAATAAGTACAGACTCAGGGAGCTGCTAGAATGGCTGTCGACTCTTAGACATGTGTCGACACATTAGACTCTTTGAAGTTTTTAACATTATTTTGTCTGTTTTATGGCCAGCTACAATTGAAGCCAGAGTTGTCCTAGTTTACAGCAAGTACAGTTGATTCTGATGTAACGTCTGTGTGCAGCCTCTGCCAGACAAATAGAAAGTCAGCTTGAATCATTTGGAGCAAAACAAGATCGACCAGTGGGAATTTAATGATTGGAGCCACGTTTAACTCTCTGAACTGACTTGAATAAGTTATAGCGCTGGTAAATCATAGATGTTGTGATCAGTTGACTAATAATTGACTGAAACTACAAGACGTCATGGACAACATCAGCAGTCATCTCCATGGCTGGGCCTGTCTGCTTTTAAACTGCAGTGCACCAAGGACAGGCTGAACAACACGTTTTCAGATTGGCAGGTTTGAGAAGTCACAAACCTAAGGAGCCAATCCCGTTAATGGACAGGGTGACGCTATGCATATCATTATGTGCAACCTATGGCAACCACTCCGGTGATGAGCGAGCCAGCTGTAACCCTCATCGTAATTTTCGCAAACTTGCTACTGACTACTAAAGTTAACATTACTGCTACTAATTACTACAGTTCAAGCTAGCTAAGTTTCAGCAAGCTTCCACTAAACGATGGCAGAGACGTGTTTTGTTTTC